>NC_133943.1:605000-1205000 GCF_031877795.1 Strix aluco
ACCACACAGTGTGCAGGAGTCGCCGCACATCACCGACACCTGATGTTCTCCTAAAGCAGGACCTCAGGTACTCACCAACACTTCTGTTTGTATCGCGGTCTTTGCTTCTACCCCTGCTGCGGCTACGACTTCGACTCAACCCTCTGCTTTTGCTACGACTTTTACTCCTTCCGCGTCGCCAGCTCGACTTCTCTCTGTACAGGTCACTCCTGTCGTAGTATCTGTCATAGTCCCTCCACTTTCCATCATCTCTCTTCTTCTCTCTGGTTCTGGAAGACACACGCAGACCGTGTTTATGAAAAAAGAAACCAAATTAAAAAACAAGCTTGCAGCAAGTTAAGATGCTGTTCATCCTTCCCATCCGTTTGGACAGAAAAACATTTGAGTCAGAATTTCCCAAATTACATAGAGAAGTAGAGAATCTCAAAGATGAGTCACTGATTGGTAGAAACCAGCAAGGGCAGGGCTAAGAAGAACTGGAAAGGTGAAAAAGTTAGACGACTGAAACAGAACACATTTTAAAAGCGATGTTGACACTGTGTGAGTCCCCCCCAACCCCTAAAGACCTCCCCCCACAATGCTCTTCATTTATGTAACAAGAGAAAGAATGGAATCTATGACATTCCTAGGTACTACCTTTGAAAAATACTGTCATCTTTTCAGAAGAGACGAACTTCTACTGATGGGTTCTCATGCACGTGATCGGCATACAGATAATACATTGCAGACAGAAAAAAGTAGGGAGGAAATCACTATTTTTACAAAAAAAAAAAAATCACTACCTATGAGGTAAAAATCCATAGTTAAAGATTGCCAGCAAATACAGAAGAATATATTAGTATTTTGGTTCAAAACTAACCTTTGTTCACTGGAATCTGCACGGCTTCTCTGTGGACTGGAATATTTCTTTTTCCTGCCATCCCGCTCTTCTTCAACTGGCTCTTGAAAATTCTGTTTAAGAGACAACAATCAAGAATAAGTATCACTTTTTTTTAAAAAAAAATAAGAAAATAAGACCAAGATTTAGTTCAACTTGCAGTTAGCATCCCATATAAAACCAATATGAAGTATTACTTGCACAGAATACTTAAGCACCTCAAGGAATCAAGCGCTAGAGGTTGTTGGGCTTTTTGTTTCCAATCTTTCAGGTTTTTCTGCAGAGGAGATGCCCCCAAATAGAACTACTCTGATATTTTGTTTTTAAACAGGATTCATGAAAGACAAGTTCTTTATCCACCCTCCATCTCGTTAGAGTAAGCCATTCTACAAATCAGGTATTTTCTGACTCTCTTAACTGGAACACAACTAAGGAAAGCTACTTCTCCAAGTAGATAGTTTACACTTTGAAATAAATGCTTTAAACCAAAAAAGCGTTCACGTGGTTGAACTAGTCACATTTCTCGCTGGCCTCAACAAAATCAGTTTTAGAAGTCTGTCAGCTACACCACTACTGTAAATCACTTTGAACCCATTTTCTACTTTTGCTGCCTTTGCTGCCATTTTACACTGCTTAGAACTTATTGTACATTTTGGTGGCAAAAGTTTAGATGCAATAATCTTTAACAGATTTTTTCCCAGTTAAAACAAAACAGAAAAGAAGGCTTCCTGCATGCTTGTTAAGGATTATCTGGGGAGAACTGGTAGGAATATTCAAGACTTGGCTTGACAGGGCTCTGGAGAACCTACCCTAAAGCCCTGCTTCCAAGACAAGTTGTATCAGAGGATGACTGGGGTCCCTTCCAACCTAGACTTAGCTATGGTTTACACTTGGTTTATTCTGTGTCCTCCATTTGCAGGAATCACGTAATACACTCAGCTATATGACAAATCATCAAGGCCTTACTGATGTTGAAACAACTAATTAATGTCCTGATCCTGTAAAGTTGTCCCATAAAGCTGTCCTGGATATCTTCTAGAACTTCATATATACTCTCTGACTTTATTTGCATCTTTCCTATAGCAATTAAAACACATATTCAGCCTAAAATATCTTTGCAAACTGTTATCAGAGTGTATGAAAATAAAGAATGTTTACTTCTATAGCAATTTTTCCCCAACTCTCTCTCAAAGCTGGTACATTAGGATCCTACAAACACAGAGAAAAGGTCTCTTTCCTTGGAAAATCACCAGTTTAGAAGAAAAAAACATCTTAGACAAGTGATAGCAGAGGATTATACAATATACAAACAGATTTAGACAACTATGGAAATATTACTTTGCTTTTCTCAACAACTTGATTGTTGGCAATTTTGTCAATAAAACTTAAAAACAAGATAAAAGAAATAACTGTTGGCAAACAAATGCTACCTCACTTTTAAAAGTAATTATCCCCCAATATAGAGGCCACCGTATTTCACTGATTTTAAGTATCAGAAAACATTTAAAATAATTTGGATTCCTCACAGATATAGAAAATTGGAAAAGGAACTGTTTTGGAATGTTTTTGCTTCTTCCCCCTCTCTTAAACCCTTCAAAATCATTATCAGCTTGTATTGCCAGGGACGTCCGAACGCTATTAATCTAGATCAAAGGTAGATTCTACAAAGGGATTTTAAAATGTTCTTGTTTGAATGGACAGAAAAAATCATGTTACCTCCTCCTTGACTTCTTCTTTTTCCTGACCTGCAGGCTTCGCTTCTACTTTCGTGGGTTCAAGAGAAGGAAGATAACTCTTTGTGTACAGACTTTCAAAAAGTTTATCTACAAAACCTGAAGTTTCTGAGGATACAGAACACAAGAAAATATGGTTACATGTTGATTTAAGGGCACTGTTAGATTACCAGAGAAGTCTCTAAAAAACCAGTCATCCAGGTGGGCTGCTCGCAGCAGCAGTATCATCTTAGATTAATGAAGATTAGTTCCATTCAAGAAGCTGGAATTACATTTGTGGAACTTGAGGCTGTTTCTTTAGATAAAGAAATTCATCAGGTATATCAAAACCAGAAACAGTGACTTTTCCTTCAATCACATTTACAACTTTGAAATGTTCTAAGGGGCAAGCGTGATCAAAACTTATGATGAAGGAATAAGTCCACAGTTATTCCACTAGCGACAGTCAGCAGCCTCTTTACGGCAATTTTTATGAAAGTAAATCATTCACAGAAGACTAATCATCAGTTCAACATCAGAGCACAAAAAAAAAAATGCACAATAACTTCCCCAGTGAGTGTCAGAATTTCAAGTGTTTAAAACCTTGAATTTGAACCAGATTGCTATGAGCTCACCAGAAGCCTGAAAGATTAATATGGACCAGGTTTTCAAGAGTTATCAAACATCTGTCAGAGCAACGTCTGGCAACATGACTGATAAAAAGAAATTGCCAGCTTTTATTTCAAAGGATTGCCTCCCACCCACCCTGAACAAGACCAAGCTACACAACATCATTTTAAGATTTTTTTTTTTAAAATCAAGATTTTTATTCCTTCAATCTCTGTGAGAATCATTCAATTCACATCTAACAAGAAGTATTTTTATGGCAACAACTGTGCATTGTCCTTCTTCCTCCCTCCTCCCCCCTCAGCGAAATGAAAACCACTGAACAGATGAAGTAGTGGAGAGCACGGTACCTTTTTGCAGAAAGACATCCAGCTGATCAGCACAGAAAGCTTTCAGCTCTTTCTCTGGTTTGTCTTTCTTGACTAACGCCACAACATAGTTGGCTAAGGCTGAGGGGTCTGCGTCACATCTATTGAGAGAAAAAACCATTCCTGATTCTGCTGAAGGATCCCCAAACCTCCACGTTGGACAATCACGGTACAGAAATGCCACTGAAATAAACTGGCAATACACATTGGATGTTTTTCTGACATCCAGCACCAACACAGCTGCACTGGGATGACTGAGCCACCAAAGTTGCTTTTTTTCTTTTCAATTACAGCACAGTATTTTAGTTGCCTTGTGACCACTCCCCCCACCCTACCACACCTGACAACGTTCCCACTCTTCTGCTCCTTCCAGAGCTTTGCTTAGGAAAAACTACCTTTCTTCTTTTTTACAGAAAGATCCAATTCTAGGGCAACAGAGCAGATGCCATTGTTTCCTAACTTTCTCTAAGCACAGCAACCACCACCAAGTATGAGTCTATAAGAACAGCAGAGCAAGCACCAGGAAAGTCACTGCACAATTACTGTATTCAAACATGACTACCATGAAAAGTAGTTCAGAAAGATGTATTGCAAAAGCACATTTTAAATACGCACACAGATTCGTCCTGTACAGCTCGTTACTGTGCCTAACGTGCCGGGGTTTTCCTTCCCCGAGGACTATTTCCATGCCTACAATTTTTACGCTGATCCTTTAACACTGGTACAATGTCTAAAAGGGTGCAATTCTTAATACAGATCCACTATCTGCAGTACCTAAGCCCTTATCTAGCTTCATGAAGGCCAAAGATAGCTAACTTTGTACAGCAATACTCTGCCACTAATCTTTAAATTGGATATTGCTTTAGATTCCTTTATTCAGCTACTAGAACAACACCCGAAGTACGAACTAGATTAACAGTGTTAAATGATTAAGCAGTAGCTCCTCATTTTGCCTCTCTCAAAAGATGCAGATGAAAGCTATCAGAGGATAGCTAAAACCTAAAATAGTTTGATGATTTAAAGATTTTTTTTTTTTTTAAAGATTAACATTTAGAGAGGTAATTGTGTATTTTCTAAGAACATTAACTACGGAAATAGAAAGAAATAGTATAAAGTATACAGACCTCAAAATAATCTCAAGGGGAAAAAAAATCCAGAAAACAAATGAACAAAATGCAAAAAGCCATGCAGATGACAACTGGTTAAGAGAAAATAAAACTCCTCAATGAGCCAATCAAGCTGCTCCACTCCAAATTAGTTTGCTTGCCGTTTCCAACATCTGATGAAAGCCATGTTAAATGTAGCAATTAACAACAAAGAAACCACAAATTTACAGATTTTACAATTCTTACGCACACTCATGAAAAGAAATAACGTAATGTATTTGGTGCCAGTGCTCACGTGCAACCAGCTATAAACCTTCAATTCAAGATAAAGGAGATGAACCATCCCCATTCCTCTCTCCATGCTTTCATTTCTCTGAGGATTACGGGAGCACGCGCAGGGTGCCCACACTTCTCCAGGTTAACCATTTCGTATTTTCACTCCTGAACCCTCGGCTGTCAGGACCCACTAGCAAATTTCCTGATTCTCTGCCATGAACCCTTGTCTCCAACTCCCGTCCCCACGGCACAGCTGGGGGACCAAAGGAACGCTGGGCAGCCCCGCAGAAGGCCGACGGGAAGCGGCAGCGAAGGGGCAGGGGCAAGAGTTACACTCCAATCTAGAGAGACTTCCAGAGGGATTTGGTCAAGTATCAGAGAGCGCCGTTATCTTGAAAAAGAAAATAGGAAAGTCATGAAGAATTTTCAAAGGCCTGCTACTTAATGACTACAGCTGAGCAGTTCTAAGGCTTATTTAAAATATGAAAATAGAAAAATACATGTAGAAACATCAGTTAACTACACACTGCAAAGGTACGTCCTGCAACTTCCAACGGGTCTTAGTTCGACTTTGTGGACGCTCAGGCTGGTTACCGAGGCTTCCTCCACAGCCCTTTGCTACAGATAAACTCTGCAAACGCCTCGCAGGTCCCATCGGCGTGCGAGGGGCTTTTCAGAAACACAGCACTTTCCGTTACCAGCCCCAAACCCCCCAACAACCCTCTCCCACCTCTCACAACACCAGAAACGAACCGCCCTCCCCTCTCGCTCTCTGCCCGGAGCTGGTCAAAGCTCCTGCGCGTCTCCAGCCGCCGCTCCGGAGGCTGTTCCTGCTGCTCGGCGCCCGGCGGGTCCCTGCAGGGCTCCCCCACAAACCGACGCTGAACTCCCCCACGGCAGCGGCGCGGCCCCGGGCCCCGGCGAGGCCGGCAGCCGGGCTCCGCGGAGGCCAAGGCCAGTACGCACATTCTGGGTACCAAAAGGCCGCGCTCAGCGCTCCGGCCCGCGGTAAATCCCAACCGCCGGCCCAAGACCTCTAAAACCGGAGTGCGGCTCAAGCCGAGCGCGCGCTCTGAAGCGCTGGCCCCCGGGTGAGCCACCCGCGCGCTGCGGGCCGGGCCCGTCCCCCTCCCGGGGGCCTCAGGAGCGGCGGGGCTCGGGACGGCGGGCGGGGACAGGGCCCGGCGCCACACCGCGCATCCCGGCCCCGCTCCGCGGGGGGCGGGAGCCCGCGGAAAGCGCTGCCCGCCCTCCCCCCCCCCAGCGCAGAGCCGCCTCCCCTCACGGCGGGGACTAGCCCTGCCCCCGCCCGCACTCACATCGGCTCCAGCAACTTGGCCAGCCAAGACTTGAGGGCGTCCACGTTCTCTATGATCATGGTGGCCCCGCTGCTCCGCCCGGCTCTGCTCTACACCGCCGCCGCCATGGCCCGGCCCGCTCCCCGCGGCCCTCGCTCGCCCCGGCCCCTTCCCCCCGCCGAGGCCTAGTACAGGAACTAGCCGCCAGCCCGCAATGCAACCTGCTAGGCACAGCCGGGGCGGGACCAACGCGCCGCTCACCAATCACACGGCGGCCCCCGCGCGCTGCGAGCCAATAGCAGCCGCGAAGAGCCCGTCCCGAAGGTCAGCGGAGAACCAGCAGGCTAGGTCGAGCGAGCACATGAACCTCACTGCGACATCTTTGGGGGTGCTCTTAAAGTGACAGCACGCTCGGCGCTCGGGCAGCCTGTCGCTGGGCGCCCTCAGCGGCCCGGCGGGAGCTCCGCGGCGCGGGGCAATTTATTTTATTTTCCCCTTTTTTCGAGGTTTCCGCAGGGGGAGCCCTGCGGCCGCGGGACCTTGCGCTAGCAAACCCGGCCGTGGGTCGGGGCGCGGGAGGCGGCGGCCCCGCTCCGTGTGCGCAGAGGCCCCGCGGCTCGCCGGGCTGTACCGGGGCGAGCACGGCGCGGCCCGGCTGCCTCACCGGCGGGGCCCCGCCGCGCCCGCGCTGCTGGGCCGCGTTTCCAGCCAGCAGACCGGCGGCCCTGCCCCTGCTCGGACCCGCCACGGCGCCGGCTTAGCCCTGGGAGCGGGGCTGTGGCTGCGCGCCGGGGCGGCTCCGCTCCCGCCGGGCACAGGAGGGGAGCGGGGCGGCGGCGGGAGCCCTTCGCGCTACAGCTGCGCCGCCGCCTCCCCCCGTGCCGCCGCCTTGGTCCAGCCCGGCCCGGCCCCGCCCCGCCGCCTTGGTCCGGCCCGGCCGCGCGCGGCGGGGCGGGGCGCGGTTCCATCTCCCGTCAGGCGCCGCGGCCCGGCAACATGGCGGTGAGTGCGCGCGGCCGCTGGCGCCTCAGCGCGCCCGGGCAAGAGCTGCGGGCCCGGCACCCCGCTCTGGGCCGCGGGGTCTGTGCGGAGGGTCCGCCCGGGAGCTGCGGCCGCCTCGCCTGGGGCGGTGCCGGGCTCCCCGCGCTCCCCTCAGCGCGGCCGCCCCGGTGGGCAGTGGCTTGGCGGTGTGTGGGGTCGGGGGGGCGCGACCCTGAGAGCCGGCCTCCCCCTGGGGCGGCGGCGGCCGGGCAGCCTCTGCGGCTGCCTTCGCCTGTTCCCGGGTCGGTTCCGCCGCCGGTATTTCCGGGGAGCTTACGCGCTTTGAAAGCCCGCACTGCTTTCGTGGCTCTATGGGCGGCATAATAATTGGTAAAATGGTCGAGCCACGCTAAGGTGAATGATTCAGTGCCACAGGGGAGTGAGAGACTGGTGATTAAAGTGCTTGGCATGAGTTACAACCTTTCATTAAGTTCGTGTAGTATCCTTGCTTTCCTTGTAAAGTTACTTTGAGGTTTGCTGTAGTACTTCTATGGTTAATCAGATTTCTCTTTGCCTATATGAGCAAAGGTAGGCACAACTTCTGCCCACATCTCTTGGCAGTGCCTTGATCTTGGGGAAAAAACCTCACCAAATCCTCCAACTTTGTGTATGCCAGGCTTTACGACTGTGGTATCTGTAGTGCATGTACCCTTTAACACTTGCCATATGTTGTATGATAAAAGAATAAGGAGAAGGAATATTTAACGATTAATGGTGGTGTTTAAGCACTGATGGAATTTAAAATACTTTACCTGAAGAGCTCTCTTTGTGAACTACAATTAGAGTAGACTCGTATGCCAGGCTCTCCTGCTGTAGGAAGTGCTGTTCCCGCTTAATGTACAGCAAGATGAAGAAACATTACATGGGGTTTATGAAGAGTCTGGAACAGAAACAGAATTCCATGGGGTGTGTTCACTTGACAATTTATATCCATTCCTACCTCCTCAACTCGGACACCTCTGGGTTTGATAGTTATTGGTAAGATGGTCAGTTTATTAGTGTGTGTGTATGTTATGTTGGCTACTGTAGAGTCCTTTGCCTTGGAAGAAGGTTGTTAACACTTTTCTGCAGATTTTTGATCTCATTTTGGAAGGCTGAATCTCAAGGATACAAATTTACACAGTCTGATCATCGATCATGTTAACAATGCTCTTGTGAGATTATGCTGCAGTGTTACGGAGTCCAGCGAAATGCATGCCCATAACAAAAGGACTTCAGGAGTGGTCTGTAATACAGTACAATTCTGTATTTGTTAACCCATTCAACCAGACTTTTCTTTCTCTTTCTGTTTAACAGGAGCGAAAAGGGACAGCAAAAGTTGATTTCCTGAAGAAAATTGAAAAAGAGATCCAGCAAAAGTGGGATGATGAGCAAATCTTTGAGATTGATGCTTCGGATGGGCAGAACCAAAAGAGGTATCATCACATTTTTTTACAGGTTTTTATCTTGAACTGCTTGAAATGTCTTTTCAAAGGAACTTTTTTCCTTCAAAACCCAGGGGGAAAAAAGTGGCCTGTTTTGAACAAATAGTGTTCATGGATCATCTGGAGGCACTGACATATGCTGGCAAGATGAACCAGTGGTGAACATGTGTTGGCTGAGTTCCAATAGGATGAAGAAAGCCTTCTTCTCATTCCCTGGTAGCATCAGTACCTTCTGAGATCTTCAAAATGGATTCTCTTTGGTGCCTTCTACTGTTTGACATGGAAGAGGCTTCTTGGTGTGATGCCTGAGCCCTTACTAGTGGGAGGCTTTTACTCTCCTGTTTAGGAAGGACCACTCCTTTATCTGAAGGAAGGTGTGTCCTTGGTCTGCTTCGCTGAGAAAAGAAAATTGCTAAACAAATATTTTGGGTCCTGGTGTAGGCCAGCCTGGTTTATTTTGTGTAGAAGTAGATGAGGGCCAGGCGTGTGGTCGCTGCTGTTCCTCGGGTGAGGCGCTGTGACTGCTTTTAGTACGTGAGCTGTGTGGCAGGGGTTTGTCCCGTGAGCCTCTTCATCCTCGAGCTTCAGTTTGCGCTTCTGCTGTGGTCTGCAGCTCCAGCAAAGTTAGTCCCAGGACTGAGTAAAAAGTGAAGGACCCAAATAGGTCAGAAGATTTGAATGCTGAATTACGAGGTGTAATAAAAACTGTTGTGTGGGGGTGTTTTGCTTACGTGGTAGAACTCTTTTTATTTTTTTTTTTGACTTAAAAGGAATGCAATCTGTGCTTTAAGTATTCACTACTTTATAGGTTGAAATTTAAGGCTGTAATTAATATTTAGTTTCTGACTGAAAATTGAAGTAGTAGGTCAGTTTTACAATATGGAGCAATTTAATATGAAATTTCAGTGTTACTATGGTAACACTTGTAAGTGAAACTTGTTACAATGTTTTTTCTTGTGTTGAGCTGGTAAATCTCTGATGTAGATGGAACTGCTAGAAGAGATCTGTGCTGTTCATGCAAAACTCAATCGTAGGAAGTGGGAGCAGGAATATCTGTATCATTATTAAAGATCACAGTCATTCAAAGAAAATGGGCCAGGAGAGATGACTTATAGTGTGGTTGGCTTTTTCCAAAACTCAGACTTCAATAAATTCTTTGATATAATTCCTGTTTGGACTAGAGGAGATTCCCTAGGAAAAGAATCTAACCCTTATTTAAAAAGAATGGAATTCCACTACAGATCTTCTCAGGTTATTTTAATGGCTGACAGTGTTCCTGATATATTTTTTTGAATATTATCTAAAGTTTTTTATTAACTATGAAGTTCTCTAACTTCAGTTCCAGTTGCTGCATTTGTTGTATTTTTGCTTCTTTGCTTGAAGCTTCCTCTGCTAACGTGATTTCACTGTGTTTGTAGAGGGACTATGAACCATCTCTTGTTTTCTGCTGTTTCCACGTAATAATGCCAGTGGTAGGGCCACCTTTGTTGTTTTATTTTGTTAAAATAAAAGGAAGAACCCCTCTTGTTGGTATCATCTCTGTGCTTGAATTTGTACTGAGGTTTATCTGGGTTTTTCCTTTCCATTTTAGTATTTGCCTCTTCTAATTCATTTGAACTGCTGTGAATTTGATCTTTCTTATTTCTTAAGGATTTTTTTTTTTAATAGGGTATTCTACTTGTAACTTATGCTGGTTTTGGTCAACATAACATTTTTCTTTGATAATGGCTTTCTGGGCTTGTGGTAGAATATTCTGGAGCTGCTGTCTGTTGATTGTGGAAGGTGCTTATTGCTTTGCTTAAATTCTCCTGCACCTGGCTGGCTTCATAATTGTTCTCAGCTTTCTGAAGTTGGTGGTTCTAAAGTCACGGGCACGTGTAGCGCTGGTTTGGGCTCTGCTCTTCGCGTGGCAGGTACGTTCTGCTGAGGTGCCTGAGCAGCTGCTGAGCCTTAACCTTGGGTTCCCTCGTTGGGTTCCCTCGTTGGGTTCCCTCGTTGGGTTCCCTCGTTGGGTTCCCTCCCCTCGTCTGTCGCAAGGGGCTTCCCTGGCACTGCCTGAGCCAGTGGAGCTTCGGAGCTGCCTTCACCAGGACCCCGAGGGAGGGCTGGAGCAGGGCTGGGGGGTGGAAGGCGCAGTGTGCTGCGGGATTTGGAGCAAATGTTTAACTCTTGGTCGTGTTTCTGCCCCAGAGGAGCCCCGCGAAGCTTGTTTAAGCCAGGCGCTGGGGAGGTGCCTCGCGTGCCGGGAGTGCGGCTCCTCTCGGGTCCGCGGGGCCCATGCTCTTCACGGCGGAGAGGGGGACTTAGTCCTCTGGGGAGGTCTCTGACTGAAACAGCAGCGACCTTGGCAGTGTGAGGTCAGTTATTTGTTGTGTGGGAAGGTCAGACTAAACCAAGGTAACAACTGAAGTGGTGTCACCAGTGGCAGCTTCTTAAGTTGTAATATTTTGCAAGCAAAGAAATGACTTGGCCTTTATTTATCCATGTTTATACATCAGTGGCAGTGTCTGAAGGGAAAAGACACGGCACAGAGTAGAGAGTAAAGGTGGAGGCAGAAATTTGCAGTGTCATAAAGATCTAGATATTACATGAGTTGCTTTGAGAGGTCAGGTTACAACAATATAAGGCATACTCAAAACGCTGTGCAACAATATATCACTGTGAAGTGAGTAATTACTTGCAGTGTGCCACTAAAATGTCTGAACTCAGACAGTGGGAGATTAAACAAATGACTTTAAGCCTTTGCAGTAATTAATTTACAGAAGGAGGATTAGAATTTGCTACCTTTGAAATAGATATAACATCTTCCCAAAGTTCTTTGTGATGTCAGTCCTAGGTGGATGTTTTCTTTTGTGCATTTGGGTTCTTTTTGTTTGCTTGTTTATTTCGAAGGTGATAAAACCTGTTAGTGTACCAGTTCTTTAAAATCAAAGGCTCATGTTACTGGCAGGGAAAATATTATTTTAATGTCACAGTGCGCTGATAATAAGTGAACATACCAGTTAACTGTTTTACTTGTGCATCTTCTGATGGTCATTTAAAAAGCTAATTACATGTTTTAATTCTTTGAATTTCTTCTCAGCCAAGGAAAGTACTTTGTTACTTTTCCTTATCCCTACATGAACGGCCGCCTTCACCTGGGACACACATTTTCTTTATCTAAATGCGAGGTAAAAACTTTCCTTTGCCAATACCTTCAAACACTAATCTAGAACAAATGCTAGTTTTGTAGTTAAAGTTTGAGCTAAGAGTGCCTCTTAAGTACTTCATAGATTCAATAATGACTTATTCAAACTTTCTTTTTTTCCCATATTTTCAGTGGAAATATTGCTGGTTGAAGAGAAATGCCACTCATGACTTTTTTAATTCTAGGAGACTAGACCACAGGTGTTTCCTCTATTCATTTTTTCAGATTTGCCAAGATTTTTAGGAGGTGCTGCTAAATGGCACACACTTCCCAAGAAACCTTACTGTCTCTTTTGTTTGTGGCTACTGTGCTCTGTTACCTGTGTGTTAACAGGTTTTAGGTACTAGTGGATAGGATTCCACAAAACCGATCTTTTCTTTGCACCCATTCTTCTCTAGTCAAAAACAGCCCCCTGAAAATTAGGAAATCTTGTACTTATGGAGCCAGGGAGTGGCAGATCTGATGACAAAATCCAGTTTCACCACCTTTTCTGTTAATTAGTTTTCTGGATGCTCTTGACTGCATTTATCTATCTTTTAGAAGTTTCATGTTAAAAAAGGTTTTGCACTGTTTATCGAGAAGGGCGCCAGCTTACCCTTATGCCATTCTTGTTTCTTCTGTTTCATTTTTCCACTTCATATAGTTTGCAGTTGGGTACCAGAGGCTAAAGGGAAAGAACTGCTTGTTTCCGTTTGGTCTGCACTGCACTGGGATGCCTATAAAGGTAAGATGTTTTGAGTTATTGAGGGCTTTTTCTAATCTTTTTTTATGCCTACGACTACCAAGAGCATTGCTTACTGTCCATCGTGAGCATCATGTTAATCTATTCAAAAATTCATCAAGACAGTGTGATTTGGAACCTGAATCTGTGGTAAAGATGAGTTGTGCTTGAACTGTATGTTATCACTTTCTAGAAAATAAAATGCTTTAGAACCAAGTTCACCTATTGTATTTTTTCGTTTGCAAGAAAATCCTCACTGCACACCTCTTCCTGCCATGGCAGGCGTTCTTGAGGTTGCAAGATCTTCTAAAAGTTAATGCAGTGTCCAGAAAAAGCTTAAAGCGTTGTAGTGGAATGCAGAGTGTTATCAGTAAAAAGCTCTCCGTAGCTATGATGGAAGCCACTGCCACAGAAGGGTGCTGATAGACTGCTCATAACTATTTAGGCTTGTGCAGATAAGCTAAAAAGAGAAATGGAACTATATGGCTGCCCACCTGAATTTCCTGATGAGGAGGAGGAGGAGGAAGAAAATTCTGCTAAAAAAGAAGAAGAAATTGTCATCAAAGACAAAGCAAAAGGCAAAAAGGTGAGCAAACCAAAGACGTTCTGGATTGGTAGCTGTGCTCTCAAAGCTTCAAAGTGTGCATTATGGGTTTTTCTTCCTTCGCACTTGGAGAAACCTGTGGCACAAATATTTTGATCGTTTTTTCCAAGATAGCTGGGTACTTTTAAGGTAGACTGGAAAAAAATGCACCAGCTGCATGGTTCCAGAGATTGTAATGCATGAAATCTTGGTGGTGAGCTGGGGCGCTGTTTAATAGTTTCCTGGGAAAAATGAGATCATCCAGAGTAATACTCTGATTTTTTTCTTTTTTTTTTCTTTTCCCCTGCACAAAGCGTTCACAAACAAGTTGTAGGAAATAACCCTGCTTTCTCAGAGGTAGGGGATGTATACACCTACTATTCTGATTATTCTCTTATAAATTGGTATCTAGCCTGTTCTGGCTAGATACGCTAAGTCAAGTCATCCAAACTAGTTTGGCTTATCAGTTATTTAAATGAGATTTATGACTTTGGGAGTATCACAGAAGAAGGAAAAGAATCAAGTCTAGGAAGAATTTAGAGATATGTTGTGTATATTATTTATGCTAAAGAGGTGGTCACACTGGAAGCCTTAGATGTGGGGTTCTGTCTGCTCAACATCGATGGAAGATGTGACCTTGCTGCTCTTGGGGGTAGTAAGTTGCTGTTGGGTATGGACATAAGATACTCGAAGGACAACAGCTGGAAAAAGTAATATGAGCAAAGTAACAGCAGAAAAGGTTTTCGATACAAGGATGTAGTGCAGGACTGCTCCACCTCCTCATGGGGAAAGCCCCCCCTTCTCTGAGCAGGTCACTTCTTGCCAGTCTCTCGTGGCACACCCTTTCTGCAGGGGCATCAGGGAGGTGGAAGCACAGAGCCATTGAAAAGAGGGGGGTTAGTGTATGTACAGCTGGATACAAGCTCGGAAATGGTGTAGCTCAGAAACTAATCATTAATCTTCACTGCTAGAGAAAGGATGCTAGAATATTTGTATTAACTTGTAGATCTGGAAATAGAAACCGTAACATTAATAGAGAAGCTGCTCCTGAGCGTATAACGCTATCGTGAACACGAGGACGCACACTTTCTCCTAATCGCAGTTGTCCTTTCAGAGTAAGGCTGTTGCCAAGACTGGCTCCTCCAAGTACCAGTGGGGAATCATGAAGTCTTTGGGTCTCTCTGATGAAGAAGTAGTCAGTTTTTCTGAGGCTGAGCATTGGCTGGAGTATTTCCCTCCCCTTGCTGTCCAGGATCTGAAAAGCATGGGATTGAAGGTAACCGTATGAGATCCAAAACTCCGTTGTGAGAGCAGCTGCACTTGTGGTGGTGTATGTGTAAGAATATGCTACTTCTCCTTTGAGACTTTCTGGATGATAACATCATTATTCTAGAAATGTTTCTCATATTTATGGAATTATTAATTTAACCTTTTAATAGTCTTGGGTGATAATTAAGCACTTTCTTACATAGCGCTTATACCCTATGCAATGTTCACGACTGGGAACAACAATTGAATAAAGGAATTATGACTTTCACTTCAGGTTTCCATATTGGATAACTGTTCTGTAGTTTTAGGAAGAGTAATGACGTGGTGTTAGATAAAGATGCTTGTGCTACTGACAGCAGATTTTAAAAAATAAAGACAAGGCAGTGCTGAAATTTAGCTTGAGTGGTTGGTTAAAACTGCTACAAAATCTTTGAAATTCGTCGCCAGCGGACGGGGCCCTCGGGTCTTTGACATCTCGGCTCTGAAAGAGAGTGCACATACAGACTGCACGGGAGGGTTTGGGTTGGGAGGGACCTTAAAGCCCATCCAGTCCCACCCCCTGCCCCAGGCAGGGACACCTTCCACTAGCCCAGGTTGCCCAAAGCCCCGTCCAACCTGGCCTTGAGCCCTCCCAGGGAAGGGGCAGCTATGTTTTATTCATAGTTATGTTTTTAAGCATGGACCCTTTGTGTGATATGTACTTGCATTACCTTTTTGGAGAGAAACTTCTTTTTATTTTTAAAATGAATAGTTTTGCTATTGTGAGGTTCCTTGAATTTCTTTATTGTATTTACTTACCAGAGACTCTTATGCATTTCCAGGTGGATTGGCGCCGTTCTTTCATTACTACAGATGTTAATCCTTATTATGATTCCTTTGTACGATGGCAATTTCTTACATTAAAGGAAAGAAATAAAATTAAGTTTGGGAAACGGTAAGCTTGCCACTCCACTCTGAGTTTATTGTGAATATGGATAAGCTCAGCTTTACCAAAGACAGAGCCCTGTGACAGGTGTCTAGAACATGCTTATAACTCACATTAAACTGGAATCCTTTCATTTCCATGCTCCACTAGACATGGTAGTGTATTTATTGTGCCAGCAAAGTGCGTGAGATTGTGTGCCTGTTTTAGTTTTTTCATGGGTGCCAACTCAAAGCGAAATAGGGCCAGTACTGAAAGCTCTTGCAAAAACTGAACGTTTGCGTTGGTGCAAACAGATTTACGCAAAATATGAAAATACCATTAAGAGGTCTGTTTTTCATAAAAAATTTTTTTCCCTCTCTTGGTCTACATGTTGTTGTATTTGCTACTAAATGAAAACATACCTTTTTCTAGATACACAATTTATTCTCCAAAAGATGGACAGCCTTGCATGGATCATGACAGGCAAACAGGAGAGGTAGTATTTTTAATGGACGTTTTTATGTATTGCCTATGATCTTAAATTCTGAATGAAAAAATAAATTGTATCTTGGAGCAAAATGTATATTGTACATAGAGTTATTGGTTCTCAGTTGTCAGTAAGTGTGAAGATTGAATGAGCTCCTCTATTGAGAATATTTGTCTTGAACTGTGCATAGTATTTTCCACTGCAGCTGTTTTCTATGATTATTTGGCAATTTGTGCCAGCAGCATCACTACATCCTATCATTTTCTATCTGTTGAAACAACAAATCAGCTGTTACTAACTTGTACGTTGCTGAGATAGTGGCAGTGATGAGTAAATTTTTGGACACAGGAATAAAGTATAATGTCTCTCTCTGGTCTGCATTTTAGTGCACAGCCATTTGTATCAATGGAAATACGATTTACTTTGAAGAAAGCGTCAGTGCCTTAAAGAGCATTTGGGTTAGGTTCCTACCGAATAGGATTTATTTTCTTTACTGCTTGAGTCAATGTTATGTATTGATTGCTGCATTGTTTGTGAATTGTAGGGTGTCGGGCCTCAAGAATATACGCTAATAAAAATGAAGGTGTTGGATCCTTATCCTGCAAAATTAAGGTAGGTCTTGAATTTGTAATGGCAAATAGGTTCTATCTTATGGCCAGAAGTGACCATGAAATTAGACAGTCTGTTTTGCCTAATAGAATTTAGTTTCACCCTGTTACTTCTGTCACTTCAAAGACTTGGTCTCTGTTTTGAGCTTGTATATTCACTAGGCTGTGTGGAACTCAAGTCGGAATTTAAAAAAAAAAAAAAAAAAGAAAATGAAAAACCCGCAAAGAACTTAATGACCCACTTTCATCCCTTAGGAAATGTTACTTAAAAGTTCATATTAGCTTAAAAGCATGTTCTGTATTACCCTGAATGTTTTTATTTTGGTGACTTCTAAAATACTTTTTTCCCCCCAGTGGCTTAAGAGGAAAAAATATCTTCTTGGTGGCTGCTACGCTCAGACCAGAGACCATGTTTGGACAGACTAACTGCTGGGTTCGCCCAGATATGAAGTACATCGGCTTTGAAACTGTGACTGGGGATATTTTTATCTGTACCCAAAGAGCTGCCAGGAATATGTCCTACCAGGGCTTTACAAAAGATAATGGAGTCGTACCTGTTGTCAAGGAGCTGATGGGAGAAGTAAGCGTCTTGCAGCTTGCTGGCCAGGCTTGTCTGTTCCTGGGAAGGTTATGCTTACAAAGGTGGGGGTAGAATTCTACTGATAAAGAAAATAGAGGAGCTATTACAAGAACTTTGGAGTGTTTAGTGACTAAGCAAGCGATCAGAAGAGAGGTTCCTTGGCAGCCGAGCTACAACTGCTGCTGGGAGATTAACCTGATGCACTTACCTGTGGACAAATGCATTGCTGTTGCCTTAGCATTACTCGGTGAACGAATGGTTTTAGGTGGCATTTTTAGAGGCGCTGGGAAGAGCGATGACTCCTCTACGAGGAATGGAAAGGGACAGAAAAAAGAAATAGCTAGAAAGGATGATATGAAGAGGGCTTTTTGCTGATGCTGAAATTTCTTAGCTTAGTAGTTGAACATTAGTGGGTTTGATATTTACTATCCATAAGTTCTGTGCTTTGAGTAGGTGTGGCTAGTGGCATTTGTCCATCCTAATGCAAAGCATCTTCATGCTGTTTACATCACTCTGTCTCCATTCACTAAAACTTGTCACCATCTTTCTTCATCCTGCTTTGAAGGGTGAAGTAGAAAAGTTTTTGTTTCTTTGCTAGTAGACATGATGTGAATTCAAGCCAATTAGAGAGGTAGAAGACAAATGCAACATCTAGACTACCTCTTGTCAGTGCATAAATGGTCTTGACAATATGTTTTTCCTGCCTTTGTTTAATCTGGCTTTTGACACTAGCTTCCCAATTCATTCCTGTCTTGATGGTGATGTGCTTCAGATACTTGGAGACAAACTGTTCTGCTGTTTACTATCTTTTTCCAACTCTACACTGCAGTAGTTTTGCTTTCTGTGAATTACTTTATATTGTCTGGCATTTGACTTTTCTGCCAGTAGTTCATATACTGTCTCAAACGGTACACACTTGCTTTTCATATGTATTTTCTCCTAGTCTAACTATATATATTCCAATTTATTTGTTTGTAATATGTAAGGAATGCCAGCAAATTTAAAGGCTATTCAGCTAGTCTGAAAAAGTGCTATTTATTGTAATGATATTCCTTTGTCCTGCATAGGAGATTCTTGGCGCTGCGCTCTCAGCGCCTCTCACCACCTACAGAGTTATATATGTCCTTCCCATGCTCACAATCAAGGAAGATAAAGGTAACTCGACAATAGTGTCTTGCCAAAGCCTGTTTGATGTGCACTGTGCACTCAGTACGTGTTGACTAATCTTGTTACCTGCTGTATCTTTTTGTTTGTCAAGGAACTGGAGTGGTAACAAGTGTTCCCTCTGATTCTCCGGATGACATTGCAGCCCTGAGAGATTTGAAAAAAAAACAGGTTGGTTTAACTGAACTGCTTCTGTTTGTTTCCTTTCCATAGTGTGGAGGGTCAAAAGTGGATATCCAGTGGGTAAAATGAAACTCCCTGTAATTGGAGTTTTGCCATCTCTAACTTGCAATCAAGGTAGTTAAAAATAAATGAAGTTAAAACCAGCTGGGCTGGGATAGGTGTTTATGCTCAGACTTCAAGAAGAGTTTTGGATGAGAATCGTGTAACTTCTGCGGCATGTTAAGGTAGAGGAGAGTATCAGTAAAATAGAAATAAATTCCTGTTGTGGAAATGACTCCCAGAGATGAGATTAAGACCTCTGTAAGAATTTCAGATGAGACTTAAAGTAGCTGTTCCTGTTACAGCTTCAAGAGTACATCAGCATCTGAACAGCTATCCCTGGCTATTCAATTTTTGTCCCACTCGTTTTCAGGGTAGAGCAATATTGGTTTTTCCCTTCTTAAAAATATAGACAATTATGACAAAGAATCACCTGGAAATGAGATGGGGATTAAACTCTGGTGTGAGAAATGGTGATAAGGCAGAGAAGTGGCTTTGTCTGCTTTATAATAAAATATTATGTACAAAAAGACCTTATGAATGCATAAAAACCTTTAAATCTAGAACATTTTTCTTCTATCCACATCGCATTCTTTTTTCTTCTAACTTTCAAAGGCTTTGAGGGTGAAGTATGGCATCAAAGATGAAATGGTGCTGCCATTTGAACCGGTAAGTACACCCACATGTGTCCTTCAGCGGTACACGTCCCTTTGTATTCACTGATGAGGAGTGCACCAAGAACTGTGCCAGCCTTTTCCAGGATCTCTGTTTAAAGTCCTCAGCTGAAAGACCTGTAAAGTTTAAAGTTTTCATGTTTTGCTATAGTTGTACTATTTGGTCTGCGAGGGGTTGCAACCAAGACTTGTTATTCTGTGCCATACTTAAGAGATACAGGAAAGTATTAATTTTTGTGGGAATTCCTATTTTGGAGAATGGATTGCATCATACCGATAACTTTTTGGTTGATGAAAATTTTACAGCCTTAGCATCCAGATTATTATTGTATCTGTTCTATGCAAAGAGCTCAAGTCCCTTACTGTTAACGCAGACTCCTGGCTGAATCAGTTTTTGTTAGAAAACAGAGGTTACAGGGGAGGCCACCTGATACTCTGTGTTACCCTCGCTCCCCCGGGCTGACTTCAGTCCTGGTAGGGCCTGGGCCTGGTGTCACCTCGGGAAGTGCAGCTGGGTTATGGCTCATAGGAGGGCACTGATGGGAACTGGTGATTTGATGAGTGGAATTGCACTAATGCTGTGTAAGTCCTGTGTAACTTGGTCAGCGTTAGACACTGCAGATGTGCAGAGTAGCACAATACAGCAGAGGTCTGACATAGCCCTGGCACCTGCTTCTGCTGCCGTCAGGGTTCTTTGGCTAACACTGCTTTTGGCCCACGCAGCACAAATGCTGTCAGGTAACGAGTAATGACTGCTGTTTCCCCCTTCATAATCCCTGGTTCAGACTCACCTGTCAGCCTGGGGACTGCAAACCATAAATATACTTGTCTGTGTTTCCTTCAATGCATCCCTTCTAGTGAAGCTTGTGAAATCCGGGAAACAAATCTTTGTGTAGATTTTGACACTGAGATAATTTGAACTGAATATCTGACACAGTTTTTTTAATTCTCAGGTGCCCATCATTGAGATCCCAGGCTATGGCAACCTTTGTGCTCAATCAGTCTGTGACGAACTCAAAATCCAGAGCCAGAATGACAGGGAGAAGCTTGCTGAGGCCAAGGAGAGAGTGTACCTGAAAGCATTTTATGAGGGAGTAAGTAGTAAAAGATTTCGAGAAGTGTTTTCTTGCTGAGTTTGAGTAGGAGAAAAAAAAGTATGTAAAGATAAAGACTTAAAAAAACAATGCAACAAAAACCTGCATGGAAGAGGGAAGTTTTTTTCTTTTTTTCCCAGACCACTT
The DNA here is from genome assembly GCF_031877795.1 of Strix aluco. Taxonomy (NCBI): domain Eukaryota; kingdom Metazoa; phylum Chordata; class Aves; order Strigiformes; family Strigidae; genus Strix; species Strix aluco. The sequence goes on from NC_133943.1 coordinate 625,370, forward strand.
TTTGTTTAGACTTCTGCTGCAGTCAGGTTCTGCAGTTATGTAGAACTGAAGAAAGAGAATAGAGTAATCTATGACTGCAAACTGAGATTTATAATCTGATTTCCTATCAAGTGATCACCTCCTGGGGAGTTGGTCAGTTTTGTTACAAGTATTGATTTGGAAACTGGTATGAAAAGAGCAACCTGTTGGTGTGGGGTGTGTTTGGGTTTTTTTGGGTGTGTGTTTGTTGTTGGTGGTTTTGTTTTGTTTTTCCCCTCCTGTCTTTACTTGTGTAGTGGTTTGCTGTGATGTATTCCTCAGCTGTTTTTGTATAAGCTGGCAACAATTTTGATTTCTGAATATCTGTGTTTGATTGCCTGTGTGCATGCTGACATGTATACACATTCATTTTGGATAAGGATGACTGTATTTTAATGAAAAAAACCCCTTTATTCTTTTTTCATGTCAAAGATTGCAGTAACTGTTACTTTATGTTGATCTAAAGAGCTACTACATCTCTTTCTTGTTAATTTAAAAAATAAAACTCCTGTGACCCATCTTTTACAGGTAATGTTGGTGGATGGATTCAAAGGACAAAAGGTTCAAGATGTCAAGAAATGTATTCAGAAGATGATGGTGGATAATGTATGTGGTAGTATGCACACAGCTTCTCCTAAATGATCCATTTTGTCCTTTTCACAGTAGCAGAGTTGCTAAAGAAGCCTCTGTTTTGGTTCTGTGGTTCTCTCAGTGGTGCTCTGGATCACTACGAAATACTGTTAAAAGGAGGACCTTATGTTCTGGGACTGAGTGGGATGAATAGCTTAATAGGGACCTCTTATTCCCTGCTTCATCCTGTCACCTTGTCTAGGAAATATTTTGGTGGTCTGATTTAACCTTTGGTATAGTTGGGAAGATACAGCAAGTGGGGGATCCGAGTGGTCGGTGTTTTTCAAGCCTGCCAATAGAGGACATCTGTGATGTGCAAACACCCCGTTTCTGGGGTTCATCGTGCAGAGAAGGGAGTACTAAATGAACAATGATCATGGCATCTCTCTAACAAGATTTTCCTGGTGAGGACTGTAAGTGGGAGACGCTTCAGTTATTTAGTCAATATTCCCTTGTTGCAACATGGTTATGGTCAGGTTGTAATACAACACTTGATTCTGCATCAGAATATGTGGTGTGTGAAGGTAGAATTAAAGCTCACTGTTCTATTTTTTGTAACCTTCCTCCCTCCTTCTGTCCTCCAGGGTTTTCTAGTAACTGTTTGAATCAATAGGGGCATAGTCAATGAGTAATATTTTGTGTTCTGTCCTCCTTTTTGTCATGCATGGAGACATTCTTTACAAAATTATGTGAACTGATACCTCAGAGAAGTACATAGTCAAGTGTTGCCCTCATTTTGCTAGAGTGAATACTGAGGCAAAGAGCCTGTGCAGTGATGAAAGCCACGCAATAAATGCTGTAAAACAGATTAGAATGGAGAGGATGTTTTTTAGCAAGATGTGAGGATTTTGAAGACTTTCTGAGTTCTTAAATCTTAGCTTTTATTGCCCTTTCAACACTTAGGATGAAGCCATGATTTATATGGAGCCTGAGAAACAAGTTACATCGAGGTCCGCTGATGAATGTGTTGTGGCCCTTTGTGACCAGTGGTGAGTGAAGTAAAACTGTAGTTACAAAGTTACTGCCAAGTTATATCCTACTTGTGGATTGCTTTATTACAGTAAACTTTTCCTGACCGTAGGTATTTAGATTACGGTGAAGTGAACTGGAAGAAACAGGCATCGGAGTGCTTGAAACATCTAGAGACGTAAGTTAGGAAAGCGGTTGTAAAGGGGAGTGATCGCCTGCTGCTGCTGGTGGTGGTCTAGGAGGGCTGTGAGGAATAACAGGTTATTTCTTACAGGTTTTGTGAAGAGACTAGGAGGAATTTTGAAGCTACTTTAGGTTGGCTACAAGAGCATGCATGCTCCAGGACGTATGGCTTAGGTAGGCAAACCACTCCTTTCTCACTCAGTGCTTCATGAGGATGGTACTCATCCCTTCATTTGGAAGGCTTAAGTGCTATCTAGAATCCAGAGTGGTGTAGGTAAGTGTAGAACGATTATTCCAACTCATGTCTTGCCCCAGCATCCCAGAGAAGGCACTTTCTTGAAAACACATGTGGCTGGGGTAATTTTACTTTTGCATGACTACAGTGATTCTGTGCAGCATCTCTGTAGCTTTTTGCCTGGGTCATTGATTTGGAAGGGACCCCAGAAGAAGGAACTAATACCGTTTCTTGGGTGTTCTCCTTAAATTCTGACTAGCCTTCATCTTGTGTGGCCTGTGACATGGGACAGCTGTTATAACTGCATTATAATACACAGCAAATTATAATTAGCTGAGATTTGTTTGACAGTTGTGTTAAGGATAAGCATGAGTACTTGCATATATATATGTTCCACTGGAAGTCCTAAAGTGCTTATGTGTGCTTGAGTGTCGTGCTGTAGAGGGGTGGTTGTGACTGTGTCGATCTCTGCTAGGTACCCGGCTGCCCTGGGACGAGCAGTGGCTGATTGAGTCTCTCTCCGACTCAACTATCTACATGGCCTTTTACACGGTGGCTCACCTGCTGCAGGGAGGGAACCTGAGGGGCCAAGGAGAATCTCCTCTGGGCATCAGGTAAGGAGGGTGGGTCAGTTGGTTTCGGTGTGCTTGTCTCCTGAGTTCTTCTTGACAAAGACTTGCCAAGGAGGCTGGTTCTTTGCTTTTGTTGTTAAAACTTAATCTGCTGTTAGCTAAGTTACAGCAAATCTGCAGAAGGGAAATAAGGAAAGAGAAGGGAGTATGGTGGGCAGAGAGAGAGGAGGAATGTCCCTGAAAGCAAACTGTATGCAGAGTAAATCGCCTTTTTTTAATATTTGTTGGACTTGCCTTGAAATGGTCCTTGCCAGGTGTTTTTGAGTGAGTGGTTTCAGCACTTTGATTTTGTTTCTGATGTTGGACTCATCTGATCGTAGTCAAAGTACCTTGGCACTCCTTGTCCATGTTTGCTTATCGAATGGAATATGTTGGGAGAATGAATCAACAGTTCTAAGCTGTCTTACACAAAATGCTGTGGAGTGCAGGAGGAACTGTGACTGATATCTCGATATGGGACTAATTCTGTGCAGGGCACACCAAATGAGCAAAGAAGTTTGGGATTACATCTTCTTCAAGGCAGCTCCATTTCCTAAAACAGAGATTCCAAGAGAAAAGTTGGACAAGCTAAAGGAGGAGTTTGAATTTTGGTATCCTGTGGATCTCAGAGTTTCTGGCAAAGATCTTGTTCCAAATCATCTGTCGTACTACCTCTATAACCATGTGGCTATGTGGTCAGATCAAAGGTGAGTTTGGAGATAACACCAAACCGGTGTGCAGGAGATAAAGCTGGAGAGTTTGTAGTGCTGGTGCATTTGATAATGTCTCTTTGGGACTGTAGGATATTCAGAATTCAGCTGGAGATGTATTCTTTCACATTACTGCTTTGTTACAGTTGTCTGTAGTAGAAGTTATTGACATTGAAGTCTGCTTACCATTATTTTCCCTGTTTTTTTCTAGAATCCCTTAAAGATTTTAAGATGTAAGATTCTTGCATACAAATTCTAAAACAGTATTTAAAGCAAAACTGTTATCTAACTGCATAACACGACTTCAGCTGACTTGCTGAAAGCTTGTCTGCTCTGACCACTGGAATTCTAGCATGTAGCATGGGTGACTTGGCAGTTCCTCTCAGCTTTAGAGCAAACCGAAGGGTTTATAGGTCCTAACGAAACAGAACCTTGGCTTGGTGCTGCTTTGGAGGATATGTGTAAAAACATACTGAAACAGTGTTGGTGTATCTTTAGGGTTTTTCCTCCTTTGGGAGTGGAGAGAATACTGAGTAGCAGCATCTAGAGCTAAATCCGAATGCAGCTGATGTTGGAGTTGTGGTGTTTGATGCTATTTTCCATTTGTTTTAGCTGTCTGTGGAGGCATGAAATGCTCAGGTAGCCACATGAAAAAGCCAATGTACAGAAGTGGAGAAAAAAATTTAACTTTAGCTTTCTTTGGCCTGTTTTTTATAAAAGTCAAATGTCTTCTGTAAATATCTCCTACGGATTTTCCAGTGTTGCATTGTATTTCTGCACTGAGATTTTAAGTGTCTTAATGATAATAAAGTTTTCTTAATTACTTCTCAAGGATTGTTAAAACAGCACGTATATACTCCCATGGACTGTGCAGTACAGGTTGGGGATCTTTGCCAGTCACACGGTGCTTTTAGAAGGATGTCATTCTGTGCATGCGGATACTATGTGTGCATTCCCTTCAACCTCTGTTTAGGAGTTGTATAAAACTATATTTAGGAAAAGCTGTTTTCTGATGTGTAATGAAGATGATGGTGGGGAATTTGCTATCTGCTTCCTCTGTTGGTAGAGAACTATGGGCCCTGGCTCTGTCGGGTGTTGGGCAGTGCCAGTCCCTGGCCTTTCAGTGAAACGCAGCTGGGCAGAGGGAGGTGGGGTGAATGAAGTGTAGTTGTCGGTGCAGTGCTCCCTGCTTTGCATTCAGCAGTGATAATCCCTAGCCCTTACACTGTAGTTCTTTTCATCTTCAAAGACACTTCTTAATTTTTTTAAGACACCCCCTTGATGTTTTTTGAAAATTCCACTTAAGGTGTTCATCCCAAACTGGAACATAAAATGTTTGTTCTTTTTTTAAGAGAAAATGTATTTTACTTTGCCAAATGCTTTGTATCTTGTCTTCAGAGAAAAATGGCCAGTAGCTGTGAGAGCAAATGGACATCTCCTCCTCAATTCTGAAAAGGTACGGTGAGGTTTCATGTATGGGATGGCTTTTGTGGTTGTCAAAATAGGCATTTGCCAGCCGGACTGGAAAAATCCTTCTCGGAATTTAAGAGGAAGAAATAGTGAAAATTCTAGTTTCTTCATTGGTGCCCTCCAGTTTTTCATTCATCAGAGATAAAGACCTGTCTTTCCTCCAATTCTATCTAACACTTTTCATAAGTTAGCTCTTGTATAGCTTCACCAGTTTAGTAAAGATTTCAGTGCATTTCTGTTAAGTTTTAGGGTAATATAGAATGTAGAATTATTTTTTACACTAAATTTTAGCTTTGTTAAGCATTGCAGTAAGAAGAAAAAGTTTGTGCCAATAACTTGCTAATGTATGCAAGTTCTGAAAATAATTTTAATTAAAAATGCCTGGGCCTAGGAATTAGGCCTTGGAGACTGTCTAATAGGAAGCAAAAAACCCCCACCAGAGTCCTTCTTGAAAAATAAATGCAGGATGAGCTGAAAACACACATTTAAGTTTAATTTAGGTAATTTCTGGAATTAGATTTTGGTACAAGTTTTCCTGTTTTCCAAAGCCTGCCGGAGACTGCGCGTCACGCAGCCGATACAGGAGGCAGCTGCCACATCCCCGCGCTGGGGTGTGCAGGGACCTTGGGGGTGACAACCTGTGCACGCTGCGAGGCAGCTCTGACGTTCAGGAGTTAGATGAGTGCTTACAAAGTTCAGTCTGCTTTTGCCGCGAGACCCGGTTCAGATTTGCCAAATTGCTTTTGTTGTGATTCATGAGAAAGTACTTTCAGTGGTTTGCCCAAAGCCTTGTTGTGTCTGTCTTGCTTATCCAACGACGAAGTGGATGTGTGAGAAAGCAAAGACTCTTCTGTTTATTTCAGATGTCTAAATCTACAGGCAACTTTCTTACCCTAACTCAAGCTGTTGACAAGTTTTCTGCAGATGGTAAGTATGTTCTGACCTGCATCTGGTTTTCAATTATGCCAGAATGACTAAGATTAGTGTTTTGCTCTCAAAGGAGCTGTGGGTTTATTGGAGTATTGAATTTCAATAAATCTACCGCTTGCCGCCTGTTCTTGTTCAAAAGGCTGAACTCTATTTAGAAAACAGGGGTGCACGTTAGCTCAATAGCTTGGTTTTGACCAAGAACTGCTCACCCTCCCTGAGGGTGCCTGTTTCGTTCTCCCACATTCGCTGAAGGGATCAGAGCCTCAGACCGCGCTGTTGGTGCAGGCGGTGTGTATGCACGCGTGCCCCTGTTCCTTCGCGCGTGCTCTTGGTTTTCGGACCGTGATTTCCTGGTCTCCTGGTTCTTGGTGTCTGGCTGGTTTCCTTCCCGGGGAGGGCAGTGTACCTCTCCTGGGTAAAGTGTGTGCTTTGAGACATCTCTCTGCAGCTGGCCAGGCACTTTGTAAATTCACTTTGCATTTCATTAACTCACAATGAGAAGTTATTTGTAACACATTTTGAGCCCCCTGCCTCCTGCATCTCTGTCTGCCAGCTAACAGTGTGCCAGCCCTGTTAGCTGATCTAGCTTCTTTCAGGCATGCGTTTAGCCTTGGCTGATGCTGGAGACACTGTTGAAGATGCCAACTTTGTGGAAGCCATGGCAGATGCTGGTATTCTTCGTCTCTACACATGGGTGGAGTGGGTGAAGGAGATGATTGCAAACAGAGACAGTCTGAGAGGCGGTCCTGCCAGCACCTTCAACGACAGAGTTTTTGCCAGGTACTGTACAAAGGCTAATAATACTGTTTGGTCAATTTTCTTTTTCTTGCAAAGAGCATCTCAGTAGTTATTTTTTCTACAAATCAATGAATTCCATAAAACATTACAGAACAGGTTATGGGGTTGTGCTGCACTGGTGATGTTGATAGTGCTGTTTTCCACGGTGTTGCCATTATGTGGGGTAGACTATGCAATATTGATGTTTTCACTTTGCTTCCCTCCTCTCCCTAGTGAAATGAATGCAGGCATAATGAAGACAGACCAAAATTACGAGAAGATGATGTTTAAGGAAGCTCTGAAAACTGGCTTCTTTGAATTTCAGGTAGGAGGTCTCTTTTTAGGTGAGAAATACCAAGAAGCTAACACTTGGTATTTGTTACTTTGTGGATTTCTTTTGATCCTGATGTCTCTGATCCTTAATTATACAGCTGAATTGGAATCAGACTTGTGCCAAGGAAGACTACTGTGATGCTGCAAATAGTCCTGATATCTAATATGAGCAAAAAGCTGCTTAAAAGAAAGACACTATTAGTGTTTCCTTTCTTTAGTTCCTTTGTAATAAGGAACTCTTCATAAGAAATCCAGTTAATACATCAACAGAATTGTTTGGGAGCAGAGTGCTTTTTGATACGCTCCATAAACCATGTCTCCAGAGTGTCTGCTGAACCATGCCACTTCACTTAATGAATTACAGAGACTCCTTTATGTGGCTCCTTTATGATATTCAGGAATATGATTAAGTAGGCTGAATTATATGTATAATGATAGATCATATTCATTGCCTTTTTCTTAGTACTTATTAGTATCTGTATGCAAGCTCTTCGGGATGATAGTGCCTGATACATAGTTGTGGATATTTTTGTCTTTTATGTCTGTGCCAATAAACACTTTTTAAAAAGTACCATATTAATGCAAAAATCAAATGGCTGCCTGACAGAGTCACTCTCAGGTGCTTTGGGAAAATACAGTTCTTGCAATAATCTGTGACTGAGTTCTAAGCTGCTTACGTTCTGAAGGCACAGAATTGTGTGTGTGTGTTCCGAGCGTCTCTCCGTGGCAGTTGGAGTGTGTTAACGACGGTTGTGTTGGCTCTGTTTCAGGCAGCAAAAGATAAATATCGTGAGCTGGCGATAGAAGGAATGCACCGAGAGCTGGTGTTTCAGTTCATTGAAGTTCAGACTCTGCTGCTGGCTCCTATCTGCCCCCACTTGTGTGAGCACATCTGGTCGCTGCTGGGAAAGGTACTCACTCATGTTGCAGTTTTGTCATTTGATGTGGATCTTTAGTAAGGCTCATGTCAGGCTTCTGGATGTCTTTCGTATGCAAGTAGAAGAAATGTGTCTTATAATATGGAGAGCTGTAATAGCTTCTTGTCCGTAGGACAGTGAACACAGAGTTAGCTTCTTGCTGTGATGGTACACGCAGCTTTAATACAAGGCAATTCGGTTGGCTACTTACAAACAGGTGATCTAAAATTGACCCAAATAATGCAATATTCCTACAGTTATGCATGAAATTTAGGGGTTTTTTAAGTGCCTTGTGCTTGTAGTTCAAGTTACGTAGCTATCTGGCAGGTCGTAGCTATCTGGCAGGTGTGATGGTATGTCTAGTCCTTCACACACTTGCAAATAAGTGCTTGTTGTCTGGATACTCACCCCTTTACAGCCCGGTTAGAGGTGGATGCTCATTGAGGTTCAGCCTGGCTGAACTCCAGTTTCCAGTCAAGCCACGGTGGGTTGAAACCCCACCAGGTAGGAAGGTGTTTTCATTGCAGTGCGTGTCATTTCTTCCTTTCCTCCAAGCCGGGTTCCATCATGAGAGCCTCCTGGCCAGCAGCAGGCCCTGTGGATGAGGTGTTAATCCGCTCCTCCCAGTACCTCATGGAGGCGGCTCACGACCTCCGACTCCGTCTCAAGAACTACCTGGCCCCTGTGAAAGGAAAGGTGAAGTCTGCTACGTCGTCCTTTTAAGCGTCCCTACTTGATAATTCTGTATTGCCTCAGGACTCCTTCCTAATTTTTTTTTTCTTTGTTTCCTCAGAAAAGTACTAAAGAACCTTCTCAGAAGCCTTCTCACTGTACCATCTATGTGGCAAAGAGCTACCCGCCTTGGCAGCACACCACCTTATCGGTTCTGCGCAAGCACTACCAGGTTGGCACCCTTTCATGTTTCCTTGGGCTGTTACCGGCTTTCTTTTCTCTATCTATAAAAATCTTATAAGCTGTAATTTGTTAACCAAATTATTTAAATATAAAGCAAGATATTTTCTCTGTGCTTTTATAACTGTCCAATAAATTTTGGTACTTAATGAAAATGTCCCAAGGAATGTCATTGATATAACAGTATGACTTTACTGTTTTTGACAATCTGAGTAAAAAGTGGCTCATGTTCTGTTCATTTTTTTTTTCTTTTGTGAGTGGTTAGCTTATTATTCTCAAGTATATTCTTCTCAGCACTGCAGGGGGGTCTCACGAGAGCAGAGCAGAGGGGGAGAATCCCCCCCCTCGCCCTGCTGCCCACACTGCTCTGGGTGCAGCCCAGCACACGGGTGGCTTTCTGAGCTGCCAGTGCACGTTGCTGGCTCACAGGCAGTTTCCCATCCGCCAACACCCCCAAGTCCTTCTCCTTGGGGCTGCTCTCCAGCCACCCCTCACCCAGCCTGGGTTTGTGCTGGGGATTGCATTGACATTCTGGTAGGAAATTGAAGTATATTAATATGTAGTCACCATAAAGAATAAAGAAAATGCAGAATAATACTGAGTTGCCTGAGTGGCAGTAGTTATCTGGGTTTTTTTGTCAAAGTTTTAAAATCGTACTTTTAAAATGATTCAAAGGGTTGAGGAGAATTATTATATGTGGAATCAATGGTGATGATAAGCCTTGCTGGTATTTATGGGAAAGCACAAAGGGTATATGATATTAAAGGGCGATTTTTTTTTTTAATGATACCTATACTTTTTAATGGATGTTCGTCAATGTTTAGGTCAGTGGAGGTCAGCTGCCAGATAATAAAGTAATTGCCAGTGAGCTTAACACCTTGCCAGAGCTGAAGAAGTATATGAAGAAAGTTATGCCCTTTGTTGCCATGATTAAGGTAAGCGTTAGAGGGACACTTCTTGTGTAAAAAAAGCTTTTATGGATGAACGTGTTGGGCAAAGGCGACGGTACTCTGTAACTTGGTGTGTGGGTATTGTTGTTTCCTTTATTTCATTCCTGGATCTCCTGCTAACATTTGACTTCAGTCTCTGTCCTGCCCCTTGCTTCTTTGGCATCTTTGTGGTTTTATAAACTTCTTTGATGTTTGTGGAAGAAAGGTAAAATAAAAATCTCTGCATGATTTAGCCCAGGTGAACTAATGGTCTAGTTGAGGCTTGTGTATTTTGCAGGTTACATAATCTGCTTCAAATACACGTGGATTCCTCTACATTTGAAACGCATTGCATTTGGCCTCCAGTTTTTCATGCTGAAATGAGAATAAGGTGCTCTGGAGACATAAGTGCTTAATGTTTGAAAGTTAAGAACAAGGCTAGAGATAATTGATTGTACTGTGTTTAAGGGAGGAAGAAAGGGACTGTTCTGAGTCCTGAATGGAACTGTGAACGTTGTGTATCATTCTTATGTTTTTATCGCTAATATTCTGTTACTTCATTATTATTTTCCCAGAGTCGTGCAAGACCATGAAAATCTTTGCTTCCATGTTTTTTTTTAAAAAGAAGCCTTTCTTTGCTTGCTGTTGCAAATAAAAATTCAGTACAACAGCTAGGAAGGTCCAAGAAGCAAAGAATAAGCAAAATTTCAATTAAAAAAGGCGGGGGGGCAGAGTAGGATTTAAAACCTTTTTGACTTCTACTCATGGTCTGTGGAAGTTGTGAGAGGGATTAGTAATGGAAAAAATCTTAATGAGTGTAAAAACAATATTTTTTTTCTCCTTGAGCTGTAGCTTCATTTTTAAACTGTGTGTAATAATGTCTTCTATAAAATATGACAAAACTTACAAATAGACGGAGGTGCTCTTTTGCCCCCTCTCCAGGGTTATTCCTTTTCATGGTAGCTCAGAAGCCTTCAGAGGAACAGAGCAGCTATGAAGCTTCCTGTATAAGTTTGTAAAGAGATGTAGTGATGTGTTAGATCAGCTGATGCAGTTGGGAAGGGTCAGACGAGCTTTCACTCCTACAGGTGTGCTAGGTCAGACCCATTCCTGCGTTTCGATGTCCCTAGTCTGGCAGTGGTCAGCGATCCTGGTGCAGGCAGGGCAGGGGTGGGCGTGCCGAGGCTGACCCGGTGATCCACCCTTTGCTTTTAAAGAGCAGTAAGCAATTCTGCATGAGGATGTAGAAACATCTGAGCTCAGGCTTCCTAGATCAGTATGTTTTTCTCAAACCAATTATTCAGCAATTCCAGTGTACAAGAAGCATTTCTTCTTGTGCTTCCTATTCGTCAGAGGAGGGCTTAAATGTAGAAGAAACTTTGTGATTTACAAAGGGAAGCAATTTGGTGTTAATGCAGGGAATCTTTCACATTAAACTGACAAGGAAACCAGGAAACCACAGTCATGCTGTGTCTGACAAAGCAGAGCTTCAAAGGAGACAGCTGGCTCAGCATATGAAAGCAAGAAAGGGACAGATTAAATTCCAAAGAGGAAGTTCTGTTTTAGTAAAAAAAAAAAATTCACGTGGTTTTTATATTGCCTTTAATACTTGTCTCTTGTGACTGTTGCTGTTGGCTTTCTGGACTAATTAAGTTACTTTTATGTTAACATATAAAGTAGTTATTTCCCTGCAGAGAACTTGTTTTACGACTGCTGTGAACATGTCCAGTTGTTGTGTGCTTGTCCTTTATTTTAAACTGGGTCATAAGACTGAATTTCCTGCTGTGAAATACCACTGAAATGCTGACTTATTTTGCGAATTCTCAACCTGCACATTAAGTAGGGATTATAAATAACTGTGAATGTCAAACACCTTTTCAATTTTATATTAAAAATGTGTTCTAATTGCTCTTACTCCTCCCATCAGTGTCACTAACTCCCTGCAGAAGAAACCCTGTTACAAGAAAATTATTGCTCCTGTGTTAGCATGTTGTGCCAGCAGAGAGCTCTCACATTTAAAAGCCTATTCTTTTCATGACTAATGTAGATAGTTTGCTGTTTGGAAGCGTCATTTTACTTCCAGCGTTTAGAGGGTTTTAATCTTTTTTTTTTTTTCTCTGTCAGGAAAATCTGGAGAAGAATGGTTCACGTGTTCTTGATCTGGAGCTGGAATTTGATGAACGTGCAGTGCTGATGGAGAATATTGTCTATTTGACAAATTCCCTGGAGGTTGGTACCTATTTGGCATATTTGTTACTTGGTTTTTATCGGGATAGCTGGAGGACTGGCCTTTCCTAAGGCTCTAAGCATGTTTACGTTAACTTCTGGGTGTACGTTGCTCAATTAATAGTTTTTTTAATCAACTCTGTATTTCAATCTTGCTGTTTAAATTTGTCAAATATAGGTGTATAAATCTGTTAAATATAGGCATGAGACACAGTGGTAGGTGTGTAGTATACAAACATGGTCACACAAAACAGAGGTAGCTTCTACTGCAGTACTGGTTGTATCTGTGATGGGAAAGGCCAATGACACTTTTGAAGAGACATTTTTCTCTGAGTCAACCAGTATGTTACAATTTTTACAGCTGAAGAAATGAGAAGGAGACGTTTCAAGGCTTTACTACCAAGAATGATCCGAGTCCTTAGCTTTGTGTCCTTGGACTCTTCCCAAGGCATGGCAGCTGTAGCAGATGACGATGCCCTCCTCAAGGAGCAGGTTCTGGGCAGGGCTTTTAAGACTGTGTAGCACAAGGGATGCCAGTCTAGTAGCAGTTACGCTGCTTCGTATGATAACCAGAGTTTAATTCAGTAGGCAATATGTTAATGAGGGGGCAGCTCAGGTTGTGTTTAAAAAAAAAAAATCAAACTAAAAAAGCTCAAAACAATCCCCCCCAAACTATTTCAAGAACTAGGGAAAAAAAAAAATTTTATATATATATATATTGCAAAATTTCATTTTGTAACCTGTACAGTATGAAACAAATGTGGTCTTATCGGACTTGTCCCATATCAGAGCAAAGTCAAGAGCGAGTGACAACTTTTATTTTAAAATATCTGTAAGTCTGCAAAACCCACTGAACTGCGGGAGGGAGCAGTGGATCTGTTAACAGCGGCTCCTTCATGCGGGAGAACGTAGAGCAACTTGAACTGGGCTGTCAGACCTCTGCAGCTGAGCAGCAGTTGGCAGGTTCCGTACCAGGGTGGAACTACCCCGTATTTCTGCCAGAGTTGGTGCTGGCCGGCCCCCAGCCCTGCTGCAGGGACTTGGGGGTTGCTGTGGGCTTGTCAAGGGTCATGGGAACTGAACGTGCGCGTGCTGCCGCTGCAGACCAGCCACACTGCCTGTGGCCTGCGCTGGGAGGAGCTGCTGATACAGGGCGTGAGTTTGCAAGTCAAGGGAAGTCATCCCTGTCCCCTCGGCTCTGCGGAGACCTCCGTTCAGCCCTGTCAGTGTTGTGCCCCCTCTCACCCTCCCCTCTCTGCACCCCCACTTTAAAAGGCATTGAGGACTCGTGGCTGTTGAGCGGGGGACCAGCAAGGTGGCTGGGGGGAGCCTAGAGTGTGTGACCTGACAGAAAAAACTCCTGTTCATTCCTTCCTCCCCCTTTTTTCTTTTTTACAGCTGGATCACATTGAAGTGAAGTTTGCTTCTGAAGCAGAAGATAAAATAAAAGAAGACTGCTGTCCTGGAAAACCATTTTCCATATTCAGAACTGAGGTAAAATCAGAAATTCAGATATTTGAAGTCTGAAGAAATAATTTAAAAAAAACCAAAACAAAACAACAGACAAAAGCAAATATGCCATTTAAAAACTTTAATCAGACATGAATGTTGGATTTATTCTGCCTTTGACCCAGCACCCCTTCAAAACAAGAAACATTTCCTGAAGGAATTATTATTCTTTTTTATTCTTCCTCTGTACAGAGCCCTAGATGTGACTGTGGTTGTACCTTAGCTTTAAGGCTCTTCCAGTCAGCGCAGTTCAAAGATTTGACCTGAGCACTGTTAAAAACAAGTGACCTGAGCATCCACATACTCTTATATTGCTTTCTTTCAGCCCTGTGCCTCAGCTCCTGCTGTTTAGATAAGGTAGATTGTGTCCTGGTTAAAGCACAGCCCAAAGACAGAGAATTCACAGTGCAAGTGTGGCTGAATCTCACTTCACCACTGTTATCTAGAAATTGTGGTGTTGCTTATTATACTTGTTTTAAAGTATTATAAATCTCCATGTGAAACTTTGTATTACTTGTCTGCTGAATCTGAAAGTGTTTTTTAATACTTTCTGTGTTTATCAGTTATTTTATAATGGGCTAGTAAATTCCATTCAGTTGCATAAAAATAAAACCTTTCAAAAGTATCCTACAGCTGTGTCGTGGAGTCTTGGAAGAATTAATGAGTAATGTGTAAGACTAGTGAAACTCTACAAGGGTGGTATCATGTATGAGTATTTCTAGCTCTAACACTTCTCCACAGTAAAAACTTCATTGATTCCCTGAAATATCTCCTAAAAATTTCTGCATACTCTGTCCTGTATTTTAAAGAGTTGGGGGAGTGCCACTGGCAGTCTGTTTCTAAATGAAGTTTATCCATCTGGAATATCTGTTGATGGAAGATGTTTATTTGTTTCAGTTTCACGTTTCCTCTGAGGCTTGGATCACAAATGCAGATTCTCCTTTAACGTTTGTTATTGCCTTTCTTGCAGCCCAGCGTGTCTGTATTTTTGGTGAACCCTCAACCGTCAAATGGCCACTTCTCTACAAAAATTGAAATCAGGCAAGGAGACAATAGAGAGATGGTGATCAGGCGCTTAATGAAGATGGACAGAGGAATCAAAGGTAAAATACTGGCACAGCTGTACATGCTGAACATTCCCAGGAGAGGAGCGGAAATGGAAAGCTGCTGAAGTTTGTGCTGCTGTAATAGATGCTTAGAAAGGAGGAAGAAGTTTTGTGTTTGAGTGACCAAGGAAGGAGCTAACATAGAAGCAAACAGGTTTTTCTGTGGGTTTCCTCATGAGTCTTTTGTTCTGGCACTGGTACACCGAAGCCTAGTTTCAGCCAGGGATGAATATGGATGACCTTTGCCCCTGTGCTCTGAATTCCCAAGAAAAGGTTAGTCCTGTAACTGGGTATAGGCAGCTCCTGCCGCTGTGATTTTGGAACCCAGGGCTGAAAACAATTTACCAGATTTATTTTTCTATTTAGTTAAGGTGAATTAATTTAACAGTTGCTATGTTGGCTCCTCATCATTTCTGTCCCAGTTCATAGTGGAAAACTGTCCACTTAAAACTGGAATTACTGAAGAATCGCTCAATAGCCCATCAGTTACCATTGTTCATGCCAAACTTGAACTAGCAACCTCTGTGGGAAATAGTTTAATACTCCTTTTGAATCCCCGAGCTATTTCTTCCCTGTCTACTCCTGTATTCTTTATGCACTAATACTTTATTTCAGCTGTTAAACGTTGAATTCTGTGGTTGTAAGAGACACAGTAAGTACTGGAAGAATTTCTTTGGGAGCGCTTGGTGCGTGGGTGCTGCTGGATTCCGGTGGGAACATGTTAAGACCAGGGCACTTGGTCATTGCACACCCTGAGCTTGTGCTGAAGCTGTTGTGACCCCGCCTGGTCTGTCCCCTGGTGCTGGGCAGGGCCAGGGGTGGGCGAGGGTGGCCGGGGGCAGGGGGCGCCGCTTCCGCTGCGGCACGTTTGCTTAGAGCTGTGGAGTGCTCTGAAGGGGCTGGTGTACTGTGGTTTAGGAACCTGAATTCTATCATAGGGAAAACATCCAACTCTATGGAAGTGCCTTTTTTTGGCAAAAATCCTGGTTGCTGCCAGTAATTACTTTGCCTCCTCTTGCTTCTTTGCTTTCTGAATAGTTTTCTGTCTGGTAACTTTATGCAGGGCTTTTCTGCTGCCTCGTAAGTTCTTGAGATGATGTGCACTGACAAGGCAGAAGTGGAGAGGTGCTGTTTTCATCTTTGTCACTGTCATTGTGTGGCACAGAGAAAATCTTGGCCCCTTTCCTGTTTTTTGCCTTGTTGCAGTTGGAATAAAAGCTGCCTCTTAGGAGTGCTGCTACGGTCAGTTTAAATGTTGGTGGTGTCTTGACAATCTGAAGGTGGCCTCTGTACGTAGCAGTATTTCAGGGTGGGTGCTTTTCCTTGATTTTTCTTGGAAATAAGCAATGTTTTTTCTAGCCTACTTGTTGATAATTTTATTCCTCACTTACACACCTGCTTGGAAGGATATCTTAGGAAAACACAGAATAACATGATAAAACTTCATGTCAAACATTGTTGAAAGAAGCATTATGTTTCTGGCCAGTGTAGTGAATAAAAATAGCTTTCTTAAAGGAACAGCAGCTGTGTTTTTGTTGAAGAATGCAGGAATTAAGAATCAAACAAATCTGAGGCACTGTGAGCTGGGTATAAAAGGAACGCTGGACCTCATCCAAAAGCTTGTGACAGCAGAGTAATTTTTTTCTTTCTCTGTCTTTCAACAGCTTGTGTTTATGTTAATGTTTATCTGTAGAACAAAGACAACTGCACACTGATGGTGGTGCAGGCAGGGACCGTGATCCGTAGGTAGCAAAGTGCAGGCAGGGGAGTGCACTGTCTAGGCGGTAGCTGTGTTTGTGTGCCTGCTAGCCTTCTGCCAGGGGGCATTCTGAAACGACTGAAAACTGGCCAGATTAAACACTTCCTCCCTCCCTACCTTCTCCAGGAGGTGTCACTGTTCTGTCGGTGCGTGAGGGCTGGGAGGCTGTGCTGGGAGGAAGGCTTGGCTGAAAGATCCCAGGCTTCCTAGAGGCTTTTCTTGGCCTGCTTAGCAGTCTTTATTAGTGTGCATTTTAATAGGGAATTGTATTTAAAACAGTTCTCACCTTCCCCTTTCTCCCAGTCTCTAAATTAATTCCTCAGAAAATGATACTGTAACTGTTCTGTCACAGCTGTCCCAAAGCCAGATAAGGCAAATTTAGTGCTTAGAGTGTGATATTGGGAGTTGGTATTTGCGTGGTTTATCCCCGTTTCTGCTGGTACTTGCTGTGTAAGCACTGAATGACATCTTGGCAGTGGGTGTGTAAATCTTAACACGACTGTTATTCCCGAGAGAATGTATTTCCTTGGAGCAGATACAGACGTACTGAGGATTAAGTGTTGCTTGGATTCAGCAGATCCTCCAGCTTGTGGGTAGCTCCCGAGCCTAACTAGCCTGTCCCTTCGCTGCAGATCTCTCTAAAGTGAAGCTGATGAGGTTTGATGATCCTGTGCTCGGGCCGCGCCGTGTTCCAGTCCTGGGCAAAGAGGAGGCAGAGAAGACGCCAATTCTGGAGCAAGCTGTCTTCCACATCGACCTGGGCGAGGGACACGTGCGCGTCACTGAGAATGGCCTGACCAAGGACATTGGTGACACAATTGTTTATCTAGTCCATTAACTGGCGCGTACCTGGCTTGATCCCTGGCAGTGCAAAAGTTCATAGAGACACTTCAAAAGCATCTGTAATGAACAAAGATGAGAATTTGTTCTATTAAAAAAAAAAAGCCCACCCAAAACAACCTAATTTTGCATGCGAGTTCACCCCTACTCTTTTAAACGTGGATATAATAAAATTATTTTCCTCTGGCCCTTTGCCTTTTCTTGAAAAGAAACAGTTAACCTGAATATTAACACGGTGAATCTTCCTTTTCAGCTGTGGCCAGTGTTTCAGGAGCAAACTAGCACACCGCACTCAGAATTCCACTCCCTCCTAAACAGGCTGGGATCTGGGTAGGGAAGCGGGATGTAAATCCCCTGTAATAGTGGGGAAGAAGTTGCTTGCACATTTCTATATTTTACTTTTCAGTGACCCAGGTGACTGAACGCTGTTAGGGCACCTTTACCCAGGCTAGCAGGCCAGAAGTAGTTCGACTGAAGAACTCTTAATAGTTAAATATGGGAGTTTCCACGCTTCTTGGCTCTTAAAATGGGAGTGTCTGTAGTGAGCACTGCTAAAGACTGACTTTTCCTTTCTTATTCTTTCATAAGACTATTCATAAATCTATTCTAAGTAGAAAGGTTAAGTGTTCTTTTCATAGCTTTTACATTGTGATGTTTTTTGGTAATTTCAGGGCTATTGCAGGCTGCTTTTTCCCTTTTTTGAGTTGTGAGTCATCACATACAGCTTCAGGGCTTCTGTCTGCAAACTGGGGAAGGTGGCTGGTGAGACACAGCGTGCTTTGTTCTGCGCCGTTGCTCGTCGGCAGTTCCACAGCTCTCGATGCTCCGTACAGTTTATTTGAACTTCCTCTGAGAACAGGTTACGGTGCGGGCGGGGGCTGCTGGCCGGGAGTGCCCAGCAAGCGCTGCGGAGTGTGCCGCTGTCTGCCCCGCCCTTCATTATCCCTCCAACAGGCAGGTGGGTTTGGGGTTATACAGACACAATATGAGCTTTCCTTTGCTGTTGCATCTCCCCAGTCCTGCTAAGCAAATACTCAGGTGGTTCTATGGAAAAGTTTGCTTCCCAGGAGAGAAAAAAGGTGATTCCACAGTCTAAGGCAGTCCCTGGGCACTGGGGATTGGCCGGTGGAAGGGTGGAGGCTAAATACTCCTGCTGCGCTGGGGTCTTGGGGAAAAACTTTGCCAGCCCCAACCCCGATGGGCCTTTTAAATGGCTGGAATAGCAACGGGCAGGAGTGTCCGTGGTGGGCAGAGGTGCTGGCTTGCCGCTTTGGGGGGCAGCTCGGCCCTCAGTGCGCTGGGCTGGTAGTGCCTTCGCCGTGCAGCCTCGGGGAGAGCCCGTGGGGACCCAGAGCTGCAGTGTGCTGGTCACAGCCCTTCACCGCTGTGCAGCCAGGACTTGGTTCTTTGCTAAAAGTTTGTAGTCTGGGTGAATTCCCTTCCAAACTGGAAAAATCTTCCCCCAGCGCACGCACCCGGTGCCACCTCACATGCGGCTGTGGCCGTTAGGTGTTTGGAACTCGTTTTCAGAACATGATGGCAAGGTGCCCATGCTCTGGCACGTGCCTTTGAGGGCTCCATTTTTCTGTTCAGTATGTGGCTGTTTCACACCCAGACACCATCTCTGCATTTCTTGCTCTAACAGTTGCTTTCCAGCACCAAGTGCCAAAACTGAGAGCAGTCCCCTGGTTGCTGCAGCGCGGGGACCCTTCCCCTCCAGCTGCCCCAGCATCTCCCCACAGCAGCGCGGTGGCAGGAAAACGAGATATTTCAGTGTTGCGACTGTGGAGCCTCCTGAGCATCTGTCACTGCAGGAACAGGGACCTGGCCTGGGCTCTGCACTCGCTGGAGGAGGAATTGCAGCCGCGTTTAAACACCCTCTGCGCTGGGAGGCTTTGATACCCAACTCTGCTGTGGGTGAGCGCACACGCTCTGTGGCAGCGTGACACGGGGAGGGGGTTCAAAAAAGTCTGACAGAGATTCCAAGTGACAAGGGGTCGCTGTGCTCACGGAAACGGTCTGGAATCTCGCTCTTGTTTGGCTGGCTCTCTTTCAGCAAATTTGGCTTGAGGGCTGCGAGCAGAAGCCTCACAGAAGACAAGGAGAAGGATTTGTTTCCAGCTAGGCTGCGGTGGCTGCACGATTTGCTCTGTTGTCTCCAGACGAGAAGGCTGACACTGGATATGCGATAGCAGAGGCAGCTGGAACCCTCGTGCTGCCCCTCGGAGCTTGTCAGTGGATGCTCTTCCCATGTAAGTGTGTTTGGAGCACCAGTGCTCCACAAAGAGCAGCTGAGGATTGACTGAAGCGAGCTGGTCAGAAAGGTTTCCTGAATTTCCTTGTACAAAAGCACCTTTATTAGTTCCAATCAACAGGGATTATGGCAATAAAAAGCTAATATATTGACAAAGCAGCAGCCAGATAATCTGAGCAGATAAAAATCAGTTCAGAGTTTCAGAACAATAAATACTGTTTCCTTACTCTTCCATAATCTATGCATTTATTTCCCTTCAGCAACTGTCCAGAAAGCAAAGACTTTCCCGCACATGTTTGGGAGAGCTGGTTCATAAAGTGTGTGGGGGGTGTGTGCTCTTGGTTGGTTAGTTGGGGGTTTTTTGTGGGTTTTTTGTTTGTTTTTTTCTGCCATGAGGGGAAGGTTAAACAGTGGTGGTATTTCTTACAGACTCAGTGTTCAAGTGAACCAGCCAAACTGATTGTTAATGAGCAAGATAGAGCTAAAAAGCTGTTTGGTGTTTTTTTCTATGATGGTTTGTTGCCTTCCAGGAGATGTCACTGCTATGCTGGTTCTTGTGCATTTTTTCCCAGTAAAAGCTAGTAACAGGAAAAGAAGCTTTCTTGGTATTAGATTTCCCACAATATTAACAAAATTCTGGCCTTACTTAGTAGTCTTCATGTTACAATTTTGCTTAGAGAAATCTGGAAATGGAACCTTTCTTCTTCCTTTTAACAGCCAGTGTTTGAAATAGATAAATTCACAACCATGAAGAACAGAGTTACTGCTTTTATTTCCAGGCTCTTCCAGTTTCCTGCTGTAGCACCCCAGGGTATTCCTTTGGCTCTCTGTGCCCTTCAGTTTTCCTCTCTTCAGGAGAATGCATAGATACTTTTCTCTGAAATGTTGTGAGGCATAAATAACATTTCTTACAGAAAGAAGTTAAAATAATTTGGAAAATTTCAGAGGAACGGCAGGTGCCACCAGCTGCATCTCCTGATGCTGTGCCAAGCTGGATGGAGCCTGGCACTGTGCAGAGATGTCAGCGGTGGAAGGATCAGCAGACTGACTTCTCTCTGCAGATGGTTGCCAGAGAGAAAGGAGCACCCCTCGGCGATGCTGTTCTGCTCGTCTCGGCGTGAGCGAGGGCAGCGGCAGGTTTAGATCCCGTTGTCTCCACTGTGCGTCCGGCCAGGAGTCGTGCACATTGTGAAGGAGGCAGCGACCAAGGCACCATGAAACCTGTCCCTCCTCTGTGCCTGTTCTGCAGGTACTTGATAAATTTGTCTTTTTAAAAACAAACCACAAAACCCCTGGTGAGTTAAATCTCCCCTGCACTAGCGAAGTGCTGGGCCTGCTTGTCACCCTCTGGCAGGGTTTGGGGTGATTTAGCAAGGAAAGCTATGCGGGAGGAATGTGCTCCTGGCTGCCTTGCAGATGTCCTAAACCTGCGCTTAACTTCTTGTCAACCGGGTTTGGCTCCGTCCCTCAACCCTGATTTAAGTGAATGCTTTAATTTGAGAGCCTTCTGCTGCCCGGGTGATGGGGAAGAGGGGGAGAGGGGTGGTCCCAGCAGTCGGGAACTGTATGACATCAGGGTGAAGTGTGATGTCATCACCCGTTCCATGTGCTGGGGCTGCTTCCCTGTTGCTCTGCCCATGGGATGAATGTCTTCAAGGTCCTGTCGCTGTTTGTTCTTTCCTGGGTCACCCTGAGGATGGGGCTTCTTTTCTTTCTGCTTTCAAGTAAGGAGTAAAGTTAGAAGCCCCATCCTTGGTTAACATAAATAATCTGGTATATAAAAAAAATTCTATAGAAACCATATAGCTGATGAGAAATGAATGCTCACTGTTGCATATTACACTGTAAAATATCTCTGCAGTGAGACTTGGGTAGGGCTCCTCTTACTCAAGAATTCAGTTCAAAGCAGTTTATTAATCCCTGCAGGCATTGCAGACAGAAGAGAGAATTATTGACTCTGTGGCACCAGCAAAGTATCCAGAATCTATATTTTGTTTAATGCAGAAACAGTTATTTTTCAACTGTGCCTTATTGCATCAGAAGGATTGTGTGACCTTTGGTGAATTATTTTCTGCTGAAGTGGGGAGCAGCGCAAATCGTCGCGCAGGAGCGGGAGATGCGCGGCGGCCGCTGAGCCGGGGGGAGCTGCCCGGGCACAGCTGCAGGGGGGCTGGTTTCCAATGGCCTTTTCTGATATTTGTACCGTGCTCCGGAGTGTCACTGTTGGTATCGATCGGTTCGTGACCTCTGCGTGGCAGTGGTGAACCTTCAAGCTGTGGCTGGGCTGCTGGCTCCGTCTGGTGAATGGGAAAGGACCGGAGGTGTCCCCGTCCCCCCTGTCCCCCCCGTTCCTGTGTGGCCCCCACTGTCCCTGTCCTGTCACAGGGAATGCCTGGGGGCCTAGTGGGAGGGTGACACCACCAGCACCCGACCAAGACCTTCCACCCTGGGAAAATCAGTATTGGCCCTTGGAGCCCCTTCCAGTGAGGCCGTGACTGCTGCATTATGTTACTGGGAGGACTGGAGAGCCAGAGATCTGATCTCAGCACGGCTTTTAGCACCCAAGAGGCAGTCGCTGGTGACATGGTCATGAGATGCTGAAGTCCTTGTGAGTATCGTGATCTGCTCTGGAAGCACTTGTGCCTCGTGCGCAGCGAAAAGCTGTGCTTTTCCTCTGGTGTGAGGCTGTTGGGATCTGAGAACTTCAGCTGAGATCTTTCTGTCAGCCTTAAGACTTTTGGGACACGCAGCCCTGCAGATTTGTTGCCCACATGTGCTTGTCCCGCTGTTGGGGCTGGGCCGGGCTGCTGGAGGTGCCCGGGGTGCAGCCCAGCGGGGCCAAGCGTGGGCCAGTCTCTGCGGGGAGCTCGGTTGGGGCTCCCCTTGCCAGCAGGAACCCCCTTCCCCAGGGGTGCCCGCAGCCAGGATCAGTCCCAGTGCTGATGAGCCATCTTGTTGAAATGGTGTGAACTGGGAAAGTTCACCTGGGGGCTCAGTCCCAGAGAAGGTGGATCTGACCCACTGCCCTCCCCATGCTGTTTGTGCTGGTGTGTGCAGGATCCTGCAGCCAAATTCCTTTTTGATCTGAAAGTCTGTTCTGTTGCCTTGATGCATTTTTAAAGCAGGACTAATGCGTTAAATCTAAAGAATTGCCCTGTCTCCTGCGCAGAAGCAAAAGCAGTGTTTGTTTTATAATGGAATGGCAACTCCAGGCAGCTTCTCATGTTTTTAAAGTAAGAGAAGGATTGCGTGTCTGCCATTGCTGTAGAATTGCCCAGCCCGGAGCAGATGCTGTACAGGATATATCGCCCCGGAACCGGGCGGCAGGGAACGAGGGGCCCTTTCAAGCCAAGGGGGGATGCAGCCAAGGGCTTGTGCACACTGAGCATCCTCACGTCCTGCTTCTAGTGAAACCTGTGGGGATCCAGCACCCCTCAGAATCTGTTCTCCCTGTGCTGAAGGTGTACTGGCCAGAGGATTCCAGGTCACGGGGTGAAATGAGCTCCCCCAGCCCTGAGTGCAGGGTCTGGATCGGGTCTGGATCCGGCCCATCAGTTCACTCTTGCTCTGAAAAGATCACAGTAGGACACACGGGGTGAGGTGGGGAAGCTGGTCCTTGGTCGTGCTGCTTGTGTCAGCCCTGCTGGCTCCTTCCAGGGGACCCTGGGCACAGACCGGGCAGTGGTCCCAGTGTCTGGCTGCTGGTCAGGTGGCCCAAGAGCCAAGGCTGTGGGCTACCACCAGACCTGCGGGAGGGCTGCTGCTTGGCTGAGGGTGTCCTAGTTAAAAAACCTCCCAGTGAGGGAGCCTGAGTCATGGTTCTTTCTATCCATCCAGTCCCTCTCCCTCACCACCCACCGTGCAAAATGCCTTGTTTTTAAAAATAAAATGCATGAGTATCTTATAGCAGTCTCTGCTGCTTCTCATCCCCTTTGGTATGTTAAACCTGGATATAAAGCCCAGTAACTCTGGTAAGTTAAACCTGGATATAAAGCCCAACAACCCGCTGCTCCTGCCAGATGATAGTCTCACAGCAGTTTCCTGATCTAGCGGTGGCTTTGAGAGTGTGAACCTAAGTTGCTGCCTTCAGCTGGGACTTGTGATCTGAAAATCTCGTGCAGATTTATTTGCTGTTCTTGGGAGAGCAGTGGTGGCCCATTGTTCCGCAGCTGAGGAGCTTATAGCAAAGGGGCAGCACCACGGAGCATCGGTGAGGGGTGAGGTGGGGAGCGGGACTGGGGTCCTGTCCCTCCTGGCTGACTGTCCCCATGTCCAGGGACTCGTGTCTAACCACACAGAATGGACTAAAGTGCTGCTCTCCTTGGGGCCAGAGATTTCAGAGTGCTTTGAAAAGAAAAAGGTTAAGCAATGCTAAATATTATTGTTATATTTGCTTGCAGATTCCTGCTGGGGGCAAAGAGTGTCAGAACAGAAAGCAGGAGCTCGAGCTCGGGCAGGAGCCTGGCTGGTGACGCGACCAGCAGAGCCCTTGTTCCTAACCCCAGCACCAGGTAACCCTGCTCTTCCTCGCCGTGTGCTGGTGAAACGCTCCCCCCCGCCCAATAAGTAGAAATAAACATTCCTGTTTTTTTCATGCAAAAAGTTTTAATGGGAACACAGTAGCTTCCACGGGATGGAACACGGCAGGCGCCGAAAGCTTTGCCAAGGCCCATGTTTCCCCCGGCCGTGCGCATGCTGCAGCTCCGTCCTGCCGCTGCCTGAGGTGCCACGATCCAGTCGGCTCCAGTTAATGAAATTAATCTGCAGGCTACAGGTCTAACATTAGTGCTATAAACTTAGATGAATAAACTTCTGAAAACTTAAACTGTTTTTAAACCATTGCTTTTCAGTTACAGAAATACAAAATAAATATCTTAAAGGTTAATACAAAACAGAAAACTAATATATTTTTGTTTATTGACTTTTCTCCCTAATAGTATGTTAAATTGAAAATAGCTTTTTAAAAAATGAACTTCACATCATGGAAAAAATATTAAGCATCACTGAATTTGTACAAGTGTCTCTGAACAATAAACTAAATGTATGTATTTTATTTATTCCTCCTACCCACCACCAAATAAGAGAAGATTATATATCCTACCGCTTCTAAGCATATACATGTAAAAATAGTCATTTCTGTTTTCTCATTTATAGTAACATGGCTGTAACCTTTCATTATAGTGTTTCCTGGGCTCAGTGCAGAAAGACAACAACAAAATCCTGTTATGCAGGGGATCAAGGTGAACTACCTTTTGTTGATCCCTACTGCCTTTAAAATTTATTTCGGTTGGAACTTTGGTATAAATAGATCTTTTTTCCACTTTTATTACACGTACAGTCTTCACCAGCCTGACCACCATCAGGTATCTCGTGTGCCAGCCCACAGCGTGGTTTCTGATCCTTCCCCACTTCCCATCTGAAACAGGTATGAAGTGACCAGCTTTGTGAGCTCCCACTGAACTCGCTGGTAAGTCCCCATCGCCTCACCTGGACGGTTTTGGGTTCTAAACAGTGATTTTTATGAATATTTTGAAATGCTACTTTTTAAATGGGGGAGATACTGAGACTCGAGACAAAAAACCTGAAGAACTTAAAGCCTACAGCTATTATTACACTTAAAACATGTAGTTGCACAAATTAACTGCAATAACTATTGGGCAATGAATAAACCTCCTAAAATAATGATAAATGTACACATGAACTTACACATTCCTGGGCTGCTCCGGTGTTTCCAGCTTAAATGTTTTGGGGCCAATGTTTGCATTCCTCTTTCTCAGAGCGAGGGAGGGAGGGAGGCAGGATGGGCCGAGGGAGGGCTGGGGGTTCCGTGGCAGCAGAGCTCTTCAGCAGAGGCTGCCTGGTCGCTCAGGTTTTTCCTCCCAAGCTAATTTCTTGGGTTTTCCTAATCTAGAGGAGATGCTTGGTGTTTTGCTTTGGCGACTTATGAAAAATTAAACAGGCTGAAGTCAGGAAATAAAATGCTTGGAAGTAAGTGTTTGTTAAAACACCTGGTGACAAAGAATATAGCGTGGATTAGAAGTCTGAATGCACTACAGCCTTCAAGGTGTTTTTCTAATGTTAGTTTTAGAAAACGGACCTTTACCAAGGGGAGAGCAGGGTTGTTAGGGAGGGAAAGAAGCAAATGTCTGGTGTCCTGCAGACTGGGGTTTTTCACTAGCTTATCTGGATTGGGATTTTTTTTTTCTAAAGCCCCAGGTCCTTTAATCATGAGGTTGTGTTTGAAAAAAAAAAACAACCACCAACCAAACAACCAAAACCAAACAAAAAACCAAAAACCTTGACTTCCATGTAAGAAGAGGAGCCCTCGTGGCTGTAGACAAAACTCTGGAGAGCAACGTCAGGGGCTCAGTGACTGGTAGGTGAATAGAAATCGTGGCTGGGCAGGGTCGGTCTCACGGTTACTCCTGGTACCCCAGCTCTCCTCCTCTCTGGGGGTGTCTGGAGCTGCCCCTGCCCCAGCCTGGCCTGCAAAGCCACAGCCTGGCCCTGTGCCGCTGCCGGGGCCCCTGGCCAGACATGATGCTAAATGCTTTGTGTGACCACCGCATCCTCGTGTGTGACTCGTGTTTTCAGACCAAGGGATCATTTACCACAGAGCAGGGACTGATCCCAGGGGACTTTGTACGGTCCCCAGCCTGGCTGTGGTCCCGGGGCTCCTTGGAGAGGAGGTGCCAGTGATGCAGCGCCAGCTGCTGCCTGACATGCCCTTGCAGAATGTCCATCGCGCCGACCTTCCCTGGGGCAAGTGCTGGGAGAGTCCCCCAGCGCTCCAGCTCTTGAATGGTCGGGGCTGGGAGGCTCCTCTCCATTCTCCTCCGTGTCCGAGTTGCTTCGGGCTGGGGCAGGGAGGTGTTCTCCCCGTGAGGGATGTGGAGAGAATTAGTTGTTTTCTTACCTCTGCTGCTTTTGCTTGTAATTTATCAGGAAACATGGCTGCAGTTCAAGCTCGGGGGGTAGTTATGTACCGAAGCACTCCAAGGTTTCTGCCAGGCTAGGCAGGCAATTAAAGCTGAGCTGATGAATGATCTGATTCGGGCTCCAATTCATTAACTAATCATAAGAAACGAGCAGATAGAAAACAGGCCCAATTCAGGAACTCGGGAGAGGTTTGTTAATGGTCCCTCTGTCCCTGTGTGCTGCTTGAGGTACCTTCCAGAGCTCCTTCCCCGCCCTCTGCTGACAAACGTGATGCTCTGGGTGGTTGGAGCCCGGATCCCCTGCCCGGATCCGAGCCCGGATCCCCTGCACCGTCAGCCGGGGAGGCAGAGAACAAGGTGTTTTCATGACAGAAATCCATTGCGCTGCAGTACACCTGCAGTTGTATTTTGTCTTTCCTAATGTTGTTTTCTTTGCACTCTGTGCTTCGTGTGATGGTTTGTGGTAAAAGAAAAGACTGTGGACTTGGTGGTTCAGCAGGGCCGGGACTCGGAGCGGCCTCGAGAGTGCAGAGGGGGTGGCCTTCCCCCGTGGGACCTCCTGGCCAACTTGGGAATGACGAAACGGGGTCCCAGTGCTGATGTCAAACTTCTATTCACTGGGGAAATGGGCTGAAGAGAGTCTGGAGGGTGGGAAGACAGGAGGGAAGTTAAGTATATATATAAAAAGAACAGAAACCCTCGAAGAGCTCGCCCACCTCCATGTAAAGCTGCCACCCTCCTGCCAGCATGTGATGCCTCCCTTTTCATTGCCACCCAATTAAAAAAAAAAAAAGTCAGATGACAGCAGCCAGAGAGGGACAGGGGTTTGGAGTGGATCCTTATGGAAGATGCAGTGAACTTCAGGTCAGCAGCGCAGAGGTGAAACAAAAAATGTGACGTTTGCTCCTACTCCAAGAACCCAGTGTGGTGATCCTGCTCGCAGGGTGTAAGGGGGCTGGAGGAACTGTTCCAGAGCAGATGGTTTCGGTCTGGTGCACTTGGAGAGTTGCAACCTGGTGGACCCAGTCGATATCTTCCTCAGCACAGTCAGCTTCTCTGTGTAGAGAAGGGCTGCTTGTTGGGCACCACCTCGCTCAGGGCTCGGGACAAAGCTCCAGGTTAGCTCCAGGTGGTTCTGCTTTAGCCTGGGCTTTTGGAAGACAAAGGTCTGAGTTCTGGTCCCTCTTCCTTGGGGTGTTCCCTGGTGAAATAACACGGTCCAGATGCTTCCTCCGAGGTGTTGCTGGGGAGGATGGAGGAGGTGAGGAGGACTTGGCAATTTTGCTCAGTGGGCTGCAGTATGAAACCAGTGGGCAGGTACGTCTGTGGGAACAAGACGCTTATTAGAGCTGTTGCTTTAAAATGTGTCTTGTTTTCAGTTCTTTCTCCCTACACATTTTGAATATATTTAGGGCACTTATCACCATAGCATCAAAGCACTGAAATATCCTGTGCAAGAAACTGAGATATCTGTCCCAAAATAGCTGCCTGCTCTTTTACCAAAGCACCAGTGTCACTGCCAGTGCTTCCTTCCCCCGCCATCGCCCATGACCGCGTGTGCGCACGAGTGTCAGAGTTGCCTTTGGCTCCGTCAGCCCGGTGCTGTCCCTTGTTGTCCTAATGCGGTGGGTTAAGGGCCAAGTCCAGGAGGGATTTGGGGTGCTTTTTGTGTATTTAAGACTTCAGTATCGTGTAACGGGCTGAACGGTTTTGCAGGCTTCCCTGTGTGCAGGGGTGCTGTGAAACCTTATTGCTGTTTATCTTGGTGTGAGAGGACAAGAGGGTGGCTCTGTCCCGTGAACAGCAGTATCTGAACTGATGATGTGAGCGGGGTCTGGCTGTTGGGAGCCCGGATGTGCGGAAACACGTCACGGCTTGTTGAGTCTTCAGGTGTGCTGGGCACCTGTGGCTTTTCCTGGTGCTCCTGGTGTCCCCTGAAGCTCCGTGCACCTGATAAATGGGGCCGAAGGAGGTGCTGTCTCGCCTCGTGTCTGGGTCTGGGGGCATGAGAAATGGAGCCGCAGTCACTCCTGTCTGGTGCTCTCTGAGCTTTTCATTTTGCAGCCCCAAATTGAACTTCAAATTCCTCCTCGCTGCCTGGCCTCACACACCTGCCTCTGGAGGGAAAACCTGCCCCGCTTGTAGGGGTTCATGGGGTGACTGGCTTCAGCGTGCGTCTGTCTGAAGCCCCTGCTGAGGTACTGTTTGTTGTTCCCTTTCTGCCCCGCGTCTCCAGACGCCTCTGTGGGCCGCTTGCGCTGAGCCCCCTCCTGAGTGGTGGCAGCGGGCCAGGTGCTCCCTGCCCGCGCGGGGTGCTCCTTCTGAGCCCTGAGGAAGCGGGCGCCGGGCTCTTGCAGGGCAGGGTTAGTTGCTGGGGCTTGCGCAGGGGCCGCAGCAAACAGCCCGACCACCACAGTCGGGTTTGACCTTGGCTCTGCTGTACTGGCGTGAGACGGGGACGCTGGTTTTGGGGTCAGTAAAACACAGAAGTTCCCCTTCCTTCCCTGCCCAAGTATTCAACTGTTCCATGTTTCCTGCTGCTCCTTCTTCGTCAGTGTTTCCACTTCTATAACTGATCCTCATGCAGCCCCACCAGCTGTGCTGTGGTCTCCCGGGATCTGGGGAGGGGGGGGCGATCAGCTGCGGGAGGGCGCCGGGCACTTGTCAGCGGGTGACAGCGGGGGCTGTACCCAGCCTGTTGTCCTCTCGCAGCGTGCGGCGAGGGGCCACCTCTGGAGCCAGGCGTGAGCCCACAGCTCCTCCTTCCCCTCCAGACCAACACTAGAAATGTCTTCCCGAGCTGGTCCGCGGCACACCTGGTACAATTCTATTTATTTTTCTGAATGTGCTTGGGAGAAGTGGATGTGTTCTTGGTTACAGAGCCAGCTTATGAGGTTTTCTGGTTCAGTTTTAAAGGGATGAGAGGAGTCTTCAGCAAAGAACCGGCACGCCTTCTCTGAGCTGTTCAACTCTCTTTGAGGTGGCATTGCTGCGAGTCACATTCACCCTCTTATTTGCAGCCTGCACCACCTTTTATACCTGGGCAAGCTGCACATTTTCAGTGTGTCAGGATTTTTCTGTAGGAGCTGAAATAGTGACAGAGAGCATGAGGTGAAGAACTTATCTGTGCCATTGGTGGTTTCTGTGCTACTGAAAATCCCTGCAGGCAGGTGCCAGCTTCCTGCTCCGCAAACAGAAAGTCTGAAAGAGTAAAAGAGCAGGGGCTGTAGACTAGTAAATTATTTTATCCATTCCCTTTTCAGGGAAGTTCCAGAAGAAAACGTCCTTCTCTGAGGCTGTGACAGTGCCCCGGAGAGTTTCCATTGACCAGTGGAGTTAATTTTCATGGCGCTTGTACGCAGCTAACCGAGGATGGGATCTTACAGCAGCTCTGGACGAAGCACAGCTGTTAGGAGATCTGGTGGTCGGTGGTTGTGGCTGGGGTGGGAATTGCTGGTCTATAAACCGGCAATAAAAACAAAGTATGAAAACCCAAAGCTGTTGTGCAGGGGTTTGCTGGGGCGCAGTCCTGGCTGGCCAGCCGGGCAGAGCTCTCTGACTCTGCCTGCTTCTCCGTGCCTTCCCAGGATGGGGCTTGGAACTGGGTAGGCTGAAAACGAGCTGGCGCTGCCGCGGCAGAGGGCTGAATGCTGAATTCTGCTTTCTGTTACGTAGACAGTGTTTTGTGCACCTTAATGTAGACTTAAACCCATGAATTCCACTTTGAATATTTACAAAAGCAGGATCTGAATGGGTGGGCGGTGGAAGGAGTTGGAGTGAGCTCACTGACTGCTAGGAGGTAGCTGACAGGTAATTAGAGGAAACCCAGCAATGAGGAGAAGCAGGATTCAATACCCCTGGCTGCAGAGTCTAAGTGACTGCGGGAACGGCACGTCCCTTTCCATTGTTTCTCCTCTCCAAATCACCTTTTAAACTGTGTTCTGTGCTAAAACTCCTGGACTAAAACCAAACAGAAAAGCGAGCAAACAACCAGCCTAAAAAAAAAAATATCTGAGTGAACACCCCTCAAAAGGCAACGTGAACTGTCAGCTGGGAACTGACTGGTTTTGATTTATGGTTTCTTTATCCTGCAGGAGCAGGAAGGTAACGAACCGGTGTTTTGATCTCCGTGGGCTTTCCTGCAGCAGTGAGGAGATCAAAACAAGCTTAACTATTTCTGATACCTGCATGCGTTCTTCCCCCTCCCTTCCCTCCTCCAGTGCCTTGCAGGCACCTTACACGACACCGAAGAACATCAGTTTTGTGGATGCCACAAATCTGTTTCACATCTCCCCGGAGCTTGCAGCAGCCCTGGGGCTCCTCCAGCTGTGCTCGGCACAGCTCGGGGGGGACGGGGCTCTCCCCCGCGGGGACAGATGCTGTTGGGTCCCCTCGTGCTCCCTCAGGAGCTCCCCCAGTTCTCTGCAAGCCTCAGGCTTTCAGGGCCCGAGGGTGCCGGCAGTGTGCGGATGGGGGGACGGGGAGCAGAGGAGGTGGCAGGCTGGTGCGGGGTCCGGGGCGCTCGGCCCTCGCAGGAGGGAGGGAAGGAGAGGAGTGGGCGCATGGAGGGAAGCAAGCGGAGGAGTTACCCTGTCAGTTTGCAGAAACGCTGCTGTAGTTCTTCTTGACAGGGAAGGTGAGCTGCCCAGAGAGGTCCAGTGACAGCGCCTTGGGGTGCAGCGCCCGGCGCTGGTGCAGGGGGCTGGGGCTGGTCCTGGGCGAGTAGAGCAGGGCCAGCTCGGGGCCCGGCAGGCTGGCCTCGGGCAGGAGGGCGTCCACCGCGGCCACCGGCTCTGGCCGGCCGCGCGGCAGGCTCGGGGAGGGCTGCAGGCTGTGCCGCTTGGGCGGTGGCGGGCTGTGGTTCTGGAACCTCACCGTCTTCACTTGCTGCAACGAGAAGGGGACCAGAGTCACGGTGGGAAGAGCAGCTGCTCACCTGCTTGCCATGGGCTGCCCTGGAGCTCGGAGGAGGGTGAGCTGAGGGCACCGCTGGCTCCTTCCCGGGGCAGAGGATCCCTGCGGAGAGGCCCAGCGGGGTGTGCGGGTGATGGCAGGTGGAGGAGAGCACTGGGACCGGCATGGCATGGTGTGGCGTGCCACTGGCCATCACAGACACCCAGCGAGCCCGTCCAGGACCCGTCACCCCAGAGCGTGGGGTGGGGGGGAGCAGCGAGCCGTGCCACAGAGGGGGAGGGAGGCCTGTCCTGTGTCCTGCCATGCCCCACACCCAGAGCCCCCCACTTCTCTCTGGCTGACAATGTCCCTCCTGTGAGCTCTGAGGTTGGTTGGGCTTTCAGGGCCTTGTGGAGCGAGTTGCTCTTGGGTGCCACGGGAAGGAAGGGCTGTCACTAGGGCAATTTGCAGAATGATTTTATCTTTATGGAATTTCCCCCTGGCTGTCAGAGGGGAAAGAAATTTCCATTCCAAATGGCTCAGCCAAAGTGAGGAGGACGGGAGGGAGATGGGGGAGCTCTGTAGAGACCAGCCCGACTCACACCCAGGTCTGTGGCAATTGCTCACTCACTCCCAAACCCTGAGGGGCCTTGGTAGGATCCCTGCACAAGCGAAGGACTTGGAAAAGCCTCAAGATTTGATCGTGACTGAACATTGGTTTACATGGAGACCCTGCAGCATCTTGCCTTTCTAAAGGGCTTAACCTGAACAGCAGAGTCAGCAGCACAAATACCTAATTTCTGAGTGCAG
This sequence comes from Strix aluco, assembly GCF_031877795.1. Classification (NCBI taxonomy): domain Eukaryota; kingdom Metazoa; phylum Chordata; class Aves; order Strigiformes; family Strigidae; genus Strix; species Strix aluco. The sequence continues at coordinate 657,329 of NC_133943.1, forward strand.
GTACCAATCCCAGTGATTTCTGTCAGAAGAAAACCTGAGCAGAGTGACGTGAAGCCCTCCAAGGATTTGTCCCCAGTCATTATTGGGCTGACACCGAATGCCCTCCCACCCCAAGGACTGGGGGGACCCTCCGAAGCTGGGAGTCACCCCTGGCCGTACCTTCTCGGCGCTGTTGCGGGAGGTGTCTGGTTTCACCAGGATGGACGGCGGGGCTGATGCTGGCGGCTTTGGAGCTGCCTCGCTCTTGGCTGGAGGGTCTTTGGCATCCAGGATGACGGAGCTGCACACGGAGGGGGTTCTGCTTTCCCCTCCTCGGACCGCAAGCCCTGGTGAAGCGTCGTGGGAGAAGCTGGGCCTCGTCCCTCCATCAGCCAGGCTGGCTCCGGGAGCGATGCTGTGCGGCTGGGCGCTGACGTGCTGGTAAAGCTGGAAGTGCTGGGGCCGCACTGCGGCCGTGGGCAGACGCCTAAGGGACCCGGCGACCTGCACGGGGGTCCCTGCCTGCCCCGGCCTCTGCAGGGATCCATCTGGGGAGCAAGAACCGTCAGGAGGACGTAAATCAGCAGGAATCCCGAATGGTACGGACAAAGCAAAGAGGCGGAAGCGAGCGGCGGTCAGGGCCCTGCACTGACAGCCCTGGGGGTGCTGTGGGGTTGTAGCTCCCGGGGTGGCCACGCACCTACCCCCGTCACCGTGCGGTGACGCCGGCTGCCCCGCAGCCTCTCCTCGGCTGGCGGCCACTCCGCTGGGTGCTGGCAGGGCCAGCAAACCAAAACCCTCGACCCTCTGCGTTTGCACGACTCGCGCCACAGAAGTGCTGTCTTGGCTAGGACTGCTCTGGTGTCCGAGGGCTTGCCCTGACTTCTCCTGCACTGCCAGAGCTCCCCGTGCAGGCACTAGGTGCCATTGCCCCCTCAGTGTGACACGGGCAGGTTTTCCTGCCCGGCTCCGTGGGGGAAGCACCGGGGTGAGCGGGTGGGACCAGACACAGCCCCACCGGGAAGGGTGAGGGGGGTGACACGGGACATCTGCCTCCAGCATGTGTTGCTGGGGGCAGAAATGACCCCCCTGAGCAGAAAACCTCCCGTGGCGGGGCCCTGCCCGCAGAGCCCCGCTCTGAGCCCTCCCCTGCGTTTGTTCCTGCGTGGTGGCTCCATCCCACAGCTGCTTTCCCATCCGCAGCGCGGGAAGTCACACGCTTTATTGCTTCTGCAGTTTCTTGCTGGTCACAAGATTGATTTTTTTTTTTTTTTTTTGTTTTTTTAAACAGAGCCACCACAGGGGAATGAGTCCTTTACAGTGAATCAACTCTTAACATAAATCCAATTTCAAGTCTAAAACCACTGACAATGGCCCTTGCAAATGTGCCTTCCCCCTGCCAGGGCATGGCCTCCACAGCAGCCCAGCCTGCGAGTGTTGGAGAATACGCCGCTTAGTTGCCCAAATATGCTGCTTAGTTGCCCAAATACACTTGGCAGTGTATTCCAAAGCAACGTATAAAGGCTGAGATGAACCTTGCCAGCCTCGCTGGAAAGAACGTAGACCACTGAGCTCTGCATAAACCTTTGCGAAGAGTTTTTCTGTGCAGAGTCAAAAAAAAAATAGATTTGCCAAAATAACCACAGCTGGGGAAAGCCAGTGGTGTGGGAACCCGGGTTCCTCTGCCCCTCGCGGGAGGGCTTCGCCGCAGGCCCCTCTCCCTGCCCTCTGTCCTTGGGATGGGTATTTCCTACAGCCCCGGGCATGGGCGAATGAGAAGCACGTTTTGGATCTTGCGGAGGAGGAGAAGAAAAATAGAGCTGATATGGAGGTTTTTTCCCTGTAGCTCTCTGCTATATCAAGGCTTTTGACTTCACAATTTTATTGGGTAACTCCTGCTGCTGCCGCTTTTTTTTTTTTTTTTTTTGGTGAAGTATCCTTTCTCACCTTCAGGCTATTCATGATTTTATGCATCTCAGATATTTCCAAGCTGAATATTTTTCTCCTGAAATAGAAGTAGTTCTATTCTCTTGATCATCCTCCTGCATACTTCTCCTGGCTTTACTATATTCTTTTTGAGTTACCAGAAATACTTGAACCATTCCAGATATGAGTTTGCCAGAACCCCCATGATGGCACTGCTGAGTTTTACTCTCTTGTTCTGAGTTCCTTTCTTAATAATTCCTAATAATCCTCTAAATTAACCTTTTTTTAAATTGCGTCTGAGCGTGGAGTTGGAACTCTCAAAGAGCTGTCTGTGACAATTCCAAAACCTCTCTCCAGAGTGACAAAAGCTAATTTAGGGCCTAAGGGTGTGTGTGTATAATTAGGGTTTATTTCTCCCTGTATCTGTGTACTGACGTTTCAACTGCCGTGTAGTGCCCTGCTGCTGGGTGTTGTGGATTTCAAAGGTTGGATTTGCCGATTTACATTATCCAAGATCACTGCAGGAGTCCCTTGCAGAGACTGGTAATACTGTCGTGGTACAGTTCACATTTACCTTGCTGGAGTTTGTATTTCATTTTCTTTGTCACTTTTACGTCTAATGGCCTCCCTTACTCTGTTGTTTAAATGTTTTTGGTTAACCAGTGCATTTTGAGCCACGTTAGGGTGCCTGTTGAGGATGGGGCCATGGGCTGCCCCCCGTGAAGTGAGCCGTGCCACGCTCTGGTGCAGCGTGGTGCAGGTTGTTGGGGTGAGCCAGCTGGCATCGCCCCCAGCTCTTTGTTTCTGCCTTTGCAGGGGATTAACCCCTCCTCAGTTTAACCCACCCTGTCCCCTGCCAGCCTGGAGGATTAATCCACAGAGGTGGGGGCAGGCTTTGCTATGTTCTGGCAACATTTACTTCAGTTTTAAGGCTCCAGTTCTAACTGCAGGCAGCCAGGATGGTTTGGAGGGGATGTGTCTGGCTTCTCCCCACCCCCAGAGAGCCCCCCGAGGCACTTACTCTTCCTCGTGCTGCCGCGTCCCCGCCGCAGCGACGCAGGTCCCGAGGCTGCTGTGCTCCTCCCAGGCGAGGGGATGGGCACGGGCAGCAGCGCTGGTTTCAAGGGTCTGCTTTGTCTTGGGCCGTTTTCTGAGATGCTCCCTTGAGAGGAGAGCGAGGAGGTCGATAGCGTCCACGAGGCGTACAGGGAAGGCATCTTCGACTCAGACAGATTAGATTTCCTGTTTGAAATAGAGAAGAAAATAAGCTGAGGCTAGACCTGCGGTTTTGTATGGAAAGCAGGAGTTTGTCCAAAAGGGAGCTCAGTGGTTTTGACGTGCCTGCACTGCTCCCAGGTCAGGGCTTTGGTGGGCTACGCACGATTCAGTTAGTTCAGGTTTCTGATTCCATTATAACAAGGGCTTTCATCTTTCTGCACGTGATTTATAAGAAATTATTCCCAAATAGGGTTAGGATTTGTCACAACAACCCCATGGCGTTTCAAAAGGGACCTCCAGACACCAGCCCTCCCTCTGTAATCTGCCCGGAGATGCTCCCTGCAACATGCAGAGCCGGGGCTGGCCCGCTGCCCGGTGCTGGGTGACGCAGGGGCTGCTCTGGCCCTTCCAGCCCTGTTCTCCGTGTGCCACTGCTGGTGCTCGGCCCAGGCAGGGACCACCATGCTCCTGTGTCCACTGGAGCTTGGCAGCATGTGCCTTTCGTGGGCCCAACGGCTCCTCTTCCTCCTCATCTCTGGGTGACCTGAGAATCCGGGGCACCGTGACCCGAGGTCTGGAAGCCGCAGCCAGGCCCCGTCCCGGCTCCGTCAGCCGGAGCAGTGGGAGCCAGCGCTCGGTGCAGGGGCAGGGCAGGTCCATAATGACCAGGCCGAGGCCACGTTTGGGCTGCTGCCGCCTGGCTCGAGCTTCCCCTCCGCCGTTTGGGCAGCTCACTGGTGCGCAGCAGCTACCTCCATTATCCTCCCCCCCTGCCTTCCTGAGAGGGGCCATCCTCATGCCTTCACCTGAAGTTACTGAATTGCTAAAAATCCTGTCAACTGTCCCCACCAGCACGGTGGCCAAATATCGCTCCACATTCCTTCAGAGAGTGGGCCACGATGAAGTCCCTCTGCTAACTCCTCAGAGGAATAAAAACCCCATTCCTCTGATTTTTCTTTACTTTTTGGAGGGTGGAGGAATGATTTATGGTTTAATAACTGGGCAGTGATTCGTCAAATAACTCAGGCATCAATTTATTATGAAGAAATTTCCTGCAGAGGGTAGAACAGCAGCTCCAAGACCAGCGCTTATGGTTGAAGCACTTTATGAGGCTATTTAGGGTGACTGGGCTGTGCTCTCCATTATTTGTTTGCTCTGTTTATCGGTGAGGTGGGGCCGCGGCGTTATTGGAGGCTCTATGGTGAAGAAATAAGCTGGAGAGATGAAGACTAATCACCAGCACTCCTGAATGTGGGGAGGGTATGGGGGGGGCAATTCTGGAATTAAAGCAGCACTGGGAGCTCTGGCCTGTACCGAGCGATCTGGCAGAATAAAATATAAGCAGGGAAAGAAAAGTGAGGGGGGGAGAAACCAGGTAGTTGTTGGGAGGATCTGGGAGCGTCAGGTGAATGTTTGATGTGTCGCTAGAAGGCTTTCGGGGGACGGAGGCTGAGATACCCCGGCTGTCCCTCAGCACAGCCCGTTCAGCCGGGCCGGGGCAGGCGGGTGTGCGTGGAGCCGATCCCTGCAGGCTGCCCATCGGAGCAGGGCTCCCTGCGCCCCCCGACCCCCTCCCTGCTCCCGCAGACGGGGCTGGACCATCGCAGCGAGTTTCCGGACATGGAAACCCTGCTTCTGGTACTGAAATTGCAGTCCTGGGAGAGCTGTGCTGCCTTAGCCCCACTGTTTGCAGAAGCAGAGCACTGCGTGTCTCAGCTGTTCTTCCTTTCTCTGCCTAACCTGAGCGTATCTTGGGGCAACTAAGGGCGCAGGCAATTTTTTTTTTCTCCTAAACTGTATATTTTAATTACTGCTCTTTCTAATGCATGTTTGTTTAGTTAGATCAATGGCGTCCAGTGCTTAAATGCCTGCTCTAAAGACAGTGTTTTGACTTGTGGTTTCCCTCCTAGCAGGAAAAAAGAAAAAATAGACCAGAGTCATCCAAAAGGAGTAAAGGCGAGTCCGAGCACAGACATGCTGCTGTTCCCCCTGGCTCCCAGACACATCACAATGTGCTGGTTGTGTCACCCGCAGGTCTCTGCCAGGGCTCCTGGACTGAATTAAACAGTCATGGGAGAAGCTGCTGCCATCTCTGTCGACACCCCGGGTTTAAAACAAGTGGATGGCGGCTGATGTTGTGCTGTTTGCTCATCCGGACCATGTGCCCCCCCGAGGGAAACGCTGCCCCACCGTGGCACCTGGAGGTGCGATGCCCGTGCGGTGTGCGCAGCCGCGTCGGTATGCGGGGAAACAAAAGGAGTGAGAGCTGCCCAGGGACGGGAAGGCCCCACATCCTGCGCGCTCCCCGCTCCCCTCTCGGCGTGTTTTTGTTTCCCGCAATAAGAACCAGACCTGAAGAGGGGAGCGACGTAGTTGCTGGGGAAGATCCCCACTCTGCCCGTGACGAGGGACATGCCCCGCAGCCAGCCGTCGTGGTCCTTCCCGAAGACGCGGACCCCTTCTCCCTTCTGCAGCTCCAGCTCGTCGGGTCCGTGAGGCACGTAGGAGTGGAGAGCCACGCACCTGGGGAGAGGGGGGTGAGGGGGAGGGCAGGAACCGCGCGGCGCCAGCGGCCGCCGCGCGTCCTGGGGCTCCCACTTCAGCTGGGCTGAGGAACCGGCGCCACTGGCTTGGGGCGAGCGGCAGCAGCTCGCCTGAAGCCTCTTCAGCCAGCGCTCGCATGAGGTGTTGGGTGCTGCCGTTCCTGCGGACAGGAGGAACGTTACAGGCAGGGAAGACGCTGCCTGTAACTTCAGGCCAAAGGGGACGCGAATAAAAGTGGAGCTGACAGGAACAGAGAACAAAGCCGATCCTGTCAATGGTTTCTGTCCCAGAAGTGCCAGCCAGGGGTGACAAGCGGCGGGGAGGAGAGAGGTGGCTCTCCACGTCCGCTGAAGGAACCCGTCGAGGGCTGACCTGCACCTGTCCCGAGGCAAAGCAGTGTGAAAGAGAGCAGGGACTGCACTCTGTCCCCGCGATAGCATCGAGAATACGTTCTGCCTTTGAAGTGCTGGTGAGCCAGAGGCCTCTGCTTGCTGGGAGCATCATCTGGAGGTGCTGGGGCTGGGGCAGCGCTGCTCGTACAGCCCCGCCTGCGTTAACCCACTGGCCTCCCTTCCCTCAGCCTCCTGCCACCCGGCCCCCGCAGAGACCACGCCGGGACTCCAGCCCCTGCCTCTGGGGGCCTTTGAGAATGAAGCAGGCAGAGGAGGAGGAACACGGCTCTGCCCTGGGCTAGCGAGGAAACCGGACTAGAAGTTGATTTGAAATCCCCTCTAGACCTCTTTGTTGTGATTCTGGGACTACGACTGGGTCATGGAGCTTTATTCTCCACAGAGAACCATGTGGGACCACACAGCAAAACAGGAGCAAAAGAAAATGGCGTATTTTTCAAAACTTTCCCCTATTTGTTCTTTAAAGAAGTTTAATTTGTCTCAATTTAATGACATTGCTGGTTTTTTTCAGGGGAATGTGATCTGCTCCCAAATACTAATGAGTTACAGACCAATACAGCAATTATCAGATATTATTTAAAAACCAGAAACAACAGACTAGTTGGCTAGATAAGTCAAGAACTATCCCATAACATTTAAAAAGGTTTCTCTCTCCCTGTTGTTCAGAAGAGTCACTTGAAAGTTTGACTTATACGATCTTTATAAAGTGACCAGTCGAGGTTCAGTGTAAGGCTGCTCGAATTCTGTGGGGGTTTATCACTTTATACAGGATTCGCCTTGAAGGGCAGGACCTGCAGATCCTGGTGTGATATTGTAGGGCTGAAAGAGGAGCTGTGTGAACTAGGCAGCTGATCGAACACTTTAATGCAATCCTCATTCTGCAAATTACTTTAAGGTCTTAGGAGTTTTCCTGTGCTCAGGATCAAGTGTGTGCAATAGTCTTGGATGACCTATGCTAATGCATGAAAGGAGCAAACACCGCGGGCACAGCAGAGATTTGTAGATGTGCTCATGTGTGCTAGTGTTTGCTCGATACTGCGGAGGTGCTAATTACCATTAGACAGCTTGTTGCTATTCTGTTGGTATTAGGCAGCAGTGCCAGGCTGATAAGTCTTATCTAGAGGAAAACAAATCATCACAATATATTATCTGCAAATTTTAACTCTGGGAAAGTTTTCAAAGATTGGATCATTCAAAACACCAGTGACCTTCGCTGTTTTAAAATGAATGACTAGAGGCACTTAAGGAGTAATTAGTTCCTTTATATTTAAAAAATATAAAATGTGCTGTTGACAAATAGGCAGAACTATATATCTGTAAATACTGAAGTAAGGTAGTAAGGTGCAGGGACAGTTCACTTGCTGGGAATAAAATAATTCAGCTGTGATCCTACATCTCTGTGACCCCCTGCCTAGGCCAGCCCAGTACATTCCTACGTGGATCTGCGTTTGGATCCGAGCGCGCGGGAGCTGCCCCTGCTCTGACTTTCCCTCCCACTCGCAAGAACCCTTGGCTGGACAAGCCTTGGGTGAAGGTACAGAAAATTACACGACCCCCCCCAATGTATTTCAGTTTCGTTACGTACATATAAGCTGATATGTGGTGCTGCAGGTGGGGAAGAGTGACGATGGCTGCTGAGTGCCCCAGCGATCCTGGCGCAGGATAGTAAGATGCACTGACCTACGGGGAGAAAGAAAGCAAAGAAAACAGTATACTAATCTGAATATAGGCTTATTATAACCATTGGAAGAGCAGCTAAAAACTTTTGACAGGCTTCACCCACCCATCAAAAAAAACCCAACCCAAAGATGTTTCAGGAGAAAGAAGAGTTTGGAGCATTTGACAACAAAAGGACCAGGCAGTAAGAGGAAGGCTCATGGCCTTCAACTCTGAGATGCTTTCCAGGGTATGGCTCGGTTGGGCTGATGGTGCTTCTGTCCTCTAACTGAGGAACTTGTTGGCCAGCTAGCCTGGAGCGTGAGGAGGCTCCCAGAACAACAGGATAAAAACCAAACAGCTGTGATCTCCAAGAGTTGATGTTGCGCCTGAAACCCCCAATTGTTGCTGATCTCCCATCTGTGAGACCCACTCGAGTGGGGAGACACTCCTGCGCCTCTCTCCTTGCGCTCCGTGTTTCTCACCCCTTTTCACTTGGCTCTGCACACGGTGAGTGCCTTTGATTCACCCCCTCTCTCGTCCCTGCTTCATGAAGGAAAAGGAGTTTGGGAAAACTGCATTTCAAGCCCAGACTTTGCTAACCAGGAGGAGACTGTCGCGTCTGCCAGGTGAGGGCTGCTATAATCATTGCTATTTCACTTGTTATTTATTTAGCTCCAGCTGGGAGTATTGGCATTGTCTAAACCTTAAATAATACAGTCCTTGCCCCAGTGATCTTTTAATAACTGTTATTAAGGCTGTTACCACCCCTGTGGCATCCTGAGGAGCTCTGCAGAGCCGTGTGTACACGCAGCGCAGACTGTGCCGGGCGAGGGGAGCGGCTGGCTGCCGCAGCACCTCGCGCGGGTTTGCGTTTGGTTTGGGGTGGCCCTTTCCCCCCTCTCATTTTACATCTGTGGGGAGATACCAGCCACCCTCATGCCCCCTCTGTCCTCTCGCAGGGGTGTCTCATGCTCCGGGGAGGAACCAGGTGCTGTGCTGTTCCCCTTCCCTGTCCCTCCGCGTCTCGCAGGTCAGGTGACACCCACCCGCTGAGGGGGTTTCTGAGGTGAGCTGTGACCTGTTGGATGTCCTCTCCTGCTCAGCATCTGGCTGTTACCCCCCCAACCCCAGAACCTGCCTGTGGGGTGTTTGTGTTCTTCTCCGAGTTTGGTTTTGGTTACATGTCCTTTGTGCTTGCAGGGCTCTGGCACGGTCCCACCACTGGCAGCCGTGCCCTTGCTCACGTGGTGCTGATCCCTGCAGAGGCTTCACCCCTGGGAGGGGGCTGTGAGGAGACGGGGCTTTTGTTCAGAGGGTGGAGGCCATCCAGTAGAAGAACAAAAGAGATTTCTACAAATGCAGCTTCTCAAGTAAGAGCAGCCCTGCAGGTGAAGGAAATAGGATGACATCTCCACTCCATCTCCAGCGAACTCTGCAGGTTGGAGGAAGCTTCCAGATGCCAAGAGCAAGACATGGCGATGTGTCACTTGGTTGCCGGTGCAAGGTGGGTTGGCGTTTCACAGCTGGCTGATTGAACGGGTGGTAAAAAATCACTACTAGAGCTATTAGATAGGAGAAATGTTAATCCTTTTCTAAAAACATCTGCTGAATGTGCAGATAACCCCCCCTGGAGCATATTGGCCAACTATACAAAGTCCCTCCACTAAGAAATGCTCCTGAAGTGCTTGGCGTAGGGGTTGGTGCCTCCTCCACTCTTTTCCCCTCGGTTGGGCCACGTCTCGTTTGCTCTGGCGTCCTGAGGATGTGCTCTTCTGCTGAGCTGTCCCTTCCCCAGCACAGAAATGGGCCCCGGGGTGAGGGGCTGCGAGCCAGCGCTTCATCCCTGCCGCAACGTGGCGCCGGCGTTCGCTGTGTTGTGCTGTTGCAGGCGTGTGGCTGCTGTTGGGGGTGAAAACAAAGTTCCCAGCGAGGCCGGGTGGCTGCGGCAGCGTCCCTGGGGAATGTCAGGCCAGCGGGAAGTCACCAGCCTGGGACGGGGCTGGTGGTCCTGCTCCCGGGCAAAGACCGCAGCACCTTTCATGATACACGTTGTCAGGGCTTTAATCTTGTATTCGTTTCAAATCTAATTTCTAGTGGTCATGTCTGTAACATGGTGCTGGGGCACTGGCTTAGCAAGGACCTAAGGAAAAAAAAAAGTGACTCACCAGCTCTGTTGCTCTCTAGTAAATTAAGTTAATTAAAAACCCAGCAATTATAGCTTCTGTCTCTGGACCTGGAGTGGCAGGTCAGCTTCAAACCGTCTTTGTGTTCCTCATTTTCTAGTCCAGGTAGGGTCCGACCAGGCTTTCATATAAAGTTGATGGGAAATTATATTCTGTTTTAATAATTTTCATAATCAAAACATCTGAAAGTTTGTGATTTGAAGTTTCTTTGTCCTGTGTTGGAGCAAAATGACAACCTTTTGCTGGTTTTCCTGATGGAACTGTGTTGAAATGTCCACTTCTGGATGGAAACCTTAATGTTTTTCATCTCCCTCTATTCCCTCTCTGCATGGAAGCCACAGCAATCCTTCCAGAGCCTGCATCCAAGCTGGTTTTGTGCTTTCATCAGAGAGGAAATAAGATTGAATTAAATATTTTCCTGCCACTTATAACTGATTTCAGCATTCATTTTTGAAAGCCCTTATAAGTACGAAGAGTTTCATTTCCTGCCTCTCCTTAAATCCTTCTCTTACTCCATCTCCCTGTCTCGCTCGTTGCCAGCATGGTTTCTAGCGTGGCTCCTCTCCCCAGCGCCCAGCTGCACGGGCAGCTCCCTCGAGAGCGTTCCTGAGGTGCTGTGTGGGGAGGGGGATCCCCGTTCTGTCGCGGGGTGGTTGGTGCTCTTGGTGATACTGAAAGTCGCGTCCTGCAAGTTTTGTTACCCAGAAAAGCCAAACGCACGAGGTGGCAGGTGTCAGGTTTATCAGCTCACTGTAACGAGCGGCAAAGGGTGGCAGCAGCTCTTAGCCAGACGTTTCCTGACCCAAGTACCGCTGGCCCCGGGGAATAAGCTTGGTCGTGGCTGGGAAGAGAGAGATCCCTGCCAGTGCTTTGTGCTGGCGCGAGCAGAGGGTGCAGCTGGGCAAGGCCGCGCTCCCCTTGCCCTGGCCCACTTGCACAACAGGCACATGTACAGACACGGTGCACCACAAGCCCTGCAAAAACTGGTTCTGGCTCCCGCCTGAGCCTGGCTTGGCACCGCCAAGGGGAAGGAAGAGCAGGAGGAAGGCTGGCGGCAGCGCCGGCCGCTGCCAGTTGTTCCCTTTTATGGGCCGAAATGAGCCCGCCCGGATCCCTGGTGGTGGCAATGCCAGGCAGGCAGGCACACCGCGTTTTGGAAAGCCCTGCCAGCACCCAGCACAGCCTGGAAGCCTCTGTGCTTCCTCGCCTGCGCCCAAGGTGCAGCCCCCTGGCTCCCTCCGCGTCAGCATCGCTGGAGACGTGACGCTGCCGGGATCGTGTCACACACAGGGTGCTTCAGGGGTGCTGATGATCTCCTCTGCTTCCCTCCAACGTGTGGAGTCTCACAGCTTGTAACTACAAGATACTGGAAAATTCCAACTAATTTTTGACCCCCAGCCCAAAGACAGCAATGAACGCATCCTTTCAGAATGTGTGGAGTTTTGGTTTTAAATTCCCAGGTGCAGCTGTTGGTTCGACACCTGCCTGGAAGCCCGTCCTTGCGGAGGAGAGGGGGCTGCTGAAGGCTCAGGTAGTGGCAGGGTCCCTTGGTTTCCAGCTTGGTCGCTGTGGTTGCTCTGCGGAGGGGACGGGGAGCAGCTGGTGCTCAGCGCCCCCACTCCTGTGATCCTAAGCCCTGCTAGTGTCAAACCCCGTTGCAGCATAGCTCCTTCCTGCCCACTGGTCTCATGGGGCCTCGAATCCTCATCTCAGACAGAGTGAAACTGGGTCATTGTCTGAAAGGACAAAAGTGCCTCCGAGCGCTGCGTGGGGGAGCTCCGGCGAGCGCAGGGCTGGGGTGCTGCTGGGGGGGGCAGTTCCTCTCACGGAGGGGAAAAGCTCCTGCGTTGGGGTGTGGAGCCGGGGCTGCAGCTGCTCCCAGACTTCCCTGGGCTTTGCAGGAGCCCCGGACCAGGCGTCGGACTTTCCCTGGCTCCCAGGGAGGGCGGGCGCTGGGGCGCGCATTCCTCCAGACCGCAATTCACCCGCTAACCCCACGCAGCCTCCACAGCTTGGGCAGGCACCCGCTCCCTTCCTGCCGTCCCTCTGCTCGGTGGCCGAGGGCATCAGCGCGGGGGGCACCTCCCTGCCCTGCCTTGCCCAGCCTACCCCCGGTACCTCACCCTTGTCTGCCAGCTAAGGTTATCCGACCCTGGGCTTGGTCTCCTGGGACTATTCCCACCTCAGCGGTTGAATCCTCACCTCCTCCATTCTCAGAAATTGTTTGGTCTTGCCTACCGGGTCTCAGAAGCTCCTCCGGAGAGGCTGTGCTGTTTGGGCTGGCTCCAGGGTGGTTCCAGAGCAGCCGGGGCTGCTCCTTACACAGCCCAGCCGTGTGTGAGTGAGCCCTCATGAGCTGTTCAGCCCGAGTCAGAACGGCTGAGCCGAGCTGTAGGCTCAGCTCCATCTGCTGCACTGTACTTGTGACCACCCACAAAGATCCAGGCTACTCAACCTCTGCAGCCTTACTAGAGAGCATGAAAGCACACGGAAGCAATTAAGGATGTGATTCAGCCCACTCTTTTCTTTACTATATTGCTAATAACGGAAGACCCCAGCTTGATATTTGTGCTCCGGGGCTGAGTTTTCAGGCCTCGCAGTAGGTACACAACTGTTCATTGCTTCCAAACTTCTGCTTTGTCTGGAGTAGTTTAAACCCAAGAACATGGATCTTTTACTTCCAGGTAACACTGTGTATATAAAATTAATTGCCATGGAACAACCATGCTTTCAGAGATGCTGTTTTCCAGAGTCTCAGCACTTAATATTGAAGCTGAACTTCCATCAGACGCTGCTGAGCAGCGTTAACCAGCCCTTGGGATCAACATCAGCTCTCCTCTCTCCCATTACTCCTCAGTCCTGCAACTTTGTTCGTTGATCATGAGGGTGCCTTATCAAGAAACTCACCCCCACAGCTTTTCCATCTGAATAATACTAGGAAGAAGGATGAGCGACCTCAGTGGGATATGGGCAACGTGGTCCAGCCTGGCAGTGCCTATCTGGGCTTGCAGAAGCATCTCAACTTTGCAGATCAGTCATTGCAACCCACACCCAGGGATGGAAAAAGGAAAAGCTGCAACCTGTGTGGCCCTGTGAGCAACACAGATCCTCCTGCAAACCTCCGGGAGCAAAACTGCTCTTTAGAAGAAAGGAAATTTCAACCCTTCTAAGGCAAAATGTTAACAGAGTCCCTCTATTGCCTCTGCTGTTGACAATAGTTCACACTGAGACGTTTTTGGTAAAATTATATTGGGTTCGTGAGACATGATACCATTTCAATTGAATTATAGTTCTATTGTAAGGCTTCATTTCCTCTCACATAAACCAGGATCTAACAGCCAAGGCTCTTTGCAGGCTATTGCTAAGTACAAAATGCCTGCTGGGCTTTATTGCACAGACACCGAACTGCCAGGGGCTGGCTTATTGCGTTATAAAACGTTAGAGCAACCTTGAATATGAAAGAAGTCATATAAATCTAAACAAAACCTTTTTTCTCCCGTTTCAGATGATCTGTGAAGATTCTGTATTGAGACCTTTAGTCAGAGTGTGAAGGAGGAATGAGACTCTGTTGCCTCCTAAAATAAAGAGCGGATATAGTCCAAAAGGTCAGTCTGCATTTATTATCTCAGCCCCAAATTCAGCTGCTCTCAGGTTTAGATTGCAGACTGGCGGGGACTCTGGTAATTGCCCTTCCCTGGCAGAACCCATTCCTCTGGATGGGGATGGATGTGGGCAGAGGATTGATCTAGGCTGGGGCAAAGCCCTGATTGCTTTCCAGAAGGGCTCAAGTCCTGCCTAGAAGGAGCAGGAGGCTGCTTCATTATTTCTGTAGGTGCTGTCGCACTGCTGGGCTGGCGTTTGGTGAGGAAGCCTGTCCCCTGGGCAGCTCGCTCTGGAGAAAACCCTCTGGATGAGGGTACGGTAACGGAGCTCCGCGCTTCCGCAGTGCCTGCGTGTGCCCCAGCAGAGCAAAGGCTGTGTTTAGAGACACCCAGACGTGGTCTGCGTGGAGATTTTGGGCTTAAACAAGGTTTTTGATTAAGGGATAAGCACTGAGGATAAGCACTGGGGATTCTGGGCACTTCTTGTATGCTTAGCAGAATAACTGAAACACCAATTAATAAAAAGCCCGGGTTTCTACTTTCCTTTTAGGCATGGGGGTTAGGTGAAAAGGCCGTTAGAGCAATCGCTGGCGGTACGGACCTGCTCAGTACGATGCAGCTTCCTCACCGATCTCACTGGGCTTTTGTTTGCTCACAATTCAGGGCCTGATTCTGCAGATCCCACCATGCGACTGAGTTCTGCGAGAGGAGCTCAGAAGGGCTCGTTGTCACAGTAACACGGTAAGACTGGCCAAGGGCTGGTTTTAGCTTTAATTTTGCAAATGCTGAGAAGTGCCTGTCGCTGATCTACGCCGTTATATGGCAAAGCAGGTGCTGGCTTCAGCGTGACGCCAGGCACAGGTGCACGTGCGTGGCCATGAATGAGCTGGGGTCACTTAGCGCCCTGGGGAAGTCACGTTCCTTGTGACTTTCTAAAATGAAAAATATTTTATTTTGCAAGTTAAACTCTCTGTTTTCTGTTCTACACCTGGGGCTTGCTGTGGTAGGGCAGAAATCAGGATGGGGATTTGCTTTATCCACATTTAGTTACTCTGATAACTTCTCTTTTTATGAATTCCCTCGGGTCCCTGAGCTCTGAAGACAGACTTTTCCAATTCAGAAGGAGGGGAGAAGATCCCAGGCAGCCTGACGTGGAGGACGTATCTGACTGGCGCTATGCGCATGGGTGCTTTGTCTTTGCACGTTTAGATCGTAGTTTAGATCAGAGCTGTAGACTTTGTGTTTTGTTTGTGCTTTAGCTTTCCGAACTGGCGCCTGCGCGCCGAGTGTTCCTACCCAGGACTTGCGTTCTGGGCTCACCCTGCTCCTCCCGCGCCGCCGCCTCACCTGGAGAGGGGTGCCGTAGGGAAACTCCGCTTTCTCGCTGCTCTGCGTGGCCACGGTGGGGTTGCTGGAGCTGATGAGCACGGGGGAGCTGATCTCCAGTGCCGGCCGCTCAGTGGGCGCATGGACCATCCGGTTGAGGGTGTTGAGGGCGGTGGTGATGGAGAACTGCCGCAGGCTCTTCCGCCGGGAGTCGGGCACCTTGGGGAAGGCTGGCGAGTCCGCGCCCTTGGCTTTGGGGGATGCTGTTCGCAGGGACGCGCACTTGAACTGAGGGGACCAGTGGCTCTTGCTGGTCTGCAGGAGCTGCCTTGCAGTGGTGTTGGGCTGGAAGAGACAAAGGGAGGTGTGACGGCGCGTTCCAGAAGTTCTGCCTGGCACAGCCCGGTGACTGCTCGGTTTTCCCTTTCTCCTCTCTTTCCCTATCTGGCAGCAGAGCCAGATGACGTTACAGGTGATCTTTAAAAACTTGTGGCTCAGTCATTTCCCTGATGTGTTTTCAGTGACAAATCACGGATGCAAAATTACTGATGCAAAGCTGACAGCAAAATTAAAATTGGTTTGAAAAACTTGTTGCTTAGACAACACATTCCTGAGGCTGAGTGCTCCCCCCCAGTGCTTTACAGAAGGCTTCATTTCTTGTCAAAGCCTTTGGCTCGCAGAGGTGTAAGGAGAGCTGGCTGGCTCTCGAGCAGCGTTATAATAAATTTAACTCTAAATTAGAAGGGACGTTTGGGCACATCTCCCTTTTCCACTTTGTGCTGGCATGCTTGGGTGAGTCTCGGTCAAAGCCCTGCAGCCGACTTCAAGGCCTGAGCTCGGAGAAGCCCTCCCGGGTGGCGGCTTTCCCAGCAGAATTAGACTCACCCAGTTACATCTCTGTAGGCCCAAACACTCGCGGCTTGGTCCTGCTCCCACTGGCTCGTTAACCATTGGGTTTAATGAGGGAAGAGTCAGGCCCTGAGTTTGCATACGGGCCATGTTCAAACAGTATTTCTTGGAAACTGCTGATCACACAGTATTAATAGCAAAGGGCATGTGGTGACAATGTTTTTTACCACGATGACTGCCAGAGGAATTAATCATGATTTACTGCTGACATTAACGAATTGCAAAACTTTTTGATTCTCACCCACTCCTGTGAGGCAACGTGCCTGACTCCTGGGATGAACAGGGATGACTCTAACGCAGGAGAAGTGCAGGTGTCTCTCAGGCATTATCATTTTAAAGCAGGGGTTGTTTTCACGTTTCCCTGCTGCTCACTCCTTAAAGTGAGGTTTAAAAACCATGTGTGCATAGGTACACATGTAAGATGGCAATATTGTCATTTCTATATGTAATTTGACTTCAGCCTAAACTGGGAACATTTTTCTGCCTTCTCTGAACACCAGGAGACACGATAAAATGGGGCATAAACCTCAGTGTCAAAGCCAGGAAAAACTTTGCATCTCCCAAAACAGACCTACCTTTGCCTTTTCCGTAATTAATTTCTAATTCCTTGGTGGCTTTATCTGACCCTAACTAGCTTATTTCTGTTAACGTCAGACTTAAATAAGTAATTACTGAAGCTAAAATGATTTCATTAAATGAAAAGACATTTTACAAAATATATTAGAGCTTCAAATAAGATGTTTTACTAGTGTCCTTTTATAAAATAGCCACGAAGAAGTGCTTGCTGTAATTATGGTGATTACAAGTATTAATTTTATTTCTAGGAATTCTTGTTGGTGCCATTTACACCCTGCATCTCAAGCTAAACTGCAGGAATACAATTAGTGTCTAGACCAGTGCTAACAACTTGCTGTCAGGGAGTGGGCAGCTGCCAGGGCTCCAGAGTGCCGGGAACGCCGCCTGCGACGCGCTGAGCTGGCAGAGGCCAGGGGGGCTGGGGGCCATCGTCACCAGCCAGCCCCAGGAAAGTGGCTGAGGGGCTCACGGGGCAGATCCCCCAGCCAGCGGAGCTACCTGAGAGCCGATTGCAACAGAACTCCTTAAAAAAGTGGTTCTGATATTTTGCCTGAACTTTGCATTTTCGCCCCCAAGTTTTTTCCCCTGTTGTGGAGGCTTCGCTCCAGCGAGGGAGAGGGAGAGCGGTTCACTGGCTGCGTGCTGGGCTGAGGGGCAGCAGGGAGCGGGAGGGGGGGTCTGCCCGCCATGGTGTTGGGTGGGCATGGCGGCGAAGGGCTGCACCCCCCTGCCAGGGGGGAAGGTCCCAGCTTGGTCACCGACATGGCCCCGTTGTCCCCAGCCCTGCTGAGGCCGGCGATGCCGTCACCCGAAGGCCACCAGCCCCCTCTCGCGGGAGGGGTGGGTCACAGGGCTGAGGGGGGGCTCAGTCCTGGGGCAGCTTCTGCCCAAACGCCGCCTGGTCCGGCCTTACTCAGCACAACAGCAAACCTGTCTGTAATTTGAAGGTGCGAGTGGGGCTGAGCCGGGACCGTGGACACGACTCCGAGGGCGAGGACATGAAAAGCCTTTGACTTGCTGGATGGTTTCCATTGCGTGGAAATGCCTCTGTAATTGCCACGCACACAACTAATAATGAAAATGGCATTTTTAGCTACGAACCGAGTGAAAAACCCCTACGTAAGTGTCGAGGTAATTGGTGTCACGCTGCCGAGAAGCTCAGATTGTTATTTCAGGAGCTGAAATAACCTGACATTGCTGGAGTGCAGGTATTTGAAATACTCTGGAGGAAAAAAGCTAGTTTGTGTTGACTGATTGTTACATTTCTTTGGAAAGACCTACGTTTTTAAGCAACCCAGCAGAATTAACTCTTGTTAACTTTTAAGATGTTTTGATTTCACCTTTTTAAGAATATCTGCCACTGGTGTGGGGAAGTAAGAATTTTACAGAAACAAATTTATGTTTTTCTCTCTTCTGAACTAATGTGCCAAGTTTGGGGCTAAAACTTTAATGCCTCCAAGGATGGAGGGGTCAGAGAAGGCTGATTCCCACTGCCCAAAATATCTACGGCCTTGCAGAGTATGTGCATAAAGTTTCCATCCGAATTGGTGTAAATTTTGTATTAATCTTTCAGCCAGTGACTCTCAGCTTTCATCTGAGTGTCTGAACGTTATCTGCTAGCGGCTGCCTTGAAGAATAAGAAGAGGTTGCTCTGTGGTGTCGCACTTGAACCTCTGCACAAGTTTCCAGGTGGGCTTGTTGCCAAATTACTGTCACCTTCTCCCAGGGGAGGGCACGGGCACGTGGAGGTGGGGTGAAGCTGAAGGGTGGGGGGTCCCGACGCGGGAGTCGGTGCCGGGGGGGAGCTGCTGGGGAGGCCGACTGCAGTGTGCAGCACCCCTGCGGGAGCGGGCAGCTCCCGGGTTGGGCAGCTGGTGGTTTTGTTGGTTTTTTTTTTACAGCCAGCTCGTATTTTTGAAAAAACTAGATCAAGCTGCATGCAGCAGAGCTTTGGTCTAAAGCAACTCCTGCATCACCCACCCGGGCTCCAGCATCCCTGGGGTGAGCTCCCCTGCCTGCCGCTGCTCCTGGGGAGTAAATCATCTCTCTATGGCAGCTGGCAGAGCCCGCGCTCCCCAGTTCCCCCCCTGCTGTGGAGGACACGGCACCGGCACTGCCTCGAGGTTCCTGCGGAAGGGAGTGACTGAAGTGACTGCTCCAACCTGCTCCAGCCTGCTCTAGTCTTTATCATTTCGTACGGTAAGAACCGACTTGTCACAAAGCTGGGCCGGGAGGATGCTCTTGTCCCTTTGCAGAAGCATCTCTTTGTTTTAGACGTGCGCTAACTCCCCACGTGTGAACTTTGCTGTGGGTGTGGAGGTGAGCGCAGCCTACTAACGCAAATAAACAGAATGATTAAGCCCTGAAACAAAGGCAAATAGAGTTGAGGAGAAAAAACAAACGCACGCAGACGGCAGAAAACCGAGGAAGGCGCCTCCTGCTAATAAGTGAATCCTAATGACACGGGGGGTGCCTGGCTGCCTGGCTTCTCCGCATCAGCACTAGCGAGCTGAGCGCCCACGCTCTGTAGGGCTGCTGGTGATGTCTGGTGCTGCTCGGAACTGATTTTTAGTTCCTCCCCTCAGTCAGAAGCCACAGCTGGCCCTCGGCTGTTTGGTTTCTCTTGCCCCCTGCCAGCCACTCCACAGCCATCTCTGACTCGCTGAGGACACCAGGCCTGGGCCACAGCCTCCCCCTCCTGCCTCCCCTCCCTGTCCCTGAGCGGGAAGGAGAAGGAGGTGACTTCTCTGCGAGGACACCGGTGCCTGCGGGCAGTGTGCTCTGCTCTGCTCTGCTCTGCTCTGCCTCACCTCGTTTTGACACTACAGGGACAGCTGACTTTGCTGGGAGGTGCAGTTACTCAGAAGAGCGTGTCCTCTAACAGAGTAAATGCCAGCTCTGTAGCCTTTGGGGAATAAAGGGAAATGCAGGAAAGGTTCAGGTATCGCTCTGCAAATGCGTGCCTCCACTACACTGGGTACGTTCAACTGCATCAGTGACGTATCCCCGGACCTGGAAGCGATTTTCTTTGCTATGTCAGTGTCTCTTAGGGGTCTCCTTGGAGTGTTTTGTCCTGAGAGAGACCTGCCACCATCAGCCGCTGCTCCTTGACGGCAGCGGGGCCGAGAGGCTGAGCCGAGGGACTGCACGTGCTGCTCGGGGCGGGCACTTGCACCCCTTCCTGGATGCCCCTCGTCCTGCACGTCCCCCCCTGCGCCTGCGGGGCAGGCGTGGGGGTCTGAGGGGGCTTGGGAACCTCACTGACCTCCAAGGGGAGCTCCCGGGGAGCTGGGGAGTGGCAGAAGACCCTACGGTCTAAAGAACAGAGCCCAGCCCCCGGGCGCTGCAGCGGTGGTACCTTATGAAACGCCAGGCAGTCCTTGTTGTCGGCCTTGTCCCTGCTCCGCAGGTCGAAGCTGCAGAGCGCTCTGCCGAGTGGCGCGGGCAGGGGCAGCTGCTTGATGACTTGCACAGAGCTGGCTGGGAAAACGCCGCTGATGCCGTTGACCTCCCCCAGGTACCAGTTCTCATCCAGCTGTCGGAGCAGCATGATGATGTCCCCCTTGTTGAACCTCAGCTCCCCGGGGTTGTGCCCTCGGTAGGTGTACAGGGCCTTGGCTCGCGGGACCTGCGGGACGAGAAACAGCCCTTGCAGTCCATCCGGGACAGCCATGCTTAACATAGAATTCCCCAAAAGCATTCGTAATTGTTGGGAAAAACGTAGAGGTCTAAGGCTTATGCATGCATTTATTGGGATTAACTACCCACATCCTTTCTTGATGTCTTTTTCTAATGAAGAAAAGCTCCAAAATACTTATGCTAAATTTGTATCAAGATGAAAAGCAGGCTGAACTTGTTTAAGAATATTAAGAAACAATTAATGCCTTAAACTAGTCTTCCCATGGGATCTTATTGCCTGCTATAAGATTTCCTCTAATACAGTGTCTAGTTTAATGAACCCAGGTGTTTCTGTTTCAGAACAACCGGAGGTCGCTGCCATTGTCCAGCTGACCTGGTGGCCGTCACCTGCAGTGGCCAATGACACGTCAAGGAGAGCACAAGAGCAAGGTGAGCGCAGGTTACTGCTCCCCGGGGGTTACCTCCCTGCTTTAACACTGCGTGACCGTGGCGTTATTTCAGTCTTTAATCTGGGTTACAGCAAGAGAGGCTTCTTAATGCTATTGTTGTTGCAGTATAATATAGGAAGAGATATATACCAAAACCAGAAGAGATGAGGGAACTTTACCATCCTGACTCTCATAAAAATGAAACTACAAAGTTCACTTAAAATAACCGCTTTGCTGACCCTTATCTATACTAGAAAACTCAATTTAACACACAGTGCAACAGATCATTTAGACGGCTGAATAAACCCCGACTGTCCCTGGTCTTGGCTCTGTAAACCCACGCGGTACAACTTGAGGGCAGCCTGGGGCTGTTCTCGGGAGGAGGCAATACGCCGACCTTTTCTGTGCCCTGCGTAGCTGTTCTAGATACGCATTTGGGGGTCCTGTACATTGGAAATCAGTGATACTGAAAGGTTCCGTCTTTCCATACTGGTGTCAAAGACAAGTTGGAGATGCCTTCAGCATGTTTGTGGGATGAGAGTACTGCAGCCCACACAAGAGCATCCTAGAAGGAATAAGCAACCTGTGTTTGCTTATGTTGATTGCCATTTGCAATGTACAGTTGTGTATGAAATGTAAAACCCTGAAGTGGTCAGGCAGTTGAACCAGATGGTCGTTGTAGGTCCCTTCCAACTGAAATTATTCTGTTCTGTTCTGTCCCTCGTCCCATCACCTCTGCAGACAAGTTAGAAATAGAAGTTGTCAGAACAAATCTCCTCATCGTGTTTGTGAAGCCCTGATGGCTCCGTGGTGCCGTCCTAGCCCCGGCTCTTGTCCGTACGCAGCATCTCCGTCCCGTGCGGACGAGTGGTCCGGCCAGTCACATCCAGCTGGGAACAGCGACCAACACAAAGTGCTCGAAGCGCTCGGCTCTGCTGCAGGAGTGTGCCTCTGGGAGAGATTGCTTCTTTGCTCGAGGCAAACAGTGATTGCTTTCAGCATGAGGTAAGACAGCCGTATATATCCTAAACTATTACCTGAACTGTTAGAGCTGCAGGTATTGCTCTTTCCTTGAATGGCGCCAGATTTTTGGTTTTGATAATATCTTGCATTGTGGTTCATTTTCTTTAATCCCTTTTGACTACCTGTTCTGCTGTTTCTGGCTGTGCGAGCTTCACTGCAATTGCTAGGGACCTGGAAATAAGGAACAGATCCATTTTCTGGTTTCTCTCTGCTTTCCAAGACATGGCAGTGTCTCCTTCAAAGGATTCCTTAGACCAAGAGGGGAATCTTTGAATTTGGGATGGGAAAGTAGTTTAAGGGTCCCTCCTGCCCCTCCTGTGCTGGTAGAGGAGAGAAAAACCCCAGCAGGTGACTCTGGGGCACCTCCAGTGCAGGCAGCCACAGCTCTGCACCGCAGCAGGGGGGCAGTCTGTGCTCTGCCGCAGGGCTGCCTGTCCTCACCCGCAGCCATGTCTTCCAGACTAAATTTTGAGGGGACAAAACCAAATGCTGAGCTCCATTTCTAGCCTCCCAGCTGGTAGCAGAGCTGCATGAGCTACATGCTGAGAAGAGGGGAAGCCCGGCTTGTCCCCAGCTCTAGAGCCTTGATCTGTTTTGAGCAGAGGTGCCAGTGGCCAGGACAGCTGGGGACAAGAAGCTTTTCAGCTTCTTCTGTGCCAGTCTCTGCAGATCTAGATTGTCCTTCTCTGCTTTTTAGGACTTACAATGTCATGTGTGGGAACTGCAGGAAAAATGTTTGTGTCTGGCAGAGGAGCTCCATCCACAGCCGAGTGATTCAGGCCCAGCATGCCTTCGGCCCTCCGCTGGCGGGGACGACGGGAAGCGTGCTGGTGGGGCACAGGGCTGCTGGCTCTGCAGCTCCTGTGGACAAAATGTGGATTTTTGTCTGTCGGCTGACAAGTGCTGTGGCCTTATGAGTAGGACCCTGCATCACAGTTTTTCCAAGCCATAGTCACCAAACCCCCCCTGACCTTGTGGGAGACGGCACTTTTGTACCAGTGACTCACAGAGGCTTTTCCTGTGGAAGGAGGAAAACCCATTTCCCCAGATCCACCCGTGTCAGTGCCCAGGGCTCAGGCAGGATTTCTGCAGAGTTCACCCCCCATCAGCTGCTTTTGGGAGGTCAGGAAGGTGGAAGGGAGAAACTCGACGTTTGCTTCCTGAAGTGTGGAAAATTTCCATGGAAATGATTTAGGTTTTGGGAAGAGAACATCTTCCAGCACTCCCAAACACTGATGCTTGGTAGGAAATAGGAACCAAGAGAATCATTTTATGTACTGTATTTACTTCGGAGCATTTGCAACAGGAAGCACTTAGTTTAATGTTTAGTTCTAACTAACTCATTTTGTCTGTTAATTTGTGCACTTGGCTTGGTGATGCTGAAAGTACATTGCTGGAAAAAAAAAGAAAATTATGGAAGTGAGGCTCGGGCCAGCTTTGCTCTCCACCAGTCCCCCGGGCTCCTATGGGAAATAGGGACCGTTCCAGTGCCAGGACCACAGAAACTCTCGCTGCAGACGTACGCGCCTTCTCACGCAGAAAACCAGACTGTGGGAGTAGAGGAACATGGGAGGGCCAGTTCTCCTTCAGAAAGTCTCAGAGACAGACTCTCTGGTGTTAAAAGAGGACAAGGAGCACAGAAGGAGACCTCTGATTGCCTCGGGAGCGACCAGAAAACAAACAGGACTCAGGCAAACTGAGAACGGCTGCACGGCAAAATGAAGCAAAACATAAAAGGCATCAAGAACGAGTTATGGAAATATATTAAAAATAAGAGAAACTCTGAAATGAAATGCATGCCTGTTACTAACTGGGAAAAGTGAACAAGCAACGGGGTGCTGAGAGTCTGGAATATTCTTTTTTCAGCAAGAAGCAGGAGGAGGCAGGAGGGCAGGAGGGCTGGAATCAGTAACTGAAAACTAGGCAGGACAGGTGTGTTTGTGCCCTCCGGGCTGGCTGAAACCCTCCGCTGGGATGGACCCACCCTTTCCTCCTCTGACCATGGTCACAACCTTCTCTTCTTCACCTCCTCTTCAACCCTTTCCTCCCATTTCTGTGCCCTTTCAAATCTCACAGCCCATCCTGTTTCCAGGTTTCCCTCTAAGCCTGATTTTCTTTCCTGGTGCTATTTCCTGGAGCTTGCACTGACCACTGGCATAATGTCACCCCTCACTTTAGAGAGCAGAGCGCATTCACTCGATGAAATCTGTGGCAAAACTTTTGTGGATCCAAGTGAATAACAGTTAATGCTTACATGCTTCTTTAGCATCCAAAAAATATTCAGAATTTTGGTCTTCTGGGGCACGTTAGTAATTTTGAACACTCAGAAGGTAACATTCACGGACGTTTTGTCAAGGAATGATTACAGTGTTGGTGGCCCTTTGATCTGTGCCTCTTACTCCCTGCTAAAGCTCCCTGTGCTCCAGGGAAGGGCTCGGGGGCTCCAGGGCTCCCCGTACTCGGAACTGGAATCACGCTGGACTGTTCCAGCATGTGACGACTGATCTTTTCAAAATCATACGTTCTTTGTAACTGCCCAGATATTTTTTCTAATATTTTAATAGCAAAAACCAATGTAATTTAAACAAAAAGGAGAAGGGTTAAAAAAACCATAGCAGTGCAAAGCATTTGGTTTTGGAACCAACTGAAATTAACTTGAATTAAGTTTTTCAAACTCTTCATCCAAAATACCATTCAATTCAAATAATTTTTTAAGGCCCAGCTCAGTTTTTTTCAAGGTCTGTTTTTGCTGCTTTTTTAAAAATTTTGTTTGTCTGTTCAGATACTGAGCCAAAAATACCCCATTGATTTCCCAACTTTATTTAGGACATAAACCAAGCCTTTATCTACCCACACGGAGCAACCAGTATGGTTTTTACTGTACAGGGCGCTTTCCTGCTTCGCAGGCCTTTCACAAAATAAATTGTCAAGCTGAAGTTTTCAGAAGGATGTACATCAAGGTCACTGCTTTTTACTGTGTTCATAAGATGTAGGAAAGACAAAGAAAAGCAACTAAAGCGCCCTGCAGCAAACCACCCCGCTGAGGCTGGGGAAGCCAGCAGCTGATCTCTGCTTGTCATTCCTCCCGGTGCTACAACACGGGTGTATCTCAAATATGATTTCTTTCTCAGGCTCTGGCTGGTTTCTGTCCACTCTTGGATGTATAAGATCCTCTGCAAGGCATCTGTTTCGCTTTATTTAAAGTAGGTTAATTGCAATGGCAGAAACTGGGGTGCTAATTAAACCCAGAGATAAAGACAAGGTGTGCCTGGAGGTAGCTGGCTCTGGGCTGAGGGCAGAGGGAGAGGCTTTCCCGGGCAAGGACACGGTCCTGGGCGCGGGGTGAAGAGGCACCTGGTTTGTTTTGGTGGATTTTTCTCCCGTTAGCATGTCCAGTTGCTTTTCGTTAATCCAAGGCAGCTTTTTATTTTAGTGGGGTGGTAGTGGCAGCAGAATGTTCAGCCAAATACTGCAAATATTGGCACACTCCCTACCTGCAGGGTTCAGTGTCTGTCTTTAAATTCAGTTGGTGTTCTCCTGTGTGGAAGCTCTAAAATCACAGAATCACAGAATTGGAATGGGCTGCCCAGGGAGGTGGTGGAGTCCCCATCCCTGGAGGTGTTCAAGAGGCAGGTTGACATAGCACTTAGGGATATGGTGTAGTTGGGATCTGTCAGTGCTGGGTTAACAGTTGGACTAGATGATCTTCAAGGTCCCTTCCAACCTAGATGATTCTGTGATTCTCCTCTGTGGAAGCTCTAAAATCAGTGGGACACTGAGTAGAAGAAGGGAGAGCCTCAGTACGTCCAATTGCCCACTGATACTTTCCAGGCTGTGGAGCAGACAGAGACCAACGGGGTGTTTTGCCAAGACCTTTGGGCCAAGGGCAGTCGGTGCTCGTGAACCCAAACCCATGTGGGTTTCGGTGCTGAGGAAACGCTTTTTTCCTGCCTGCAATGCCTTTGGCCACTGCAGGGAGCCTTGCCTCTCCCAGGGAAGCCTTTCCCTCTCTCTCTGTTTTCTGGGTGGTTGTAACTTTTTCAACACTGCCTCTTTTTTTCTGATTTTTTCCCCCTCTGTCATCGTCTCCGTCATGCCTGAGTGAGACATGACCCTGCTGTTACCATGCCCCACCCTGAGGTATTTCAGGCTCTGAGCGGCTGGAGACCAGGGGGGGGCCCTCCCTTGCCTGCGGAGCTGTTGGGAGAGCCCAGGGGAGACAGCGCAGCCGGTGAACTCCGGGGTGTGGAACCAGAGACTCCTCTCGCATCACTGCTGTACGGTGCGCGGTCTCGGGGCGAGATGCTTTTCTCTCTTTGGCCGCTCTGCCAGCAGGGACAGTCGTGGCAGATAGACCTCAATGCCTTGTCCCCATTCTTAGTGGATTTGAGGCTGATAAGGGAGAAAAGATATTTGGTTTTTTTTTTTTTTTACTATTTTTGGCGTTTGGCATCAGCTGTGCTAGGGCAGCCATCCAATACATCTGAGTCTCCCTCCATACAAAACAAAGAAGCAAATTAAAAATATGTATGTGTGTGTGTGAGGAAGCAATTCAAAGCATCTCTTCATAGCTGGGAGAAATGCACACTATAATTATCTTAAATGAGCTAGTTATAACTTCCTCATTATTGGCAGTGGATTAATGTAAGACCACACACTCATAGCACTGGTATTTTTAAAAAAAAAACAGAAGAAAAAGAAGAAGTGTGTGAGGCCAGCTGGGGTGGGGCTCACCAGGAAGAGACATTAAAATTTGTAGAGAAAGGAGGAAAGCGAAGCCAGGGAGTGCAGCGGGGAGGCAGATTTCTGATGGAGGCTGTGAACACCCATAAACCTTGTCCCAGGCGACTCCGTTTAAAACCAGCCCGAGGAGCAGCACGGCCCCGCGGTGACACCGTCTCTGCACGAGCAGACTGGGCTGCTGCCCGTGATACCCCAGGGTGAGTGTGAGGACAAGGCTGTAAATGTCCCTGCGCCCAGGTTTCATTTACTCCTTCACCCGTTGCCAAGCAAGACTCGCTGCTAACGACTCCAGCGAGACACCGCTAACGGCGTCAGGTGGGATCCTCCTGCTTCCCAGGTGCTCTGACCTCACCAGCCTCCACGACTGCACAGATGAACATAGGGGTCGAGTGACAAATTCATCCCTGGAAGCGCTTCTTGCAGGTGATGTCCAGGGGTACTTCCCACTGCCGTCCTGCGTGCCAAAGGGAGGGTGGCAGGAGCGCTGCCTGCTGCGGATGTCCCCGTTCCTGCGCCGCTGGGCTGGGCCCCCCAAACCTCATCGGGTCCCTGGTGACTCCCACGGTGGGGGCAGCCCCGTGGGGCCGCTGGCAGATGGGTCAGGAGTGGCCCGGGACGGGTTTGGACCTGCAAGCGGACGGTTTGCCATCTCTGATTTTCATAAATGCCCGCAGTCGCTCTCTGCTGCGCCTCGTCCCTCGAAGGCAGGCAGCCACCCCGGGTGTGTGGCCTCCTCCCCCGCTGGCTGAGTGGCTTTGTGGAAAATACCGAGGGCCTGGTCCTGATCTGGGTTTCATGGGTGTCACCCCACGTTCAGGGGGGGAGGCAGGGCCTTGTGCGGGGGAGCCGGCTGTGGTGCGGGATGCCTGGGGAGCCCCGGCCCCCCGTGCTGGCACAGCGGCACTGTGGGGCTGTCCCGCTCTGCAAGAGGCCGACTGACCAGAAACAGACCCGGGACACGGGGAGTGGGCAGTGATGAGCCAGACCAGCCCCAGCTGTGTCACCTGGACAGTCTGAGGGGACGGAGGTGGTGCAGAAGGGAGCCATGGTGACCCTCGGGGCACGGCCTGCGGGGGGGGCGGCGCAGCCCCATGCTCTGTGCGAGCTCTGCCTTCCTCTCCCACCCCCGGCACGGCGGGTTTTGTGCAGAAGAGCTCAATATCCGTGCTGTGCAGAGGCAGCGATAGTCCTCTAGATACACGATTTCTATAACACAGCCTCCTTGAGAGGAACAATTTATTTCGAGGATGGTGCCAAGAAGAAGAGAAATACAGTCCTGGCTGTCTTCCAGTTTGATTTTTCTCCCACTGGGTACTGTGGGTTCAGTTTGCAAGTGGTTTTTGATGAGTGTTTATTTTGGAGCAGGACTGGTGTTGGTCGGAGGGGACTGGCACACGGGTGTGCGGTGCGGGGCAGCGTCAGGGCTGCCATGGCTGGGATTGGCCAGGACTTGCTCTTCAGGGAAATATGTGGAATTGGAGAGCCTCTAAACTCCATCGCTCCCACTCTGCGCCTGGGTAGCAGGGCCCCAAGTACAGCCTAAATACTAAACTATACTGAGGTGCACCAAAGAACCTCCCATCCAGAAAGGTGCTGCTGTGGAGCAAAGAAGGGTCAGTACCAACGGATGGAGGAAGCACTTCCTACCAACTCCTTTTCCTTCAAGAACTGCGCGATGTGACGAGGTGGTGTGCAGTGGGTGAGGGCACGTTTCCTTGCCCAAGATCTACAAGCGAGCACTAGAGGTGTGCCAGGGTGGCTGAAGAAATGTTCGAGTCTCTTTGCTCTCGACTGTGGCCCAGCGTGACCCATCAATCTCTGCACAGATACCTGCATCTTCAGTGCAGGGACGGGCTGTTCCACGGCACACATGGAAATATCCAGAATATTCAGTGTCTGTGGGAAGTGGAAAGCTCGTGTCCCGACCCTGCTGCGCAGGCAGGGAGGGTGGCGAGGGCGGGACAGCCAGCAGTCCCCACAAGTGCAGCGGCGGGTCCTGCCCTGGAGAGCGGCAGTCGGAAGAGGCTGTGCGGCTGAAGGGTGGGATGATGGTGGCAATCCTGTCCCTGCCTCACCTGCGGGGATGGGACTGGGGGCATGTGGGTGACTTGCCGGGAGGCAGACAGTGACTCCAGGGCAGATCTGAGAGCACAGCCCGGGCCCCACTCCTGAGGAGCGGTGATGAACACACCGTGAGCAGAGAGCTGGTTATTATCTACACACTGACCCCGAAGGACATGCTGGCTTTCCACAGAGATAATCAATAACAACTGCCATCCATTTTGATTACTAACTTTCTGCGAGCCGCCTTCAGCATCCTGCCACTGGCTGCCCGCATTCCGGCGGGATGAGTGAGCCCCACATCAGCTCCTTTGTGTGCTCAGCTAGCGCAGTTTCAGGGCTCTTTAGGATCCAGTTGGATGAAAAGAGCTATTTGAATGTAAATTAATTGCCATTACAATTCTGTTTTTCTGCTTTTCATCAGCAGAGATAACTTCAGCCTTGTCACAGAGAACAAAACCATCAGAAGTGAACTTGTCAATTCAATCTCTTCATATAATTATATTCTGAGGATTCAGACAGTTGGGTGGTTTCTGCGTTATTTCTCCCCTGAGGAGGGTTGCTCCCATCTTCCGAGCACCAGCAGACTGTGTGCACCAGGGAGAGCCCAGCCCGTCCCCTCCGGCTCACACCAGCACCAGAGCTCACCAGCTCTGCCCAGTTCCCTCCTGGGTTTGCTGGGACTCAAGGCCAGTGCTGGTCGTGGCTGCAGCTGGCGGCCGCCCCGCGCTGTGAGCCAGCAGCCTTCCCGGGGGAGCTGGAGACGCAAACTGCACGGGTTTAGCTGGGTTTGGAAAACATCCTCTTAAGTCACAGGTGTAAGTGGGTGTGATTTACAGACTGAGGGGATGAAAAGCAACGGAAGGAGTCTGCAGAGCTGGTGTTAGAGCCTCTTGCTGGGGCTGGTTTCTGTGGCTCTTGGTGATGGCAGCGGTGAACAGGACCCTGCCACCGCCTGCTAACACCCCCCCCATTGATACGCCACCGCAGCCAGGCTTGCACCACTTCTGAGCTTCACCTATTGTAATTCTGGCTTTGTGCTGCAGGGGTGACATGGAAAACGGGGAGAGTGATTAAAGAAAACACAGAGCAGCTTCCATCCCGGCGAGGCTGAGCGGGTGCTGCACCAGCGATGGCTGAGGCACGGCCGCGGGAGGGATGCGCCCGGCTGCGTGTCCGTAACGTCCCTGCGGCACTGGAGGAGGACAGTGCCAGATCGGGGTTTGTTCTGCCTGTGTGAAACCACAAGAGAGGTTGAGGTGGGCAGGAGGAGTGCCGAGGTGCGTGCGGGCCAGAAGCTGGACCTGAGCGTGGCTTCGCTCCGGAGTCGCAGGCAGAGTCAG
Source organism: Strix aluco (assembly GCF_031877795.1). Classification (NCBI taxonomy): domain Eukaryota; kingdom Metazoa; phylum Chordata; class Aves; order Strigiformes; family Strigidae; genus Strix; species Strix aluco. The sequence continues at coordinate 686,898 of NC_133943.1, forward strand.
GTGGGCACCGGCCGAGCAGGGACGGGCCTGGGGAGCCGTTTGGTGAGAGGAGAGAGGGGTGGCTGGCGCGGGGCGCAGCGGGGTGATGCTGCAGCGTCTGCACGAAACCCTTTCACGCCTCTTCCACTCGTCGCTGCTGCTATCAGATGGTTTTGTCTCTGCTGCAGTCAGCAGTCTTGGGCAGTGGTTAAGTTGTGTGTCATGGTTTTAAGCCACACAGAAAACAACCTGTGTCAGCCCTCGGCGTGCCCGGTCATGATGCTCTGCCTCAGCACCGCAGTTCTCAGAAGTGGCTGTTTACCATGCAGGGAGGAAACCTGCGTCCCGCTCCCTGCTCCTGCTGCTCCCGAGCCCTCTCCCTGCTGGTTTAGTGCCCTCCCCGTGCCGGGAAAGGGAGTGAGCTGACGCCGCTGTCACCCCGCGCTGCCAGGCTGGGGCAGCGGGGCCACAGGCACGGAGGGACGGGCGCTCTGTGAGCCGGGATGCGATGGTGGCAGGGAGGGAGGCGAGGGACGGTGCTGGCCACCCCCATGGGCCTGCCAAGGCTGGTGTCTGTGCTGTGTTCCTGCCACTGTTCAAAGCTGCCAGGGCCCTGTGCCTTCTGATTGCCCAACAACCAAGTATTTAGTTTTCACATCATTTCAGGGAACTGCTTAATTAACAATGGTACATCTCCCCATTAGCCTGCCACCTCCGCTTAGCAGCCATTTTGATGGTGAGTTAATGGCTGTCGTGAAGCGATGGCCACCAGCTGGGCCTTGCCTCAGCTGTAGGCCAAGACCAGGGAGGACACTGTCTGCCTGGCCTTGGGTGTCCTCATCTTGCCCAGACCTGGGGCTGGACAAAGAAGCAGCTCTCCCCTTTCTGTACTTCCATTTCCTAGGGGAGACCGACCGACTCTGTAGCCCAGTTACACAAGATGAAGGCCAACATGGTTTCCCAACAGGTGAGGATTGCTTTTTTCCTCCCTGCAAAGCCAGTGAGAAATTCTGGGCCCGTCAGTTGTTCATGGCCCAAAGGAAACCCTCTTAAAGGGTTGGATTGCCAAAGAACTCTTAAAAACAGGATCCTAAACTGTGTCTTGTGTCCCCTGTCCCGGCATCAAAGAATGGGGGTTCCCCAAATCGGGGTAAGCTCCAATACCCACTTACTAGCTCCTAGGACAAAGGCTTTCTTAATAAGAAAAGGTCATGGTTCTTTATTCATTTGCCTAGTGCCTTGCACAGTGGGGTCCTGACTCTAAAAGGAGTTTGAATACTTGAATATTCATAACAGCAGAACAAAGTGCAGTGTTTAAGTGCAAGCACCGCAGTTTTCCTATGGTGAAGTAGAGGAGAGCAAGACAAGGTGTAGGCAGCAGCAGTGAATGGCCTTGTCCCTGCCGAGGTCCAGCCTCACCTCTCTCAGGACACCTTTTAGCTCCAGCCCTGGCGTACCGGCAGAGCCACGCATGAGTGTGCCTCCTCCTCTCCCTTCCCTCTGGAGGGGAAAATTAAAAACTCAGGCCAGTAACCAACTTTGTGGGCCCGGGGACGGTGGCCAGCCACCAGTAGGTAAACTCTGCGAGAAGAGGACTCTCAGACTTTCAGCCTCCTCGCTGACCACGATACTTAGCAGGTGAACACGCATGCTGAGAAACCCTGTTCTATTCCTGACTTGCCATCTGAGCCTGACTCATTGCCTTGGTAACAAATTAAAACACTTTTATGTGTTTGCAGCTTGGTACATAATTTTGTAAAACCAGGGAAACTGGCTCCTGATGTTGGCCATGGAGGTCCTTTGGCTCTCCCCCACCCCGCGGGATTGCCCGGGAGTGGCCGTGGCGTTGCTGCCCGCCCGCAGCACCGTGGTTTGCGGGGCAGTGGCACGCGCTCGGGGCAGCTGCCGGCGACAGCAGCCGGCACCAGTGCAGCAAAAGCACAATAAGTATCCCTGTGTGTTTTCCAGGCACCGCTAATGGGGTCAGGCAGGGATGGCCGTGCCTGCTGCCCTTTGCTGCGTTCCCGAGCCAGGAGCCTTGCTTACCCATCGAGAGTGCAGAGGAGAGTTTGTCAGCAACCGAAACGGCCTCGAATGTCAGAGGATCACGCACCGCCCAGCCCTCGGCAGAGCCGCCCGTCACGCCTGCCCTGCATCGCGGCGCAGCTGGGCCTCTCCCCCTTCGTCCCATCCAAACGGTATTTTCGCTTTAAGCTTTGAACCTGACCTACCCCTCATGCCCTGACTCCGAGGCTGTGGCTCTGCCTTACGCCTCCCTCCGACAGAAACGAAGGAGCGGCTCAGTCCTGGTGTGTGTGGCACCGGCTCATCCTCCCGGCTGCAGCAGTGTCTGTCGCTACTGCACAGCTTCCTGCTTCTGTGCTCTGGAATTTGTGGTGGTTGCACCTAAACCTTGTGGGGTGTGCACTGTCAGGCAATCTATATCGAGGTGACTTCACTCTCTTCGTGGTAGATACAAGTGCTAAAACTGCATGCGAAGGAGAAAAGGCACGCGCCGGTGTTTCTGTGCGAGGTGCAGGCCAGCACTGCAGAAACAATGCTCAGGTCACACTCAGTGTTTTTTAGAATGAGACAAACCCTGATGGGATGTGGCTGTGGGGGAGAATTGGGGCAAACCCTTTCTCCCAGAAGGTCATGAGGCCACACAGAATTTTTAGGCAAATAAAGCATCTCCATTTCCAGTTGATGGATCCTGTGGCACAAGCAGCCACCACCCAGAGCAGCTGCTGGGCAGGAGGATGCTCCCCCTCTCCGATGGAAAAGGGGGGCACCACCTCCTAAGGCACAGCCGATGTGCCTGTGCAGAGTCCCCAGGCTTGTAGCGTCCCTTCAGCGCTTGCCCAGCCCAAGGTGACATAACACACGTTACAGGGTCATTACTGTGCCTGCACAGGAACTGTCGGGGTGTTTTTGGGGGGATTGCACCGTGAGTGGGTCAGGAAATGTTTGCCTCCACTGGGTGCAAACATGAAGGTTGCTTTGAGTAAGGTTCCAAAAAGATCCAGCAATCCAAGTCCTGTCTGTCAAATTCAGCAAGGAGTTGGAGATGTTTCTGGAGGAGAAGAAAATACCAAGACGCAGGCACTATATATAGACGTCCGTGTGAAGGTGGCGACGTTGGAGTGCAGTGTATTTTTATCCCAATAGAGGTGTTATCTGTCTATCTCCCATGAAATGCTGGAGGGGGGTGTTACAGCGCTCAGTTCATGCGAAGAGAAAATAGCCGAAGTCACAGTTAAATTTGTGTGGTCTGTGTTTTCCAAAGGCAAGCTGTCATACTCAGAATTTTTCTCCTCTGGCTCACTGCCCTGTATTTGTTGCGTGACAAAGTTCATCATCCAAGTAGCTGTTTAGTGGCCTGGACGGAGTTTTGCTGTGTGTAGGGTACGGTTTAGTCTGCTACTCATCGTAGAAGGACGGGAGTTTTGTGTATACCTCAGCACACACGATCTTTCTGTTCTCTCACCAGCGGCAAAGCTGTGTTTAGCTTCCACTGGGGCTGAAGCCAGATAAGAAGATGCTTCAGCACAGGACGTAACCACATCTGGCACATGCCAGGGGCGGTTCCGAAGAGTTCAAAGGCTTTGGCGTAGATTATTTACGCATTCACCTCCTAGCAAATCCTTTTATTCTTAAATTCCAGACAGTTTATTATGTGGAGATCCTGAAAATCCAAAGTCTTGTCCTCTCTGCATAGATGTTAAAGATCTCAGGAGCCGGGCAGACGTCCCGGGAGCAGGTACGGGCAGCGCTGGCGTTCTCTGTGCAGCGCAGCCTGAGCGCCTGCTCCCCCATGGTGCTGGGTCCCCACACCAGCACAGCCTGGGCACGAGACGTGCCCATGGGCACAAACCCAGCACGTGCCCACCCCCTGTTAGCCCATAGGAAGTGGACTCAGAAGTGATTTAAGTGCTAGCAAATGAGTAGTTTGGGATGGGCTGTAACTAGAATATTCCCTGTTTATTAAGGACTGGCTCTGAAATTCCTAACTGAAACCTGAGTATTGTGTTACTGCTCATTCAGCAGCTCTGCTGGGGCCTGCTCACATGTCCCTCTTGGAATGATATGAGTTCTTGGCTATCTTGGTGACAAGGGGATTTATTTTACTTTTTTGTCTTCACGGATGCTCATGCGGATGAAGAGCAAAAAGCTGGCAAGGAAACATCTCTGCTGAGAAGAGAAACTTTGATCAAACTTGTGATTTTTGCAGCTCCATGGAGTAAAGGAAGTTTATTTATAGAATGACTTCTTTGGTAAAAACAAAACATGTCCTGTATCCTGCTTTTGATGGCATATCTGGCTGCGGTGCAGCATGGCACACGTTAACTTCATTTGCTTTGTAGCACAAAGTGGTGCGCAGTATTAGTGGTAATTAGCAGCCTGTGCAGATTGGGGCAGGCTTTCCTGGGAGAGCGCACGACCTTCCGCTGCAGTTGCAGGTGAATGCTGCATTGAGGAGTACCCAGGAGAGCCACTGCGGTGGGATTAGCTGTGGTGGAGCAGGATCGCACGAGGGCTGTTCTCACTGCGATCCTTGGCCAAACTCATCTGCTCTGCGGTTCAAACCGTTCGGAGGCCTCTGCTCACCTGGATTACTTCAGATGAATACCTGGAAACTCATGGTGTAGGGAGAGGACAAGTCATCCCCCTCACTGCCTCACCTCTGCACCGCACAGGCGCCTCCAGAGGAGCCCTTGCTGCTGCCGGGGGCCGGTTCGTGGGGGGTCCGTGTGCACCAACACCCCACCGGAGCAGCTGAGGCGACCTCTGGTCCCGTCTGCATGTATTTAAAACCACCAAAACCAAAACGTGACTAATACGTTGCATTCTTCCCCTTGCAGCCGAGGATTCCAAACTGTTTTATAATTAATTAACTAATTAAGTCTAAGAGCATTTCAGTGTAACGTGTTTTTACATCCCGTTGTCAGGAGGCGCAGGAAGTCAGCGACTGTCCCAGCACTGCGGGGAGCCGGCCCGCGGCCACAGCCTCTCGCCCAGCGCTCACCAGCTCTGCCGATTCCCAGGAGTTTGGCCTTAAAACGCTTCTGGGAGCTGCCAACTGATGGAGGTTGCCATTATATAATATCAACAACAAGTTTCTGCCTGCCCTGAGAACTAGTAAAAGACATGTGAAATGGGCGAGAGGCGAGAAAACCAGATGAGCACATTTGTGGTTTTTTATCCAGGACTGGGGGAGTCCAGGTGGAGGAACTCCAAACCTTCTCATCTGCAGCCGAAATGCCGCCCGTAGTGGCCGTGGCTGAAAGCTGTCGCTGTCTGTCGGTTCAGACCTGGTACGAACGGCACCGCAATCCCCACAGCCCCCCGGCGCGCTGGCTCACGGCGAGGGCCCTCGCTGGTCGCAGCTCTGCAGCTCGCCCGGGCTGGCAGCCACGCCGGCGGAGCAGGGCCACCCGCTGGGTACCAGGCTATGTTTCGTCTAAGCTAAAGCGCAATTTCTGGCCGCGGAGAAGCAGGAGAAGCGGACGCTGCCTGCTGGGCGCAGGCACTGCCACCGCGCACGGGCCCGCGTCCCCGCCTGCCTGCCCAGCTGCCGGACAGGCAGGGCTCCCGGGAAAGCTCTCGGGGCGACGCTGCCACACTGGCCCTGGGAAAACCTGAGAGAGGAGCTTCTGCAAGACGTCTGGTTTGACGCGTGATCCAGCCAAGGTGAGGTATCAATGCCGCAGAGATTCCCTGGGGTATGGACACCCGCGGGACACGGGGGTCCACTACAGCCCCACAGCAACACCCACATGTACGTACCTCCCTGGCACGCAGGAGGGAAAACCTGTCCTATCCTTGCCTGGAAGCTCATGGCTCTGCAATTCTGAAAAACGCTCTGAGATTTAACAGCCGTTTGAGTCAAGCTTTTGAATGTTATGAAAAGGTTTGTAGAGACACTGTACAGAAGAATAATTCAGGTGGGAGAAAGGGAAAACCAGGAATATAACACAGGAGAGGTGAAGTCACAAGTCAGTCTCTGCCCAAAATTCAGCCTGAGCCAAGCTCCTTTAACAGGTCTAATGTCATGTCCTCATTATTTAACTGTACTGTTAAAGAAAATGACAGAAACAACTTAGAATTTTAAAGCTGGCCTGGTAAATCAGCCCTAGATAAAGTTAGCAAGTAAGTCAAGTTGAATATTTTTCATTAGTGAACCTCACAGTATTTTGCTGGGGACAGAAGCATCATTGGGCACTCTCCTTCCTTTTCAGTGGCTGGGGAAACTGAGGTGCAGTGACAGGAACTACCTTCCTCCACCTCTAACAGTTACAGCTTTGCAATTACTGATTTAATTGCTATCAGTCAAAAATCAGTATATTGCCCGAAAGTCAACGCGCCTGAAATGCCCCCCAAAAGTCAGGAAGCACCTGAAAACTCCTGAAAACAGCTGCTGTCAAGTTTTTGTAAGGAGAAGGGCAAGCTGGTTTTGCCTCAGCCTGAGAATCAATGCAATTAATGTTGTGATGAACTCGAAATAGTCAAATATCACAAGGAAATAGCAGCCGGATTTGCAAACAAAATGATCTCTCTTACTTGAGACATTTCTGCAGCGCTGCTAACAGGAAAGTTTCACAGCTCCTGGCACACAGGGAGAAAGCTTTCTACAGACGGACAGAGTAAAGAACGTGGACCCTCCTTACCCCTTCCATGTGGATCCTGGGATTTGTCGCCAGCCGGTGCTGATGAAGCTGCAACCCCCGGGGGACTCTCCTGATGGAGGCAGGGGAGGACAGGACCCCTGACCTCTGGATTGAGCCAAACCTGGTAATGTTTTGTCCACACCTGACTCCATCCAGGAGGCGAATGAGGAGCAGGTTGGAGGGCAGCTGCTCGATGCTGCAGAGGACAAGGGTCCTGCACTCAGGGCACCTGAGCTCCTTCTGGGATTTCAGGATCCTCTGCAGACAGGGCTTGCAGAAGGTGTGCTGGCAAGGGAGCACCTTCGCTGTGGCGTCGAGCTTTTCAAAGCACACAGGACACTCCAAGAGGTCAAGGAGAGCCAAGTCATCCATCTTCAGTGCAGAGCTCCGTCAAGAGCGGAGCCGGGGCCGTCCGCACGCCACATCCACCGCAGCGGGCTGAGACGCCTTCCTGCGCCCGTGGGAACGCACCAGAATCCCGGGCACAGACAGCTATCCTGCACGGAGGGAGAGGGAGGAGGGAAAGAGAGCAGAACTCGACTGCTGGAGTATGTAATACATCCCACCTACATTGCAAAGCAGTGCCTCACCAGCCAATTTGCAAATGTATACTTTGCGCTCACGTCCAAGTTGGAAGTGAGTCACGGGTGACTCAGTACACGCGAGGGGACGGCGCTGGGGCTGGCGCCGGGGGCAGAGCCCCGGGTCCTGCTCGCTGGGCAAACGGACCCCGGGGCGGGGACAGGGTGAGCTGGTCCCCGCTGCCGGCCGGGGCAGCGCTGGCTGCAGCCGCTTTTTGACAGCAAGAGCGTTAAAGCCAACTCAAAGTTACCTGTAATGCTCCCCGCTCTGCGGCTCATAACTGACACGGCAGTGAAATATTTACCAGCTCAGGAGATGAGAGTCCCTGATAAACATCAGACTGGACCTGTTTGTGCTCGGCCGGCTGAAAGCAGCCGCTCGCTGCACACATCCCTCGCACACCTACACGCCGCCTCGTTTTTCAGCTCGGTCCCAATTAAGCTCGTTCTCTACCCATTTTGACAGCAGCTCTATAAAAAGTCCTTCAAACACAAACACTCTGGAGGTACCTGGCAGAGACGCGAGGCGCTCCGCAGTGCCATCCTCGCCTGGTTTGGCTGCCTCAGCTCTCTGAAGCAACCCAAGACGATTATTCCTCCCACAGCCTGAAGTCACTCAACCTGTTCAGCTCCCCCGGCGCTGCGCGCTAGCTGGGACCGGAGCGCACACCGCGTCGGCATTCAAGTCCGGGCTTGCGGCTGCTGCACGGCCCCGCAGCGCAGACGGGACGTCCCAGGCCGGGGGGGACCCTCCACGTGGGATGCTGGGGCGGGCAGCGCGGGCCAGCCCCGACCTGGCCTTGGCTTCCTGCACCGGGTGCTCCAACCGGGGAGCGACCGCTCCAGCCACTCGCTCCTGCGGATGCTCGACTCCACAGCAACCGCTCCGCGGGGCAAGAGGGGGAAACCAAACCGTGTGCGTTCGTTAGCAGGGCCGGGGCCGACTCCCTGTGCGACGTTCGGCGCCATCGCCGCGGGCTCCAGCAGCTCTGCGTTCACTTTATCAGCTGAACTCCTACCTCTGGTCTCCAGGTCTGCTTGCTCGCACATACTGATGTGTTGCCTAACGAGAGCAGTAGATGTAGGGAAGATCCAAGATATTTCTCCTGACAGCCCCTGCCATATCTCAGTCCTGTGTTTACAGTCTACAAGTTGTACAAATATTAGAGGAGAAGAGTGTAAATCTGAAGGAACAATTCCTACTTGGTCCTCTCTGATAATGCCATCAGGCTGCATGTACGTCCCTTCCCTTTTCTAGGAGGACTCATTCAGAAGTAGGGAGTGGAAATGGTTAACGTGTTTTTTCAAAAGTTCTTCCCCCCAGATCATGATTTTGTCAAAACAAAGTTTTTTCTTTTTCTTTTTTCTTATTAAATGGTGGCTATTTGGCTAAATTAAAATGTTGACAAACATCTTCAGGATAATGCAAGAAACCAGTGACCTCACTCTGTTTCATCTCAAGTTTCCTTTTACTTTGGTATTTCTTTGTAGTCTGTCATATGTTGATTTGTGCTTGGCTGACAGTGCACACTTTTTAATGAATGATGTTGCAAATATCATCTCATCTACTGGCGTTTCTAAATGCAATGCGTGACATAAACTATATTGAAAACAAAGGTTTTGAAGGTTGTTTTTCTTTTTTACATATTCTTCCCTATTTGTGCCCTGTGATTAACGCTCATGTTGTATTTTCATCTGATTAGAAAGGAAACAGAATTATGAAGTACCTTGCAGTGGACAAGTGGTGGAAGTGAAGCTGACCGGCTGGTTTTGTGCACGCCAGTTAATGCTAATCTCCGACCAAATCTGTTTTGTGAGTACTTCTTCAATTTTTCCTAAACTTTAAGGCCAGTCTGCTTCAGCTGTACTATCAAAACACTGGGCGGGACTGACACCCCTGGGGAGGAGTGCGTGCATTTTGCAGCAGGCCCGTCCCGCTGAATTCCCTAAGGGAAATCAGTGGCGGCTGCCCCAGCACCCGCCCACCTCATGGGGCACTCTGGGAGGGCCCAGGCTGGGGGACCCCACGGTGCTGAGCACCCTCATCCGGGGAGCTCCACACCTGCAGGGTGGCCGGCCCGAGGCCACAGCGGCTCTCCGGGCTCCCCGCGGGGCGGCTCTTACCCCCGTTTGGTGAAGGGTGCTGCTGGGGGACACGCCGTGCTGGTCACGTCCTGAGGATGCCGCCAGCTCTGGGCGACCCTTCCCCCTGCAGCTGCCAGCGACTGCAGCCCCTCTCCCGGGCTGCCCCTTGCCGAGGCAGGGACGGGGGCTTTCTCCAACCAGGAGTTTCTAAATTGCCTGCTACGGTGAGGCTCTGATCTTGATTGTAGTCTCGGGGTTCTGCTGCAATAGAAAAGCTGATGATGCTAACACTTAGCATTTATATAACTCTTTAAATCTTCAAAGCACTTTCCAAATGCTAATCCATCTGTGGAACGCCCCTCGGGCTAAGCATCACCCCCACTTTACATGGAGGAAACCAGGAGAGGAGGCCACAGAGCATATCAATGTCCAATTTGGGATCAGGCTGTGGGGCTTTCCTGGTTCTCCACTGAGTGCTCAGACCATCCCATTGAACTTTATTATCCGCCACTGCCTCTCCCTTGCAATGCGTCTCATAATTGGGGTTAAAAAAGAAAGGCAGAGCTAGAAAACTGCTCATCCTTCCCTTTCATTTAAAAAGTCTCTGTTTGATGCCGATGCTGTAATTAACTGCGGGCTGGATGCAGCGGGGTGCCTGGGCTGGAGGACGCTGTGGAAGGCTCCTGCCCGGGCACGGCCGCGCGTCTGCCGGAGCCCTCCTGGGCCAGGGGAGGGGGCCTTTTGCCGACGGGATGGAACTGCTGACGTAGGTGTTGTGAGAGTCTCCCGATCAGAGCGGTTTGTCATGGAGCTGGAAACTGGGGAGCAACATTTAGAGCAGAAATAGTAGTTCTATTTGGCTGTGCCCACCCTCGCTGCGGTGCCAAGGGGCTGTGAGTGCGTGTGTGTCCCCGGGGAGCTGTGTACTTTGCCTTCCCCCACCCCAAACTCGACTCAGAACAGAGCTCGAGCGGATTCCCAAACCGGCCTGCGGCCCCGCGAGCCTGGGGACAGGCGGAGGGTGCCCAGGGGCCCGTCCGCGCGCTCCCCCGCGGAGAGGGCTCGCTGTCACCAGCACACAGTGCATGGTCACTCCTGAGAGCACGGGGGGTTTGTGGTGGCGTTTCTCGCTGCCAGCTCTGAGGTGCTTGGCGAGATGGGCCGTGGCGAGAAGCGTGAGGTTTGTTTTGTCCAGGCTGTCACGGCGAGTGCTGTGTGAGAGCCTCGGTCTCTCCCACCACCTCGCTCCAAACCTTTCCCCGCTTGGTTTCTCTGGGAGCAAATCAGACGGATTTCCTGAGTGTGAGCAGCTCCTCCTCCCACTTTGACCACCAGCTCGTGGCTGTGAGATTCCAACACGTAAAGACACTGGTGGGAACAGTATTGCCTTTTACTGGCTTTGAATTTCACATGTTTTAATACTTGGCTATTGCCAGTACTGGTGGTTGAGACACCAACATATAAACAAGATTTGCATTTAATATCTTTAGATCACAAAGAGCTCCGTGAAGTCAGATATAATTACCTGCGTTTAAAGAGGGGGAAAAACAGAGGTGGGGTGACGCTTCAAGGTCATAAAAGCAATCAGGGGCCAAGCGGTGAAGGGAACCTACATCGAATAACCTTGGCAACCAGCTCTGCCTCGCTCATGCCGGGGTGCATCCTTACAAGAGGAGAACAAATTCCCTTGCTCTTCCTATGGCCGCCTGGGCGGAGTTGCCAGGAGACAGGGCATTGCCACCAGAAATGGGAAACGCCACTTGTTTCACACGTGGCTCCTGAGAAGCCCCCGTCGGCAGCAGCAGGGGGGTGGCTCGGGTTTCTGGGTCCCTCTGGGCTCTCTGCTGGAAATAGCAATGGAGAATAGCATGAGCAAGAGAGAGGAGCTTCTCTCGGTGACCTCGTGTGTGCTCTGGACCACCCTCCTCGCCTCATCCTTCATCCCACCCTGCGGCTGTTGGGCACCCTGTGCCCCCCGCGAGCGCCGCAGGGACACCGGGCTGCAGTGAAATGACCTACGGCTGCAGCCATGGATGGGGAGTGCGTGTGCTGGGAGAGGGCAGGGGCATGGCAGTGCTTCCTGGGGGGTTATAAAAAGCTGCTGCTACTCTGCATCTCGCGAGTGGATGCCACACGCCTCCTCCTCTGGGGAAGAGGGACCTTTCAGGCTGTTTTTAGCGCCGGGAGGGCAGGAAGAGGGGGTGCCTCTTACAAGCTGCTACAGATTATAGATCTGCAGCTAACAGCTTGTCCTCCTACCCACCCACAAACACAACGCCCGGTGTGGTGCTGAGGGGAGGCGAATGGCAGGACCTGCCTGTGCCTCTGGACCCCGAGGGCTGGGGAAGGGGAGCAGTGACACCCCGGGACGGGGTCCCTCGCTGTGCCGCCCAGCTCCCCTGTGGACAGCACACTGTCGCCCGCGGCAGGTGGCCACGCACAGCTGCCGCGGTGGGTTTTGTACACATGGGCTAGTGCTAATTTAGAGAAGCCTGCGCAGTTAGTAAATACATAGCGTTTGCTTGAAGACATAATTAGGCCAGCGTGAATCTGCAGGGATGTGCACAGCATGGGGACCTGCAGCCAGCAGAGCAAAAGCCTCCCTAAAATTTTCCATCTCTCAAACCAACACCTGGTCCCCCGCACTGTGTCCTGGCCGGGCAGGCGGCGGCCACCACCTCCCCGCTCCCAGCACCCCGCTCCTCAAGCTCTGGCGGGGCACACAGCAGGGACAAACCCACTGGCAGCTGGATATTAAATCTTTTTTCCCCCTTTTCCCCTTGGCGAGGTATGCATCAGCTGGCAGATAAAAGCTGAGCGCTGAGAAGCCATCTACGCTTATGTAAGAAGAGTGGCTTAGAGAGCTGTTCGTTAATCTCGCAGAGAGTTGAATGCTGTATTTTGCCCATAACAGTCTTGTGCTGTGTTGCTGTTGGGTAATGTGAAGGCTCCAGCCGATTCTGAAGTAGCTGGAGCAGAGTGGTGCCTACCCAGAAATAGAGAAGTATTTTTAAATGAAATTTATGCATCAATTTTCCTTAAGGCAGGTTGTTATATGTTTGTTGAAGTGTCATTAGAAGTAGCCGGTGATGGAGCTGGGCCGAGCAGAGCAAGTGGACAGACACTGTCCTCCCTGCACCTGGGGAGGTCACCCAGACCCCCACCTCTTCCTCCTCCTCCTCCTCCTCCTCCTCCTCTTCCTGCTGCTGCCAGGTCTCTGCACCGAGGGCAGCCCAAGAGGGGAACGCAGGTGGTTAAAACTGACACCAGGCTTGTGAGATTTTGGGCCAGACCCAGACCAGGCTTCGGCACCTCTGCGAGGTCAGAGCTCAGGTGGGTGATGGGGCTTCAGCGGGAGGAGAGAAGAGCCTTTGGGCGGGCTGCTGCGTGGGCTGCTGCGGGAGTTGTCTCCCGGGGAGGGGAGGGCACTGGGCAGCCCCCGCCCAGGTAACCCCAGTTTGGGCCTTACGCTGCTTGTGGGACTGTGGCCCCTCCAGCAGCTGGTGCCCTGGGTGCCCCGGCACCAACGCTGGGCCGGGCTGAAGGGGTGTCTGCTGCCAGCCTCTGCTCCAGCTCCTGCTGCGGCTTCGGCTCGCTCTGCTTGCTGGTACGTTCAGCCTTTTCTCCCTACAGTGCAGTGAACAGCCACAGAACACCAAGAACTAAATCCTGCTTCACTGGGATTTGCCCGATAAGGGCTGAATCTGCAGGAATGCAGTTTTCATTTTTTTAATACAAGAAGAAATGAGGGTTTCCAAGTAGCAATAGACCTGAGCACCACCTAACAGACCTCTGAAAGCTGCTCTGAGCTCTTCTCAGCTGCTTTTCACACAGGTCTGACCACAGAAAAGATCAGGCTTCAGTTACCTAATTAAACACAGATGCAAGTACCAACCCCACTAGCACCGATGCATCACCTTTAGTGCTCCCAGGGGCCGGAGCAGCGCCTGTAGCTCAGCCAGCGGAGCTGGCCGGGTTATAAACGCTGCGGGGAGAGCTCTGGCTCCAGGCGCAGAGGGGAGGGTTGTGGTACAGGACAGGCAGTGTGGAGGGGCTGCAAACGGACCTCTGCTTTCCTGAGTTAGTGAGCAATCGGTTCGGCTGTTTGCTTGATCACACAGTGATTTGGGGGCTGGCAGTTTGAGTTCACTTCTCCGACAGCTCCTGCTTGCAGAGGAGGTCTGGGGAGCAGGATTCGGGCTGCTGGTGAGCCCAGCGAAGAGGAGTGTGGTGGGAGGGCACGGTGGGGTTGGCATCCCGTGGTAGAGCTCCTCCACGCTGGCAGACCAGTTCCTGTGTCTGCAGGCATCTGGGAGCCGTGTCCCCGCCACGGCACAGACCAGCGTTCCCCGTGCGCTCACCTCTGATGTGCGGTGGTGTTCACCCGGGAGCTGCCCGCTCCCTTCCAGGCTCCCGGCCGGGGCTGGAGCCCCCGGGTGTTTCGGGGGGGCTCGCGGGGCAGGGCCGCCCCGTGCTGTGGCTGTTGTTGCTGGTCTGTACCCAGCGCACACGTGTTCTTCTGAGCTCCAGTTTCAGGCTGCGCTGTTGCGCTCAGGAATTGCCGAGGGAGGTTTGCCTCCATAGGTAAAACTCAACCCTTGGGAATTTCCCTCTTTGAAGCACTTTTTCCTGGTTTTTGTTCCTTTGTGACTTCAAGATTTTTATGCTTACTTAGGACTCTTACCTGCCCATGTAAGAGTCTCCAGGGCTAAGGTGGGTGCTAAGTGAGCTGGCTTTCATCAGGGAGCCTGCCTGCGCTCCTGGAGGTGCCGGGCGTCCTCCACTCCCGCTGACTTCAGCCTCCAGGAATGCACGGCGGGCCCTGCCTTGCGTGTGAGGCGAGACAGCAGCCAGCGAAAGGAAACCTTCTTAGCTTGGTTTCCTAGAAAAATGGAGTCTCACGGACTCGCAGTGTATGTGAAGGTGTGTACGTGTAGCTCCGTGTCTCTGTACACCCTCGTAACTGGTGAATCCCATTCAGCGGAGAGTAAAAGAATCCAGAATTTTAAATATCCTGTGACTTTTGTGAAAACAGGAGGCTGAGCACAAGAGAAGGGAACCTTGTTATCCCCTTCATGAAAGCAGATGATGCAACATGACTTCACACCTTATTTCAAATCTAATTAGATGCTCACAGCTCCCCACGGGAGATATTAAATGTACTCCAAACAAGAGAGGATGTTTGCATCTTAACAGGCATCAGAGAATCCAACCATGAGCTAAATCCATACGAGATCAGGCTTTCTTGAGCTGCTGTATGTGCATCAGTCGACTCGTTTTTACCCCACCACCAGTGGCTTCTGCTGTGTCCCAGCCCCTCAGCCTGTACGGGTGTACTGATGGCAGATTTCAGTCCTCTGTAGCAAGAACTTTGGATGCAGGGCGAGAGAGGCTTAAGAAGGGCCTTGGCAGGGGGTGCTGCCCGAGGGCTGGCGGCGAGTGATTGGCACCTGATTGCCCAGTGATGCTCGCTGGCCTGTGAATGGGCCTCTGGGGCCCAGAGGGGAGCGGGAGCACCTGGGCTGCACCCACCAACCCTCCGCGGGAGCAGCATGTGTCCCTCGGCTTCAGCTCCTTGGAATTGCAGCAGGATCCGTGCCTGCCCCTGTATTTCACAGCAGGAACAAGTTGCCTGCCCCTTCCCTCAAGGATTTTTATGTAAGTCTCTGGCAGAGGCTGAAGATGGCCGTGGGCTTCAGCGATGCTCAGTGCAGGTCAGAGTGCTTACTGTCTCCAAACGGAGACAAAGCCGAACGCCTCCTGATCTGAACGGTAGAGCCCACACTCGCCTCCAAGGCCGAGCAAAGCTTGCAATGTTTTCCCTGATTTTGAAATCATGTTGTTAGGGTAATTAGTTTCAGTGCTGCTTGTGCTGGTACCACCCATTTCAGTTCATATGTGCTGCTCTTTTGTGCCTGTTTTCTGCTAATGATATTAAACAGATTCACTGCTGCGCGTATCTGCAGGAACAGCGAGCGCTGACCAGCCTGCTCGGAGCAGGAGGTTGGATCAGGTACCTCTTGGGGTCACTCCCACCCTGCTGATCCCAAACCGAATAATGAACTTTATACAGCCAGCACCGAGCACCGCGCGACCTGCGTGGTCACTCGGATCTGGCTGGGGCAACGCATATTGAGAAAATTCTGCAGACTTTTTAAATGGTTCATTTAGAAAATGATGTGATGTTTCATGTCAGATAAGAGACTACAAATGTTACGAGCTGGCTGCAGAGCTAAACGGAGACAGCTAGAAGCAGACCTTTGCAGGGCTTGTCTCACGTAGACTGTTTGTGAGGCCGCCGTATGACATGGTCTCAGCTAAGACTTGATGCTGCTGAATGGGAAAATACAGAGCAGAAATTTGCAGAATACTTTATTTACTCAGGTAAACTTCTAGCTGCAGATGCCGGTATCTCCTGATGCTGTGGGTAAGCAGAGGCCTGAGGTTATGGTCTGGCAGGCCTTGTGTCCACACCCACGTCTCTGCCCGCGTTCTTGTGTCACGGTCAGCTCCGCAGCGCAGGGCGGCCACGCTGAGCTGACACGCTCTGCCTGGGACTGCGGGAGGATGAAACCATGCAGCCTGGTGCTTGCTCTTTGCAGCGGTGGTGAGTCCTCTCTCCACTGATCTGGAGGCAAAAACTTGGGTCTGGGGAGTTCTTCGGGCAACCCTTTCAAGTGCAGAGCTTGTCTGACCAAGGTGGCAATCCAGCCCGAGCGCTGGGAAGAAGTTCAGCACCTGAAATGAAAAGATGGCAATCGCACTGCTCAGCAGTGGGGTGTTGCGTTATTCCTGTTACATGGGAACACAGGATTTTATTTCTGAAACACATTTAAGGCGTGCCAAAAGGGAGAATTCTTCTCTCCTCCATAGCAAAGGACTGGTCTGGTCCTGTCCTTTTTGCCACTTTCCTCAGAATTGCTGTACTTTGCTATTACTGTAACTTTCTTCAATGCAAATACATGTGTCATGGTAGCACTGAACGGAAAGAGGAGGGGTGAAATATGATTCTTTAAATCAATGGCATGCTCCCGTTTGCTGGAATGGCAGCCTGGCTGGAGCAGGCTCGTGTTTCACCACTTCTTCAGCTAGAAGTACAGGAGGGTGTTGGACAGACCAAGTCAGGGGAGCCGGCAGCATGATGACCCCCAGCCTGAGCGCTCAGAGCCTGCGCACTGGACAGATGCAGTACGTGCTCCTTCCGGGCCCAGTCTAATCCCACATGCTGTACTGGGAGGTTTCCTCTGCAGGTAAAGAAACAAGAGCTGCATTCAGGCAACAGCCTCACTGAAGTCTTCCTCAGGCTGGTGGGTGAATTAGTCTGTCTCAGCTGCTCCCTTCATCGGGCATCTGCGGTGGCACTGTGTAGGGTGCAGGACTCCCGTAGCCAGCGTGACTTCCTGGGCAGCGTTACGTCCGCGGGTAAAATGCCCTGTCCCTTGGGCAGGTCGAGTCACCTCGCCCTGTGTCTGGTCCATTAAGTCTCGCAACTTCTATCTCTTCATGCATCCAAGAGGTGTCTGAATGCTGGTGAGCTGTTCCTAGGGCACATCCAAACGCAACCTTTTCCTTAGGTTAGCAGCAGGCCGCTCTGTGACCCCATGCAGAATCTTTGTGCTCCTGCTTTTACTTGCTGGCCTCTTCAGCGCACACAGAGCCTGCTCCAACTCCTTTAAATTATCTGCGAAAATTTTCTTCCTGACCTGCTGATCTGAACCTTTCTGCCTGCTACTCCCACACTGCAGCAAGTTTAATGCCTGTGTCTTTGCTTTCAAGCTTCTACCTTGCTGCTTCGCCTCCTTCCTGCCCTCTTATCCATGACCTCTAGCCCTTCTTTGTGGCCCTAATGCTGGCTCAGGCCCTTTTTTTGTCTCTTCAGCATCTGCCCACAGACCTCGCTTTAAGAATCTGTGCGTGCTCAGAATAATGTGAGCAGTGGGGCAGGACTGAAGCGTCTGGGCATTGCTGCAGCTGAAACCATAACGCGTCCTGATTCATTGCCTGCCCCGTGCTTTCGTGAGAAGGACTGTAGTGCTTGCTCTAAGGAAGCAAAACACAGCAAAACATTTTTCAGCAAAACTTGCAGGCGGAAACTTGCCTTCAAAGCCTTACAGTCGAGTTCACTACGGCTTTTCTTTCTGCCCTTCTTTGCACATACCCGACTTTGTTGCAATAGATCTAAACCAACATGTAACGCTCCTTAGGGCAAGGACTGTCTCTCTTTGTTCCGCAAAGCCTCCAGCACGCTTCCAACGATCGCTTCACATTTCCTGACATGGGGAGGAGGGTGGAGAGAGGCCCGTGCTTGAAAGACAGATGTCATTAAAATACAGTGGAGCAGAGTCTGAAGTAAAAGATAGTGCGGTGGCAATCTAGATGATGAAACGTAATGATTTCACTGTTGAATGCAAAACGATTGTGGTACCTGCGGGAAACAAACCCACACTGGCACGAGGGCAGTGCGGGTGCTGCCGTGCTGGCAGGGCCGTAGCGGGCAGCGTCAAGCTCCTCGCAGCCCCTCCATCCTTGGCCCAGCTCTCGCGGAGCGGTGCCGATGCGCTTCTCGGTGCCAGTGACTCGCTTTGGAGACGGCCTTGTAAAACACCACCTGGAAAGTCCCTGTCTGGGGTATTTTATGGGGAAAGGTTGGCCTGAGTTGTTCTGAACACCTAAGCCATGCAGAAAGGCTGTTCAGAAATCTTCTCTTTGCACGATGTATCTGTACAGGGACACAGAAGGCAGTGCACACGTATCGGAGTGAGGAGTCTCTCTGCAGCAAGCCGGAACAGCAGCCTCTGCGTGCCAGCCTTGGGCTCACACGGGGAACGTGGGGCTGTGGGACTTTGTGCCTCTGCAGGAGGCTGAATTTCACCCTGACTGAGCTCCTGTGCCGGCAGCCACGGGCTGGTGGCACAAGCAGCAAATCCAGCTGGTGGTACTGCAGAGGGTGGGATTGTTCTAACATGAAAATTACAGGGCCAGGGTAATGTCGTGTGTTTTGACAGCACCTGTAAGTAACTGTAAGGACGGGAAGTCGCTTTGCTCGTCTCGCAAGCACAGATCGGGGCAGTGGTGCTCGCGCTGTGTTCTCTCATTGCTGCTTTGAACTGTTTCCTGTTTGATTGTTCCCTTAATCAAAAGAAAATGAACTCCAATTAAGGTCTCTTACAAAGTATGATTTGTGTCAAATTAAGACCGCTGGTGTACCTTTGAAAAAGCAGAAACACTGAGGCCTGATTCATACAGGACTTACAGGAGAAAGGGGTGGATCAAGCTTCTCAAGTAAACGCAGTGAGAGCCCAGTTTGATTCATGCAAATCAAATTTTTCTTATAATGCAAGATCCTTCTGTTTGAGATAGGATGGGAGACTGACATGAACATTATAATAGTGTTTTGGAAAGGAAAAGGGCGTATCCGTGGCTGCATGTTTACCCAGGCGTGTTCATGCATGTTCTCTTGGTGGAATACACATCTTTTATGTGTCCTTATGCAGAGGCTTCCAGCAGCCCAAGGAACCTGCAAGAGCAACGTCTGTCACAACAGAAACCGCTTTTGGCGCGTGAAGACTCTTCGGTTGGTTGGAAGGTCTGTATCGTGTATCATTACTATACAGCCCTCTAAACTGTCCTCCTAGTATTTCATGAACAAACTTTTAATAAACATAATGAATTAATCTGTTGAGAATATTAAGCTTTAAAAGCATGGGCCTTGAATTAAAAGAAGATAGCCTTGGTGGGATGTAGGCAGAAAGCTTAGTTTAAGTCCCACTCAATGAAACTGCTTTTAATACCGGAAATTTACTGAAATCTTGGAACTTGAAAGAAGAGAGATTGTACCTCCTGTTCCATGTACTTGAGAGAAGTAGGTTATCAGGAGATGTTTGATACCCAGGCAGCAGTTACCCTGTTGATGCAGTTTGTACTAAACATACTCTTTGTTTTTTCCCCCAAAGGGAAGCCCAGGGGCACAGTGAGCAACCCCCCCTCTGACAGTGGCAAAGCACATGGCAGTGAGGTACCAGCTTTGGGGTAACTGGCAGAGATCTCTAATGACAGCTCTCATGGGAAGGTCACTCTGGTCACCGCTCGCTGCCAAGGGGATGGAGGTTTGTGTGAGAGTCGAGGAATCGGGGTCCCTCAGCCGGGTGCCAAGGGAGGGCGGCTGTGACCAGCACCCTGCGGAGCTGCCGCGGCGCGAAGCAGAGACCTGCTGAACGCCGATGGCTCCTCCAGGGCAACCCGGGGCCCCGTCTCCCTCTGCTCTGCACCTCTGCAAGCCTCTGCTTTGCCTCTGGGAAAAGAAAACGGCTGGGTCGGAACAGCTGCGCTTTCTGTGCTCCTTGAGCCCGTGAAAGGGACTGCAGCAAGCAGAGGATTGGGCCCTGCTGGCTCTCAGGAGGTGGCTGTCTTTTAAAAATGAAAAGGAAACCCAGAACGGTCAAAAGGCCCTGAAAGGCAGCAAGAATTACAAATAGGGATTGAATGCTAAAGAGAGGGAAAATCTTAATTAGATCTCCACCAACCTGTAGAAGAACACATTTGGATTAAAATGAAGCAGAGCTCTGTACTCTCAGGGTTTCAGCGCAAGAATGGAAGAGGAATTATTCACATTTGCTATTTGTGAAGCTGGATTGCTTTTGCTGTGAACTTGTCTTTTTAACTTCTCACCTTGTCAGAAAATTGTGAAAAGCTGCTGGGATGGTGTATTTGGGGTAGTTCTTATCACAGCACGTAGCAGAAACATTTCCATGGTTTCAGAACATGGGCAGAGTTTCCTATTTAATCCTATCCTCCCCAGTTACCTCCTTCCCTCCTGCAGCAAGCCAGCCCGTCCACTAGTCACCAACCTGCCTTATATTTCACTACCATTGATATTTTCTCTTCACGAATATCTATCAATATTTAATACAGTGGTGTCAGTTTTGCTGTAAGATGAGAGGAACTACTAGAAACCTTGAATTATACATTGTGTGGCTGGGGGAAGCTGGGGAGAGTTTTCTTTTGGACCCAAAGCTCTTGGAGTTGATCTCCAGGACCTGCAGCTTGAAATCCTAATAATGGATGAGCACCAGAAGAAACTCAATCAGCGGCATGAGGGAAGGCCCCGCAAAGTGAGATTCAAAATATCGTCGTCTTACAGTGGTCGAGTGTTAAAACAAGTCTATGAAGATGGGCAGGAACTCGAGCCCCCGGCCAAAGAGCACTCTCGGCGTTCTCTCCGCCACAGCTTCGAGCCAGGGGACCATTTCTGTGGGGCTGGGGAAATGCCAGAAAACAGGTTTTACTTGCCAGCCAAGCTGACTGCCCAGCGGATCAGCATATTTAAAGAGGATAAGAAATACAGTCTCACCAGTAACTCGCCTCTCCTCAGCGACTACCAGTCCAGCGACAGCCACTGCAGGGTAAGTAATGTCCAGCCTAGGGCTATCAAACTGTTGTGAAACCAACTTCAGACTAAACCATTTTTTATCGCAATATGGTAACAGGAGTCTCAAACTGGAACCTCACTTGGATAAAACTCAGTTTTGTCAGTCCAGGATTTTAAAAGGGTGACTGTAAGTCTTCAGCCTTTATTCCACAAGTTCTGTGTTCTGCTTACTCTGCAAATGGCAGGATCCGCGTGTTTGGCAGCAGCACAGTCAGCAAGTGAACAGCATCTGCTGGCTGTGCTCCCTCTTCTCACTGGGTTGATTTGCATCTGTCTATTTTGTAGAATAAGATGTGACATTTCCATATATATCAGTATCTATACACAGTAATCCTAATGCATCTAAATCAGTCAAGTGTAAGGTGGATATTATCTTAACTAGTTATATTTAGAACATTAAAGTCGCATGACTTCAGCTGGCAAAAAGGTTAGTGCCACTGGCAGCGTACCAGTGAGCCTCCGCGCGAGGCATCCGCATCCCCTGGCAAGTCAGAATTCCCCTTCGGCTACTTTGAAAATCCCAGTTTAGTTTCACTGGGTATTTTGATAACATATAGTTAATGCCATGGATATATAAAAAGCCAGTGCATGTGTAATATATGTTAAATTGATTAATTCACAGGGATTATGTTCATTTTCTTACCCTGTCGAATTAGATTTATGTATCTGTCACTGCTATTTGGTTTTATCAAATCTAGACGCACCGACTAAACAATTCATATCACAATGATGGCGATTCGGCACTATTGATAACGCAGCCGCGTCGCACTGATACGCAAACGCGGCGTGGAGTACGTTATGCTGATCTAATCAGCAGGGCTGGGAGACTCGAGGTGAGTCTGCTCAGAGGAGAGGTGCTCTGAAGGAGGGCGCTGTGCGGTAAGCTGGCTCGCTGCAGTGGTGTCGGGCCTTTCCCCGGGAGGCAGCTCGTTCCCATCCAGTTCAGAGTGAACAAGGGGCAGGTAGCGCCAGCAAGCAAGTCAGGCCCTTGTCCAGTGCCCCCCTGCACACCCCCTAGCCCTGTGCTGCCCCGGCTGCTTGCAGAGAGGTCAAGAATTGAGTCTGTCTCCACAGAGAAGTGTGGTCACTCAAGCAAGCCAAATGCTGCCAGATAAAGAAAGTTGTGTTGTCATCCGTTGTGGTCTTTGGGTAAATAAGGAATGTCACTCTGGCACTTACACAGCTAAAGAGACTGAAGTGCTTTATAAAGTATAAAATGCTTTTTGTGACCTTGACTTGAATACATTAGAAGTCTATTAATTCTTGGTGCTAATCAAAGCTGCATGTAGGAAACCAGATGGCTGGTATTTGAACTATATTTAGTTGATACACTGGGCATCTAGTTTAACTGAAAATACCAAACCACGATGAATCTCTCCTGCCTAAAGACAGAGCACTAATGTGATCTTATCCATGCCATTAATTTGTTCGGCATTCCTGGGTAACGCTCATCTCTACTCCCTAGTTTCCCTCACCGTAAATACGCTATCAGCTAATCACGCTATCCAGCACCAGCTTTGTTTGGTGTCAACATGCATTTGGTATTTGGAGACACCGTGTCTGGGCAGCAAACACGAGGCTTTCAAAGCCTTCTGTGCTCACCGGCCTCCCCCTCCACGCTCCTCCCCACAGCCCCGCTGGTGCCCAACTGCCGGGAGAGCCACCAGCCACCTCGTGTCAGCTGATGTGACTCTGGAGGGTATTTTCGTAGGAGAACATCTCCCTTTGCATCGCTTCTTGACACAGATACTTACACAGAGCGAAATATGAAGAGCGTGTAAAACAATAGGTATGGTAACTACTGCCATATGATCCCTAGCACAAAGGGCCCAGGTAAGCAAAACATTGCTTTCAGAGAAATGTTTGACCATACCAAGTTTAGCTTTAAGATCATTAGAAAAGAATACAAATTCAAGTGTGCCCAGAGATGGTTATTTAGACTGGCTCCTCGCTGTTAGGAACACAACTTAGCATTAGATAATGAGGGTTCTTTATCATCTGACCCTTTTGCCAGCACTAATAAATTAGAAAGAAAAGCTTTCCTTTAAATCTGAAAAAAACCCATTGAAGGCTGCAGAATATGTCACCATCATGGGGGATTCCTACTTCTGGCCAAAAAAAATGGAAACCCCTCTGCACCCCACACCCCTCCAACTACGCAACCTTCAAAGAAATGTAGGTCAGTCCCCAGTGCAGAGTTTGCTTTTCCGTATATGCCAACACCACTGCTCTTAGAATTCTGCCTTATTTTTTTCATGCATATGGGCCGTAATGAGAATTTACATCCCAGAAATCCTTCCCCATCCAGAACATGATATTAAGTGAGGCTGCTAAGATCTGAGCCAAAGCCTTGGTCTGATCCCATCCGTCTCTCCACTGCCGTTCTGCGCCGTGCTCTGGCTGCTGGCGAGGGGCTGGCGTGTGCTGCAGGGCCAGCCCAGCGGACAACCCGGCGGAGGGGATGTTCTTCTGGAGGCCCAGGGATCGTCAGTGGTTGTAGAGTGTATTTATACAGGTGAGACACTGATAAGATCCTTCTTCAGGCTTCCCCAATTCTAGATTTTGGCAAGATCGTCATCTACACTAATAACCTGAAAATCATCCGTGCACCAATGGACCAGAAAGAGCTCATGAGGAGAATCATCCAGACTGAGGGAGTGAGTGACTGGGCCTTCATATACCGGGAAAAGAAAGAAAGATTTGGTGGTGGACATAGAAAAGATGTGGAAAAAAAGGTTGCCTGCAACCAGTATGTGCAGGTAAGAGAAAATGGAATTTTTTTTTCTCCCTTATGGCTTTTGGGTCTTACAGCCCTGGTCAGACCACTGAGTATTCCCACCCAAGCCCCATCTATGCCTGTATCTGTCACTTAACTAAATTTGGATTAAAAGCATCACTTTGTTCCTCTTTCCCCCCGGGAGATAACCGAGCAGTGCAGCACTGCAGTTGCTCTCTGGGGACAGCTGTTCTGTTTCCAGATGCTCGTGTCTCCCACTCGATTCTTCCCCTGGAGATCCCTGACATTTATGTAGCTTGGCTTAGGTCCATCCTTCGTCACCATCTCCCAGTGGAATAAGATCAGGCCGGAGTTTCTCCAGCCTGACAAGGCTAAACACAGCTGCTCTGTGGTTGAGACTGCCAGAGGCTAAAATTTTAATATCAGCTGAAATAAGATTGTGCCTTCCACTTGTTTTCTCACGGGTTAGTCTTTGTTGGTCAGTCCCAATTAGTCTGACCATAATTTGATCCCACAAAATGTAATGTTGTTGTGCAGGGCAAATACAAAGAATTACAGTTTTGGAGATCTGAGACAGACCTGTGCTGAGTGCAGGTGACCTTGGTCCTTCTGCAACCACGAGCTTGCTTGTGGCTCACTTGCAAAAAGACCCCATGAAGACTGAAAACAGCCCCGAGAAATTAAGTAGGAATTTTGGCCTTTGTCAGTTTTGAATAAATGTGATTTTCAGAAAAAGGGCTTTAACATAAAAACCAAGACCCATCCCATCTCCAGGCAGACACCTACCTGAGCCATCAAAAAATCCCTTGTGGCCTTTGGGGGAATGTGTGTCGACAAGGGCCTCCGTGAGGGGACTGACTGCCTTCCTCCAGCCGCCCTCGCTGGAGGAGCGTGCTTTGGGGAAGGACAACAGCTTCTGTAAGGCATTGTTCCAGAGAAATCTGTTAGCCTCAGAAGAACTCATACTTCTGTTCTCCTTGATGTTTGGGAACAAAAAGTAAAACTTGACGGTCCTAAAACTAGATTTTTTTTAGAATAATGTTGGACTTTCTATACACTGGTATTATGAACATTTATTTAAAGATGACCAAACCACAGGCAGGTTATTCTTCTGAGAAATCAATTAATTCGGACTATCAAATTCATAAGCAGGCACCAGGATGAAGCATATCTGGCACCAGCTCCCCGTATCTTAGTTAAAACCTTGTTCTATAGTGCCACGTAGAATAGAACTGCTGCACAGGAGTGATGCAGGACTCTGAACCTCACATCAAAAGAACGAACCTACGCTGTGCTACATCCTTTCTGATGCAGATATTTAATCATTTCTGGGCTCTGTGGAAGCACTGAATTTTAAGATGGGATTTGAAAGAGGCTGTCTGGCACCCTGGGAGAGAGTTGCAGGCACAAGGGACAGCTTGAAAGAAGCTGTGCATGTCGGTGATGAGGGATTCAGGGCGGGAGAGGGTGAGGAGAAATGCTTGAAGAAATGAAGCATGGCTCACAACTGAGGATACAGAGCTGAGAAGATGGATGTGTTAAGAAATGACAGGAACATGGGTGGAGCTATGCAGACCCTTGCAGGAGGAGAAAGATGAATTTCAAAGTACTGTGTTACCAGCCCAGTCACGTTAACTTCTCATTTTCTAGAGGTATCCACAAATTGTCCCCAAATATACGGGAGTGTTTTCCTTGAAGATCTTGCTGTAGAGAATATTATTGGCAGAGTGGCATGTCAGGAGCAACAGTTACTTAAAAGACCAGAAGACAGGATTTCCCTCTTTCAAGTGTGTTACTGACTTGGTGTGTGATAGCCAGTAACAGATTGTTTTCACTGTCTGTCTCTTCCAGGAAGGAGATGCTGAACATGGTTGTTCCCAGTGTAAAGGCTCAGGCTCTGCTCCTTGCTCACTGTGCCACGGAAGCAAGTTTTCAATGCTGGCAAACAGATTCAAAGAGTCCTACAGGGCTCTCCGATGTCCGGCTTGCAACGAGAGGGGCCTGCAGCCCTGCCAGATCTGCGCTGCCTGATTAGGACCATCATCCCTGCCACAGGCTACAAATACCACAGCGATATTTTGTTGAAAACTTTGAATTATTTAACCTTCAAGCAGCCTCGCTGTCATGACAAGTTTTTAAAAGATGGGAAAGGCACATTATATACATCCCACTGTACATGTGAATACCACACCTCTGCTACCGACTGTCCCTCTTGTCTGCTACACAGACCTGTCCGACTTTGCCATCGGCCCAGACCCCAGTGTCTGCAGGGTGAGCGTATTCCCTGATGCTAGAGGAGATTATCAGCATTCAGAATCTCTGGCATCTAGAACTCAGCCTAAATTTGCTGGCACTGTCCCTCAGTCAGGAATGTGGTGCCCAGCACAGCCAGGCCCCGACCCACCAGGCGCTCCAGTAACATGGTTAACAGCAGCAGAATTAGGCGCAGTTTGGGCACGTCGGTAACGTGTCAGGGTGTAAAGTCTGTTTGTATCACAACAGCAGAGCGGTGCCTCCTCTAGGTTTTGACTTGCTGAACGTTTTAAAATTACACTGTCTTTTGTAGTTAACAACCATGTACTTGCCCTGCAGTGTCACAAGCATTTCTCGAAGATTTTGCCTATTCTTACATCTGCTTTAGCGGACACAATTATTCCTTTGGGGTCTGATTTATGGGAAGAAATTGAAAACCCTTCCCAAACCTGGAGCTATTAAAAATGTACAATAATTTATTATTGTAAATAGAAGTTATTAAATTTTTAGCCTACTTATGAGGAAGTGCTGTATTAAAATTCCCCTGTATGATGCTCAGCACTTTTCAGGATCAGGCTGGTGGTGAGCAGGACTTCTGTTGCTTAATATTAATCCCATGTTGTAATCTGCAGAAGGTAAACTCTAATTAGCTGAGATGAAGCAATGATGTGGGATACTTTGCAGGCTGCCACTGGTGGCACAGAACACAGAGGCTTCAAGAGGTTGAGGCAAACAGGGGAAATGGTATTTTTTCCCCAAAGCATTAATTTATTACATTTTATATTCATAAGTAATGTTAATGCAGCCTTAACTTGCATATTACCTCTGAGACTCTGATGAGTTAAGAGACTGCTCACATGTACTTTGTGCTGAGGTTGCAAGCCTAGACAGGGTAATTTATGGCCAAGTTTCTATTTTCCTATGGTAGGTTATAAGATTTCTCTGCAATAGTTAAATGATCAGAAATAATGCCGTTTTAGCTCTTAGATTTCCATCTGTCTCCTACTGAAATTGTTCAGTGGGTACTGAGGGTTTATTTTTTTTAAAAAGTGCATAAATCTA
Source organism: Strix aluco (assembly GCF_031877795.1). Classification (NCBI taxonomy): domain Eukaryota; kingdom Metazoa; phylum Chordata; class Aves; order Strigiformes; family Strigidae; genus Strix; species Strix aluco. The sequence goes on from NC_133943.1 coordinate 713,691, forward strand.
TAGCAGATACTTGATTGGCTTCATTTATCATACCAGGATCTGCAATATGAAAAAAATGTAGTCCTTGGGGTATTCACTGAGGGCAGATGAGACCTCAAAAATCAGAAATTGTTGTTAGGTGAATGTCTTCCCTCAAATTTGGCCTGTTTGATCTCATAGTTTGTTGGGCTTATTTAAAAGTTTGCTGGCTTAAGATAAAGAAAAAAGCAACCAGGCAAAATTGTTGCCTGATAGTTTAATGTTTACAATAAACTAGATGCAAATACGCATTTATAAAATCAGTATTTATCGTCCTTTGGTAATTACGATGTTTCCCAACCACCATTACAGCTGGCTGTGTCAGCTATTCCCGTCCATCCTGTCACTGGGGCGATGCTTGCAGCGAGGAGCCGTGCTCTGCCCTCGGCCGGCCGCAGTCCCGCCAGGGCCGGGGACCAGGGACTGGGGACCAGGGACCGGGGACTGGGGACTAGGGACCGGAGGCCTCGTCCACGTGCAGTGCCAGGGCCAGGCCACGAGCGACATGGTCGAGCAGCGCTGGCTGGATTTGCTCACCCCACTTCAAATGCATTTTATTTTTGGTAATACGCTGACTTGGTTCACCCAGTAAACGCTTTCTTATTTCACAGCAAAAAGAGGTTTGGGCTTTCCTAAAGCATCATGGTGAGGCTACGGGTTACTTTTAACACGTTGCTGTTTTTATTACTACTGCAGCGCCAGCGGGCTCGGCCTGCAGCACCGGGCACTGCGCGAAGGCGTGAGGCCCTCGGCGCTGCCTTGTCCGGCCAGGTTCTGCCGCCAGCTCAAGGAGGAACAGATCTGCCCAGGGCCGTGGCCTGTGGCTGGGCCCGGGCCTGCCCTGAGGCACCCGCGCCTGCAGCCGAAGCGCTCCCTTCCTTCCCGTCTCTGGTGGGGCTGCACAACGGGGCCCCCCACGGTCCCGGGGCCCCCCCACGGCCTGTGCCCCGCAGCCCGGGCTGGTGGCTGCTGCTGGCCCGCGGAACCCCCCGCAGCCCGGCAGCCTCCTGCAGCGGGACGGGCTGTTGCCCAGCCCAGCTCCCCGGGGCAGGCAGGGGCCATGGTGGTGGTGGTATCCGAAAAGCAGGTTCGTGCCCGGCGTGCAAGAACCTGATCTTAACCTGCTGAGGAGAAATACTGTATTTATTCAGGTCTGGGTGTGGAAAAGCCTGAGGACTTCCCCACAAATCAAGCACCCCTATGGCAGATTTTCATGCTTTTATACACAAAAACCAGAGGTTAGTACGTTTCCAAACATGTCTATGAGATACTGATTGGTTAGTGATTAACATACAATTAGAATACAGTTTGCCTAATGCTTCTACTCCTCTGCATGCTCGGGGGAAGGCTCTTAACCTGGGCAGGGGGCTTTTTGTCCCGTGGGTGTGCTTTTTAGTATTATAATGAAGGTAATTCACTGTCAGGACACTCAAAAGTTAGTTTCATTGCCAAGTTAATCAAACAGTCACTTTGCCAGGTTGTCAAGTCGTCCTCAACACAATCCCAGACATTCTCTTCGGTGGTCCAGGACGTTCTGCTTATTGTCTAGGGTTATTCTGATGAATTTACTGCTAATCAAGGCCAACTTGACCACGCTTCAAAGTCTTGTTTGGCCAAGCTTCCAGCCCTCGGACCTGTCCCCATACGTGCGGTAGCCAGCGCTCCCAGCACAGTTACTAGCCGTGGCTACTAGCCAATGCTACCAGTCAGCGCCGGGCCCGTTTCCCGCCGGCCGCACACAAGATGGTGGCGGGGCGGGGCGGGCCGGCGGGGCGGGCCGACAGCGGGGCCGGGCCGGAGCCCGGGGCCGGTCCGCGGGCGGGAGCTCGCCATGGGGGTGACGGTGGAGGTGCACCGCGTGTACCGGTACCCCTTCGAGCAGGTGGTGGCCAGCTACCTCCGAAAGGTAACCGGGCCGGGGCAGGACCGCCTCACGGCGGGGCCGGGCCGCGGGCCCTGCTCGCCCCGGGGCCGCTCCGCGTCCTTCTAGTTCGTGCGGCAGCCGCCGGCTCTGCCCCGGGTCTCTCTTCAGCAGCCTCCCTCCAGTCCCGCTCGCGCGGTGGCTGCGTGGGAAACCGTAAATCTTGTCCGTGAGAGACAAAACCGACGTGGGGAGCGCGGCGGAGCGGGGGCGGCCTGGCCCGGGCAGGGCTCACCGTGCCCTCGTGTGGGTCCCGCTTTGGGGCCCTGTTGGTCTGCGGGGCCCTTCTGCAGCTGAAAGCTTTGTTTCCCTCTTTTATCAGAGCTTTTTTCACACTTAGATGAAAACTTGCCTTGCTGTGCCCGAGGTGCTGGTTTACAAGGCTCTGGTCGCCCTCGCACCGCCTGGCACCCCGGGGTGCTCGGGCTGGGTCCCGCGGCCTTGCCCGCGGTGGCTTCCAGCGGGCGACAGGGCAGGCAGTGCCGTTCTGCTCGGCCAGAAACAGCCTCGCCACTGCCTGCAGAGTGTGGTGCCTGAGTGGGAAACGAAGCGGCCAAATCCTGCCCCAGGCTCGGCTCCAGAGGCACTGTGCGCCGGTCTGGGAGCGGCGATGGAGGCAGCAGGACGGCGCGGCTGCCCCGTGGCACAGGGGATGTGCACAGCCCCGACGGCAGCACCTGCCCTGCCAGCGGCTCTGCTGTGGCGGCTGGGATCTGTTTGAAACAAAGATCAGATCAGTGGAAATGAATTCTGGTTTTCTGTCCTTGCAGAATGCGAACCCCTGTGTCGCTGCTTGGCGCAGTACGGCTTTTGGCCTAGCAGTGCAACAGTCATTAGACTTTTAAGTAGGCTTTAAAATGAAAATGTTTTGCAGTGGCAGCAGGCTGTGTTAATGGCAGGTAAACAGCGTTTCGGTGTTGCATCTGCTCCCAGCAAAACAACATCCTGCTAAATTTTCCTTCTGAGCACTGTTGTCTCTCAGACCCAAGCTCCAAGCTGTGCATCAAAACTGTCCTTTTTGTTGGTGTTTTCCTTTGAACTGTAGCGCAGAAATAGGGATGAATTCTAATCTTTATTACAGGCTGATGCTGGGCTTTTGCCCTCTAGCTGTGAGTAGTTTTTATGAACACCAAGGTGAAGAATAGAGCTGGCCCCATTATATTTGTTTTGGCCGCATGTGTTTAAACACCGAGTATAGAACCGAGCAGCTGTATAGCACAGGGCACTTCCTTGGCACAAACCCCCATGGGTTTGTGAATGTTCTCAGCAGGACAAGATGTTTAAACAAATGTTGACTTTGGGCTAAATTCATCCTTGATGCAACCAACTTAAAACACAAGGAAGGATTTTTTTGTCTCAGCCAGTTGCCAGTTCTCTGTCTCCTGTTAGCGGAGGTCTGGCTTTGTTGGAGGCAGTGCCGAGAGGAACCGGGAGCGTCCCTGCCTGCCAGGAGCCCGGCCAGCTCTGGCACCCGGGCAGCGGTGCGACTGAAGCAGGACCGGGCTGAACGCTGTTGCGGGTGAATGTGGGTGCCCCGGGCGCTCGCTTGCAGCCGAGGCAGCCCCAACAACTCTCCTTCATCAGCGGTGCCATGATGACCTGTGGTGTGCAGCCTTGCTCCTGCTGCTGCCCACTGGGAGACAGAGAATGCCCCTTGCTAAGCAACCTTTTATTAAAAATGGTCAGATCCTTGGAAACTGGATTGGTTTTATGGGTTAGGGTAGGAGTGGAAGACGGTATGTGCACTTCTACTGAGAAATAACAAGTTTTTCCTGTTTGCTGAAAGCCTGTAAAGCTGCATTGGCCTCGCTGAACTCACCAGGCTTCTGCATGCGATCTCAGCGGGGTTAGCTTCTTGTCGCCAGTGTCCACCTCATGAGGAAATGGCTGAGGAGAACATGAATCTCTAGGAGAATGTGGTGGTGTGGTTCTGTTTTAATTGACTGCCTATTTTTTTTTTTTCTGGAGTTCGATGGCTTGGTAGAAAATGGAATTGGATCCCTGTAGTGGTGTTATGCCGTGTACTGAAAACCAAACTGTTAATGTATGTGAAATTCTTTCCTCACAAACCAGAACACCAGAACTTTGAACAGCAAATACAGGCAAAGATGCTTAGTCTGGAATCTTTCTGTTTCTCTTCTGCTTCTGTTAACCATCTACAGCTGTTCTTTTTTTGGCCTAGAATAGGACCGTGCAAAGATGCATTTAAGGTTTTCTTTTTTTTTTTAAAAAAAAAAGAGCAAAAAAGCAAACATTTTTTTCTCTTGCCCAGCTGCAGAAATCCTGAGCTGTATCTTTGGCAACCTTGGGCAGTCAGATTTGCTCACCGTGTAGTTTAGACTGCCACACTATGGCTAACCAGTGGATATGCTCTGAAATACTCATTGGAAAAATCTGAACAAGCTTGGAATGAGAAGTCAGGGCCACCTTTCGCTGATTTTCTTGAGTGTTAGGCAATTAGAGGTGAGAGGAGAAACAGTGCTTTTCATTGTGTAAGATTTGAACCAGAGTAGGAATGCAAATAGAAATTTTATTCTGTAGTATACTTCTATATAACTTGAGAAGGGCAGCTGGAGGTGAATTGTGAGGCTAATTATGACAGCCAGAAGCACAGAGCAGAAAGGTTAAAATAATCCTCATTTGTATGTGGCAGCAAAGTGCATCACATGCTTTTAACCAGGAATTTGATATGATTGAAAAAATAATTGCCACAGTTACTCATAAATGCCGTAGTTAAAGTTGACTTCAGGGCTCCTGCTCTTGTTATTTCTGTTACGACTCTGCGAGTTGAACCTTTGAATGTTGTTATGTTGCAAAATAGGGTGGGAAGGTGCAAGCAGACGTGCTCTGGGAGGAGACCAAAGCAGTCGGGGTTCTTCAAGGGCGTGTTTGTGCCAAGACATCTCCTGGCTCATGAGGCAGTTCGTGGGATTTCTGACTGGGGCATTTTGTGTATTGGCTGCAATTTATGGTCTCTGGGGATGGAGTGCAGGAGTCGGACTGCGGAAGGTGTCAGTGTGGGCTTTTTTTTCTTTTTTTTTTTTTTTTGACCCCCCTCCCTCTCGTGCATCTCTCAAGTTAGGTTTAAAACATCACTGCGCTCTGCAGCAGAATTACATGCGGCTTCTCTAGAAATGTGCTCTTACCGCAGAGACGCGTCCTCCGCTTTCATTACGTAGAGTCAGTAAGAAATAGGTGGTGATCAGATGGACAGCCTGCTACAACAGATATGGGGGTATATATTTTTGTATGTCGGTTCAGAAATATGCTAGAAAATATTCTGCCTTTGCCATGTGTTTCTAGAGAAAACAGCCCCTCCATAGTTGGTGTGGGAGGGCAAGCACCAGCAGAGCATGATCTCGAGGGGGTACTGGGGGGTCGCTGGGATGTACTGGGAGCTGCTGTGCTGCAGAGGCTTCTCAGACCTCTGTGGGTGCGGCGCCGAGGGGAGCCTTGCCCCCTCCCTGCCCAGGGGCTGAGCCTGCCAGGGCAGAGAGCGGTTTCTGCTGGGGTGACCGTTAGGTTAGTGCAGGTGTTGTTCTAAAGTGAGCCCATGAACTGTAAATCAAACATTTAGTTCAAGTATGACAAATTGATTTATATGTGAAATAAGTGTATCTGTATGTGAAAGGCTTTTGTATTTATCAGTCTTTATCACAGCAAGTAATCTGTGCAGTGGGTTTGCTGGACTTTTCTTTGGGTTAATTTACGTTTATTCACAACCACCACCCTTCCAAACCAATAGCAAAGTGGAGTAATCTGGAAAGGTTTAGCTGATTTTACAGTGTCACTGCTTCATTTCCTTGCTGTTAAAAAAGAAAGAATCAGAATATTTATGAATTTAAATATTATTATTTTTTGCAAGTCTTTGAAGCTGTCACTTTGATTTATGTGGGCTTCATTTGATCTTGCATGTAAAACCAGCCCTTCATTGCTTTGAAATATTTCATTTTTGTACAAATCATTATGTGTAACCTGCAGTGATTTCTCTCTGCTGCTAAACACAGTGCCGCTTTTCCAGGCCTGCTATTTCCCTCAAATAACTTCTAAGAAACATTGCTGTGGTTAGGAACTGCTGCTTTTGATAAATGATCGTACACGTTCCAGTTAGGAGAGGTGTGTGGGGGTCTTAATTCCCTGGATTCAGAATAATAACTAATGCAATCAGTTCTGCTTGTTGTTTCCTACAAATAGCAATCAATACGTTTGCAGGAAGACCGAATGAGAGTACAGGAATTCTTTATCTAATTATAATTGTCAGGTTTTCGCAAGAGAAGAATGCAGTGCTTTGATTCCGGTAGGCGTGCAACAAGGGGGAACCCCGTAACCGCCCGGGTACCCCCGTGCTGGGGTGCTGAGGGGTTTCTGGAGGCGCGAGTCTCGGTGCTTCCCAACTGCTGCGTGCTGGTACCGCGCTTGCCACTCTGCGTCTGTAAAACGGGCTCTGACGTCTTCAGGAAACACTCATGACCAGCAGCCAGGGTAGAAAAAAGTAATTTCAAAGCTATGGATAGCTTAAAGGCAAAGTCAGCTTCGTGGCTTCTGCTGTTGCCAATTTGTTTGGGGTCCTCTTGGTGCGATGGAGGATAAATGTCTGTAAAATAAGCAAATCAATCTGGAAAGAAATTTACTACAGGAACTCATTGGAAGTATTTAATTTTTTAAAGAAAAATGTGCGCCCTTCGTCTGAATAGCTGTTTCTTTTTCATAAAAGTATAGCATTTTGGGTTACAGCGTTCAGAGTTGCCCTTCCCCAGGTGCAGCCTGACATGTAGGAGAGGGGTGGGCTGCGCTCTGGGAAGGGTTTAAGGAAGGCCAGGTGTGAAGGTGGCCCCTAAGCAAGGAGAGGGATGCGATTTGCTCCTGTATCAGGTAGGTGGGTGGGCCTCGGGGGTCCTCTCCGCTCATGCTTTCCCAGAATAATGAGGAGGTCGCGTTGGGCCTCTCCTGGTGGGACCCCTCGGCACAGGCCGGGACAGGGGCCGTGCTCAGGCCTGCCTTGGCCGGGGGACAGGCAGAGCCCCTCGGCTGTCGTGTCCCCCCTCTTTTTGGGCTGTGTCCCCCCTCTTTTTGGGCTGTGTCCCCCCTCTTTTTGGGCTGTGTCCCCCCTCTTTTTGGGCTGTGTCCCCCTGCCCGGGCTGTCCCCCCGCGGCCCGCCCGAGGCGGGTGCCCTGCGCTTGCAGGCCGGGCCACAAGATGGCGTCGGCTCCTCGCCAGGTGCCGCCGGCGAGGCGGGAGCGGCGCTGGGCGCTCGGGGCATGTCGGTTCTGCCCTGGCGGCTCTCGGGCCGGGGCTCGTTGGCCTGCCTGTCCCGCCGCCCCGACAGCAGGCAGGAACGCTGCCCTTCCACACCCCTGCCGGACTCTGCTAGGCAGTTGCTGCCCGTCCTCTGGGCACCCTCTCCGGAGGTGGTTTGCAAAGCGCGGGCTGAGGGGACGGGAGCTGTGCCCTGAGAGCTCCCAGGGACGCGTGGCGGGAGCACCTCGGCAGCCCATCCCGGTCTCAGCATCCCGAGGCCTCTCTCCTGGCACAGGCGTGCCCTTCGTGTCATGGTGGGAGCCACGACGTTTGGCCACGGCTGTGGGGTAGCAGCACAGTAGTAGCCACCTCTCCCCAGGCAGTTCCAGGTTTTGGACGTCCTTGCTCTGTCCTGTGGCCCAGCACAAGGAGCTGGGGGTGAGGGAGCTGGAGCCAGCATCATGTGTCACTTTGGAAGGGGTGGCAGGGCCTTGCCTGTGCCCGTGCTCAGCAGGAGAGGTGACGCAGGGCAGTTTGTGTTTGCTCTCCGGGGCAAGGAGACCGCAGGGCAGGGCTGAAGCCCTTGGGCTAGCAGGAGCCCTTTGGACAGGGATGGGAGTCCTGTGCCTCTGGTGCTGGGAAGGAGGGTTCGGGGGTTGAGTTACTGCAGGGCTGAAATAACAGCCAGGCTGAGATCTCTTTGTTCTCTGCTGCTGTTAGCTTTGGCGTCCCTGGGGAATGGAAGCCTTGCAGGGAGGCTGTGGCTGGCTGGAAACGCTATTTTTGTGGCTGTTAGACTCTCCTTAGCCATTACATCTGCTCGTAGATTTGCAATGTTATTTCTTTTACTGTGCTGTGTAGGAAATTGAGTCTATTTCTGTTTAAATACTGGGGTAATAGAGCCTGCTATTTAGTGAAAGATTTATGTAAATGGCTCTTTGTTTCACACGATTGGGCCTTACAGAGTGTAAGTTACATTGATAACGTAATTATGCCACTACTGCCATTTCAAAGCAGCACGTTGTGGAGAAGCCTCCAATTTCTGTATAGAATAGGACTTGAAAACCTTGCACTTTAAAAATCAACTTTTCTTCTCCAATAAGAACAAATAGTAAAGCTGGACTATAGAACAGTCTGTTCTGGAGTTGTTGACCTTTTTAGCTTAGAACCCAAGATTTCTTTTATATCAGACTTGTGGAGCACCTATTACTGCATACCATAATTGCATTACCTGAACTGAGTTGGCCTTAAAATGCAATTTCCTCACCTTTCCTAAAGCTTTGTATTTTGTTTAATGTCAATCTGGTGGTCTGTATTTCTTCAGTCTGGCATTTGTATTAGCATGGAAGTTACAGTAACTTTCGAGTATTGAGTTCAGTAAATTATCTCGTGCTTTATAATTTACAGTTCGTTATTCAGGTGAATGTTGATTGCTTTTTACAATGGAGAGTAAGGTCCTTGTAGCCTTCTATGACTGATTTCTAGCCAGAAGAGTTTTGTAAGTTCCAAAATAGACTGCTCATCCTTCGAAGTCCTGTTCTTGTGCATACATTTCTTACACAGGATGTTGCCTTACAGGCAACAATTTTGGCATAATTCCTTTTCAGTGGGGGTCTGGGAGGGAGAATCTCTTTCTTCCAGCCTTGAAATGACTTGCCTGTACAGCCTAAGGAAAGTGAGGTTACCCGGAGCAGGGAGAGGCAGTGACAATCCCTTACCCTTGCTGCAGGCCAGCCCCAGAGCGGCAGAGCGTGCCCTCTTGCCAGGGTGGACCCGCGCTGCAGTCCGAAGTGATGTCCTGCTGCCACACTCCTCGGGCAGCTTTGGCAGGACAGTGCAGTGTTATGGACCAGACTCTGCATTCAGGGGATGTTGCACTGTGCTCTCCAGCTTTTTGCGTGAGGAAGTAGGTTGTGTGGCTGATGGTGCTTAGCAGCAGTGACAAGAAGCGAGCTTGCTGCAGAAACTCAGGACGCTGTTGTTCTCTGCGGAGTGCGGCACGGGGGGCTCTGGCCCGTGGAGCTGCCACACTGCTGAGAGCTCTGCTTAGCCCTCGTGTGAAAATTGTGATGTGGGTCAGGAGCTCGTGTCTTCCTTTCTGTGGTGTGGAGGGTGTGTGGAAGTCTGTAGGCTGCAGCAAAAGCTAGTATCTCTCCTCCAAGTGATTTTTCTCATAGCAGTGGGTTTTCTGTTTGTTTTCTAATCTTACTAAGCTAATCTTACTAAATTCTTCCTTTCAGCTAACTTGAATGGAAACTGCAGGCTGTTAATACCAGGCAGTTCGTACCTGTTGCGAGAAGCTGTGAAACTGCTTCTGACTTGACAAGTGACAGCTAGAAATTTTCTTTTACCCATGTGAGAAGTGGTAATCTTTACCCTATGCATTTTTATCCCAGTATCCCAGTCCCATGGAGAAACACGTCATGGCTGTAGAAACAGTGGAAGAGAAAACAGGTAAGCTGCCTAACTTTTCTTACAGAGCTAATTAAATTTTTTCATAACCTTTAAAATTAATTATGTAATAGTTGTATTTCGGTAGAAGCAGGGCACTGCAGATATGCCTGGCATTCCTGCATGCTGGGCATTGTGTAAGCAGGACGAAGAAAATATTACCACCCGCTCCCTCCCCCCAAAGCGTGTGTTTAACCTCATTAAGTATTTGAATTTTCAGCTTATTCTGAGGCTGGTTTCTCTGTAGTATGTTCTTTTGTTGTACGGTTCCTTGGTGCTTCTGTGATGATTTCCATCTGCAGTGCTCTACAGATCAGGCGTGAGGCCCCTGGAAGGAAGCACCGTGAGCTGTGCGGATCGAGCCTCGGGCGCTCCGCAGGCGTCCCACTACTTGGCTTTCATGATCCCTGCCTTTGGAGGGATCGCTTGCTGTTTCACTTGCCACGTGAGGGGTTAGTTTCAGGGATCAGAGACTGGCGTGGTGGCCTTGTAGGATGCTGACAGAAAGTGATCACAGATCCTCAGTCTCTTGCTTTATCAGTCAGAATTCCTGAAATAGCGAAAATCAGATGTTACTGTTTCCCAGTCATATTGACAGGAAAATAAATCTGCTCTGGTCAGGGCGCAGTTGTCAGATCAAGTCTTCCGGTACCACGTGGATTTTTGTTTTCCTGTTGCTGGGCTTGCTGGAAATGCTTGCAATTAGGCACTTAAAGTAACGTAGAATCACAGACTGCTTTGGTTTGGAAGGGACCTTAAAGCCCATCCAGTCCCACCCCCCTGCCCCGGGCAGGGACACCTTCTGCTAGCCCAGGTTGCCCAAAGCCCCATCCAACCTGGCCTTGAACCCTTCCAGGGAGGGGGCAGCCACAGCTTCTCTGGGCAACCTGTGCCAGGGCCTCTCCACCCTCACAGGGAAGAATTTCTTCCTTAGATCTCATCTAAATCTCCCCTCTTTCAGTTTAAACCCATTCCCCCCTCATCCTATCCCTACACTCCCCGATCAAGAGTCCCTCCCCCCTTTCCTGTAGCCCCTTTCAGTCCTGGGAGGCCGCTCTAAGGTCTCCCCGGAGCCTTCTCTTCTCCAGCTGAACCCCCCCAACTCTCTCAGCCTGTCCTCACAGGGGGGTGCTCCAGCCCCCCGAGCATCACATGCCTGTGTGGAGCACGTTTTAAACAGTTATGCCACCACATGGGAAACCAGGACCTTAGGACTTCGTGCAGAAATAACCATCTTTCTTCCTATTATGGGAACTGTGATCCAATACTCATTTGGGATGAAATAGGAACTTCTAGACTTTAAATTTTTAGTCCCAAATGCTTTAATACCTCAAGTTTTAGTCCCTAAATTCTTTATCATACATTTAGAGATGTCTTCTGTCTTGCAGCTCAGGTTTAATGGTGGCTCTTAATTCCAGGCTTATGCTCTCTTTCTAAGCAAGGTTGCCCTGAGATTCAGGAAGGCTGAGTGTTAGTGCTGCTGTTGCTGTTTTCTTCAGATGCAGTAAACCACTCTTGCCAGAGAATGCTTTTCTGCTCTATGTTGCATGGAGATGCTTCATATTGTTGATGTGATGTGTTTGTTAGAGCTCTGGAAACCAAAGCCCATGAAGTTTTCATTTCACAGATCCCACCAAATGCAACTGTTCGAGAAGGTACTCTTTTATCTTGGAGAAGTCTTTAACCTGGGCTGCCTGCCAGTTGGCTTCTTGTTCGGTAGCGTTCTGTTCTTGATCTGGGTCATTAAATATTAAAAGGCAAAGTGATTCTAAAAGCCAACCGTTTTTTTGAGATACTAAATAACTGTAATTTGTTTCCTAATAGATAGTTTTGTCCTTGTCACTGGGTCCAACTCAATACAAAAATAAATGTGTGATGAGACAGGACTGTTCTGTAAATCTCACACTCTGTGTTTTCCCCGAGAATGAGCCTGAGAATATAAATTGAGGAGGGGATGGAAGTAAACTAAAGCTTAAGTCTGTGTGTTGGTCTGGTGGCTGAGTTGCCCGAGCTTTTGTCCCACCCCTGTCATCGTCCACCCGGTGCTGCGGGAGCAGGGTTCTCCCGTGGGTCCTGCCAGGCCCTGCCCAGGCCGCGGGAGGGAGGCCTGGGGCACCCCTGCAGCCTGGCGCTGGCACTGCCTGCGCTGCTTTGCTGCCCGGGAGCACCAGGAGAAATGCCAGCACAGTGTTTGTACCACCCGCCGGGTAAGGGGTCTGGCTTGCAGTGATGGATGCAGATGCCCTCCTCCTGAGGCAGAGCAGGAAGTGCCCGCAGCAGACTTATTTACAGCCCTCTGTCTGGCAAAGCAGCAGAAATACTGGGTTATACTTCAAAAAAGGCAAAATGAAAACCAACACCCCAGTGCTCTGTTAATTTGCCAGCATTTCTGCTTGCACATTTGCTGTGAAGTCTTCCAACTACTTTGTTTTTATTTAAAAAAATGGTAACATTTGCTGCTGTAACTCTTCCCTTCTGATTTTCTTTTATCATCAGATTTGTCTACGGGGATTATTTACCGAAGGAGAATTGCAACGTGCCGGAATGTAATTCCTGAAATTTTAAGAAAGGTAACTACTTAGAGAAATTTAGTTGTCATAAAACCTTAATGCTTCACTGTGGTTAATCCTGTTTAAAAGGATCACATTTCCTAATGATTTTTTTTTTAAATTAGAAAAGTTATTTTTAAAGAGAAGTTCAGAGAAAAAAGTTCTCTAGGAACTAATTTTATATTTAACTTGAATGGACAAAATTGTAGCCTTGAGCACGCTAAGAGGTAACTGGTGGTGGCGGTTGTTTTACACACAGGGATGGGCTTTTAGCTTTTGTATCTGGAGAAAGTAAAGCTGTTTTAAAATGTTACCTGGGCCCCTGTGAAAGTACAGCCATTCCCTGCACCCCAGTATAGTAGTCTCATTGCTGTCAATGCTCACAGCTTTTGTGTGGTAGATGATATTTTTATAAAAGCCCAGTCTTGTGGATCTCAGGACTGGGTAATTATTTCTAAGCTGAGCTCAGGTATTTTGCATGTCTGGTCCATGGCTCCTGAACACATTGGGTTGTAATCTCTCACAAAAACATTCTAAGTGAATTCAGAGGGAATTAAAATAATACTTAATGTGCCTATAGCATGTTGCAAGTTAGATACGGTATCGTAGAGTCCCTGTGAAGAAGGTAAGATGAGGCTGTAGAAAACGTAAGGACCTGGCTTGTGCAGTCCCTTAGTGTCTCTCCTGTGTCTCTTTTAGTGACAGTCCTTTCTTCAGTTTGTTACGGGAGGAGAATTAGCCTTAATTTATTATTTGTTTTTTTGCAGAGCGTCTTCCAGCAGATAGTCTGTATGCAGAAAAGTACATTTACATTCATGCACGATTAAATAGCTGTAGTATTTCACAGCCTGCATGCTTAAAAATGCGCACGTACTCTTTTCCTGGTGCTGATGACTCTGTATGTTTTTGCCTCTAAACATGTGTTTGTCTCCTCCAAGCCTCACCTGCCAAGGGGAACATATCGTTGCCCTGTAGAGGCAGAATGTAAATAAACCACTGGTGAGATTTTTCATCCCTTCTTTGGCCCACGCTTGCCGGGTCAAGGTCACTCGTGTTGGCAAGTGGGCCATTGGAGGAGGAGGAGGCCTCCGGGGAGAAAGGGGCTGGGGAAGGGCGCCTGCCGCTGCGCCTGGCAGGAGCGGACAGAGCTGCGAGCCCTTCTCCTGCCCTCGTGGCTCAGCTGGCAGGTTTGGCTGCCTTGCGTGTGACTGCTTGGAGGTGGCTTCTCTTATCCTTTGTTGTCATAAATGACCCGTCAGCAGCAAGGCAGGAAGCACGAAGCAGTGCAGGTAAGTTGGCCTGTGGTGGTCTTGGAAGTCCGGCTGGGGACTGAGCTGCTTCCCTAAAGCTTGGAGCACTTGCATGGCCTTTGGTAGCTGCTGAGGGAGTTGTGTTCTCACCTGGGCTGACCGCAGCTGATGTGCCCTCCTCCTGAATCCTCAGTCGTATCCTCTGAGGCTAATAATCCTTTCAAAACACTGAGAAGTGATTCTACCCTTTTTTTGTTTTAAAAAAAGCTGTAATTCTTCTGTTTCCCAGGTCAGTGTCTTAAAAGTGCCTGACATCCACTTGGAAGAGGAATCTTGGCTTAATATGCAGAAGAGATATATGGTTATGAAAACCCACTGTCTTACGTGGACGCAGTACGCGTCCCTGAGCGAGGAGTCTGTCTTCAGAGAGAGCCTGGAGAATCCGGACTGGTGAGTGCTGGGCCCAGGGTGTAGCAGTGCCCCTGTGCCGGCTCAGGGCTGCTGCTGCAGCCCCGTGGCCCTGAAAATGGGTTTGCTGTTGCTTTTTGAATGCTTGGAATGAAAGGGGTCTGAATAATAATTCCTTTGGTATGTCTTGAATGCATTTGAAGCAGCAGCTGTAGATGTCCTGTAGCTTTCCTCTGCCTTGTTCAGACACGAGGTTAGGTTCTTTGGCCAGAGCACAAATAATTGCTGAAAATTAATTTCTGTGTGCTGCTCTGCAGCCATAGAAGGCTGCTCCGCTGTTCCTGCACAGCAGGCGTAGCCACAGCGTTCGTTTTGCTGTCGTGTCTACCAACAGATGCTTGGACAGTGGTTTAAAAATTATCAGCTCCCTCCTGCTTGCCAGCCATTGGCGTGGGGCATACTTGTTCCCAAGCAATTTTCTTTGTCTGGTGTTTGTCCTGCTGTGCCCCAGAGGTGTGAGCTGCCCTGGGACTGTGCCCGGGAGGACACACACGTTGTGTTTGTGCAGCGTGGAGCCTAGAAGTGTCTTTGTGCACATTTATGGCAGGTTCAGAGTGGAATTTCTAATACCTGTAGCACTGAAATGAGCAGGTATGTGATACATCTTTAAAGAAAGATTTATCTCCAGCTGATGTCAATCCCATTAATTCTTACTTTGTTCTGGTGTCTCTTGTGATTAGTCATTACTTTTGCCTTGTGATGTTCCTTGGGAAGCGTGGCAGGGTTGTCCAGCAAGGTCCATGTGACTTTGGAAAGCTCTAAGGATGTTTAAGAAAAAACCCACAGACTTCAGACGAAATGAAATTCCTTGTGGCTTGGGGGTTTTTGAAAGCCCTGTGCTGGGACGTTGCTGTTTGAGGACACGTTCCTCTGGCTCTTTAAACTGTTTTGTTTCAGCAGTTTGCTGGGACTCTCTGAGGCTTCCTCCGCCTCAAGAGATGCGTCGCAGCTGTAGGTGTTGGGCCTGTCGGTGTGGAAACTCTTAATTACTGCAGCCGGCCGCGCGCCCATGCCCCCTTTTCAAGGCTTTTCAGTTCCGGTTTAGGGAAGACACTGTTCTCAGCGTGCTGCTCCTGCTCCTGCAGGCTGTGCAGGGGAGTTGCCTGAGGTTGGTGTCACGACGCTCACCGTAGGGTGGTCGGGAGGGCGAGGCGTAGCGGCTGCTGGGCTGTGACTGCAGCCACAGCAGGTTCCCTGGCGCAGGCTGGCAATGCTTCGGGGGTGCCGGTGCCTCTGGGGGTGCCGTGGGTGCCCGTGTGGGTCCGTGGCTGCAGGACCCCGCTGGCCTCAGCCGTGCAGGATACCTGGGTGTGCCTGTCATGCCGCTGTCACCTCCTCAGCAGTCTTACGGGGGTAATGGGATCTAAAACAAAGGCTGCTGGCCAAACAGGCGTGAAATTTCAGCTGCCTGTAGTAAATGTACGGTGACATTTCCATGTGAGTAGGTGAAGGAATTATGCAAAGGGCATAATATTAGCAGCGTACTATTGCACTGGAGAGAAATAAAACACACAATGAGGAGGCTCAGGTGATCCTGAGTCGTGGGAAAATTGTACATTATGCCCCTAAAGAGAGAACGATGTTAGGAGAGGGATGGTAACATGAGTACAGACAGAAATGTGTCTCCCTCCCCCAGTGAGCGCTGCTGGGCAGATTTCAGCAGCAACTCCTGAAACTCTTCGGGTTTCAACAGTGTGAAGAGAATGAGAAAATTCTGCACCTCAGTCAGGCACTGTGTTGTAGCGGGGTGTTTGTTTGTTTGTTTAATCAGCTTGAAGATGACATCGTTAGGGATGCTGGTAAGTGAGAACAAAACGCTGCTTCCTGCATCTGGATCAGCTGCCTCCACCTCTCCCCGCAGCTCCCAGGCGTGCGTGGGGCTCTGCACCCAGCAGGGAGGGACCTGGGGCTCGGGAGGTGTCGGGGCAGTGGCCACAGGCCTTCCCTGGCCAGTGGGGTCAGCGTCGGGGCTGCTGCTCTGGAGAGCTGCAGCTGGTCCCAGCCACTCGGGGTGGGATGGTGCCGATGGGAATCCTGAGTGTTTCTGCCGTCTCAGGTGAAGCTGTAACTCTGCTGACTTCAGCCCAGCTACTCCATAGACCGATCTGCTGTAGAAAATCAAACGTCTGCAGCGTCTGCAGGGACCGGTGGCTTAGGCCTTGAGCAGAACCTCCTCCAGACGATGTGCATTAGTTTACCCATTTGAGCTTGGCAGTTCCAGCCTTTACTGTTTTCAGCTAGAGAACCGCAAGTCAGGGAAGGGAGACTGAAACCCTCCTGATGTCCCTAATGGAACGGGGGCAGTGGAAGTGGTGCTTGCTTAGTCCCAACAGTCAATTTAACCACAGCGTAGTTCTTCCTCTTAACGTCGGGTGGTTATTTTGTCCTAAATAAATGAGAACACAGCGATGCCAACTGCTGCATATTCTTACAAAGTGGATTATTGTGCGTGCTTCCAAGCAGAGCATATAAGTGTCTGGAAAGATCTAGTAGCAAACAAACATTACTATAAATAAATGATAGACCATTGAAAAAGGCATGATGAAGTGTATCTGTGTATTCAGAGGCTGGAAAGCACCTGTGTTATCCCCCTGGCTGAAGTCCTCCATGACACTTTTTATTTGGTTTCCGTGATTTCATTGCTGCTATAGACAAGCATCTCCTCTTGATATCTGAAGTCCAGAGAAGGCTGGTCAGTCCCTGTGGGCAAGGCCTGGCTGCAGGCAGAGCTGCAGGCAGGGTGGGTCCACACCCGGGTGGCGTTTGCCTGCAGAGGGTCCGGGGTGTTTGTTTGCCGGCGCTGCCCCAGGTGTTTGCTGGCACCAGTTCATCAAAGCAGCCCGGGTGTTGTCGGCCGCTCCCCTCTGCGGGTGTGCGCACGTCTGTGGTTCGGGGCAGTTTCTAGGGCACCGCAGTCGCCCTAGAAACACAGAGCGTGCATGAAGTGTGCTCTGCGTGTGCCAGGCGTGCGCTGGCTGGGCACCCGCTGAGCTGGGCAGCAGCTGCGTGGATGGGCAGGGCCATGGGAAGAGTTGTGAGTGCCCAGCGCCAAACCCGAGGGGAAGGGCAGTGGCAGAGCCCCCCTGTAACTGCCCGTGTTTATGTTGGAGCTGTGCACTGTCCAGTTTCCGTGTGTCTGGGCAGGTTATACCTGTCTTTCCACAGGGGAGAGTCCCTGTGGAGCTTGAACGTTGTCTCTGGTGTCATTTGCCATCATCCTTCTGTTTTGGTTTGACTGCTCTCCCTCTCCCCGCCAGGAGCGTTTCTTTGCATTTCCATTTTGTATCCCTCGGTTGCCCTCGGATTCCCTTTATTACCCGTCACTTCCCCTCATTTCGTACAGCCCGAGGGAGGGCCGGCTCTGGCTGCGCGGTGGGCGCGGGGTGAGAGTCTGTCTTCCCGATCTGGAGATGCACGTCATGCGTGAGCAGTGCTTGTCAGCTGGAGATGGGAATTAAAAACATCGCCTGTACAAAAGCTCCCTCTTTTGAAGAGCCTTGCATTAGATGTAACTTTTAATTTAGTTTTGAAAGCCGTGCAGGCTTTGGAAACTCGCCCTGACACTATCTGAACAAGAATATTGCGAGACTTTTTATACTAAAGACACTTTAATTAAACTCCCATCATGAAAACAATTAGACCAAATTTGCTGTACTTAACTAGTCAATAATTTAGTAGTTGGATCTCATTAATAGACTTCTCCCTGTGACTGTGTTGTAATGATGCCACATTGCCAGCTGCATGCTACGGAAATCAATCAGAGATCAATATTTTCCTTGAGCCTCCCCTTTTTGTCCCCTACAACGGTGAAACTCCAAAATGAATAAATAAATCCCAGCCAGAGCAGCTGATTTCAGTGGTGGGTTTTTACTGCTGACACCCATCCTGTGGTTGGGGGGAACTTCTCGTGTTCTCCAGCTCCTCCACGTGAACTCCATGCGTTCGTCTTCTCACCGAACGGTGTTGACAGAAATAACAAATGGTTGTGGCCGGCCGAGGGCATCGGCAGTGCCGGGTTCCCGCGCATGCTGCAGGGGTGGGAGGGGGCTCCTCTCCTCGCTGCCACCACTGCCGCTGTCTGACCAGGGTGAGACGGTGGCCCGAGGACTCTAAAATCACACAAGCGTTTTTCAGTGTGTCTGCCGTTGGCTTTGCTGATTCTGGAGATGGCCGCTGTGTCCGCCCCAGGCCTCCCTCTGCCTGGCCGCTCCTTGGGCTTCCCCAGCCTGCGCCTGCCCTTCCTGGGGCTGAGCCCGGCCGGACCCTCCGCGGCGCTGAGCGCTGACCGCGGGAGGTGCGCGCTGCAAACCTCTCGTTACCCCTGCACCTCGTTAGGTTTGCCTTTGAGATTGTCATACAAAATATGAATGTGTAAGAGATGAATCCCTTACCCGGGTATCAAACACTAGCTTTCTAACATAGAGTTTACACTTTTTACTAAATAGACAGAAGAATAAGACTGTTGTGTTCCTGTTTCTTAGGACAGACTTCACACAGAAAGGCAGAATATCGGTTACGGGGGCAGGTTTGCTCAACTGTGTGTTGGAAGCTTTTGCTCGATCATTTTTAAAACAAGGTGTGAAGCAGGTAAGTCATTTATTGCTGGAATTTCTTCCCTGAATTATATTCTATTTTTTTTCAAATCACCAGATCATCTGGGTTCAAAACTAAATTGTTGTTTTAAGTCTGGATTCTTTACATCTTTTAATTGTTGAAAAAATATTTGACCTTTTCTTTTGTCTACAGAGAATAAGCAGAACAAAAACTAATTTAGTTTTATTATGGTAATAGTTTCATTTCAAATACATTTTAAAACACGGCATGTATGACTGTATCAGTTTCTGTAATTCATTCTTATTCCTGATTTCCCCCAGGCATTGAAACAGTTCTTCTTCCTAATGCCTCATTGTACCAGCTAATACTGTAATAATAATTTGCAGTTCTATAGCACCTTTACACTGAAATAGTCAAAAGTAGTCAACATGAATTTATATCATGTCACGCATTTTTCTCCAGTAATGTTAGAATTTTTTTTGGCAGCTTGATGTATTTACAATAGCCACAGTCAATCTCCCTGTAGCAGTTCTGTGTACTTTAACAGTTGTGTCTTTCAGTAAGAATTATGAAAGAGGATAAAAGCTATCCAGCAGAGCATCCCAAGGGAGGGAGCGTGCAGAGGCCTTTCGTTTCGGGGAGTCATGTCATATTGATAAACTGGGTTTAACAGCCATGTCTCCTGAAGCGTTCACGG
Organism: Strix aluco; assembly: GCF_031877795.1. NCBI lineage: Eukaryota > Metazoa > Chordata > Aves > Strigiformes > Strigidae > Strix > Strix aluco. The sequence continues at coordinate 732,837 of NC_133943.1, forward strand.
GGAGATGAAGCTGTGTGGAAGTTGTCTTCTCTGAAAGTTTGTGCCTTGAAGAGATTTGGGGGTTCAGGCTGTGCTGTGCAGACTGTTTAAAATTTACACCTGCTGAAAAAGGAGCAAGAAAGAGAAGGAAGGAATGTTTAATTACACCTTTTTAATGAGAAAATAAGAGGGGTTTTTTGCCTTTTTTTTTTGTTCTTTTTCCCCCCTTCCAGTTTCTATCTTGTTTCAGATGAATGAAAGCAGATGTATGGGCCTGAGAACATGGCATTTCCATGGCTGGGCTCATGCATCTTATGTACTGCAAGACTGTGATGAACCTATATTTACCATTATTTATAATATTTTAATTATCTAATGGAGAAATCTGTTTCTCAGATGAACTTAGATGTCCACAGCTCAGATCATGCCTTACACCATTCTTTAATTAGTCATGGGGACCCAGTGGTTAATCCTGTTGCAGGTTTTTTTTGTTTTGAGTTTGGTTTGGTTTTGAAGTGGCCTGAGCAGTGTCCTGTCTTCTCTCACGCTGAAGGTGGTGGGGGTTGGAGCGTGGAGCCCGGGCAGCACCCGCCGTCCCTTCGGGCACTCTCCTCTCCGCTGGCGCGGGGCTGACAGCCCCAGCCGCTCACTTCTGCTTCAGAAGCTGGTTTTGGAACCTCTACCCCAAGAGCTGTCGGTGGAAATGTATTTCCAACGTCATGGCTGTTTATTCATTTGCTTATTCTGATAACTATAAGATCTCTTTGTTGTGGCTTTGAAAGAAAAAAGTAAGACAGAAGCAGACAGCTGTGCTAGTGTAAGCAATGACGTGAGCAGCGAAATGCAGCTTGCTGGCTTAGGGCAGCGCGGAGCTAGCGGATAGAGCAAACTAGCTCGCAGCATCTCTACAGTGCTGCATTAGAAATCCTTTAGCAATTTTGGCAATGTCTGCAGATCTGTGAAGAAGAAAAATAGAAGCGCACCCGATCTGGTATAAACGTACAGTCTTGCCTGGTTTCCCCCCGCCTCCAAAACCTCTGTCTCCCGAGGCAGCAGCTGTATCCGTGCATTTCGTTTCTCCATTGGTGGCTTGGCTGTAGGGCAGTTTTGAGGCATGTTTTACCCAAATGTAGTAAATGACAATACAATGATGATATTTAAAGTTTTAAAATACACGTTGCATGAATGACAGTGCTTGATAAACGTTCTCCAGGCTTCCATTTACTTATCTTCCAGTACCTGATCTGCATCTTTCCTCACAGCCTGACCCAAAGGCCATTGCTTCCCTTGCACCTGCTGTAATTGCTCGGAATATGGAAGGGTGTTACTTGCGAGGCCAAACCACGGTCCCCGCTTTGTCTCCTCGATCCTGGCAGCCGTGCACGTCTCCAGCGTTCTGTTTGGAGAGGCTCAGATGAGATAAGGGAGCAAGGAAATAGTGGGAGGCAGCAGTGTGAGGGGGCAGAGGAAGTGGAGTAGGGGGTGAGCAGGCGAAGATACCCTATGAATATTACATTTTGTGAATGACTACAATAAAGCTCATGTATTCACACAGTCAATATTAAACTATTTTACAGAAAGTAAAGGAAAAGTTTCTACTGATGAAATTGTTCATGGACACCAAAGGCGCTGATCTTTTAAATCGTTATTTTTGTAACAGATATGAGCCTATTCTGTGGGTAGGGTTTTTTAATGCCTAACAGAATGACAGTGACATTTTATGGCTCCTCATAATTGTCACATTTCTCATATTTTATTCCAGCTCTGAATGAAAATATAGGAGATAAAGTTCTCCTGCCCTGCTTTTGTTTGTAGAATTCTTAATGCATTTGGGTGGAAATTACAGCATTTATGATTTTTTTTTTCCTAACCTGTTCAGAAAAGGTATTAATGACTGATGTGCATCCATGTTACTGCCAATAAAACTTTCCTCCTGAATAATTCCAAAGCCTCAGCAGATACGCTGGTAAATCCCAGCTGCCAGCACAGCCCGTGTTGGGTCTGTTGGTGAGAGCCTGGCTCCGTTCGGAGGGCACAGGCACTCCGCAGTTTGGAGGCAAACTCTGGGAGAGGTTTCCAGCCCAGGGCGGGTGGTGGTGGCCCCTCAAGTCAGCCTCTGTGCGAGTAAGTTTTTAAAATTTGTGTATAAGTGGCCTAATTAGTTTTTATGTGTCTAAGTTATGATGATCCCTGCCAGCATGAAGCAGTACAGATGACAAAGTTATGAGTGATTTTAAGGCCACGCAATAAAGGAGCATTTGTAGGAAGAAACTTTGGTTATGTTGGTAGATGTTTTATCTGTTGCCTCTTAAATGTTGCAACATTTCTGTCATTTTCACTTCTTGGTGTCTTTTTTAGATCCCTTTTGCTTGACTTGAGTATATCAGAGATAAAAATTAAAGGCTGTGATGTAGTGTTTGTTAAGTGATGGAGCTGAGCTCAAATAACAAATACTTAACTGCAAAATATTTTGTCATGGTTACAAAAAGAAAGAAAGGTATTAGGTGCTCTTCTCAGAGACAGCATAACATTTTCTGCTAGTCTGTTAAAATGTTACCCTGCTTTTGTAGTGGCAGTGGAAATGAGGTACATGCTGCAAGATGCCTTGCCTTCATCGCATTCGAACTGGCCGTTTATACTTCTCCTGTATGTCGCTTAACCTCTTATTTAAAGCTGACAGTGGTTGGTGAAGATGTGGAGTGTGTTAGAGACGTGATCTGTGTGGGCTGCCGGGACGAAGTGGCGCTGGCAGGAGGAGTCACCCGAAGCCACTCCTGACCTGGGAATCCGATGGGCTCCGTCCCTTGGAGCGTCCCTCCGGGGCGTTCTGCCGGTGAGGGCTGTGTGTAGACACTTGCAGCAGGGGAGCGTCTCAGAGCAGCAGAGCACCTCCACCTTTGAATAATAGAACCGTTCCGTGGCTTCTCCCTCAGAGAAGCTTTTAAGCTGCGGCTGTAGAGGTGCAGAGTTTAATGGGTTGGCAATGTTTGTTCTGCATTTCAAGTGCATCATTGCACTCTAAGCAGTGTAAATTTAGCTCCTTTAAGCCTGATCTCCTGGGGCTGAGATTTAAGTGTTTGAACTTTAGTTGAAAGGAATATATTGATTAGGCTTTGATTTAGTTGTTCCTTGCTGAAAAGATACTGGGTAATGACTTGTACCTGCCCTTTCGTATTTTATTCATTTAATGGAGTTCCCTCTCATTCCCCTTTTCTTCCTCAACACCACTTTCTTTAAAAGTCTGCTTTGAGTGCTATGAGGAGAAATAAAAGAAAAAGCAGTTGTCACACTGTGAACATAATTGATTCAATAAGTAACATTTTTAAATTCCCTAGGCAAACCCCTGAGTCTTCACTTATGTCAATTAGTGCTTCATTCTGTAAACAGTGGCAGGTCCAATTTAGACTGATAGAGTAAGGTAGTCGGCTTATTGTCTTCTACACAGAATAGGTATGGAAGATGAACTGGTTTTCATAGATATAAAATATCTTGTCCATTTTTTTGGTAGAGATGTGAAAAGAAATTCTCTTGACCTATTTATTAAAGTTAATTGTATTTTTTTACCTCCTCTCACAGTGACTCACACTGAGAAATTGTTTTTCTTTTATCTTGACAAACAGAGAGCCCAGCAGGGTAAGCCTTAGCCCCACAAAGGTTACAGCTAAGCTCCAAGCTTGCTTCAGTCCACAAGATCTGTCCAAACATTAGAGGTGGGGTTGGCAAATTACTACAATTTCAGTACACAGACAGAGCCAAGAGGTGGGAGAGGGAGGGATGCTGTGGATTTTCTTACCTAGAGGGAGTGGTTTTTGCTTTTCACTAAATAGGAAGCTGCTTCTCTCTCACTTTGTACTGAACCTTGAACTTATTAATTTGAAAATAGTGAAGTGTCTGGCTGTGGAGCAGTCTGTAGCCCTGATGTGGGAAGAGCACTTGGGCGAAGGCTTCCCCATGTTTTTCAGAGGGGGGCCCTGCTGTAAGTAGTTCAGGGTTTGGCCCTGAGCAGCCGTTGCCGGTTGGCCAGTACCTGGGGCTCGTCTGCAGTGACCCCCCAGACAAACAGGACCCCTGGATTCAACCTACATTTTGCTTTAATTAATAGTTCATTGTTTAGTACTTCCTCCTTCCTTCACAGATCAGTCCCGGAGAAGAGATGTTCACCCCATGGTCCTCTGATGGCATTTTTTGCTTCATTTCGATATGGCTTTCCTTCGTTATAGAAATAATCAGGGGCTTTATGGGGAGCTTCCAGCCTCGCACACCCAAGTGCTTGCCAAGAACACGAGTGGTGGTATTTCCATGTTAAAGAGGGATCTACCAAGGTGCAGGGATGAGGAGTGGCTTGGTCCAAGCAAAGCAGTGGCAGAACTCTAATAAAATGTGTGACCTGATCAAGTGCCCTGGCTTTGTCAGCCTTGGCTCTGAAGAGCTGGCGAGCTGTGAGGGGCCTCTCCGGGGTCCCCCTGAGCAGCCTGGGCCCGCGCCGAGGTAGTGCGGGTCTGTAAAGTGCAATTTCTTCTTTTTTTAAGGCCTTACTGGTATGTGGTGGGGTACCCTTTCTAATGTATCAAATCCTTAAGTTGTGTGTAAAACTGGCATTTATTTGTGCTCTTTTCCAGGGTATTAAAATAATGGAGACACTTCTTCAGGAGCAGTGTGGGTGACCGTGCGCTTAATGGGCAGTTGTAAGTGCAACATCTGTCTATAGATAAGCAAAAATTGGTCAGAGTTTCTGATACCTATTGCACTTGTGCTCCTTGTAGTTCTACAAGTAAACGGGGTTTTTTCCATTATAAATAGCATGCAACTTCTGAGGAATTTTCAAGAAAAATGATGATCTACTGCAGTGTTAGGCTTAATAGTGTTCCAGAGTTTCTGAATAGTGTGTTGATTAAGATGGCTCTGGTGTCCTGTATTTCATCCTTTCCTCTCTGTTAATACATCACGAGTGTGATACTCTTCGTGAAGTAAGACATTGGTTCTATCTAAGGATTTTTACCCAAAAGTAATATCTTCAGGGATTATCTGTGGAGGGAAGATTTGGTCAACTCTTAAATTAGCTTCAGAACAAGAGCAAATGGCTATTGATTACTTCCTAATAAATGTTCTTCTAAAACCTATTTTCTCTGCTTTTGCAGAAGAAAATGTATTTGCGTAGAGTTTCCTTGGAACCACATATCTTTATTGCCACTGGAATTCCATGGCTGTTTCCTGAACTTTACTGGTACCGTTTTATGGAGGAAAGAGAGTTTAATATGCACAGCTGGAAGAAAAGATGACTACAGACTGCAGGTGTTTTACAAAAGACTAAGGAATCATACTGCTTACGGGGATGTTGATCCTGAAAATCACAGAGGAACAAGTGTAAGCTTGGAAGCAGCATCCGCCCGTGAATTGGTGCTGTAATCTCCAGAGTCTGAGAATTCGGTGAGGGAACACAGAGCAGCAAACCAAGACTGGCCCTCGTGGCCGTGAAGACATCCTTGCCTGGTCACACTGTGGCTTGGTGGCTGCCAGGGAGGTGCCGGCGCACCGCGGCGCTGGCTGGCTCTGTGCGCCGGGGGCTTCAGCCGACAGACGCTCGGCTCCAGCAGCTGACTGGGGTTACTGTTCCCCGCTGAGCCGCTCGTTACTTCGGTTCCAATCGCTCTGTTGGAAATGCTTGGTTGTTGTACCCCTGCCAACGTGATTGTTTTCAGCTGTAAAGACACACCTCAATACAAGTTTTGCATATGTTTGAATTCTTTCAGAAAGTATTTCTCTCGTATTGCTTCTGAATAGAAGAAGAAACCTGGAGGGGAATTCAGTGCAAGTAAAGTTCCTGACAAAGAGTGTCTCATACTCTTCTCCTCCTTTTGTTCCACACACCGCATCAGGATAGTTTTATTTTAAACTTTTCATTTAAAATTTAGATAAGCACAAACCGTCTTTGATAGCCGTTGCTGAGGTAGGGTAATACCACACTTCACAGGTGGCCCCGCTGGAGTCAGTGTTTGTTCTTTGTGGAGATTTGACCCAGTTATTTGCCCTAAAGCAAAATGATTGGCTTGCTGTTTCTCAGGGTGGGTTGTGTTTTATTTTCTCAAATGTGATGTGAACTCTCAGTGGACTCAGTGCCGTGGTCCTGCGTATTTCCGTATGTAATGGTCTGAGCTGTCCTGGGAAGCTCGGTGGGCGTGCTGCTGACAGCCCAGCCACGGCCCGTGGCACACGCCAGCGCTGCGCCTGCCTACAGCCCCAGACCGCTGCTGCGTGGCGGGGGTGGGAGGCACCCTGCCAAACGCAGCCCTGCTTTGTGATGAACGAGCCCGACACGGGCCTTAGGAAGTGACCGTATTTACTGCTGGTGCAGCGGAACAGAATATTTTCCCTCATCTTTCTTATTTTGGTTGTTAACGGAGTCTTGTGAATTTGGGCTTTGAATACTGAACAGTAAATATTTATGAAATGTAATGGCCAAGATTACAAAAATTACAAATACATTCATTAGCATGTTTATTTTTATTGACTTTGTTGCTTTGTGTGCTTGAGGAAATTATGAAATTAATTCTATTTGAACTGCCATGTACAATTTTAGGACTAACATTTTTATTCTCGCATCGCTCTGGGTTTTGGAATTAGGATAGGAAGCATTTGCGTCCGCCCCGACCCCCAGAGCAGAAGTCATCTATGAATGATGAAAGTCCAGTAAAATCCAGTCTCTTCTTCAAAGCCCAAGTTACCCATCTGCTTGCTGGTAGGTGCCAGAAAGAGAAGGGTTATGACTTCTCCTGGGAGCGTGGTGCTTTTTGTGTATCTGTGTGTTTCTTCCTGATGTATATTATCATACCAAGGTGGAGATAAACGTTTTCAGATACAGAAAATAAACCGACCAGATCTGATGTCCCCTCTTAGACCGTCTGTAAGACAGTGTGTCTTATTATACACTGATCTCTAGGAATAAAGAGAATGCTCCAATTGCTCAAAAAAATGAGAAATCTCCCTGTTCATAAGTTTTATGTAATTGTTCAAATGTTTAAAACTTTCACCAACTGCAATCATGATAGTTTAAGTGATGATTTGACTTATAGTATTCTTCCTGGGGCCTGGACAGTGGGAGCTTTGACAGTGCTGGCCTCTAGAAATCTGTGTTCCCAGCAGCCCTGCCAGCCTCTTCTTCTAAATAATGGGATGGTGAACAAAAGGGAAATTGTTTTTCAGATCATTCTATGAAACTAGTTAATACACACTTATTTAATTCCATGGACTAAAAATACATGCGGGTAACTGTGTCTGAAAACATAGAAGTAGCAAAGTTAAATTTAAAAATTGAGAAAATCAGTATTTCATTCTCTTACTTGTGTTGTCATGTCCCATTAAAGCTCCTCTGTGAACATTTCCATTGAAGGTTCGTTGTTGTCTGGTGTCCCACCCTGGTCTCTGATGGAAGAGTGTTACCTGCCAAATGTCAGCTGGGATTCATTTCTCTGTTTATAGAACACGTATAAAAACAGTTGGCATGTCCATCCTGTTTGTCTCGGTGTTTGTCATTTTGCTGGGTTTCATTCTACCCCGGCATCGAACTTTCTGTGTCTCTGTTAGTGTTTTCACAAGGTGTTTCTGTTACAGGCAGTCAGTGAACTCATCCTGACGTGCTGCATGTGCTGACAGCTGCCCTTCCCGCTTTGTCCCGCTGTGATCGGTCTGGTGGAACAAGGATTCTGAAGCCTCTCGCGTGCCTCAGCAGCCTGACCCCGCTGCCGCTCGGTGACCTCATGCCCCCAAGATGGCCCATGGCAGAAACGAAGGGCCCAGCCCTGACAGAGAGGAGCGGCCGTGGGGAAGGAGCTCCCGAGGGCAGTGGCTGAGCCGGGGCGATGCCCGCACTCCCGACAGCGCCACGTGAGCTGTGTCGTCACCTCCAAGCCTCTGCTCGAGGCGTCGCGGTGAGTTCTGGGGGCTGAGCTGTCCCGCGCTCGGAGCTGCCTCCTGATGCGTTTTCTGTCGGCTGGCTGCTTCCCTTCGGCCGCTGCCAAGCTGTTTCTCGTCTGTTCCTGTAAACGTGCTCAGGTGTCAAACACCCCACCCTGGCTCCGGGCAAAGGTCAGGGAGAAGCTGCAGAAATGCTGAAAAAGGGCCCTGAGCTTCCAGGCCCTTCCTTGCCGTGACATAGACGCAGCTCTGCTCTGCCAGAGCTGTGGCACACGTTTAATTACAGTGGGAAATCAAACAGTTGGCTCTGGGGAGAATAATTTCACTAGGAACAGGTTTCTGCTGTACATATGTAACTGCAACAAACCCGGTGTCAATTTAATGGGCTGCTTTGGTTTGTCTGTAGAACGAGCCCAGCAGATTGCAGGCGTGAGCTCAAGTGAATCGCGTGCGGCCGGGTGACGCACCAGGACCAGGAGCTCTTTCCGTTCTGACGAGCTGACAGCTCTGAGTACACAAATTAATTAAATTCATGATAGTTTTGCTGCAATCTAAAACCATCATTTTAAACTCTTTGTTCCCAGCTTTCAGGCCTCTGTTATTTTTTGCTGTGTTTATTTCTTGTTTTGTGAATGCTGTTTCATGTTTGTCTCACTAATGGGACAAACATTTCGGTAAGAGCAGCAAGATTCAGAGCACTTACCTGCTGCAACATTAATCAGTTGCCTTATTTGGAGCGATAACGGGGCCTTGGGGAGGGCTGCACTTCTTGTTACCTGTGCAGCTGGATCCCTCGGCTGCGGCCCCAGGGGCGTTTTCCTGGCGAACTCTTGGTTCCAGATGAAGATCCAACCCCTCCTGCTCTGCAGCCCCACAGCGCCCTGAGGCAGGAAGGGTTTGGGAGGCAGCCGGTCGTTAAAGCTCTTCTGGGGAATCCTGCTTAGGAGGAGAGGCAAAAGCGGGGAAAGCGAGCAGTGAATTTGGTCAGGGGAGCGTGGGGCGGGAGCTCCGGCTGGGGTGGAGGAGCCAGTCTGCTGCTGCAGCGTCACCCGGGAGGGAAGGGACAGAGGGGGGAAGGGGCAGAGGACGGGGTGCCCGGGCCGTGCACCCCAGAGCTGCCAGGTTTGGGTAAGACCCCGCTCTGCCCCCAGGTGTGGGGCCGTGGGTGCCTGGGGCAGCTCCTGCTCGGTCCAGGACACCCGCATGGTGGGTCACGCTCCCAGGTTTTTTAAAAAAGCACTTTTATGCTCATTTGCAGTTTCTCAGTATCTTGCAGTCAACATCTTTTTGCTGAATCTGACTGAAGCTTTATTTGTTGGGTTTTTTTTTTTTCCTAGTGAATAAACTGCTCACCTTAGCTACTGGCTGGAAACCTGGCAGGCAAGAGCCAGGCGCAGACAAGAGGCCAATTAAAGGCAGAACACTCTAAATCCATCTGATGCCATTATGCTTTAGTTTGCATTAGCTGAAGAAACAAAGTGCCCAGATAGATGGGCTTGGCAAACTGGCACTGATCTTTTGTACTCTTTAGAAATCAAGTTTTAGAAGTGCTGAATACACTTGCGGTGGAGAGTATTTTCCTTCTAAAAAAAAGTCCCATTATATTTTCAAAGGATATAAAGAATACCCATGATTGGATCCTTTCAAAGAGAAAATAATTTCATTTGCTCCCACGATCAATTAGGAAAGGCTTGTGAAAAGGGACGTTGCCATCGGGAGGCAGGATGCAGTTCAGAGCAGAGCATTGAAAAAAAACTGCCACATTTGCTGTTCCTTGTAAACAGAAAGTGGTGGAAGTGCTCCTGACGTGTGAAGGGACATCACTGTAATCTTGGGTCACTGGCATTGGCTTTGGGGGAAGAGACAGTACATTTCCACTCTTTTTTTGTTTTTTTTAACTGCCAGACGCCAGTCCTGTGAAATATAAATTATTCCAGATGTCAGGAACTGGCTCTGCTTTGGGCAGGAATCAAATGTGTTGTTCTGCAGAGGCACAGGCACGTTTCCAGGCGCGGAGCTCCCGGCTCTCCCTGAGGAGCAGCCCCACGCCCGCTGCCCTGAGCCGGCTGCTCCCGCGGGGCAGGAGGAGTCGCCTTCCTCCCTAGGGTGTCCCTGTCCCCACGCTGCCGCTGCACAGAGATGGCGTTGGGAAGGTGTTGGTGGACCCGAAGGCTACAGCTGGATTCCTGGGAACATGGGCTGGCTTTCAGTGGCACGTGGGAACCGCTCGGGGGGCCAGGAGCCTGCAGAGCATCCCCCGTCTCCTGCTCCTCCTCCTCCTCCCTGGGGCAGCAGTTCCTTGGTTGGGAAGCTCTCGAGAGCATCTGCAAAGCTGAGGAGGTTTAGTTTTGGGTTTAGTTTCTGCTGCCAGCCAAGCCGGGGGCTTGGTTACCTCAGTGACCTTGCTGCCCACCCGACGCAGCGAAGCTGCCCTGGTGCTTTGGGACTTGCAGCCCCCCAGCAGCTTTCTGGGCTGCTGTGTGAGGCCTTGCTGCCTGTCCCTGCCCGGGTCCCTCTCGCTCAGATCCGAGCCTGGCAGCTGCTGTCCTGCTGCTCGGAGCCAGCGACGCACGGCCTCGCTCTCTGAGCACAGACTTCCTGTTGCGGTGGCGTGTTCTCCAGTTTCTCTGTAGAATTCCTTCACGCCTGTTTTTCACTTACTTTTGCTTCGATTCTCATTTGTTTTAAACATCAGTGAGCGTCCAGCCAGAGGAGTACCCTGGACTCCCTTTGGCAGTCTCAGTCTCTTTCAAACGATGCCGAGAGGCCGTTAAAGTGCCAGAGTTTTATACGCTTTTTCTGTTGATACCGCTCGGAAAGACCTTGCAATCCAATTCTCTGCCTTGATTGATTCGTTCTCATTATCAGCCCTGAATTATTTGCAGTGGTAAATGACAAGGCTTTATTTTCTCATAGCGCTTTATCTTTTTGCAGTATGCATCCAATGAAGTTGCTAATGGAAAAGCTTTTAACCTCCCGAGGCGGAGGGTGATCCTTGTCCGTTCGGGTGAGCGTGTGACACGTGGAGCTGACGAATGCCGCGGGCTGCAGAAAACCCCGCTGCTGCCTTGCAGCCCCCCCCCAGGTTACTGGGAGATTTAATAGGCAGCCCAAGGTGACTGGCATGGCAGCAGGGATAAATTGTTAGCGTCAAAAATTAAAGAGAACAGAAAGGACAAGTCTATTCCCCTGCTTTGGGGGCAGGGACACTTCACCTGTGTGTCCTGGCTTCACCGACGGGTTGCCAGGGAGCCCGGGCCAGGATGATGCTGCCTGTGCTCCATGACAAGACAAAAACTAGAAGGATTCTCGGGGGCACAGCAGGAAGTACCGCTGCAGGCGCGAGCCAAGTGGATGGGCCTGGGCCGGTACCCCCAGCGCAGCGTGGCGCTGTCTGTCCGTCCGTCTCGGCAGCTCATTGCGCCTGCGGCGTTACCCGCGGCAGGGGCTGAGGAGGGACTTGGGGCTGCAGGGAGCGTTGGCAGGAGGAAAACCAAAGCGGTGTGTTTGAACATCGCTTCAAGTGGCCAGAGCAGTGCGAGGGCAAAGAAGTCACGATTGCCAGGCCCGTGACATCCGTATTAAAAAAAAAAAACAAAAAAAAGCTGGAGATCTCATTTTCCAAGTCCTGAAGAATGCATTTCGCTTGTCCCCAGCTTGGGGCTTTGCAGTGGCCATGGCTGCAGCCACACTGTGGGGGCAGCGGGTTGGACCTTCTTGGTGCCGTGGGCTCAGCACCCTCCTGGGCGAGTTCCTGCTGCAGGGCCAGGCTGGGCTGGAGAATCCATTTTAGATAAAACGTGTGATTTACAGCGTCTGGAGATGGGGACAGCACCCCGCTCGCCCTGCTGCTCCCTCACCGAGTCCCCTCGCTGCTGTAAGCCCTTTGCCTTCCCTTTCCGATCATCGCTGCTCCTGTCAGACTGTTGTACCCGGCCTGGAGCTCAGCGTCGCCGATTCGCTCTGTCGGTACTTATGGGTCATGGTAGAGGCATTTTTTTAGCCTGTTGTGGTAGCTAAACAGATCGATGGCCTTGAGTAGAGGCAGTCTTTTCTATCTTTTCCCAAGCCCTGCTATCCCATCCCTGGTCTGAGCCCTCCCCGATGTGCTGACACCAGCTGGCCTGGGGACGTGTCCCTGCGGGGGCTGCAGCCACCCAGCTCGTGTCTCCCCACAGCACTGACCCAGCGAGTCAACACCCAGCAACGCAGCGGCACTGCAGGGACCCTGTCCCTGGAGCAGTCCTGCTGCCTGCTTTTGCCCCGGGATGGGACCAAACTGGAGTGGCTGCGGCAGAGCCGGGTCCCAGGGCAGGACCCCACACAGGGGTGGCCAGGGTCCCTGGGTGTCCCCTGTCCCACCTGGGACTGCCCCAGGGGCTCCCCAGAGCCGCTGCTGACCCCCTGGAGCTCAGCCATCGGGCCACTGCCTCCTTTTCCTGGGTATCTCGTCCTGTCGCTGCATTTAAATGAGATGAACTTTAAGTTTAAATTGCAATAATCTGTACCTATTGCATTTCTTTCTGTCCTTCACTCTCAGGGTGGGAATTTGTCCTGCAGGGATGGAGCAGGTTGGGGGAAATACTAGGAAAATTAGATCAAATGATGGTATAATGCCATGAGGTGACTCAGTGCTATTGTGGCATAGCCTTACAAAAACAGGACATTGAACAAAACAGTCTTTTATAGAAAAGGGTTTTTTTTCGTGTTGTTACTTCTTTCTAAAAGCTGAACAAACACTCTTCCTGGTTTGTGTCTTTATGTAACACTTTTTTTTTTTTTTTTTTTATATATTTGGGTTCCTCAGGCTCTCTGTAATGGTTGTGATGGGCAGGACGCCTGTGGGCCGGTGTGCGGGGGCACGGGTCCTGGGCAGTGCAGGCGGGGTCCCTCCCCGGGGCTGTAGTGACTGTCACCAGGAGCGTCCCTTGCCGATACACAGCACGAAGGTTAAAAATCCCTTGTGGATACACGGCAGGTGGTTAAAAGTAACGTTGTCCTTGTATTGCTCTACACCAGGCAGTCAACTCCCTGCTACCCTTGGACGTCATAGGGGCAAAAAGCCAATTTCAATCATCTGACCAGGTACAAACTCTTCTTTTCTCGCTGTTTGCCATCAGAAAAGTGGTTTGAGGTCGGGGACAGGCAGCAGGGGCTGGGCGTGCAGCCCTGCTCCAGCCTCAGGCACCCCGAACGCCTGGAACGCACCCGGGCGGGTAACGGCTCCGCTTCGCCCTTGGGCGAGCTGAGATCAGACAGGCTGGCGGGGGAAGTCCGCGCGTCCCTCAGGTTTTGCCCTCACGGCGTCACCCTTCCAGAAATCCGATTCCCGGCGTAACTCCCAGCAGCGTGCCTGCGTGTCGCAGCTTTGAAGTCTTACGTTTGCTGTGAGCCCCAGCCCTGAGACAAACGAGCAGTTTGATGACCCAACTGTTAATTTCTCTGGGCAGATGGAGCTGTGACATGATGTCTCATGCAAAACCTTTCCTTCCCAGCCTGGCAGAGCACAGGGTGCCCGTATTGAGGCACTGCCAGGTGCCTGTGCTGTGCTAATAACACTTCTCACCTCGTTACACTTTTTTTTTTTATTTATTTTTTTAAGCCTACAGCACTTTCTTCATGGTTACTATGAAAAAAGCGGGCTGGCTGAGCATTTGGGGAGGAAGATGCAGCTCTGAGAAAGAAGATAAAGAGCTTCTGCAAATATGGATGCCCAGAAAAATCGATCAAATGGTAATGAATCTCATTTACAATAGAATTATATGTGTTTGCGTGGTTGTAGCTCCTGCAGCTGGTTCAAGCAGGGGCAGCTGTTTACCACAGGCAGAGTTGGTTTAGGGGTCACCCACCGACGTACCTGGCCAAAGGCAAGGGGGGAGAATTCTGTATCCCCCCTGGGGTTCACAGCCCCAGGGCTCCTGGGAAGTGCTGGGGGTGTGTGTGGGGGCTCAGGCTGGTGCTGATGGCTACAACACAAACACACCACACCTGGGAGTATCACCCTGTGCCCACCCACTGGTTTTATTTAATCCTCTGTAAATTGACCCATAGGCTGCTGCTGGCTAATGGGGAGCAGGTGTCCCTCTGGGGCCCGATCCTGATCCTGGCAGGAGGGTGCTGTTGGTGGGGCTCTGATCACCCAGCATCACCGGGGGCTCCTGTCGCTGTCTCAGGTAGGAGTCTCCACTTTTTGGCTTTTCTGTTGGAGGGGATGGCCAGGCCCTGGGGGGATCGTGGAAATGGAGGTTATGTCCTGCGAGGGGTGGAAGGGCTGTACCCCCCTACCTGGGGTAGGGGAAAGGGATGGATGGAACAAGTGGTGTTATGGGTCTGGCCCGGGTAGAAGTAGGTTGTTATAATCCTGAGGGAAGAGATTTCCTGCCAACCTGCGAGGGCAGCTGCCAGCCCTCTGCACGGGGAGGTAGTTGGGCTCAAGCTTTTAGAGCCCTTTATTTAGGGGCACAATTTCTGGCTGTTACACATCGTGTCATGACTGATTTTAGCAAAAAATAGATGTATGCCCTCAGCATGTACTCCCTAATACATACTATAAAGGGAAGTGTTACTCTGGAGAGGAGAGAAAACCTGAATAGCCTAATTCCTATTTAAAATAAAGTTGAATTAAACCAACTTACTGTATGAGGTTTATAAGTAAACTTTGCTTTCCTTCCCCCTATTTAGTTTTTGCCACCTTAAAACTTTCAAAAATAATTTTTAAATATTTAAAACTGGTCAGATAAAAACTGTTGTGTAAATGCTGTCAAGGCTCTGAGTCAGTGAACTGTAAATAAAACAATAAATCTTGTTAACAAGTAAACATAACATATTTTAATCTGAAAACCTCATAAATTCCCCTCTACCTGTCGAGAGTGAGGCTGCAGCTGCTGTTCTCTGCAGGCAATGCAGAGCCCCACAAGTTGCCCTTCACTGTGAGGGAATGTAGAGGAACCAGGGTAGTAATTAATAATAACCCAGCATGACCAAAACTCTTCTGCCAGGCAGCAAAGTGTGTTCAAATACAGGTAAGTTCTTCCTACTACATCAACTGGGTTTGAATCATGGGAGAGAGTACTGTGATTGTATTCAAAAGCACAGCAGCAAATCACTAACAATTGCTATTTAAAAAAAATTTGTGGATTTTATTTAAATTTTTCTTTATTCTTGGTCCTAGTGTGGTATTTTTGTCTTACTTATGTTACAAAAAAATCCCTGCCAGCAGTTTCTCTTATTTTACAAAACAGAAGAAGCAGGCTCATAAATACAGGCCTTAAGAGCTCTGTGAGCAGAGCTGTGGGGGTGTTTGGGGGGGGACTGGTTAGGGCAGCGACCACCGTTGTGCCCTGACAACGGGGACAGAGCTGCCAAGGCCTCAGCGCCTTGCCAGGCACCGCCTCGCCCCTCTCGCCCTGCTCTGGGGTGGAGGGTTGGCCTCAAGCTGTCTGGAGGGGGTTTTAAAGGCTTTTGGTGCTGTGGGCAGCGCCAGCCGGCGGCCCTGGCCTGGCTGGCAGATCTCTTGTTGGGTGGGAAGGGCCGATTGTGTCTAGGGGCGTCCCGGGGGGCTGAGCCCCACGCAGCGTCCGAGGGCGTGTGGGGGGATGCTCCAGGCAGGGCTCCTCGAGCAGTCAGAAGCCGGATTTCATGTCTTAAGATAAGCCTGAGCCCATTTTTCACCCGAAGTGTAAATTCATCCCCTGCAATGTTCAGCTTTCTACTAAAAGGTGCAAATATCTGG
This sequence comes from Strix aluco, assembly GCF_031877795.1. NCBI lineage: Eukaryota > Metazoa > Chordata > Aves > Strigiformes > Strigidae > Strix > Strix aluco. The sequence continues at coordinate 748,459 of NC_133943.1, forward strand.
GAAATTCCATATTGTACAGCGACCTACTTTACAGCATTTTTTTTAAAGTACTAGGAAAACTGCCAGACAGTTAAGTCTTAATTTTTCTGAGGCTGGCCCATTAATTTCTGTCTGTCTTTACAAGAACAGAAGCGGGTGGTGAGTTTGCAGCCGAAGCTTTGCTTCCCTGGGGGGGGTTCAGGTCTGTGCTGGCTGATCACAGCGTGGTGCTGCCGCGGTGCTTGGGGAGGATGTTTTGGTTAAGGAGCTGCAATTCTGAAATTTGTCCCTCCTTCCTGAACTGGTCCAGCCTGGAGATGAGAATATTTGGTCAGTTTTTCTGAGAGGAGGTGGATTTACAGGGACACGCTTTTATATAAAGAATCCTGGGTTTGAAATTGGCTAAAAAATATCCAGGAGGGAACAGGAAATCTGCTCGTTTTCCTCCGTAAGCTCAGCTCTGTGCGTGCATCCGCACAGGGGACGGTCCTTGTGGCTGCAGTCGGTTGCTGTATTACAAATAGTTCTGGCAGAGAGCTTTGAGGAGAAGGCAGTGCAGGTACCCCTGGCCTCTCCCAAGCAAAACCTTTCTGGGAAAAGCTCAAATCTGTTTTATCTGCAAGGGTCTCAATTATGGTGGTCATGAGAGTGTGAGCCTGAACGGAGACGGGCTTCTCTGATCTCAGATGGTGACTCTTGAAATGCAGAAACCACTTTAACGAAGATGAGGTGTCCTTCATATACATATAAGAAATGTATTTCTTTTCTCCCCTCTCTGTGCTCAGCTGTCACTGTGTGCTTGTAACCCTCTCAGACTCACTGGAATGCTGAGGTTTGCCATATCACTGGTGGCACTTGTTTTCTGGGAAATTTCAGTTACAAAGATAAAAAAAAGAGAGCTTGAGTCCCTGTTTTCTGGCTGAATGTCAAGATTTTTGATAGCAGTGATGCACTTTGGAAAGATTTCAGTTACCCAAAAAATGAAGATTTCTTCCTGGTACATAAAAACATCAGAAGCAAACTGAGCACAAAATCTGTTACAATCTACTTCAGTATCCTCAGGGAGTCAAGTGTCCTGCAAGTGGCTTTTAGTAGCAGAGCAGCAACACGGGCTCCACTGGCTGCGCTGACAGTAATTCACAAGTGGGCAACAGATGGCTGGGGGAAGAAGTTTTGCGTTTTCACTGTCGCCTTTGTTTTGCTGGAAAACCATGTTCCAGCTTCTGCTGGAGGAGTTGGGAGCTTTCCATCACTCTTGGTGGGAAGGGCCAAAAGAGATGCTTCAGCGTTTCACAACATGGAAATGCTGACACAATTACTATTTTTTTTTTTTTTTTTTCAATTCCCAATTCTGGTGGAGGCCATCCATCCCCTGCACCCCCCCAGAGCACAGCAGCCTCGGCTCCTCAGAGCCTTATCAGGTTTTCTACCCATTGTTTTTAAACCAACTTCTGATAACAAAAGTCAGAAGCTTTAACTAATGGCTCATTAAAATGGCGGTTTGGCACCGAGGTGCCAGGGACCCTCCGGGTGCGGCGGATGCTGCGGCAGAGCCTCGCGGCCGCCCTCGGGAACTAGCTGCTGGCTCCTGGCTGCCTTCCCCCACTGTTTGCTGAAGTCTCTCTGACCATTTTAAAGTAGAAACAAGTTGGGCTCATCAGTCAAATTAATTTTTCCTAGGTGCGCTTCGTTATTTGGCTTTAGAAGGAAGGAAAAGAATTGCACTGAACATCGCAATTAATCTGAGTTGTTTTCTGTAGCCATCTTTGAATCCTGCTGGAAACATAAATGAGCGGTAGGTAAGAGGTTGCAGTGCTGTAGTTCCAATTAGAGTGCCTTCTGTTCAAGTTCATAGGCTGCAGGTAATTTATACAAAGTGCTTGCAGTGCTTTGGATGCTTTAGCTTGATGGGGAAGAAAAGGAGGTCAGCCTTCACCTGAAATATGCCCGTTATTAGCTGCACTTCTCAGTGTTTCTGCAAGGCATAATTTAAAAACAATTTTTCTGAATTGCACCATCTGGAGGAAGAAAAAAAATCAATAACATATTTGCATGAGGTTCAGTAGCTCTGCCCACCTCGATAGCATCAGTGGGTGCAGCTTCTGCGGCTTTGCCGTTTCCCGCTTGCGGATCCAGCGGCGCAGGAGCTGCGATCCTGCTCCGGGACGGGCGTGCGGGGAGCGGGCGGTGCCCTCGGTGGGGAGGGGGCGAGGGACGGGCGCTCCTGCAGCGGCTTTGCTCAGACGCTTTGTGCTCGCGGGCAGTTCTGGGCAGGGAGGGCAGTTCTGATCAGTGAAGTGAGGACCTGGGGCTGGGGCTGACCTGAGATCTCTCGTACTCCCACACCTGTGGGAGAAACGCTTCGTGCGAGCGCAGCGGCTGCTCCCCGCCTTTCTGTTCCAGCGTTAAATCTGGAGTTTGAGCCAGACCTAGAGCCATCCCCTGCGGAGAGAGTGCGGGTGTTGATGGCTTCCTGCTGTTTCCCTGCAGTCACAAGATGGTACATATGGCCCCACCCCTGCAAGCTTCATCTGAAACCTTCCAAGTCTGAGTGGTCGAAGGAAAAGGATTTGGTGTTTTACTTCAGGTTTTGTCAACGTGCTGACGTTTCTTTGCCGTAGCGAGCACGCTGATGGTTGTACCCGATTCATGCAGCAATAAAGCTGCAGGCACGTGTCACCGCTGAGCTGGAACAGCCCCCATCCGTTCAGCTCCTGCTCGCAGCCGCGGCTCCACGGGGCGCTGGCACCCCCAGAGCTGCTGGGCGCTCTCGGGGTGCAGAGCTGGCGTGGTGCCGCTCCTGCGCTGGGCTGAAGCTGCAGCTGCACCTTCCCAGTTGGCATTTTGGAAAATCCTGTGAGATCTGGGGCTGCGTCCCCGTCTGAGCTTGGGCTGCAGGGAGGAGGAAGCAAAGTGCTGAGCTCCCTGGTCTGTGTGACGTACTGGTGGGGAAGGCAGGGGTCAGAGAAAGGCACTGCTGGGCAGCTACTCTACTGTAACTCAAGACTTGCATCTCCAGTTTCTCATCAGTGTTTCATTCATAATCCAAGGTTCATTAACTTCCTAATTTGAAAAGCATAAACAAAATATCATGTTAATTGAAGCAGTGGTATTTCATGTGTCTTGGGTGTCTTTTCTGGCCCTGGAGAAAGGCATGATTGTACAGCTTGTGCTGGTGTCAGTGAAGGAGTGATATTCTGAAGTCCTGAAAGTTCAAAAGAGGGTTTATCATTTTTATGGTATTACTGCAGCGAGATTCTCCTCTTGGAGTTTAAAACACCACAAACAGAATGTAGTTGCCTGGTAATGAATTTCTGCTTCGTTTACAGTGATGGTCGAAGCAGCAGGATCCCTCCATCTGCCAGGGAGCGGTAGCTGTCCAGCTGCAGAAAGCAGGGCAAGACCTCAGCACGTGGAGGAGAGCAGTGCCCAGTTCAGACTGGAAGGGTGTGTCGGACAGGGAGGGTGTAAATCCGCAACGTGGGAGTAATGCAGCAGGATGCTAGCCTGGAGTTCTGTATGGACAGATACAGGTAGGGATATAGAGTTGTGCAGTTGATATCTTTAATACATAAATATCAATAGGATGGTGACCCACATTTGTTTTGTGAAATTTAAGGCAGAGGGAACTGTCACTAATTGGGCAGGTGGCTCACAGCTGATCCCCATGGTGCTGACACCCTCCGTCAGAGCAGGTTCTTGCAGGGCTCTGCGGGTCGTACCCTTTAAGCTGTTAAAAATGAGGCAGCGCCTTCTGGGTCAGAAATGACTTCACAGAAAAGCTGTGTGCGATGGCGAGCGATGAAGAGCTTTAAATTAAATCTCAGAGTAGTCTGATACTGCTGACGCTGAGACGTGGGAGTTCTGTTGGTGGTTTTTAATGGGTGAAGACCCGATCTCTTGGTAGAGCAAACATTTGTGTCTGCCAGCTGCTCGGCGCCGGTGGCCAGGGCTGTCTCCGTTGTTGGGTGCTGAGGTGGGGGATCCGTCTGACCCAGCGCAGGAGCAGTGGAACTTCCAGGAGATGTCAGGAAAAGAAAAGGAGGAGAAAAAAATGGTTGTTTAAAGCCACACTTTCTTCCTGAGCAAGGATGGGCAAGTGCTGGGTGGAGCTCGGGAAGCGGGATAGCCGTCCCGGGCTGAGGACTCGGCAGCGGGGGGTGTAGGCTGCAAACCCGAGCAGAAATGGGGGTTGTGAGTAAACGTGAGGCTGTGGTGGGGTTGGTGGTACCAGCTGCTCTGCGGTTTGGTGCCAGGTGAGTCCCTGAGCATCAGTGTCTGGGTTTCTTCCAGTTGTACAATAGATAATTATTTACCCTCTTCTCAGCTTGTTGTGAGAAGTAATTAGGTAACATCGTGACAGTGCTTTGAATGCAGCAGTTGCTGTTTAGTGATTTTTTTTTTTTTTTTTTTTTTTTTTCAGACAAATGAGGTTCGAGAACTTCCTCTTCCGATCACATCGATAGGAAGAAGGAGCACTTCTCGCTTAATGAAACGAGGCCAAACGCCAGTGACATTAGTTGCTCAGAGATAAGGCTAAGTCTTGATTCGATGGCCGTGGAGAGCACTTGTGCATGATTTTTTTTTTCACTCAAGAAATCAGGAGCATGAGCAGCACAGGTCTCTGTTACTGATGGCGGCTCCCCAGCTGGGTGGGGGCTTTCATCTTTGTTAGCTGCAGAAGGCTGCAGGATTTGCGGGATGACTTGAAATGCCTTTTTCAGGTGTCACCAAAACACTTTTGCTGTGTTGATTGGGATTTCAGTTTTGCTGGATCTGTAGATAAACCAAAGGTGAACAAAGGAAGGATTTGAAAAAGGCCAAACCCGGCTTTACCCTTTGCGGCCTCCCAGCGTGGTATCTAACACGCAGCTGGGGCAAACCGGAAAATACGAAACCTACAGCCACAATTATCTTTCTGAGAGCAAGTCTCTAAGCTGGTGGTGGTGAATTGCACCTTAACAGCAAGCCAGGACAAAATAGCTTATTCTTACCTCTCCCCCCCCTAACCTGAAAACAGCAACAAACCTCTCCTGCAGTGGGAGTAAATTAATTCATTTTTTGTATGGCGCTCACATAAACGTATTATAAATTGTTGGTGTTTTGTACCGCTAGTGAGAAGAAGGAAAATGCAGCTCTTTCCTTAGCAAGTGGATTCCTTCCTTCGGTTAAAAAAAAAAAAAAAAAAAAAGGCAAATTTCTTGCTAAGCTATTAGCTGCTCTGTTTTCTGATCAGACTAAAGTTCAAACCCGTGCCCAGGAAGGCGCGGGCTGTGCCTCCGTGCCGGGTGGTGAGGGCCAGCTTGGTCTGTGTTCTGGCGCCGAGGTGACGCTGCCGTGCTCCCCCCGGGCAGCCTGCTCCTCGTGGGGGGACACCTGCCTCGGAGGAGGTGCTCCGCTAACGGTGTGTGCTCAGAAGCTGTGCATCTTGCCTCCTTAAACTCTGTTTTGTGTGTGGGTATCAATACTGTGGGAGCCTCTGAATGGGCTGAGCCTAAGGTTGTGTCTGGCACGTGTTTTCAGGCCTTATTCTGTGAGAGGAAGAAACCCAGAGCCTGTGAGTCTCACGTAATCGTAATACCCCGCGAACCAGGGCTAGTGCAAAGCACCTCTGTTGGTTTTCCTTCTTGTTTACTGTAATAGGAATAATTGGTAGCTTCTGAATCACCTTTTCACTTCTGATCCTATTGCTGTATGGCCTGGGTCAATGAGCTTCGTGTTGGATGTCTTTTTTTGGGTTCTTCCTCCAATCCCCTCCATCCTCTGGCCTCCAGCTTTGTGTAGAGCAGCCGACCATGTCATCGTGCCAGGGTGCAGGATTTGCAGACCAGAGCAGCTTTTCTGCTCTTTGTGTATGTGAACAATGAAGGATAAATTGAGACCCCAGTGAAAACCAGCTCCTTTGCGCTTGGTTCCTCAGCTGTATAATTGGAATAGTTATTTTGGGTGCCTGCTGTGGGAATTCTCTGCTTTGTTGGTCCCTGTCAGCCCGGCACTGCGGCAGTGCCTCCACTGAGACACGGTCACTGAGAACAGGCTCTTCCCCTTTTCTCCTGGACACAGGCAGGGACAGATACAGGGTAAGAGTTAACAGGAGACAAACAGAGGTAACAGAGAGATAACGGGATAAGACGCTGAAGGCAGATCGACAATTAGAGCATTTCCTCCCGTGCAGTCATCCTGCGCTCTCGCTTGGAGAAGCTCCTCTGCACCGCGGTGTCACTCCTGTTCGCACTCTCCTATCAAGTGGAGCCAGTTCCAGATGATGCCTGCTCTGCTGGGAGGATGCTGTGCCACACAGCGGGGATGTCTTCTGGTGGATTAGACTGTAATTCATGAACTTTTATCTCCAGAGGCAGGAGAAGATTCTGGCATTCTGAGTAGGACTTTTTTTTGCTATTTCATCTTATGATCCCTCTGTGCTTGTTGCTGCTTTAGATTATAATGAACTCTTGGTTTTCTTCTTTTAGGAAGAATTCCCTTCACTTTCAAATTATTACTTTTTTTTTTTTAATTGGAAGATTGAGCAGGAGTGTTGATCTGCTGGAGGGCAGGAAGGCTCTGCAGAGGGTCTGGCCAGGCCGGGTCGATAGGCCCAGGCCAATCACATGAGGTTCAACAAGGCTCAGTGCCGGGTCCTGCTCTTGGGTCACAACAACCCCACACAGCGCCACAGGCTTGGGCAGAGCGGCTGGAAAACTGCCTGGAGGAAAAGGACCTGGGGGGGTGGTCAACAGCGGCTGGATGTGAGCTGCAGTGTGCCCAGGTGGCCAAGGCCAACGGCATCCTGGCTTGTGTCAGGAGTAGTGTGGCCAGCAGGGATGGGATCATCCCCCTGTACTTGGCACTGGTGAGGCCACACTCAAATACTGGGTTCAGCTTTGGCCCCTCACCACAGGAAAGACACTGAGGAGCTGGAGTGTGTCCAGAGAAGGGCAACGGAGCTGGTGCAGGGTCTGGAGCACAGGTCTGATGGGGAGCGGCTGAGGGAACTGGGAGGGTTTAGTCTGGAGAAGAGGAGGCTGAGGGGAGACCTCATCACCCTCTATAGCTACCTGGAAGGAGGGTGCAGAGAGGGGGGGGTTGGTCTCTTCTCCCAAGTAACAAGTGATATGACAAGAGGAAACAGCCTCACGTTGTGCCAGGGGAGGTTTAGGTTGGATATTAGGAAAAGTTTCTTCCCCGGAAGGGTTGTCAAGCCCTGGAACAGGCTGTCCAGGGTCATGGTGGAGTCACCATCCCTGTGGGGATTCAAAAGCCGTGTGGGTGTGGTGCTTAGGGATGTGGGTTAGTGGTGGCCTTGGCAGTGTTGCGTTAATGGTTGGACTTGATAAGCTTAAGGGTCTTTTCCAACTTAAATGATTCTATGATTGTGTGATTGATTATTTCACTTTTTAGTATCACTGTAACTGAGGGGCCAGAAGGTGATGAATTAGATAGCAATTCTTCTATCTTCAGTTTTCCATTTTCTTTCCATAAAATCCCTTGTTAATGACCAGTGATCACAGCCTACCCTATAAGAACAGGCTTTGTAAAAGGAAGGCTGTGAGCTGGGGGTTATTTCCAGCAGTAGTGGGTGATCGTTCAGAATCCCATTAAGCATGCAATTTCAGAGAGAGCTCGAAGCGCGTGAGTGAGGAATGTACGTGGGATAAATGCTCCTTTGTTTCACTTGCAGGAAAATGTCCCCAGGAAAGAATGACCTGGTCTGCTCAGTGTTACCTGCAATGATCAGCTGATTGAATTTCATTGACCAGGTTAATACTGAGCCCTTGTGCAATTACCAGGAAAGAACAGAATATGATTTCTTTTTGCCTTGCTTTTGTGATGTGGAAGAAAGGTTTATATTTCAAATGATCTTTTAATTTGTGCAAGCAGTCTCTTGAAAAAGACCCTTTAATTTAGGGCAGGCTGGAAGAGTGCAATTCTTGAGGTCACATTCTCAAAGTAAGACTTTGGGTTTTTTTTTTTTTTTTTTAAATGCTGAGCTATAACTAAAGAAACCATTAATCTTCATTACAGAATAAGCCTGATTTAAATCTGCATGTGCTCTCGGTGACCAAAGCAGTTTACCTGCATAGCTCAGGGAGCAGCATGGGCATAGCTGGTGGCGGTATAGGTTTGGGATTTTTTTTTTTTTTTTTTTAGTTCTTGGTTTTATGGCTGTTCAAAACCTAACCTTACAGATCCAGGTTTGTTTTTAAAATGGGAATAATCCCTGCCTTCAGGTCTTGGCGGTTATGAAGTGGTCTATAGGCAGTCTAAAGGCAGCCTGGGCTCTGCGCAAGGCAAGGATTTGCCGTGTGGGGCAGGTCGTGGCAAGGACAGATGGTACTGAGCAGGGAAGGGGGAAGGTGTTATTAAAAGTCCTATTTCTGGTTACCTCTACTCGTGTCACTTCCAAAAAGGGTCTCAAACAGGGTCAGAAACCTGGTATTTTGTCATTAAATTTAAATGCAGAATTTTAGTGAAATTTTGAAGAATCTGAGATCAATCAAAATCTTTTCTGTGCTGAATCTGTGTTGTATTCAAAATAACAACAAATGTGGAAATTGAAAACTAATACTGAAATGCCTTGTTTTGACACTTTTGACAGTGTTTAATGAAATATTGTCAATTGGTTGTTTAAAAGCTGTTCTAATACAGTCACATTTTTCCAGTGGAAGACAGGCGTGGTGTGAGCTCTCTGTAGCTGCTCCCCTCAGCCGGGCGCAGGTGCTGGGGGGCTGGGGCTGCTCTTGGTCCCGGCAGCCCCGGCCGCATCGGCCCCCACTGAGTGAAGGGGGAATGGTGGTTTCCCATGGAGATGAAGCAAAACCAGTCGGTGACTTCTCTTATGCCCATTAAGTGAACACAAAGTACTCGTTAGAATATAGCTATACGAATGAAATCAGGTTTTCCTTCTTTTTTGGCTGTCTGCTGCTGCAGTCTGGTCTATCGCTGTGTCCGAGGGGCTCTCGAGTCCCTTGGCAGGTTCGCTCCCGTCTCCAGACAGTCTCCTGCCCTCCTAGAAACGGATAAACCTCCATCCACACCTCCTGCCACCAGGGCAGCAAATACCGATTTTTAAAATCTTGGTTTTCCGCTCTGATTGCGGTAGTTGGGGCACACGTACAAGAGCCCTGGTGCTGAGGGAAGTCTCCCTCCTGGCCTGGGGGTGGGCCAGGGCTGGGCAGAGGAGGCGTGAGCGGGGTTCTGCACGGTGGCGGAGGCTCTTTGTGAAGGCTGGTGGTTCTCCCACCGCTGGCCGATGGCGCTGGAGCCGCCGTCCTGCCGTGCGTTGGGGACGTCTTGGGGACGGCGGGTCCAGGCGAGGGTGGTGGGACGCTTTGGTATCGCCTTCTGCTGTGGGAAATCAGTGGTTTTGGGAGCTCCTGAGCTGGAACTTCTGAGTTGTCATGTTGGTTACCCTTTGATGGCCATTGTTTCCATAAATTTATTTTATCACTTCTGTGCAGTTTATCTATGCACAGTGTTCAAAGGATCGCCATCTGTTAGTTTAACTTCCTACTTGTCACTTCATTTCATGCCTCCTTATTCCTGTATTATGAGAAACAGCAATCAATGAATTCCCTGTTTGCTTCCTCTGACACTTGTGAGTTGATGTAGCTGCATCGTGTCTGTCCTTCTGCAGTTCCCTGTAAGTCAGGGGATCCTGGGCTTCATTAAGCTCTTGCTGGAGCTCTGCTGCCGCTGTGCTTGTGCTTGTCATCCCTGTCTGCATCGCTTCAGATCCCCCTAGAACTTTATTCAGAAACAGCAGCCAAAAAAACCTAAAGCACCAAGCCCAACTGTTAACAGTATGAATTCATGGGGATTTTTTGTTGAACTACTTGTGTTCACACAGGAACACATGCAGGAACATGGTGGTCGTGGTGTGGTTTATTTATTTTCCCCTCTGGTCCATGCCTGACACTTCAGGAGTGGGGCACAGGCTGGTGGTTTTATCCTCTAGTATGCAGATGATAGTGGCATGATTCTGACTTTCTTTTGCACAGACTGGGGCACACACAGGTTTCAGCCGAGTTCATAATCTCTGGGTGTGCTGTGGTCCGTAGTTACTCTGAGCGGGGAGGGAAGACTGCTCAAGCAAGCCGGATGTTTTCTTGTTGGCCAGCTTAACGCAAACTCCATCCCCGTGAGCAGTTAGTGCTTCTGAAGCTCCAGTCCCCTGTGCGTTCGTGATGGGCAGGGTGCTGGGCAGCGCACGCAATCGCAGTGGCCTGCGTGCGCCTGTAACTGCATGGCGTCTGCTGCCGAGGTGTGGGGCAGGGGCTGGGGAGCGCGGGGGGAAGGAGCTGTGCCTGGGACCCGTATGGTGAGAGGAGGTATCTCTCTTTGCAGATTGTCATAATCGCTGGAGAGCTGCAGGTGCTCGAGATGCTGCTTTTGTCCTCATGTGTTCTGTGATACTTTTTCGATGGAGCTTCCTTATAATGTAGAAACAAAACTCTTTGCAGGGTGAGACTTTTATCCTGTCTCAGAGTCCGGAGCGTGGTCTCTCACCACCGTACTTCCAGGCTTGTGTGTGTCTTTCAAAAGCAACAGCACCCGATAGCGGGTTTAGTTTAGCTCGGTCTTTGTGAGCGAGTGATGTGCTGGTGAAGAGGCAGGAGAGGCAGCAGAACCTCTGGGGCATAGGACTGGTGCACAGGACCAGCTCTGCTCCCACCTTCCTGTGCTCTGCTTCATTCTTGCTCCCATTTCTCAAATGCCGGGACCTGGTGTAGAGGAGTAAAAAATACCTGTTGAAATATAATGTGAAAACCTGCCATACCTCTGTGGATTTTCACTAAAATCAAGAAACCAGAGCTTGCATCTTCCCATACATTGTACAACACAGCCTTTGTGTGTGTGGTGTACCCCACTGCCACAGCCCTCGGCGGATCGTTGGTCCCCTTGCAACACGTGGTGCAAGCTGTGCTCTCCAAAGAGTTTTCACATGAGTTTTGCTCTGTCGGTGTCTTTGGCGTGTTGCTTACGGCAAAGCCTCGTCTCTGAATGCCATCCACACTGCACAAATTGATACGCCTCTAAGAATACGGCATCAGCTTTGTGGAATATGTGCTTTGGAGGCAAAATGCCAGTCGTTTAGATGGAGAAAATCCGGAGGGCATGTCTTCATTTCAATTAAGCAGCCTCCACATTAACGTTTTCCCAGTAGAAATCAGGCTCGTCCCTTCTTTGGAAGCCAATCCTGGTTCCTTTTGTTATTTACTCTTTTAGATGTGCGCTTCTGCATCTCTTCAGACCTGGTACAGGTCGGGGGTTCCTCATATCCCTTCTTCTGGGTGCAAATAACTGGAAGTCACAGGGACCGCATGCCTTCGGGAGGTACCACGTGCTGAGGATGAGCCAGTCTGCCTGCGCAGTTATTGCGCCAGGTTTCGCTGCGGACATTGTAACTTCCCCGGGGCGGGACGTTGTGCTGGGGAGTGATGGGCAATGTTGTGACTTCTGGAGGAAGAACCTGCGGTGTGGACCTCAGGGTCTGCAGACTCTGGGATAAGGCTGCTGTTCCCTCTTAGGCAGTTCCTTACAGCTTTCATTTTCTGGGTAGGTGGCAATGTGGACAGGTGAGCTACAAGTGTGCGAAGCGCAGGTGACCCAGCTCGTGGTGCAGCCCCTGCACAGCCCCGCAGGGCCCAGCCCTTGGCTGCATCCTCTGCCCCTGTGGACGGGTCCCTCTGTTCAGCACTGAAAGTGCTGAGCACGTGGTGGAACTGGACTGCCAGGCCTGTATGGACAAGCTGGAAGGCTTCTTCCCTTGGACACTAATGGATTTGTAAACCGGAAGCCACTGAAGACTTAAGGTTTTGAAGGGAATGAAATGGTGTGCTCAAAAGACTGAAAGCTCCTAAATTCATTAATGAACAGTACTAGAGACCCTGGACCAGCCCTTCGGAAGTGAAGGTGATCAGTGCTGAGGTCCCACAGCTCCTTATAGCCTGATTTTTTTGAAGGATTCTAGGAAGGACGTTGATGTGAAGCCAGCAACCCTTACCGGCCAGTAGTGTCGGACAGGGGTGTGCTCCCCCGGGGACTGCGGTGATGGTATCATCTTGTCAAAAAACCCCACAAAACCCCAGATATCTGCACTGGCGCTGCTTGGGGGGTATTTCCATTTGAGTAATGGAAAGAGTTGTAAAACTTCACGCACTTTGTGCGCTGCCAAGACTTTGCAGAGTACTGCAGTGCCCTTGCACGCTTCTGCATGCCTGGCAGTGGGGGAGCAAACAGATGAGTCTGGCCTTTCTGTTGCAGCAGCAGGCTCTTCATTTTGTGCTTTGGTGTACGATGATCTCTTCTGAAAGAAGGAAAGCTTGATATAGCCATTAAAATGGAAGCCCTTCCTTGGGACCATCCGTATTTCAACAGAGACGGGCGCGCGAAGGTGGAAAACATATTAGTGTGATGTATGCATCTCTCTGCCAGGTTTAGAAAAGAGGAAGCCCGTTCAGCTGCATGGCTGTTTCCCTAATGGTCGGTAGAGCTTCCCTAGGGTACAGTTTTTCTTTTTGTTGTAATTAGTTCCTTATCGCTGGCGATTCGCTGTCTGTCTCCGTGCAGCCTCCCCTGTAAGGTCTGAAATGGTGAATTAACCAAGTTAAACAAGAATCTCAGTGCACTTTGTCATATATAATCACACGTCGGAGACCTAGCAAAAAGCTCTGTGAATATCAAACGTTGGTTATTAGAGGGAAAGTAAAGCCCAGACAAATTTGAGACCTTGTAACAGAAAAGCAGGCGGCTTTGGCTGTAATGTTCAGTTTTTGGCACCTTACTTTTAAGTGTGTGTCTGTGCATTTCGCTTCTGGGTGAACAGGCTGGTTTGCAGGTGTTAGTTCAGGAGAGTTACAAGCTTAAAGACAAATTACTGATTAAAGATTGTGTGCATCTCTGATTCATACAACTAATTCTTCAGGTGGTTGCTATCATAGCTGAGTGTGAGATGAGCTGAAGCAGGAGGGATTTCTCCATCGCCGAGCTCCTGTGAGGCCCCGGCCTGCAGCAGTGGCACCGATGCTGGAGCAGTGTTGGTTTGAGGGGTGCCCCAGCTGCCCGGCCCGTGGTCCCCGCTCCCTCTTGGATGCCACCACGCCAGGTCATGGGCTCGAGATCTCAGCCCGTGGACTGCTCCATGCCTGGGAACAGAGCTGGTTACTCTGGGTGGCTTTTTGTCCTACCTTGTAAGGCCCTTCTCAGGAGAAGAGTCCCAAGGCATGATGTGTGGGTCACTCAAGCCCCCACGGGGTTTTCATTTCCAGGACTTGGTGTCGGTGTGTGCAGGATTGTGAGCTGGATCTGAAGGTGCTGGGACATGAGTGGGTGAGGCCGTGCAACCCAGCCTGCTTGTCCTCATAGAGCAGAAACTTCAAGTGCTGAAAAACCCACAAACAAAACCCAAACCCAGACTGCACGCAAGTGTCTCCAAATGATAAAAAGGCATTTTATTTATTAACAAACTCTGCCATAAGACAGGTTAGTAGATGAAGCATCGTCAGAAAGCAGCACAATGCTTTGAATAGGGGCTGCTGCTCCTCATCAGTAGCTGCTTTTTCGCCTTCTCTTTCCCCTCCTCTCCCCCTCTTATTCATCCACGCCGTGATTCACCACATGGGACATGAGGGGAGCGATGCTGTTTGCCAGCCCAGCAGTGCAGTTTGCCTCCCCTGGAGAGAGCTTCCCCCGCCCCGTCGGGGCGCGTGTGTGTGTGCAAACAGAAGCACTAAAAGATGTCGTCGGGAAGTGCCCCGGGGATGCAAAATGCCGCCTGGTTTCTGGTGGTGAGGGCGGGATACGCGCCAGGCGCCCCGGTGGGGTAGCGCCTTGCCCCTCTCCTTCCCAGGGACCCCGGTGCCTCCTCGTTAGTGAGAGGCTCGTTTCAGTGTGCGCACAGCTACTGGTGCCTGAATTGCTCATAAATAAAACCAGCTGGCTGCAACAAAAGTTGGTATTCCCAAGGCTTCATAATTATGTATGAGTCAGAGCAGCGAGGCGAGTGCTCCGAAGCAGAGTGGTAGTAAACAGGATCTTACAGGCTCTGGGAAAACTGCTGACTTAGAAAATGCAACACCTCCACCTCCCCCAAAAAGCCCTGCTAATACCTTATCTTCACATTGTTGTCTTTGTACAGTTATGGATGATAAATCATGGCGTCGCTCGGCCCTTGCAGAATCACATTCAAACAAATGTACAATCTGGCAATTTTAATTCTCCTGTCTGCCCAGGTTTGGTTCCTGGTGTTTTAACACTAACTTGTGTTTGTCTGAATGAGGTTTGGGTAGCCCAATAATTGAGTAAATAGGGTTTTCTTGAATTTCATTATTGCTAATGTCATTGATATTTGTAATTGCAAATATGTACAGTCGACAGCAGACCTTACCTGGGGAGCGCTGCCGCTTCAGATCTGTGTTTAGTGGAAGACCTTTCCTTTCCTTCTGTGATGCATGTCTTACTTCTACTTCTGTAATATTTGTTTAATTTTAGCTGTCACTAGTTACATAACATTTCACTCTTGCCTGCAGTTTTCAAGGTCAGATTCAGGTTTTACTTGAACAAACAGCAGGTGCCTGCATGGGGAATAGGAGAGCTAGAGACAGGATGTGTGCACAATGTAACGTGAGTATCTCAAAACCCTGGGTGCTGAAACGGGTTGCAGTAGCTGTCTGCCTTGAGTGTTTTGGGAGGATTACTTCAGAGCTGGGTTTTTTGCTTATGAAAACTACATCAAAAAGCTTGTCTTAATTCCAAGATGTAATTCGTTGGTTTGCCTCTTGTGGTCAGTGTGCTTTCTCATGTAAGTGCATCTTTAATTGCTTTACCTGCTCACTGGTGTCACGGGCAGGACAATCGGTTTCCTTTACATACAGGGAAGTGAATGAAACCTGCATTGTGGAGTGTTTGCCTTGGCAACATTTAATTGTAAAACTGGGGTGGTGCTGAATTTGTCAGCACCAATTCATCTTCTGGGAGTTCTACCTGACACTTTGCTGAACTTTGGGATGGATCAAATCTGTCCCTGTTTTCCAGCTAATTCCTGCAGTGTTTGAGAGTTGTGGCACTGAAGGCTTTGGACACCAGAGCTCTAACACCACTCCCCACATTTCTCATTCCTGACTTAGTGGTCCTGTCCTTCTGCCTGCTGTGTGGGGTCTTCCCAAAAGTAAAGTCAAGTTAATGAACAATGGGGCATTTTTCAACTACAGGCAAAACTACATACTGAGGTTTGCAATCCTGCCTGTAAGAACAGGGAAGGTTCAGAGGAAAACAAAATCCTTTAACTGGTTTTAAAGTGGTGGGTGCGGCTTGGAGTGGGCAGGGATGGAGCTTGAAGGGCAGCCAGAGGAGCAGTGAGTGGAGATGGATGACCACACCCTCAGGATTTTATAGCCCTTGTGTATAACAAATGAGCTAACCCCAGATGACTCGGAGCTCTGGAAGGAATTAGGGAGTTACTTTGATTGTCGAAAGGGAGGGAATACCGCGGAGGAGGCGGCAGGTGCTCAGTCTGTCAGTGCAGGGAAGGTCCTGGGTGCTGGTGCTCGCCCCTGGGGCTGGTTACACACGTGCGTGCACACGCGGGTCTGTGCTTGGCTCTGCTGGAGCTGGGAGAGGCGTCCTCTGGCGTGTTCTGTGCCCAGAAGATTTGGTCCCTGCCACGTTAGGCTTGAACAGCTCTACAGCTAAGGGACCAAACGCATCGTCCTGTGCAGTGGTGGCAAGCTGGAGTGGGAGTGTGAAACCAGGGACCTGTGTCCTTGGGTGAGGTCATGTTCGGGTGTAATAATGTCACCTGGAGACTACCCACATGGTGGACTTGTCCCAGTCCTCATCTCAGCCTGGACCTCTGTCTTGTGGCTACCCTCCAGGATTTATGTGTTTTGAAACCTTTTTCCAAATATGGGGCACTGAACCCTTCCCCTTGCTGGCTTTTCCTCCTAGACGGGAGCTGTGTAGGATGTGAAATAATCTGAAATCATGTCGGACTGTTTCTGTGAGGGGTGGCCCAGGCAGCTTGGCAAGTATGATGTAACATCTGTAGGGCCTGAATGCCCCAAACTTTCAGAGTTTCCCTTCTGTAGTTTTGATTTTGAAAAACATCAAGTTGAAGTGGAAGGCGGTGAGGTCGGTGCAGTTGGAGGGGTGGGATGGCTCTGCAGGGATGGCTTCGTGCCTGTGCACTCCTCTGTGCTCTGACTGTGGAACCATCTCCTGCGTGAACATGAAGGGTTAAAAACGCACGATAAAGAACAGCAGCAAAATAATGGGCTCTAGTCTATCCTGCCAAGATACTGTTCTGTTTTCAGTACTATGCAGCTGACAGTTTTCTGTTTTCAATAACTTAAAAAGTGGAGCCATAGAATTTCAATCACCTTCCATCTTACCAGGAGCCCGACTCCTCCAGAATAACTCAGAGGAATTGACTCAACCATATTTTTCATGTTTCCCAAATGAGCAGTGCAATGCCATGGAGATTAGGATGGAGCAGGGAATAGACAGCTGCGCCATCTCCATCCTTCTGAGAAGGTGAAGGTCAAAGACACCTTAATTCTGCTCAATGTTTTTCCTCCCAACTGGGTTTTAAATACGAGCGTAGCCCAGTGCAATTAATTGTGAAGAAAACCAATTCTTACAGCCTCTTAAAAGGACGGGGAGGGGGTTCTTTTGATTATATTAGGCACTGTATTTGGTAGTTTCGTCTTGCTGTATCTTGGACCTTGAACTGAGCTACATAAGCAATAGCAAAGTTAAAATAGTTTCTTGTATGCTTGAGCCTAATTGCATAACCTTCACTTTTCTCCCTCTGTTGTGTATTCTGTGACATGCACAACCCCCAGCATTTCTTCGGTAGTCAGACTAGGAGCAGCCCTTTGCTGCCAGGGTACACAGACCTGTCACTGATTAGCCTGGCTCCTGCTCCCAGTGCTATATGGCAAAGTTGGAAATCACCTGACTTGTCTGTCATCTTCCTGCTCCCTTCTAGATATAACTAGCTTTTTTCCTTTCATATGGGATGCAGGTAAACAAACCTTAGATTAAAGAGAACTCAAATTTGAGTGTACAGCTTAAGATCAAGTGAGGGAATCACTGCATGTGTCAACCAGAGAAAACAGCTCCCTGTTTATACTGAGGGCAGGTGCTATAAAGTCTTGACCTTGTCTACAGTTGATAAATCACTGATACTTTTTTTTTTTTTTTCTGAAACCTTCACCTTGTGCTGGTTCCTTACCTGAAACCGTACCTTTGCTGGTGGTATCACTTCGCTTTCCACAGCCACTAACTAGAGAAATCTCACTTCTTTACATATAAAAATTTCATCCTTTTTTGTCTGAAATAGTATGAATGGATTTCCCAGAAAACAAAATGAAAACCTGCCTTCACCTCTCACATAACAACCTTCCGTTTAGATCTAAACGATGACCAACTTTTTATGTCTTTAGTCAACATATTTTGCCTTCCCTTCTTTCTCACAGATAATTGAATATGTGTTAAATAATACATAGTACACCTGTTTCTTGATGCTGAATCCCAAGGCTCAAGTCTGGTCCTCTGTTTTTAGTCAAAGTAATAATTATAATGAAAAGCAATGAAAACCAGATACAAAAGATGTATGCTAGAGGCTATTTTCTAAATAAACTGTATTTTGAAGTTTTCATGAGAGTCATCTTGCAGATCCCAGAGTGGCCCTATTTCCCAGTGCAGTTCAAGCTGCGTGAAGTCTTCAAACCTCACTGCCTTGTGTGTTTTCTTCATTTCTTTGAAAAAGGAGATCTGGAAACTGTATCCTGAATGTTTTTGAAACATATGTTATCAAACAGCTTTCACTTAATGGTACATTTGTGACTTAGGAAGCCAAATTAGCTCAGACTACAAATTTAGACACCTACGTAAATACTCTATCTTGGTATTTTTCATGTGCAGTATGCACCTGTGTGCTATTGAGGACATCACAGTGAATGTGCCTGTTGTTGGCAGTGGGAGGGTTAAGTCTGAGCTCACTAAAACCTTTTTTAAGCCTGTGCTTGTAAAGCAAAGGAGGATTTCTAAGTAATATACTACTTGAGCTCATTTTAGCCCTGAGCCTTTCTTAAGGCAAAACCCATCAGCTGCATTAGAGAGTATACGTACCAGTCATTATTGGAGGATTTGAGACTTCCCCAAGGAGATGTTTAACTAATAAGAAGGTTAACTGTGCCTATATGCTTGTCAGTCAAGCGAACAGTAGTCTGCAAAATCCTTCCATAAAGGAGAACAAATAAAGAAAAAAAAATAGATGGAGCATGCAGTTCCCTCATCCATAAGGCACAATTTCTCCTCTCCCTGGATCATTCTCTTTCGTGTCAAGCATTCCAGGACTCCTGCGAAAGAAGCTCTTGCCATTAGTATGACCTTAACTGCTCAGTGCAGCATGATAGCATCTGCATTATTTCTATGCCATAAAGGTGTAGTAATAATTATGAGTTGAATTTAAGCATATTCCTGTTTACATTATACATAACTGGAAGTTACTGACAGGCAACTGGTCACCATGTTTGTTAGCCTGTAATCATGCACAATAACATTTAAGATTTTCTAAACCAAAGATGTTGCATCTTTATTAAGGACTGCAGCATACAGAAATTAAGTCAAATCATTTGTAATGAATTTTGACAGAAGTTTCTTGAACTTAGTATGTACTGAGGCTTGAAAACAGTTCAAATAAGGATTTTTTGA
The DNA here is from genome assembly GCF_031877795.1 of Strix aluco. NCBI lineage: Eukaryota > Metazoa > Chordata > Aves > Strigiformes > Strigidae > Strix > Strix aluco. The sequence goes on from NC_133943.1 coordinate 767,155, forward strand.
AAGCACATACTTGTTTAACAAAAAACATTGCAACTTTACAATGTGACATTAACAATGTTATTAATTTTCTATGTATGGACATAGATTTAATCAGATTCCCAAACTCTTATGTGTGGCAGCAGTTTGGGTGTGGAGCATACAGCTGACTGTGGAATTTCACACTGTGCATGAACGGCTGACACCGTTTGGCAAGGCTGGCCTTCAGCGGGGTGGCTAAAGCACCAGTGGGTGGCTTGTGCTGCAAAACCTTCCTCCATGATGTGTGTTTTCTCTGCTCTCTGTGTCTTTGGGAGAGAATGAAAATGTGGAACCACAGTGCCAGGATAACATTTTGACTTCTAAAATTATCTGTGAATAATTTTAGTTAAATACCAACATGCTGAAATTGCAGAATTCCTGCCCATACTTGTATTTTCACTATCGCCAGTTTTGAGCCATTTTCAATATTGTCTTGAATTCTTCAGATTTGACATCTCCCAGCCTTCAGTGATAATGTCAGGAAACGGAATGAGTGAGTCACAGAAAAAAGCCCTTTAGGCAGATCTCCTCATAGCCCAATTCTTCTTAATCTTTAAAATTGGAAATTTACTGTGGCAGAAAGTTGCGGGTAAATGGCACCAGCTGACGAGTAGAGCTGCTCAAGTCGGTCCCTTGTGACACTTCCCAGGGAACTGGCCTTTCCCGGGCACAGATTCCATCGGCCCATGGCTGAGCAGAAAGCCCCCGGGGCCACCACCGCGAGGGCAGGGGCTGGCCACGTGTGCCGTGGGGAAGTCCTGCATGAGCGGCTCAAAGTGTGCTTGATCAGTGATAAAATTGTCCTTGTTGCAGTGCAATCCAGTTCTGCTTCATCGCTGGCTGCGGGCAGGGCTGGTACCTGGCTTGGTGGCCCTGGTTGAGAAGTGTCCAAGTCAGGGGTCCATCCTCTGGGTAACTGACCCGCTGCCCACGCGTGAAAAATCCTGAACACGTGTTCTGTCCTCATCACGCTACACAAGCAGGAGAAATTTTGAAGGAAAAACATCCTAGTCCCCACCCATGGTATGGGATAGCTTTTACTAATTGCCAGAGTTGAGATGCGTTTCTCACGGAGACCCAACCATGTTTCTTTCCTTGCTGACAGTGTTTGATATCGAATTGATCTCATCCACCCTGCTGCTTATACTGGAATAACGAAGCCTGTGTGGCTCAAAGAAAACACGTCCCAGTCACTGGAGCACTCGGAAGGCATTTGCTTGTTATCTTGATGTGACTTTGCCCATGGATGTTGCTGGAAGTGGTGCCATTCCTGGGAGACAATTCGTGTGTGTGACAGAAAGCACAAAGTGGAGATGCAGAGCATTACAGCTGGATCCTCTCTCAAAATAAATTAGAAAATCCCAAGCCTTCTCCTTTTAGGTAGGTGTGTAATTCAGTAGACACAAAGTGCAGCCTGTAACGGGATGTGTGCAACCCCAGTAAAATTCAAGACTTTCTTGCGCAGAGCTGTATCAGTAGGGGACAGATACGCGACCTCTCAGTTTAATGAAGCCACTGGGTTGGTGGGTGTGCTGTTGGTTTCTTATGACTGCGTTTGTATAAATGTCGTACTGCTTCCTTCTGATCAGGCAGTTTTAAGAAGGTGCCTTACCGTGCCCGTTGCTGGCGAGGATCCCCGCGCCTTTGCAAAGTGGAGGGGCGAACCCCGCTGCGAAACATTCCCCGTCCCTGCTGCTTTGATGTATTGTTGGTGTAAAATCATCAATTACACAACGCGTTTTCGATTCCTGTAACATCATGTTGCCAAACTACTTAATAATGGCATTAGCAAACTGGAATTGAATTTCTCATAGATGGTTTGAGCCAAGTTTGTGACAGCTGATTTACAGCGTCTCTGATTCACTGCTATTCCCTGCTTCTTAGACCCTTGATAAATCAGACTCTTTACACGCATTTAGTTGTTTTTAATTTGCATTTGTGTTACAAAAAGTGGGAGGAATTCAGTTCCTCAAGGGATGGCAGCACTTCCCAAGAGATCGTTCTGTCTGTTTTGCAGAATTCAGGCTCCCATCCTTCGCGCTAACCCTTTCCTTTTTTTCCCCAAATGTTGCCTTGTGAGAAGCCCTGTGCCACTTGAGTTGTGCCAGGGAGTTACTACACTGAGGCATTTAAAAAATGTTTTTTCTTGTAACTCCTTAGTTGTTCTGATAGTTATTCCTTAAATGTTTTTCTTCTTCCCAGCCAGAAACCAGGCTCCACTTCCTTTCCTTTTGACCTCGGTGCCCCTGTCCAACCTTTTTAGTGGCACACTTGGTATTGGCTGAATTATACAGGTCATTTTGGGGTAACTAGAAGCCCCTCGATTGTTTCTGCTGTTATTTCCCTAGCCTTTTGCTTCCAAAACAAACAACTTCTAACTGACACGAATCTCATAATTCGTCTGTAACATCACATACAGATAAAATCTTAGCTGTTTTTTGTGTCACGCTGCAGTTGTTTGGGAGAGTGGCTGTGGAGCCCAGGTTTTTGGAAGTTCCTGTTTAAAGGGCCTTCTGAAGACATTTCTTTCTTTTGCAGAGGGCATTTGAAAGAACAGTTTAATGTACTGCAGTGACATGGCACCAGGGTAGGACACGTTCCCCTGCCCTCTGCATAGCCCTCTTCATTCACATTTTCTTCAGTTAGTGAGCCATGTAAATAGGATTGCCTGTGAAATTACTTGTTTTTTTTGATGTGTGTTAATGTGTTTTGCCTAATGCATCTTGGCAAGATGAATCTGGAGAAGGAGCTGCTCTTGGGACGCTCCTGCTGCTCTCACCCTGCATCACCTTCACCCTCTCGTTGTCACCTCTCTTAACCCGGGTCATCGGGCGCTGGCTCGTGTCGTGCCGGGGGTTGTATCCCTGCGGGACTGCTTGTGGCCAGGGCGCGGGAAGGAGAACAGGAACCATCTCAGTGCTTAGATTCCTGCGCCTGCAGAGGTTCGAGGCTGCAGCAGGAGTTTGCTGCCTGCACAGAGCTGCTGGTCCCGTCACTGGAGCAGGTTTCTCTTTCACCCTGGTGCTGGCATCTGAGGCTTTGAATGGCTGCTTGGGCTGTGTTTGTGCAGAGGGAGTGCTGGAATCCTCTAGAACTCAAGAGGGAGACTTCCCTTGCATGAGGCTTTTCTTGCTTATAATTCCTGAGAGGTGTTTTAAGGTGCTCAAGTGACAGAAGGGTTCAAGGCCAGGTTGGACAGGGCTTTGAGCAACCTGGTCCAGTGGAAGGTGTCCCTGCCTGGGGCTGGGGGATCAGAACTAGGTCTCTTCCAACCCTTTCTGTGATTCTGTGATATGGTTCTATGAAGAACATTACTCGCACTGATATCTAAACATAAAATAAAAAGCTACTGCTGGCTGGTAAATGCGTCAGCCTTCAGGAGCATGAAACAGCACAGCTTACTCTTGCATGTCTTGTAACTTCTGATATGGCTCTTTCTTCCCTGCTCATCTGCTGTGCTGAGGTTTGCTTTAGTGCACAGTAAGTCCAAATTCAGCAATTTACATTTCTCTTAGCTTGAACAACTCTTTCCACTGCTTATTACTTTGCAGACACCATGAGATATTGCTACACACAGGCAGCTTTCACCAAGGGAGCCTATTGTGTTGGTATTTCCTTGATTACACCATCCTCTGAACCCTCCGTTAAAAGAAAAAAGCCCTTTGTGTGTCAAATACAGCCAGATCGGCCTCTTGCCTTTGATATGGAAAGTGCACTTAATGCTTGGAAGGAGAAGCCGAAGCAAAAAGGTGCTGCTGGGGAGGGAGGAAGGAATAACTGTTTTGTTCTCACCTAATTCCAGACTAGATTTTCTCCACCTCCTGTGAGCCGGAGCACGGTGGGGAAGCCTCAGGCAGCTGATAGCGGGTGTGTTTTCTGCCTCTTTGCACCACCAGTGGTTGTTTGCGCTGTCAACGTGCATCACGGGAAAGGGGGTTTTTTGGTAAATTGTAGCTCTCTTACATCAGTTGAACATGGACAGTCTTTGAGGGTTTAGGAGGTTCTGCAATGCTCTTGTAGTCTGAATTGGGAAAGGGCAATGAGGGCCCATCATGTTTAAACTAAATGAGTAAGACTTTGAAGTGATCTTTAGTAAATGTAGGTGTGTGGAGGATAAAGGATCCATCAGTTTGGGATGCAGGAGTGAGGTGATTCCACAATGTTATGGAAGGGTCAAGGCAGGAATAAGACTTTGATGGACAGTGATTTGGGAGCATCTGTGATGGAGCCAGGGTGGAGGAAGGAAAACCTCGGTCAGCAGATATTCTGGGAGCCATCTGATGTCCTGCAGGTTCAGGTGCTGTCACAGGAGTGGGGTCGATGTCGCTGCAGTGGTCTGAGCTGCACGGGGCAGCTCGCTTGGGCAGCAGGAGGGGGCCAACAGGAGAGTTGCTTTTCAGAGGAATGGAGGGTTCTGAAGCTTGATGGCCTTAAGCCAACCTGTCCACATTTTCAAGGGAACCAAATGGCTTTAAGTGTTTCCAGAGGGGTATCTTTTAATTTCAGCTTTTTGGCCCCAAATGAAGTAACAGTAATGGTGTGTCTAAACAACATATGGTGATGCTGTACAGAGATGCACGAGCTCATTCAAATGCTGAAAAGTTGATAGCTTAATTAGCTGCTGAGGTGCCTCCGAGGGGATACAGCTGGAAGATGCCCAGGGTCTGCTGCTTCTCAGGACCCGTTTCCTGGCTGCCGAAATCCTGTCTCTGCACTTCGGTGCCTGCCCATGGCGGAGCTGCCTCTGAGCAGCACAGGGACCTGTTGATATCAAGGAAGGACCTTCTGGCAAGATTTCTCTCAGTGAAAACTTAGAGGAAAATAACTGCCTTTGGCTCCGTGAAGTGTGTTTGATAAAGCAATGGCTGGGTAAGGCCAGGTCCTGGAACAAGTTGGTGAGACATCAGTGATGTGCTCTAACCTGCTCTTACAGCGGTTTTTCTTCTTCCTTTTGGCTGCTCTCAACATGATGGGCACATCCTTTGATCTTGTTTTATGGTTTATCAGTGTTTGCCATCATAACAATATTTCTATAGCTTTTAACTTCAGAGAGCCTAATGGCTTTATTGCATTTCATTCAGTGGGTACCTGCCTCTTGATTTTTTCCTCTGCTCCCTCTTCTATGCGATAACGCAGCACTACGGGTGTCTGTGCGTAGACTGAAATGCCCAGGCTCCACTCGAGTGGCCCAGGATAATGCTCAGTGACATTCTGGCACAACCTAAATTTTGTCTTAGGGGTCTGTAAGTGGTACTGAGCTATCTTGAGGAAGAAATGGCCTTTATGAAATGTTTTCTTTATCAAGAGCTTCAAAGATGCTTTTTAGTTGAGGTTGCAAGTCAGATCTTCAAATTTATTGTTCTGAGAGGTTAAAAAATAGATGAATTGTAATATTCTTTCTTCTCAGGTCATTATGCTTCTCAAGTCATCTCTCTACTTGGCAAGAAGAGAGATGCTTTTTTATCTTTTCTGAGGCTAAAGCCGAGGGCTTTTTAGCAGTAGAAAAATAGTCAGAATAGCATTGCAGTGAATTTTATTAAAAGCCCATACAAAAGTATTTACATGTGGTAAATATATTCTACCTGCTTCACGTATTAGTTTCTGCTGAACTGCTTTTATTAAAAATGGGCAGAAATTTGTAAGGTTTAATATGTTAGATAGTTTAAAGTATGGCAAAAAGCAGCTTAAGATCAATTTAAAGGTTTTTTTTTTCAACTGTAGTTGGTGGAAACTGTTTACTGAGTTTTCTGTGAAAACTTTTAACCTGCAAATTCCAATTTCATAGTTGATTTGTACGTGGGAACTTAATTTGTGATCTGAGCAGTTTTGATGTGATTCGCAGGCCAGGGGCTGTTCCATTTCAGGATGGGGAGGCTGAGATCTGTGCGCTGGGTTCCAGCCCCTCTGAACGCTCAGGCAGGCCTTGGCCGTCGGGTAATCTGTGGCAGATATTTTCTTACAGGTGGGGGCATTTCTGGCAATGGGCCATTCAGTGGAGCGTGCATGGGAGTGGATGTACAAAGGAACATCCTAGAAATGAACCGGACTGATTTAAATAGAATATTAGCAAAAGGGTTTTTTGCTGCCGTATCAAATACGGGGCAGCAGCTCTGTGCGGCGGCTCTCAAGTTCAGCGATGTCTTTCCAAGCGCCACGGGTCTGCTGCACTGCACGGGGTCCCGGTCAGTCCCTGTGATCAGCCAGTGAGACGCCCTCACCCCTTCAGTCGTTCTTCCAGCCAGCGAGTCTGTCTGTCCGTCCTGACAAGGGTACGAGTGTGTTTCACGCTTGCTAGACGGGTTGTGCAGGGTGCAAGGCCCCTCGGACTGCCTGCTCTCCTCTCGTGTCCGGATCGGGGGAATCATACCTTGAGTTCAGTTTTTCTGCCAGGGGCACTCAATTGGAGTTTCTTTGCACCTAATAGAAAACGGAGAATGCCTTTTCGTGTTTATTACCCAGACCATTGCCTTAGCACTCCCAAGATTTTATCTAATGTGACTTTTTCTAACCTTGTGGAAATTGCAGTGATGGAAGATGCATCAGCAATTTTCAATCTTATTTCTTTTCCAGTGGTGCCTATCAGCTTCTTAACAGCATAATGAACGAGTTCACGGGTGTTTTTCTTTTACTATCTTTGGGTTGTTTGAAAGGAGCGATATTTTGGTCAATGAGACAGACGGTAGAGAGGCAAGGTGAACTACAGTTTACCTTTTTTCATACGTGTCTAAGAGAATATGATTAAACATTAAAACTATGCAGTTAATTCTGCTGTATTTACCAAAAGAAAATTTTCTGAGGAGTGGTTGTTATGGAAACAGTAGCCCTCTGTCCTTCCAATTGGAGAAGATTTATTTTAAGGGAGCTAAAAACCTTTAAATATTCAGCAAGTATGAAAAGGTGAGATCATAATATTCATCTTACATATCCTCTGCGAAGCTTCAAAAACTTTCATGACGATGAGAAGATAGTGCAGCGTGGCAAGCAAGAAAGGCTTGAGAGCCGGTTTTTAATGTGGAGAAGTGACGGGAGTCATAAATAAGGGAAATAGGACATTCCTAAAGGGAGGTGGGACTGCTCGCGTGGAGACGCATCGTCACGTGCAAACCCAGCGCAGGAGAACAACCCCCCAGCCATGGGGCTGCCTCACCTGCAGGCCTGGACCTTGGCCGGGTCTGAGCCCTGGCTCCCGACGCTGCCTCCAGCGGGACGCAGGCCCCAGCGCTGCCGGTCGTGACTTGCTGCAGGAACGGCCTCTATTTATAGGGGTTCTGTGGGCCTCGTAACGGCAAGTCGTTTAAATCGGTACCGTGTGCTGAGAGCATTTCTCTTGTGTTGCACAGTAGCTCCAGAACGGGTCTCTGTGGTGTATGAAAGGAATTTTAGATTCAGCATATCAGAAATCGGCATACCGGTACCTTCGGATGACAACTTAAAATACTGTAATTTGCTGAACAACCACACGCATAAAAAAAAAGAAAAAAGTTGTTCCTGGACTAATAACAAAATAACACGACCAAAGCTGCAGTAGATAGCAGGAGAATTGTTCCCTGAAGTACTTTCAGGTTGAACATCAAGCTTCAGCTTCACTGTATTCTTGCTTCTTCTGTGTTCACTTTCAAAAACCATCTAGGGCTTAAATATAGATTAAAGAATTATTATTTTTTCCCACTGAAAATGGAATTATATTTTGAATTGCAATTTTCTATTTTTTAATGGTTCTTTAGCTACAGCACACATTTAGTTAGGTCTTGTGTTTCTGAAACTTTCCTTGTAGGGATTTCTTTCTGTATTGGCCACTTTCAGGTAACAGCCTGGAATCTGAACATTATAATGAAGCATAAATGTTGAATTCTTTTTTATTTTGGAACAAATACATAATGATTAACTGCACTGATTATCCGTAAGGGCTTTCAGTGGTGACAGGGCCAGTGGGAGGAGGAAGTGGAGGAGCCTGCAGTGAGGGAGCATGGCACTTCGTGCGATGTCCTCTCAGATCTGCTGCTGTTGGCCCCCAAGGTGAGAAGCAGGAATCTCAGATGAAAGGAGATGCCTCGTCTTCAGAGGCAGCTGGTTAAATGCAGAACATCACCTTTGTTACGGGCTCCGTGCAGTGGCATTTCCACACTAGTGCAGAAACACTGATGGGCAAGTGGGTTGACAAACTTGGGATCTTATTTCCACGGGCTCTTCACTAATACTGAAATTACACGCTGACTGTAGTATTTTCCTATGTAAGCATTTTGATTATAATTAAAGATGCTGCTTGCAAACTCTCATCTGAATTTAACTCACAGTATTTCATTGTATGTTAGAAATAGTTTATTAAGCTCTCAGATCAAATAGGAGCTAATGTAGGGAATAGAAAATCAATGCTGCTTTAATTAATCTTTTGTTTTTGAGAAGAGGAGGAGGGGAACATGACTTTCAATGGGAAAAAGTGAAATTAACCCCCTTCCAAACTCCTACAAAAGCACAGCTTTTGGTAAAAGTCCAAATACTGCAGGTGCCATGGAGGAAGAATGAATCATGTCATGCCAATATCCAGACTTCAGTGTCATGAACGCGTTTGCTCCCTGCAGGAGTAACTGTCGGTTGCCACAGTTAGCAGGTAACCGTGTGGAGCTGTTGTGCCAACTTATGGCTGTGTTCTGCTTGCAGTTTCTTTAGTTTGGGTGAAAATTGGGGGTCTGCAGAAATCATTAACGTTGCTTCATGCGACTTACCCTCTATTTTGCTGGTCCTTTGCAGAGTGTGAATGTCACCTTCTGTGTATAAACCCGCCAGCCGTCTGGGGAAGAAAGTGAATTTCACAGTTCTACCTGGGGTGCATCATGTTCTGTTCCTTGGGAGGTTTTATAACGATACGAAATTTTCCTGTTGGATTTTACACTAGAGAAAATGGCATTTGTGTAACTTTAAGGCCCTTTGTCCTGTCAAATCCATTCTCTAGCTGTTAAATCATTTTTAAACAGTGCCTTTCTCTTTCCAGGCTGTGCTTTAAGAGTTCAGGTATAGGAAGTGTCAGCAGCGTACAACTGCTGGGGCCCAGCTTCTTCCACCTGGGACAATGCCCATGCCGGGCTGGGGAGCAGCTCCCGTCCCACGGCATTTCCCACCCCACTGCTGGGCTCTGACCCTGCTGCAGTTTCCCCTCAAGGGCCAGGGCTGGGACTCTCCGGCCGGCTGGAGAGGGGTGGAGGAAGACACGGTGCCTTCTGGGGGTGGCACTGGCTGCCCCATCCTCTCCAGAGCTGTTTGTTTCCTTTTCTGTGTGTGCGTAAGCAAAAGGCTTTAGACGACAGCCGTCCCCGGGGAATAGCGTGGTCTCGTTCGTACACCTCCGTACCATCTGCTCTGGATGGATATGGACCTTCAGCTGAAACCCGTCACTGCTAGTTCTCTTGTCACAATTTTAGCAGTCTCTCTTCTACCCTTGGCCATGCCGTGCGTATCCTCAGCGCCGTGGTAGTTAATCAAGCTGCTTGACAGTGACTTTTTTCTTCCAGAGATGAGGGGCGAGCTCTTTTGTGGTGAAGGCCTTTACAGCTCCTCTGCTGAGGGAGGGGATCTGAGGTGCCGAGGCCTGTGCGGCCAAGGGTCTCTTGGCCCCCGAGTGCCCTCAGCTCCTGGGCAGTGGCCGCAGGGTGACAGTGGTTTCTGACTGTAGCAGTGTGCCTGTGAAGCTGTTGGGAAGGAGAGCTGGGGTCAAGTGCAGCCTTGCAGTTAACTCGGGTTGTTAGTCTGGACCGGATCCAGAACAGATCCATCCCAGGGGGGGTGTGTGTGCTGTGCTTGTGTGCTGAAAGGAGGAAAAAAATTATTCTTTGCAGAACTTCTCATGGATTTCACTGAAAATTAGGCAAATAAATTTCCAAGGAGACTGTAATGAACTCACAGATGATGAAGTTAGGCGTGTTGGAAGCGTGACTGAAACCCTAATAAACCCGGGGCAGGGACGATCTCCCGGGGTGCGCCCAGCCTCCGAGCGACGCGCAGGCCTGTGACACGGGCTGACAGAGGCGCGGGGTCTGCGCAGGCAGCTGCTCCAGATGTCAAATTCTGTGCAGGTGCTGCTGATGCACAACAGCCCTGTGTGAGGGGAGGGCTCCAGGCTGGGGGAGAGCAGAGGCGAGGGGGTGCTGAGCACCCTGACCTCGGCCGGGGTTGCTGTTTTGGCAGGTTTTGTTGCCTCCGATGGGGCAGAGGAAGGTGGAGACTGGTCGGTGCCTTCCCTCAGCGGATTTAGGTGGAACCTCAGCGGGGTTTGCACCCGCTGCCAGAGCATGTCCGCAGCAGGGGGCACGCGGGCACAGCCCCAGCCTCTCCTGGCCAGCTACAGTCCTGTGGCTCAGCCTCTAGGAAAGTCTTTAAAAGGACAAGGGGCACTGAACCCCTTTTGGCCTTGTCTGGTGAGATCTGGGGGAAGGAAAGTCGCGATGAAATATGGGTTGTTGTAGGGAGCTCTGCCTCAAAGAGGTGGCAAATCGCATTTATGCCTTGGACCATGTTTAGACTGAGGCTGTGTGCTGTCTCCTGCAAGCTGAGGTTTGGGGTTTGGAGGCTTTTGATCATCATATGGGATGTGGGGAAGGAATTTGCCGTCACGGACAAACCCAGAAGCCTTCCCGTTGCAGGCAAACCTTGAAGCAGCAAAAGCCCCGTTTCCCCACTTCATTATACTTGTTTAATAGTGCCCCAGACACGTGCTCTGCCTCTCTGGGTGTCTGCCCTCCTCTCCCTCGCCAGGACTTGCTCCTCTCGGCAGTATTCCCCTCCAGTCTGCCTCAGGTTTTGTGTTTTGTTAATGGTTGAGCCTTTTTGTAATGGAGCAGCGACAGTGCCCAGAGGTCAGTTCCTGAACTCTTCCTGGTGCTGTCGAGGAATGCAGAGCCGTGTTGGAGCTCCTGCGAGGGAATGGCAGTGATATCCACATCTTCATCCCTGAACCTTCTCCACTCTCATGAGCGTTTCTGGGGAATTGTGCCCTTAATGAAGCAGCACTTTGCAAAGGGGAGCGATCCTGAACGCACCAATGGGTGCGTGCGGGAGCCCTCGAGGAGAGTGTCTGAGCAAAGGGCTGAAAGTCTCTGCGCTCATTTTTCTTTCTGTATCGGAAATGCCAGTGCAGATGTCTGAAGTCCCTGCGCTCGCACTGGTTGCTGTCTCTGTGGTTGAACTGCATGCGTAAGCACCACGTTTATACGGTGCTTGTAACGCTGCTTTCTAAAATATTTAAAATACATGAAATCTCCCAAGTCCAGGAGGGAACATGAATGATAGGCAACAAAGCGTTTATGTAAGATGGGTCTTCAGCTGGATGTTTTGGATCAGGCAAAGGAGCTTTGTAATGAACTAAAAAGGGGAATTTATTGCCTAGCTATCAGTGGCTTTTTTCTCTTCTTCTGTGGTCTGGTGACAAACGACTTGCTCCGAAACAAAGATAACTGCTTCTGCCACTGCTGAGCTAATCTTCACAGGTGGTCAGCACTGGAAAACCAAATTCCACCTCTAGATGCTGATTCTGCAGCATACTGTGAAAGTTTCACAGTCCATTTGTTAAAGTCCATTTTAGAAACTCTAGAACAAATGTGTTACGTTTCTCTGCTTTGATTTACTTTCATGAGAAATAAAAAAAAAAAAAATTGTTATTCTCCCCCTAAAAAAAAGGTGCTGAGAAGCTATTTTAATCAGGAAAATAAAAATTAAAATTTTAAAAATAAAAGATTTTTTGTGCTCTTCTTAAGAACAGAGAAGGCTGGCTATTACAGAGTAACCCAAACTCCTCCAGACCAGGAGAAGTAAAGCTTTAAGTGCTGCTGTCTGCATCCTTTTCAAAACGATTTCATGTTAATTTTTTAGGTGTGTGAGGTTGCTATAGCTGTCACTATAGGTGATAGTCAATGATAAAAATAACTTTATTGCCTATGTTTTCAGACTAATTTTGATTTTTAATTTATTTTTTTATACATATGGATAGAAGTCATTCCAGTCTGTTTGTTTTTATGTATATTTAAGTATGAAGTGAATTAGGAAATTCCAGTTAATTTTAATGGGATACTAGTTTCAACCTCATTGGATCAGAGCCTGAGAATTGAAAAGTAGCCAAGCTTTTTAATAAACCCTTACAACTCTTGTTCTAAGTGGTGCACGTGATTTACCAGGCTCAGGCTAAAGAACAGCTTACTGTGTCAATTTATCCTGACAGCATGTGTCTCTGATGTTTAATTTCATTAATAAAGAAACATTTGCGCTGAGCATTCAGAATTGTATGGGGCTGCCACCGTGGCAAGAAGTTAATCATCTTGAAATAAATGATTGCTTCGGGGAAGCTGGGGGAGAGATGGTAGGAGGAAGGTGTTTGGATTTGGAGAGCAAACCGAGTGCTCCCCACATGAGTGCTGGCGGGGACGCGCTGCGGCTCTCGGTGGGGAAGTGCCAAGGGACTGTAGGTTGTCTCAGAGTGTCTCAGGATAAAGGAGTGGGACAAAGTCTATCCATTTTGTCAAGTTTGGTCGCTGCCTTCTTTCTCCTTCTTTTGGTTTCTGTCTACAAACAAGACAGAAGCTCATAGCCAGGCCGGATCCCTGGCCGCGTTCTCGCTGCCGGGTGACCTGCTGCGGGAGGGCTGGGGCACGGCGCCTGTCTGAAGGAGGGGCTGGCCACGGCGAACCTCGTGGTGGTTTGTATCAATTCTCTCTCCAACATATGTGAAAAGCACAGAACAGTGCACCTACTCCTGAAATGGGGCCATTTCTGAATGAGAAAGCATCTCGGGACAGGAGTGTAGGTAAGAAGGATGCAACCAACAGGGAACTGGAATTTTGGTAGACAACAAAAATAAGCATCCCAATGGGAAAAAAAATGAGGAAAAACCAATAGCCTTATTGTGGGATCTGTGAAGACGACGAGTGGGCAGTATCAGAGGCAGACTCAGCTGAGAATTAGCTGCTATTCTGCCCATTTAGAAGGAAGAATTGCAACCAATTACATTATTTTAGCACCAGGGTGTATTGTGAGGAGGCTTTTCATCCAGGCATCTGATCCAGCCCTGTTTGGTTTATGAGATCTGACAGGAACCCCACATAAAATCTGATGGCTTCAGGCAGGTGATTAGTGTAAGCACAGTGTATAATTAGTGATGATGTTTATCGTGCAAATTAATGGAAATGAAAGCTTTACTTGTGCACATTAAATTGAAGTGTTTGTGCGGGTATATATGTGCAATGAATTCCAGTATTTTTTCATGCCTGCCCGTCAGTGCAAACGCGCATCCTCCCCGTGCTGATGTGGAGTGGGAGCTGGTTGTGGCTGTGATGAAATGGCATTAGAATTTCCAGCATCTGTTTTCTGGTGATATTATTATTACAGTCCTGCTTTGTGTCCCACAAGGCTCGTTCAGGTCTCCCGCTGCTCCTCACAGCTTCTGCTCTAACCTGGCTTCGCCCCCGCCCCGGGAAAGGGGCATCTCGGCGAAGCAGAGGCCAGCCAGGGGGGAGCGAGGCTTTTCCAGTCCGTACTGCAGCTGGCTAAATGGTAGAGGAGAGCAGCGCTCTTCAGCTCCTCCATTACTAGATTAAGCTTTCAAATGTGCTCAAAGCTATTTTTGTATTTTATCTTACTTTGTGTTAAAAAGTGGGTGGGGTGGAGGAAGGGAATTTGGAGAAACTTGATGCACAGTGTGTATTTATAATCCATTCAGGGGGTGACCCTTCTTATCTTGCACATACTTTGCCTTGGGGAGACTAGAATATTTCGTTAGTTCTTAGGGTTTTATACCCTTCCAAATAAAGTCTCTGTACTGGAAAGCTGTTGTCCAAGCACTGGGCTTACATCATCTCTGCAAATGATTACTCCAGAAAAAGAATGTTCTGAAAACATGAAATTCAGAATTAAATATAAGAGAAACAGCAGTAAACTCTCTGACCAGAAAAGAAGTTATTTTTTAATTCCGTCATTCCGTGGCAATAAAGTTATACCCAAAATAACTGCTGCAAAAAGAATTTTGACTGTGACTCAGAGAACTGCAAGGAACCCTGAAAAGTTGTAAGGACGTAGCTATTTCTGTTGATTTTAGGGGGAATGGACTTGGAGGAAAACATGATGGTAGAGTTAGATAAATAACTCTAAAAAAACTTGGGGCAGAGTTAGGTACAGAATTCTAAAATTGTTACTCTGGTCTACTTCCTACTGATCTTTTTTCTTCCTTCCTTCCTTTCTTCTCCTCCCAAGAGGCCTCAGTCCTCCATCTGCATCCTTATTTCCTTTTGTTTTGTTTCCAGCTTCCTTGGTTTCACGGTAGCTGCTGTGCTTGGCACCCAGCCGTCGCTCGTCAATCCGAATTTGTAGATAAGGTACCTCTTTAAAAACAATTTTAGTAAGTGAACAAGGTCCATTTAGTCTTCATTGTCATAGATTGCATTTCCTGAAGAGACTGGAAGGATCACTGTGCAGTTTAGTGAATTAACTCACATGCTCTTGCTGCTTACCTGGGGCTGAGGAATCTGGGCTCATCCCACAGAAAAGTGACTGAAAATCGATCAGCTCAGAGAGCTGTAAAGAGCTCGCTGGGGAGATGCAGGCAGGCAACTCCATCCTGAACTACTTACGCTGTGACAACAGCAGCCTGCATTTCCTCTAATTCAGTCGTCTCCAGGGCATTCATGGTAAGCAGGCCCGGGAAGGAGATTTTTTGAGTATTGCAGCTGCACAGATGACTGCTGGAGGAGCACAAGGTGGCTGCTCGCCGGGTGCTGTGGGCACATTGATTCACTGGTGTCCGTCCATGCGTGCCGACTTACAAAAACCCCGAGTGAGGCTGTCGATGCCTTGCACAAAACCAGGACTATTTATCGGTTTTCCAGCCTAAAACATCTTTCCTTGCACGATTTCCAAGATAACAAGCATTTTCTTAATAAAAAAAATTGGAAGTAGCAGCTCCAGTTGGCTCCATCAGTCATCCACAGAAGGGGCTAATTTCAGCAGCGGGTTATGTGGTCACACATGCTCCCTCCCCTGCTTGGTGTTCTCTGAAACTCAGAGGTACAGTTTCCGTCTTGTACATGAGATGTTTTGTTATTATGTCTGCTCTACCCAGCTACCCCTCAGCTGGCTGCGAACCAAAGCCCTGCTTTCATTCCTGCTCATGCTGGCTCTACACACCATTTGTGATTGAAGTGTGTTGTCCACATGATGCTGCTTTTTTTTTTTTTAAAACCAGAAGAGCTTTCTGTTAAGAAATCAATGACCTGAGTTTATGAATGTTGTGTGGTATATGACAGGGAAGATACTCTGCTGCAAAGTCAGAACTGGGATGCAGTCTTGGTCTGCTGAGTGCAGTTCTGAGGATGCTATTTTTCTGCCTTTTTCCTTTTTTCCATCTCTCTCATAACCATCCTGCTGTGACAGAGGTGAGAACTGATATTAAAAAATATTCTGCAACTGGGTTTATTAATCAAGACCTTGTTTTATAGTTCAGAGAAGTTGTGTCCTTCCAGTGTGACCCAAGATTTAAACACGTGGGTTAACTGTGGAAGTGGTGAGTGTGGCTGATGCGGGCTGGTGGTTCTGCACAGGGTCCTCGCATGCACTGGAAGTGGTCTTGGGAAAGCCATGAAATCTCTCTTTATTTCTAGCACTCATAAAATAGGCTTGCTTCAGAATTCTCTGAGGAGCAATGTTAAAGTTCGTTTGGGATGACTGATGCTTTGCAGCCCTTTGGTGAAACACTGTGAGAGCGAAAAGCTGCGGTGAGAAGTGGGACATCGTTCTGCAGGGCCAGGGCTTGGGGGGGCCCGTGGGGCTTCTCTGGGGTGCGCTGGGGAGGCGGAGGCTTCTGCTGGCCGAGGGGCTCAGGCCACCCGGTCCCCTCCGGCGTCGCAGGCAGCACGGTGACGAGGAGGGCTGCCGGCCTCCCCTCAGCGCTTCTGTTACCTCCCACTGATGTTTTTGCCCAGGGAAAAGAAATTGAAATTGTTTTTACCCTCCCCTCTCTCTCAGGCTGAACTGATTTCTCTCTGGGCTGAAGATCAAAAGTAGATCCCTAGTTCCCAGTAACAAGGAATAACAAAAAAAGGGCTGAATTTCTTTGAAGTTCAATTAATTAATATTTCCACACAATACCATTTAAACTTCTGGGGATCTGGATAAAATGCAAGGCGTCTGGGTTTGCACCAACACGTTGTTTTTGGGTGTTCGGGGGTTTATAAGCACAGGCCTGGCTGCTGCGGCGGGGACGTGCCGTCCGACGGCAGCGTTTAACAGCCTGCGCCGGGGGCTCGCGGGGCGTCGCTCTGGCTGTTCCGCTGCCTCCGCCCCGACACAAAACCCAGACAGGAGGGATGCGGCCGTGGGGTGTGTTGGACCTGAGGGGTGCCATGCCTGGAAATGCAGGAAATACCCGCGGAGTTGTCCTGAGTCTCCGACAACCTCATGAAAAGAACAATTTAAAGTAAATTTCCTGCTATTTGGTAAAACAACCGAACAGCTCCCAGTAAGAGTGTTAACATCATCCAGCAGCACACAGCTACTCGAGACCTGGAGTCAGTGAATTTCTCGTCCTTCTGGTGACGGGCCAGCCTGCCGACGGAGAGGCTGCAGCTGGGAGCAAAAGCATCTTCCAGCTGCTGAGAACCACCAAAAGCTACCCGACAGGGAGTGTCACTTTTTGGTGACTTGCCCAATGGATTATTTTATATTGATTTCTCAGCAGAAAAAAAACCAACCCCACAGCAAACCATACGGAAACTCAGGGAGTCTGCCCTGTTCGAGTGGTTTTGTGGCCGCAGTGAAGTGAGCGGCGTTGCCTCGCAAGAGGGGGTTTGTTTCGCTTTGGTTTGTTTTTATTGACTTCGAGGTGGAGGTTTACAATGAGGACTGAAAGTTCTCTCTGGAGAACCCGGGTCTGACAGCCAGCGCTTCTTACCCGGGGAACGTGCCGGCTGCCGTATACCCAAGCAGGCTCACTCATCCCAAGACGGTCCTAAACTGATCCAGATTTCTCTCAAAATATCGATGATTTTGGTGACCTGTGATCACCAACTGGACAACGTGATTTCTGTGTCCAGGGCATCTACTTCTGATTCTTTCCTCCCTCCCTCCCCAGCTATCCTCAAATTAATTTAAGCAGTGAGAGGAGAACGGTATCAAGACTCTGGAGTTTCTATTGACAGCAGAAGAAAAATCTTTTTTATTTTTTTCTCTAAATATGTGGATGTCTGTTTGTGCTTTCTCCCTGCTCCTGGCTGTGCCTTCAGGAGGGTGAAAGGTTTAAGTTGATCCCATTAGTGCAGTGTATGTAGATATAAACCCTTTCCATGCTGAGTGTTGAGTGATAAGGATGAAAATATTATGGAAGGTCACTGGACCTCTAGGTAATCTGGACATGGCTCTTAGTGAAATAACATTGGAAAAATAGTTCTTCACTTTCATCTTCTGCACATACCTGAGGAATGTTTTCTATGTGTCTGTTTTTCCCTGATTTTGCAGGGTTTCTGGCAGGGTGAAGCAGATGCTGGTGATGGGGAGATGCCTTTCCCTGTTAGGAGAAGCGAGGGCTCATCTTGTTACCATTGGTGAGTAGCTAATTAGTAGGGCTGAGGCACTGCAAGAAAAGCTACTCAAGCCTGAGTGTTCGGAAGTGGAAAGGTTTTTAGCAAGATGCTTTTAAAAGAGTGTGTTCACCAAGAACCCCAGAGAACCACTCGATGTGAAAGCTTTTGCCTCAAAGTCCTCCTGAAAGGCTGGGAAAGCACTCAGAGTGGCTCTGCCATCTTTCAAAAGTTCTTCGGAAAGGCCATCAAAGTTTACAGCTCTCATATTTCATCGGTCCTCTTGTTCCTGGCTCCTGGCATCAGAGACAGTCCCAGCCAATGTTTTGCTCCAAAGAGCACTCCAAAGACAGTCTTTCAGTTCCTACACAGAGATTTAAAATGCTTTATCTATTTTCTGTTTCCTGATGACTATCATAATTAAGTATTATCACCACAGGTCGTAAATGGCTTGGGTAGACCATAGGCAGTATATGGAAAATCAGTCATCTTGCTAATCTACCTTGAAATATGGAAGAAGGATGCTTTGGGGTGAAAGAGCATAAAGGTGTCTTGTCGCAGACTTCAAACAGACTCTGCCATGGGTAAATCCATATCAAATTCACATAAAATTGGGTTGGCTAGCGTGCTTTTGATGTTCTTGAATTACTGCACAAAAAATGCTCAACAGAGATTATCTATTAAGATTTTCAGTTCAGTCAGGCATTTCTTTAAACAAACAAAAATGTTTCATCTTCAGTGAGCCCTAGCTAATAGCAGTTATCTCTTCCTTCTGATACAAATTGGATCGATTAGTGCCTTTCTTGTCAATAACATTCAGATCACCTTCAGCTTTCCGGTAAAACGGTTGTCCTCCCATGTTCCCAAATATTGGTGGGGAAGGTGGCTGGGCTTTTCGTGGAGCCGAGGACACACAGACTCAGCAGATGGGGCTGTAAAAGTCACTGAGTTAATTTTTTTACTTTCCAGCAGACGGGTGTGGAGGTGCTGCTGGGGAAGACCTCTTCACGGGGCGAGATGAAGGCGCCACCCAGCTATTTGCGTTCTGACCACTTTTACTTATCGTTTTATTGAGGTAAAGAGGAATAACAAAGTGGGTTTGGTTTTCTTCTTCTATACTTTGAAGGGAGAATTGAGACAATGTAGTATTTTGATGATTTTCCTGGTGTGTCATGGGGACTGTGGGGTTCCTGCTCCGCTGGCTGCTCCTGGTCCTGCTGTCTTTGCTGCTGGTAACACTGGGGAAGAGCCCAGTGAAAGCACATGTGGGACTGGGAATCCCTTGATTTTGTGAGCCTCTATGCCCATATTTAACATAAAACATCCACCACTGGGCATGGCCTCCTGCATTAGGTGTTGCCCAAACTGGGTGCACCCCAGCCCCAGCCGTGCGGAGCCCTGGGTGCCTCTGACCACGGGGAGCTCTGGCAGCGTCTCGGGGCCTCTGGCACCCATGCCTGCGGGAGGGAGACGCTCCGTGCCGCGAGTCATGGGTGAAGCTGGTAGGATTTTAGGTCCCCAGGTCCTCAGTCCGGTCGGCCAGCCCGTTGGCTTCTACCCATATGCAAACACGAGCCGTGCGTGACCGTGCTGGCTGGGGCCCTCCAAAATGTGGGTCCGCAGCTCCAGCGACACGGTGGCAAACAGCAAACTTTGGCTGGGGGGTGCGGGGGTGTCCCTGGGGAGCTGCTGCCCGGCCCCCAGCGGAGTCCCCGGGCTCTGTGGTGGCTTGTTTCCCACCCGGCTGTGCTGCTCCGGCTCTATTACATGGTCCCTTGCCTCCGAGCTTGAGTTATTGCCTACATGCATGGGTAGAGCCTTTGGAAAAAAACTAAGCGTGTAATTAAGAGGGTCAGTATATTTTACGGGGATAGTGACTAAAGGAAACAGCTTTTCACTTTAGTAATTGTGAGCGCCTGTCAAAAGAGATTTGTGGCGAGGGGAGGTCAGTTGGGAAGAGAGCTGCTGCTGGAGAAACGCCGCCTTCCTTCTCGGGTGGAGGTAACTGTGTTCATCAGAAGGACGACTCTTGCTATGCCTACGGACGGGCTTGGCTCTCTCAGGGCACGCACGGCCTGTGCTGCCATCCGAGACCAGAAACCCCCTAAAACCAACCCCCGCGGGCCTTCCTGAAGAGAGGCAGGGTGTCAGCAGCTCGTGCAGAGCCAGAAGTTCTGATACCAGCTCTTAGACTTCGTGTGAGAGCGGCTCTGCGCCACTTGGAAGCGTGGGCAGGGCAGGCCGGGGGCGGAAGGAAAGCGGGATTTGCCGCCGCGTTCAGAGGCTGAGGCCAGGCAGCGAGGTCTGCCGCGGTGAACAGCAAGGGGGGAGGAAGAGTAAACGGGCAGTCAAAGCACCTTTGGAGTGGTCTCAATTAAGTTTGTGGCTGCCAGTGAACAGCAACATGTGCAGAAAGTCTGACCCCATTGACCGCTCATCCCTCGTCTAAAAGGCTCCATCATCAGACACTCTTGTGTCAGGGCCTGCGTTTCTGTTTCTGCTGGTGTTTTTCCCTAAAATGCCCTGAGGTGTATTTAGTAAGGCTGATTTTGGTGGTGGTTTCGAGGGGAATGTTGCACCAAAGGGTGATTGGAGAGCAGAGAGCCTGGCATCTGCTTGCTGCTCTCAGTAGCCTCTTGGGGTTTCACATCTTCTGGAACAACTCCTGGGTCTGAAGTTGGATTTTCGGTGCCCTGCGGTGCTTTCCTCTCCTTCCGTGTATGTTAGCAAGAAGTGTGTTACAGTCACGGGCCTTCGTATTTATCTTTAAACAAATCAAAGAATCTAGCTAATGTACCAATGGAAGAGGTGAAAATCCTTTTAGATCTTGTGAAAGCCCCGAGTAAACAAGAATCAGTGATTAGTTTAAACCAGAAAAGCGTTTTATTTTTGAGCTGATTTGCTGTCATCTATATGCAACAGCAATGTAGATACATAGATAAAGACAGAGTAAAATAAGGTTTTTACTGAAATAATTGCATTGTTATGCTTTGCAAATACTTAAAGAAGTGGCATATTAATGTATCTCACTTACTTTCCAGTAAGTCATTAGTCGCTTAAGTGAAGTTACTCATGCCAGTTTTCCCCTTCATTAAATATTCATGTTTACTAATGGAAATTGTCTTGACAAATTGGTCAAACTGAGCAACTTATGAATTTATGCCATAGACTAAAAAAAGTTGTTTTGGAACTCCCGGGGAGCTGAAGTAATGCTTAAAATCATTAACACTTCATCGGTTTTATAATTAAAAAATCCCTAGAATAAATAGAGCATCCTTTTAAATGTAGCATAACTATTTATCTCAATGCTTAGTATTAATATTCGTATTTTTTTCCCTGAAAATATCCATGAACATCTAAAGATGGTTTTTATTGCCAAGCCTTAGGATTTGCTCCCTTCCCCAGCAGCTCTGAGTGGTGGCAGTTCCAGCCGTTACCTTCCAGGGACGCTTCATATTTTTTATGTGACTCACCCAGGCGCCCGGGAAGCGCAGTTAGTTTTGGTGGCAGACAGGGCTGTCCTCGGGCTGTCGACACGGACGTGCCCGTCCCGGAGAACTCACCCAGTGCCGTGTGAGGGAGATGCTGGGACCCCCGCGGGGGCCGGGGCTGGCCCAGCCTGACGAGCTGCGGCGGCGGGTGAGCGCTGGCTCGGGACCGGGCGGGATCGGGAAGGGGGACGGCATCAACCCGTGCGCTGGCGTTGCTGCGCCTTGTCACTGCGTGAGGGGACCCGGGGACAGGGTGGCCAGAGGCTGGGCTGGGACACGATGAGCCAAACCGCGTGGGAGGGATGCGGCTGGCGCAGAGCCCGTGTGCCATGGGCAGTGGGGCTGCGGGGAAAACAAAGGATCCTGCCCTAAAAAGGCCCAAACCAGCCATTAACGACTGTTGGGGTGATGGCAGAAAATCTGCCTGGGGACTCAGGTGTCCCTGGGAGCCGCTGGGCGTTGAGGTACGTGTGTTCCGTGGGGAGTAATTGCACTGGAAAACCAACTGCCTGAGCTCAGGCAGAATTAATGCTGCCTGAGGCAACAATAACAAGTATTAATTAATAGATCTCTATCTCCTCTAAGCATGCTTATGTGGCCAAAGGCTTATGATAAAGTCAAATGGGGATAATTTTTCACAGAGACTAATTTAGCCTATTAACCAATAACTAATAGCCCATAACTAGTTTCATGGAGACTAATATTTCAGTATTCTGCCCCAAAGCACAGCTGCTAGAGTGTCTCAAGGAAAGACAAGATCTTTTTAACGTAGACACCACTTTTTTTTTCCCCTTTTTAGCCTGAACTCATTTTGGTCATAACCACACTGTTACTTAAAACGAAACAAATAAAATCTTTCAGTATAAGCACAGTGGTATGCTTGGGCAGATGCACAGACGGACTGTTACAGCTCTGCCCTGTGTGGAAGGTGAGGAGGTCCTGCCACCCCGGAGGTCCTTGGGAGGATGGGAGGGAGAGCGATGCAGGTGGGTCGTGCCGGGGGCTGAGGAGGGGGACGGGAGCTGCCATCTTGGCTTCAGCAGGCAGCAGCTGCTGGTGCTCTTGTTGTATCAGGCTCTGAATGACAAATTATTTATTTTCCAGTCGTCTGGAGCAAACATGCTGCACTTGTTAGCCTTGGCCTGTGCCCCCTCCACAGCTCAGACCCAGGAGCACATTAAAAGTAGTTGGTGAAGCACAAACAGTGGGAGGACAGAATGTGTTTAACTCACCAGCTTCGTATTTCTTGGGATAATGAGAGCCTTCTGTTGCCTCAATATCAATCTATTTTCTCTTCCAATTAGTTTTCATCTCCCTATAAAATATATTGTAGTGGCAAACTCTTAGAGCAGCAGTGCAGTCTCGCTTGCAGGAGGTTGTAACAAACCATCACAGAGGTGTTTGAACAGACCGTGAGCTTTTAGGGTCCAGGACTCGGTGGCCAATATCGCACATGTGAACCCCGGCTGCACCTGCTGGTACGAGGTGCCGTGTGCGCCGCCCATCTGACGGAGGAGCGCTGCTTTTAGCATCCTTAGCGGTCACAGGTGGAAGCAGAAGTGTCTGATTTACAAACTGGAGGACCCGGCGGCGTGTTCTCCCTCCATGAAGAGCTCTTCCGCTGCCTTTCTGCCGAGCCCCGCGGGCAGCTCTGCGCAGGGAGCGTGTCCGTGTGTCCCTCGGCGGGCAGAGCGTGGAGCGAGGGGGAGGCAGGAGCCCAGGCTCCCCACGGCACTTGGTAGTTTGTGTGAGCTGCGACGTGCAGATAACGGTTCAAGAGCTTCGCGTATTAGCAAAAACAACAGGCGCTTCTCTGCAGCGCTGGCAGCCGGCTGCACGTCCACGTACCAGGTACCCATGTGGCTGCAAGATGAATATTTCAAATGGGCAGGAAATTGTTTTTGAAGAAATTTACTTTGATTCTATATAGCTTATGATTAGAGAACAAAGCATTTAGCAGTAGAGATGGGTGAATATTCTCTAAAATGTATTCACAATTATTTCATCAAATTAAAAATATAAATTTGTTTTACTGGCATATGATCTTTTCTATGTTTCTTTTTTTTTTTCAACATGAATTATGTTTTCTTTCAAACGCTTCGAAGCACAGCTGTCATGCTTCTGTAACATCACTATTTTACTCCTTTTACTTTCAAAAGCTCCACTCCTCTAGTTCTGGAACAGAAATACTCTGAGGTGATATTTTGAGTGGCCACATGCCACAAATAATTTACAGTTAAGGTGAGTTCGCTATGAACAACTTTGCTGTTGAGCAGGCTGTGAACAGGTTGCAGGATCGCTCCCCAGAACTGCTCTGAGCCTGGGCTGGTGGGCAGTTGTATGTGAGAGGCGTCTGGAGAAAAATTAACCAGCAGATGAGGTAGGGAGGTAACATCAATTTGGTTTATAATCTCTTTTATATTTTTAGCAGATAATTTCTGGATGCCATAAGGGATGTTAATTTGCTAGTCTGGGATGTAAAATGGAATTAATATCCTTAATTAATAGATTTAATTTGAAGCTTTAATGTTCTAGAATAATCAGCTATGTCCTGGTGTAAATGAGCATAACCACACTTAAATAGTTTTACAATGCTTAGATTTGAAAATGTTTTGGCTATGATAAAGGATTTTCTTCCCATATTCCCTATCACCTGCAGAAAAGTTACACAGGCCTGATTTGCGGACCTGTCTAACGCTGACTTTAATTAGTGTTCCACTGATTTCAGCAGGGTGCCTGTCGTTACTTTGAGGATTGGATGTTCTGAAAAGCCTGCCTGCGTCCCTCCTGGGGGGTAAAAGGGGACAGCAGGCGCCTGTCCGCTGTGCTGCATTTGGGGATCAGCGTCCTCAGAAAAGGTGGGATCGTGCACTTGGTGGGTCAGGAGGGCTTGGAGGGACTGTCACCTAGAAACCCAGCTAACACAGAGAACGTTACCTCTGCACCCCAAAAGCCTGACACACACGGGGACTGCGCTGCTCTGATGGCGGCGGTTCTGCCGAGGGGAGGGAGCGGGGACTCGGGGTGTGTACAAGTAACATTGCTTGAAAAACCGAGCAGATGGTTTGAGATGATTTGTTCGGAGGCCTTGACTGTGACCGAGTCCCCTCCACCAGGCAGGTGTAGCCACAAATCTGCCAGCGTACGGGATTTTGTTCTAGCAAACAACTCAAGGTTTAATATCTTCTGTAACGTGATTGATGTCTGTAGCTTTGATTTCTCATGGGCATGCAGATTAGCTCATGTATTTCTTTATTATTTTGAATAATGGGGAGGGGTAAAAATTGTAAAATACACTATTCAATGGAAAACATGAGTTTTATGGAAGAAAACCTGCAATGTTCACTCTTTTGAAATTATGTTTTTAATCTTTTTTTTTTTTTACATCTGAGATCTCCAGAACCTTGTCAGCAGTGTGGTTCTCTGGGGACGAACATTGTCTGAAAGCCTGTTCACAGGGTATGTGTGTATGTTCATGGAAACAGAACTTCACATGCGAACACGCGAGCAGCTGCGGTGGGGTTGTCCTTCCTGCACCTACCCAGCCAAAACTGGGCCTTGCTATTTATTTTATCATTTGTAAATAAGCAAGGTAATGTGGAATTCACAATCTACAGTATGGAACAAACTATTTAGAGAGGCTTCTTTTTAGTTAAAAATCAAGTAGATAACAACCAACCTGTTGTGTATCTGCAGAGAGAAAGAGAGGGGTTAGTTATGATACTGCAGAGAAGTACTTAAAATACCGTAAAGATTTTTTTTTCTTTCATTTCCTCTAATGATCTGAGAGACTTCTCCATCTAGATTTGTTGACAAAAATCTAATGGAGGTTCACAACTTTTCCAAAGCTGTTGACTGGCTACGCAATGCGTGGGAAGATTTCCAAGATAAAAATGTCAAAATTAAGCACAATATTAAGCTTTCATTTCTGATACCTTAAAACTGGATTCATCAGGATTTAGTCTTTTTGATCAAGTCAGGAGGCCCAAGATCCCACAAGAGTCAATACGATCTTGCTAACAGAATACTTGTCAGTGTCCTATTTCTACATATGCATAATCCCATGATTTGTCTTTGCTTCTGTCTTTCTACAGCTTTTGTCTATTTTTAGAGAAAGTACTTCGCTAAGCTTAGTTTAACTATAACAATTATTAAATAAAATTAGTTCTAATTAGAAGTGTGTCCTGGTTCAAAATCCAAGATTTTATCCAGATACTCTTCTCTTGGCTGACTTTTTCCTTTCAGGAGGAGGAGATCTCTCCTGGGAGGAGAGGATGATCAAAGCAGAGATTCCACGCCCTGGAGGAGTCCGTGGTAGAAGCCGATGAGGTTAAAGTGGGTGACTGCGTGATGTGACCAAGGTAGGATGCTAATTGTCTCGGCTCTCCTGTTGATGGTCTGTAATTTAGGGTGATTTAGGTTACCTAAATTAGGCATCTGCTTTCTCTCTACTGACCCTATAGAGGCCCTAATGATGTGAACCTCCTACTTCAAGCAATTAAGGATAAAATCCTGACCCTAATGATGCCGAGTTTTGCCATTTGTATTATTTAAAGCAAGGAGCTGGAGAAGTGCAGGATTGGTAGAGAATAAATTAAGGACATTCAGGGATGATTATGGTGGGGTTTTTACCTACTAAAACTCACCTTACCGAGGGCTGTATTAACTCTTTCATGGAGTCCTGCTGGGTTGGTGGCTGGGGAGCGGCCGTGGGCCAGGCCCTGCTGGCACAGCCCTAGGCCAGCAGTGAGGCTTACCACAGACACGGAGATTCGGGGGCTTGCACACACAGTTTTGAACAGTGTCTCAGGAAACATCACTTTCATTGCTTCACCCTAAGCCTGAGCTCTTTTATAAGTTCTTTTATAGTTTTGCCTCATAAACAAACCTTGGTCTGAGCTCGGTGTGGCCGCGGCCGTGGTTTGTGAGTGGGTGCAGAGGTGTCTGCCCGCATGTTTAGCTGGTCCTATCTGAGGAAACTCTAATCCAGAAGCCGTACAGGGACACCGTACTGCACCCAGTCTCGTACTCTGACTCACAGTAGACTTTTTATTTTGTATGAACGACATGAATGGCATTATCAGCTGATGAGGCTGGTACGATTTCTGGACTAGAGCAAGGTTGGGCTCTGGAGCATCGCTGCTCTAGCTGCCCCTCAGGGCTCAAACTCCCTTACGTGGATGATTAAGGGAGGCATTGAAGCAGGGAGGGAGGTAAAAAAAAAAAGGCCAAATAGCCTGTGAAAGTCAAAACCGAGCAAGCAACAGCCATGATCAATCCAAGCACAGAAAAAACCTGCGGAGGGCAGGCAGTTTGTCCAAATCCCAGGTCTCCTAGGAGATGAAAGGCATTTCAGGGATGGCTAACGACTTGGTTCCTGTTGCTTTGCTAAAATAACTTTCCCTGCTAGTCCCAGCTGCCCCAGGCTCGTCCTTGGCTCGGTGATAACGAACAGACGTTCAACCAGAGCAGCCACCGCGCCGCGCACCACCGCCTCCGCTCCTGGAGGTGTTTGGTTTCTTCAGTCTGAACTGAAATAGGATTATCGGACAGCTCACATTATGCTGCATTGATTACTTTTCCCCGATGACTAGAAAATTTAATCTATTTCAACAGTGACATGATCAACATTTAACTTTAGATCTTGAAAAAAAAAAGAGGGAGCGTACAGGATAAGGAATGGGAAATTTTTCCCTAGATTAAGCCACTAAATGTCAGAGTTATGCAAGAACTTTATCTGGAGTAAATCAAGATGAAAATGATCTGAAATTTCTCAAATGCCATCTGCTTTAAATTCAGTCCGTGTTCACTGTCATCCAAAGCTAATAATTCTGGGCAGCCCAGGTACACAAATATGTTGGTTTGTCATTAAATAGAGCTAGTTATCAGTCTGGAAAGGATGGACTGGAGTTTAATAAGTCCCGCTTAGCCGCTGGGCAGCCTGTACAAGTCAGTGCAATACTCTGCAGTTCAGGATCTAGACATTTGTCACAGCCTTAAGTACAGGTACAGGATATAAATAATTTATTTAGCCTTAAAATTTTGGAAATTGTCACTCAAGTCTAGCTTCAATTTATTGTTTTTAATGTCAGAAGTGGGACAAGATGCTGTATCCAGTTTTTGCTGAATCTTCCCTTAGTAAAGTGCCTGTTTCTGCCCCAGCAGTTTCGCGTGCACTGACACGCACACCCAGTATTCCTGCAATGCATTGAGATTTTCATCTTCTTGAAACTGCAGAATGCAAATAAATGTAAAAAATAACAGCACATCTGAATGCTGCTTTGAGCGTGACTCACAAAATCGACAACCTCTTGCTGCAAGTTATCTATTTCAGGTTATTGTATGGTCCTTGGGATGGAAATAGGCATTTGTTTGGGGAGTTGTGTGTAACTCTCTTGGCTGATTTCCTGTGATTTAGGGATTTCCTGTAGCTCTGTTATTAGCTTTTAAGAGTCTTAATTTAGCAGTTTACTTGCAGTGCAAGTCCTCAGTGTGCAAGAATGTGTCCTTAAATATGCATATATGCTGAGGAAAATAGTGGTTTTACATGTGTTTTGAAACTGTCAGTGATGAGGTAGGGAATAAGGTTACGGTTGTGGCTGGAGAGGGGCTGGGGGTGCTGTACCCTCTGCGGGGCTCAGCCCAGCGTCCGGGGGGAGCTCGGACAACCCAACGCGCCGGTGGATCCTCCTCCGGGCTGCGGCTGCGCTGGGCTTGGCATTGGCATCTGTGATGGTAGGATGTGTCAGAGTATCATAAGAATGGTGAAAATTAACTTTTTACCTTGACTGATAATTAGAAAATTTCTGAGAATTTTCCTATGTGAAAAATATTTTTTTTTTCCTTTATCGATTTGTTTGATTTTGCCCTGAGCCCAGCTCTATATTTCACATTTGGTGAAACAGGTATTCTGTACATCTCTACAGACACAAGAGATAATTCTGTGTTATTCCCAGGTATGGGATTAGCACTCTATCCCCTGCATTAGATTCCTCTCGGGTTTTATTTTGTATTGCTTTGTTTCATTCCATTTTGGTTTTTTTTGTCTTTTAAGATGATAAGACAATCTTTCCTTTCCTAACAGTAGCTATATTTAACAGTAGTTACATTTTGACTAATACAGTTGCCAGAAACCCCTTGGCAGTTGCTTGAATCTGAACTGTGTGTGTGGAACTGCTCCCAGCACACTGCTCTGAAGAAGCTCACTTACAGCACAGCACTTTGTGCTCCGGAGAGCAGGAGACTTTTAAAAAAGCAAGTGCCCTGGCAAACGCGGGTTGCCAAACGCTCCTCGCCAGGAGTGGCCAGAGAGCTCACCTTGATGGAACGCACAGCGTCGCACCAGGCATCGGCTTGCACCAGTCGTGGACTAAAATCTGCCTTTGCTGTCCCTGTTGTGGCTGTTTGTGGTGTTAGTGTGGACCCTCGACTCTGACGGGCACTGCCAGCTTCCACAGCCACGGCACACTCCTCTTCCTCCTCCTCCTCCCCAGCCCCGGGGGACACAGCTTCGCACTAGTACGGGGGGGACCTCAACCAACCACGTGCAACTGGCGGTGTGCTGACTGACGAGTTACGTACTGACAGCCTTTGCCAGAGACGTGGTGCCGTTCATCATACAGCATATCTAAATTTGTAGCAGAAAAGCTCCTCCCCACAGGGAGTTTGCTTTATGGTTTGAGAAGACCAGCACAGATTTCAGTGCCTATAGTAACGACTGTCTCTTTCCTGTGCTTAAAGATCATTGTGCAGTGCTCTTCCATTCAGCATAACTGTTATGTCTAGCAAATTAAATTCCTGGGCGAAATAATTACATGTAAATGCTGCTGGGCTATTATTCACGAAGGGCCAATTTTGTTGGCATTTGAAACGTCAAATTTATTGCACTGTAACATATACAACATATAGTTCAAAAATAGAACATGAAAGGCTTCCATCAAGTCTGCAGATGTAAACTTTGAAGATAACTGGACATCAGAGAGGAAAACTGAAATTATCTAAGTTAAGCCAAATGGGTACTTTATTTCAAAGGTAGTTTGTGCCCCCCAGGTGTCGCTGGGTTCCTGGTGGCATGTGCTGCAGTCCCAGAGTTTCGGGCTCCACCCTGAGCAAGTGTTTTTCCGGATGTATTTTTCAGCTGGAAACCTGCCCCTGCCTCCAGCTGCGCAGGTTTGGTGTCCCAGTACCTGCCCGTAGCCGGAGGTTGTTGCTGGTGCTCCCAGGTCTAACTGGTTATTGCTGCTGATAGTCTAATGAATGATTCTAGACACAATTCTGCCTGGCATAAGGAGCACAATTTAAAATACTGCTGTTATAACCATTGTTTAGAAAACCCGGGTTACATCTCCCTTGCAGTTTGGAGTTTCATGGGTACGTACTCTGTTTTCCAGGTGTCTGGATCAGCATTTTGAACTTATGCTTCAGGAAATACAGTTGGTGTCTTTCACTCAGGTGAAAACTGTTCTGCCTCTGCTGGTTTTGTCATTGTGCCGTATATCCAGGAAAGGCTAATTGCTGCCTAATCTTGATTTTATTTGAACTATTCCAAGCTGCTCTATGGCAAGCAAAGCTTGAGATATATACAGGGAGCTGGAAAAAATTACTGGTTAATATTAACATAATATGGTATAATTTTGTATAGTCTATATTATGCTGGTATTAGGACACATGTGTATAATATACATAGTGTGATAATACTGCATGACATTAATAGTTTTACCTGTGTTAATAGTGGATTTACTGGGCGATTACCCAACGTGTGACTTGCAGACCCAGCCAGCAGCGGGACTCTCCAGCAGTGTTCTGCTCCTGGGGCTGGCCAGCTGTGGCTCTCACGGTCCAGCTGTGGCTCTCACGGTCCAGCTGTGGCTCTCACAGTCCCACAGGGTTTTGTCGAGTTTCCTGAGGACACTCAGTGGTTCCTCTGCTCCTGTGAAGTTCTGGGTGGATGCTGCATGTGGGGCTGCTCACTTGCTGTCGTGGGGACAGGGTTACTCCTCTGATGTGGCAGCTGTCCCTGCAGTTGGGACGTGCAGGAGCTTTAGCAGCAGCAGGTACATGGGATGCGCAAGGATTTAGGGCCGTGGCATCCCCTGGCCCGGCGGGTCCTGGTGTGGAGGCATCTCCCCCGCCCCGGGAGGAGCGCCTGCCGCGCCGCGAGGGAGGATTTGCTTTGTGGAAATTAAGATTAAAGAGCTGTGTATATTCCTGCACGTCAAGCATCTCACTTGATGCTATCTCCCCATAAAGTTTTAGTTTACACAGACACCCACGCACTCTTGCTTTCTCTCATGGTGCTCCTGGAAAAACAATCAATATAAAACCCTGTCGTCTCCTTGTACGACAGATGACTAATGAGTTGTAATTGCTCCCCAACACTACAGGAAACTAACTTCATGAGGAGTTAAGGATTATTTAGCTGTATGTCCCTGGGAGGTTATTATTCTGGGAAATTAATTTAATTAGTTTAGACCTATTAGAAATATAGAGGGAGAACTGAAGATTGGCAGGGCAGAGACAGAGCAATATGCTTTTTAAAAAATTGTAAAGACTTGAGTGAAAGGGGTAATTTTTTTGTTAACAAAATTGCTTCTTTCTCCTCTGGGGCTTTATTGTTCTGAAAATAAAATTCTGTGTTGAAGTTTTGTAAGGCAAACAGCTTTATTCTCCTCTCCTCCTGAACAAGGTGTGTGTACGTGGAGCTGCAGGCACCCTGTGTGCTGTCCTGCTGACTCTCGCTGGGCCGTGCACCGTCCTCTGCCGGGAGCTGTCAGGGCAGTGGCCGTGAGCAGATGCAGAGAGGAGAAACAGGGCAGATCTCAGACACTCCCCCAAATACTCACCCACCTCTGACTGCTTTCGGCTCTTGAAACTTGCAGAGCAAGGCAAATCTTTTGTGTTCAGTGTCTCTTAACGGATTTCCACTCTGTTGTATTTGTCCAGTCTCCTTTACTATTTACTAATATAAAATCTAACTCTGCTTTTGGATGGCTGTATTAGAATAAAACCGTTTGTTACAGTGTTAGATAATGAGCTTCGTGTCTAAATGAGTATGGTTTCTCATCCAGGCAGGAGCAGCATTATTCCCCCAGGGTGTGCTTAGCTAGCAAATCTTGATGATAGAGAAATTTTACAAATATTTGTTAAATGTGCTTCAACCTTGAAGACTGCAGCATTGGTGGGCCCCGGAACTTTCAGCTGTGTGCAGTCCTGCAAGGTTTCGTGGGGGAGGCTGCTCTCCTCGCCCGCTGCTGGGAGTGACCACAGCCTGCCAGAGGTGGCAATGGCCGCAGGAGTTGCTGGCGCGGGAGACCCTTTCCCTAAGGCAGCTGTACCCTAGTTTGTCCATCCGTGGAGCAGAATATCTTTTCTGCTCTTGGATGGAAAAGCAATCGCTCAGCAAAACACTTAAGTGTAAATGCTGACACTTAAGTGCTTGGCTGACCTGGGCTGTATCAATCATATCATTGAATCATTTGGGTTGGAATGGACCTTAGAGATCACCCAGTCCCTCCCCCTGCCCCAGGCAGGGACACCTTCCACTAGCCCAGGTTGCCCAAAGCCCCATCCAACCTGGCCTTGAACCCTTCCAGGGAGGGGGCAGCCACAGCTTCTCTGGGCAACCTGTGCCAGGGCCTCACCCCCCTCACAGGGAAGAATTTCTTTCTAAATCTGCCCTCTTCCAGTTTAAAACCGTTCCCCCTCATCCTATCCCTACACCCCTGATCAAGAGTCCCTCCAGTACTGGAAGGACACCATAAGGTCACCCTGGAGCTCCGTGTGCCTTGGCGTGGTCACCGCGGCATGGCGGCAGGGCTGGCAGCGTGGTCACTCCTCTTCGGGACACCCATTGCTGGGCCCTTGCAAGTCCTGCCCCTGCGTAGCTCAGTGTTGGTTCAGAAGAAATGGGAGAAGAAATCTAAACTTTGTTCTGAAAAGGCAGAAGCGTTTCAGGGGACAGCAGGGTGCGGCGGTGAAGCTGGTGGCGGGGCCCCCGCCTGAGCTGCTCTTTTCCCCTCTGCAGCCTTTGCACAGAAGCTGTTTCTCCACGTGAAAGCGATGCAGAGATCCCCTGTGGGAAACGGGTTTGACAGCCGCCCCCATCACCTGGTGTCTGTCGCAACCAAACCCCTTTGTCCTCAGAGAGGAGCATGCAGGGGATTAGGTGATTCATTAATAGACAAAAAGCCTTGAAAATGGGGAGCCCTAGTGAGGGGGATGGCTCAGGCTGTGGCTGCAGGAGCAACGTGTTAGTGGGTGTTTGGGTCCCACCTCTGAGCAGGGGATGCTTCAGGGGGGCACGTCAGCCCCTCACCAGCAATTCGAGGGGTACCCACCGGCTCGGCCCAGCGGGGGGAGGAGCTGTGGGGGGGCTTCTTACTGAAACGTGTTTGAGTAGCAGGCAGAGGGTGGTGTGGCGAGCGAGCACCATCCGCTTGCTGTGGGTTCTGTGCTGGCTCCGTGGGGCTGAGGGAGGCTGCACCGCGGCTCGCTTGTGTCTGGAGGAGGAGGAGGAGGGCAGAGGAAGCCCAGCAGCTGTGGAGACTGGCACGGTCTGTGTGCACTGGGCACCTGCTCCCCAGGAAAACAGCACCTTTCTGTGGAAAAAACATGGCTGTTATTTACTATTTTCTCATTCCGTTTCCCTTCTCAGTGAGCGCCTGGGAGCAGCCTGCCTGGGGTACACAGGGTACGTGGTGTTTGATAAGGATGAAATGTTAGAGCGCTGGCTATGAAGCATCCCGTAAAAGCATGCTACGTTTTTGTTGGTATAAATCCCAGCACAGTGGTGTCTGTTAGAAATGAAACTTGTCTTGTGTGCAGTCGGGGGGCGGGGGGAGATAACCACCGCGCGGCTCAGCGAGCCCTGGAAGCCGAGGGTTGATCTCGGATATCGTCACTGCTGGTGCTTCTCAATCTGTTGCTAATGCTGAGGTGCCTCCCACCCGAGACAGCAATGGGTGAAGAATGTGCCTTTCCGGGGTCACGGAATATGCAATTTGGAGTAGTTGTAGATGCACAGAAGAATGTTTTGCATTACTAATGAAGGAGTGCGCTGCTTTTGCTCATCCACGAAGAGTGTTGGGAAAATAGTGAAAAATATTATTTGTAATTATTGTAAAGCATATGTATCTGTGACATAGCGTATGTTCCCGAGGAAAAATGCTCAATATTAAAAAATGCTGCTGCTGGTGAATTTCCCATCAACTTCGATCAGTGAAAAATCTGCTCCCTGATGGAAGTGGTGTTGATGGGTTTCCTCTTTCCATGGGGAGTTCCCCTGCCCTGAGGAAAAACCCACCCCCTGCAAAATGATAGAGCTTTGCCAAAATATTTCTACTTGTGACACAGCATTTTTCATTTTGGCTGAAATGAAGGCCAGCATTGCTGCGTTATGTGCCTGGGCTGAGCAGTAAGCCAGGCTCTCCGTCCTGCCCTGTGTCGAGCCCCAGAGCCTGCCCTGGCCCCGGGCTCAGCCCTGCACCCCCCTGCAGCTGAGCGGGGGTGTGAAGGGGTCCTCACCCCGCTCCCACGGGACCCTCGGCACAGCCTGCCCACTGGAAATGGTTTACCTTCAAAGGTGCCAAAGAAGAGGATCCCTTCATGGCATCCCACTGGGAAGGGCTGGGCGATGAAACCAGCTCAGTTTTATCCTTGTGGAAGGCAACATCCATTTTCATCCTCTTGCAGCTTCGAGGAGGACAACCAGTGCAAACACAAACTGCGGGTGGCCGGGCTGCTCAGGCCCCATGCCCCGAGTGCTAATTGTGCCAAGAAAATAACAAGTTTTGGGGTGGTTTATGTTTCTGGTAGGAGATTTATGCAGCACACTCAGGAGGGGTTTATCTTGGTGAGGGGGGAGATAGGCCCTGAAATGGATTTTCATGCTCAGAGCTTCCAAACACAAGCACTGTGCAGCTTTCTGTTTGTTTTGCAAATCCTTATCATCGCACAGTTATTGCTTGTGAAGTGGAGCAAAAAATGAAACCCACTGAGGACTGGGTGGCAGGACTCTGGTTTCTCTCCTGGCTTAGCTGTTGTGCTGTTCTGGAAGGACACAGATGCACATCTAACAAAAGCCTCCCAAACAGGTATCTACATGTAATAATTAGTTTACAAGTTTAGCCTTCTAGTTGCTGAGCATATTGCATTTCTGCTCTGTGTGAGTTGTTTACAGATAGCTTGTTTCTTGGGGTCTTCAAGATTATTCTGTGTCTCCATATTTTATTTATTTGGTAACAGAATTATGATTTGCTTTGACTTAAGACAGAAGATTAAAAAGCCAGGGGTCTATAACTTTTTAAATGTCATAACAAAGCTCACCTGTTAAAATTGAAGCAGGGGCTGTGAAGGAGAGGGGAGGGTTGGTGTGTGAGGGAATTTAACTTGCTATCGAATGCACCTTATCTGATCGCTGTCAAAGAGCTCCAGCTGCTGTCGGCAGGTTTTCAAGTTTAAGCATAAAAGGCAGTTGCTAATTTACATTGATGAGGCAGGCAGTGAGTCGGGGGGTGCTGCAAAGGGCTCCTGCTGCATTTTGCAGAGGCCCCCAGCCTGTAGGCTGGTGCTGCTGCTGCTCCCGGGAACCCCCAGCCTTTGCCTGGCTGTGGTGTCATTTGGCTTCACCTCTGCTCCCATGGCTGCTCTTGGGGTGCCTCTGGGTGTCTGCACACCTAAACAAGAGAGGTACAAGCTGTTCCCCTTTCTTCTTTTTTTTGCCCGTTTGCAGATGACAGTGGGAGAGGCTGGACAGGAGCGTTGGCAGCACCTGATGGGATATGCTGGTAGAGAGCTCCAGCCTTGAAACTGAACATTGTACAGGTATGAAGATAATATAAAAGTGCAAATAGGAGGATGCACACTCAAAGTGAACATTTGATCTGGAAGGTTTTTTGTTTTTCCCAGAAGGTGTATTTCCTTCAGTTTGTTTCTTAGATGTGTTGGGTAGATTTCTTTTTCCAGGTAGTTGAATCAAAACAATACAATTCTTCAAGCAGTTTAAGCTCCATCGTAGTGTCATTCTGGTATGGAAATCTGCTGTTTTATTTCCTAGTGCTGTTTATTGTGTCCTGCCCCATTATGCAGGTTTACGCCTGCTCAGAGTAGCTGTGTCCTTCCTTCAGCCCACTAATGCCCTTCTCCATGGCCACGAGGAAGCGCAGCGTTACCGGGTTAAATTATTCAAATACCGTATATCAGACTTCCAAAACTAGGACAGTCGTATGTGTACACTTCATGGATGGATTTGAAAAGAATGCATTGAGCAGGGGAGGGAGGAGGGTTGTCTGCTCCTTCAGCTAACGAGGCTGCATCCTTCATTAGGAAAAGAAAGAAGCTGAGGTTTAGGTGCAATTCCAAAGTTCTGGCATTTAGGACTGAAAAGAAAACACTAACTATTAGCAGAAAGGTTTTCCCAGCTGTGGTGAGTGAGAGCTGAAGAGCAGTTTGGTGTGTGTTTTTAGAAGGCTGTGGCTGGCACTGGGGTGGGAAGGTGGCACAGAGGGGCCCTTTGGCTGTGGCCCCTTGTGCCGGTGGCACCGTGTGGGGCCTGTCTGCTGTGTGCTGCTGCGATTAAAAAACCCAACTGTTACGTACCTAGTGACAGCAAATGATTCAGGTTACATGGAAATGCAAGATAATTTCTTGTAAGTAAACCTTGTGTGATATTTCTCAATAGAAGGGCTCTTTTTCAGGACAAAAGGGATTTCTGATTTTGCCAATAAAGGTTACATTTGTCTAACAAAGGCAAAAAAGATACTTTGTTTATGAAGTGACGTAAAGCATCCATGGAGTACATATAAATTGGCTTGGAAGTAGGTCAGCGTGGCTTTTCACATAGCACAGTTGTGATGCATTTGTATGTGAATTCAATTACAGAACTGTAAAAGCTTACAGGGAAAGCTATGTGGTACACAAGTTCTCTGGCATGATCTCTTTTGCTTTAATCTCTCCAAGCTGGTGAGTCTGGGGAGAGCTTAATTAAAGGCAGTGAAAGTAATTCTGGAAAACGCGAGCCCGTGGAGCGCCTGGATGTGCTCCTGGTATTCCGGCCTGCTAGCCTGTCTCCTCGCCATATGCTTTCCTCTGCTTCCCTTGCCTGATCCTCGGAGAGGACAGCAGAATCAAAAAACTAATTAACTCCTGGACGCCCTCTCTGTGTGCAGATTAAGCTGAGCCTGGGCTCTCGGGGTGGCCGCGGGCTGCCTGTGGACACCCGCCGTGGAGCGCAGCCTGAGCAGGGCTGGGCTGGGGAGCTCGCGGGGAGCTCGCTGCATGGCGCCGGCTGGCAAGGGGCTCCGCGGGGCTCCCTGACCTCCTCTGACCCACGGGACTGCTGGGCGAAGGCGCTGCCCGCCAAAACACTCCTGCAGCAGCCGGGCCCCGGCCTTGTTAAAGCTCTTCTCCAGGGCCAAGCCGTTACTAATTGGGTATCGCCGTTCCGGGCAGCAGGACCGGCTGGGGAACACCCGCAGCCCCGCGTGCTCTGGCTTTGCGGGCGCCCGGCCGGGCTCCCCCGGGGCGGCGGGCAGGAGCCGAGGTGGCGGCCGGGCAGTGGTTGGTGACCCGTGACGCTCCCCCGGTCCCGGGGCTGCTGGCAGCGCTGGGGCAGGACGAGGGCTGTGAGATGGGCCTGAACGCGGGACGGGGAGAGGTGGTTGGTGAGCGACTGGGGAGGGGAGCGTGGGCGCTGAGGGCAACATGGTGGCAAGCGGGAGCTCACCTCCGGAAGGTTCTGCTTTCTCTCAGGAATGGAAAAGGTCAGAGGTGTGCGGTGATAAAAGACTGAGAAGAAGCGAGGCTTCTCCAGCAGCAGCACCGCTCGCACAAAGTGCCTCAGACACTGAAGCAGCAGCGTTTTTCCTCTCCCCCTGCCCCTTCTCCCCTTCTGGCTGCCAACACCAGCCAGTAAATTATCCTGTTCTTTCCTGTTACTGGTTATTGAGTGTTTGGATAAGATGGAGTCAAATTATTTGCATGTTCAAAGAGAGAAGATAAAACTAGACTGCAGCATATTTTACGGCTTTTATAAAATTTTGATGTATGTTGTTGGAATAGATGGAAAGCCACCACCAGAGCTTGAGGGCAGAGCTCCTCTCCGAGAACCTCGCTGCTGAATTAATGCAGGCAAATAGTGGAAAGCAAGAATGTGCAGTTAAAGTTGGAAAAATAAATGTTTTATTTTTATATCTGGATTACCGAGTAAGAGAGGCAACTGATTAAAAAATTCTGATTTTGGTGGAGCCTTAAGGTTGTATATGTAGCATTTGTGATCAGATTTGGACAGTTTCTCATTAGAAACCGGGAGGACAGAGTATCAGGGAGATGGGAAGAGCAGGGAAGGGAAGCAAAACAAACGTAGTTCAGACAGCATGGGGTTTCGAGTGTGCGTGTGGATTTTCAAGCTTAAGTTTTAAATGTGTTTTCAAAGTACAAGATTTTTCTATGGGACTGAGACCTTCTTAGTCTTGTTGTCAGATGTAACTATTCGATCTGTCCGTCTGCTCCAGAGGTTTCTTTGTGCACCAGGTGGGGACGGCTGTTCCCACGCGGGAACACGTTTGCAGTGTCAGCACAGTTCCTTATGACTTAGGATTTATTGAAGTGAAGAATCCCAGGCATCGATAAAACAAACAAATACCCCAATTTCCTTTGTATTAAGCACCCTAAATAAACTCCAGGCAAGGATTAAGATGTCTTCGTGCTACCTCTGTAGCGGGAGCGCTGCTCTTGCGTTGCTGCTGACCAAGGCTGCCCCTGCTGCCACCAGAGTTGGTGGAAAGCTCCTGCCGACCACAGCTCAGGCGCTTTGCTGTGGGTCACGGTCGCTTATTTACTGAAGGTTAAATGCCCTAAAGGTCAGCGGTGTCCTGCAGCTCGCTGCAATCCAGCTGTGCTGTGGTTTGGTCCAGAGGGGAGGTACCACATGTTTATCCACAACTGCGTGTTAAAAGCTTCTGAATGAGTCTGATTTCTTTTATGGATTCAGCATTAATCTGTCAGTATTATTTACACATCCGTGTGATGTGACATGGCTTTGAGTCTAGCATGACTCCTTTCATTAAAAGCCTACAATTACCTCAAGATAACCTTCTTTTTTTTCCCCTCGTTTTATTCATGACTTTGACATTTCTAGTTGACACGCTTCAAGCTTCACTTGGGTTTTGGGGAAGCAAATTTTTGTGCCTCTGTACAATGAGTGCATCATATTAGTATTCACATAGATGCACTGGATCGCAGCTGGGTAGTTAAGGTAATGTCACGTAAGAACTGTTTGACACATTGCCAACCTTGCAGGCATTGTGTGCTTCAGAGCTGAGCTCCTGTCTTTAAAAGCTTCACTTCAGGAGCACTTTTTTCAAGGTTGTGGTCTCTAATATTTATTTGTGTTTTGACAGGCAGGTGCTGGGCAGATTCTTGGGTCTCAGGGAGCTCACGGTGTCCCAGGTTCTCTGGACTTACAAACTTCTAGTACCCCTCTCCCCAGCACATCACAAATTTTTTTGCACCCAATAAGATATTTATGTTTAATATTCAGTATATCTGAATTTAATCATACTTAACCCACTGTAGGCACCATGAAGAATACAATCATATTATTTTGCAGTTTTACTGCAAGTTATTTGGAGCATCATACCTAGAAATAACCAGGCATTAATATAACTAATGTGAGCGTGTTGTCATTAGAGGTGCACTTACTCATACACATTCAGTTGCCTGGTTGTACATACAGATTGATTGTATGATTGCATGTGCATACAGATTTGTGACAGCTACAACATGCTTGTTTCAGGAAAGAAGAACTGGAAATTAAATGCTTGAGAAAGTATGCAAATGCCTGGAAAACAGTGAGAGCCCAAAATGCTTTGCAGTCTGAAAGCAGTCGAGGAGCTCAAGTGTTCTTTCTCTTACACGGGGACATACACAAGCCACCTAATGAGCTCTGCAAGGATTGTTAAGATAAATATCTTTTGGTTGCATTTTCAGTTCTAAACTAACAGTCTCACCATTTGCATAATCTAAATTCTCCGCTGCTTTAGCAGGAACATGGCTGCTACCGTGTGAGGTAGTGTGGATTGCTCAGGATCTGCCACGTTGCATTATGCTGGCTTTTTTTTTGTTGTTTTAATGAATAAATTCCTGAGAAGGCTATTATTAATTAAGTTACAATATGGCATAGTTGGCTAGCAGTGAGGAGATGCTAACTTGATCTGAAGGACCCATCTGTAGAACTTTGAGAACCACAGCCCAGTCGTCGCCATACGCTGGGGGGAATTATTAGCAGCGTTTCAGTGCGTTACTATGCCAAAAAGGTGCCTTTGGAAGATAGAAATAAATTGGAAGCGTGGGGATTCATTGTGATGTGCCTGCCACAGGTAGGTAGCATGGGGACAAGAAGCAGTTCAGTATATTAGAGTCTTGGGTTTGAATAGATGAAAAAAATTCCAGGCATATGCTAAACTATTCTCCACATGAATAACAGTTTCTAATTTGCTCGACACATCTCTAATAATCCTGGCAGCCTCTCTCTTCGTAATTAACATCTTCATTTTGTTGCTTTCTAAAGGTGTGATGTGTACTCGGGCTCAGGGGGATTCAGCTCCTGGTTCCAGCAGTGGGAAGCGGAGGCGAGTGCTGGGGGTGGGGGATGCTCCAGGGGACCAAGGGGGCATCCTGGCAGTGGGGGAGCTCAGCACCCTGGGGGGTAACGGCCAGGCTGGTCCTGGGCAGGGCCATGGAGTCACCAATAGTGGGGTAGAATAAATTCTGTTTGTTAACTCCTCTGAAAAATGAAGCTCTCTTTAGAAAATGTGCAGATAAATAGACTGTGCCCTTTATACGTGTGTACTGCTGCTTGGTATCTAGCAGTTACTGGTCGGTGTAGCTTGTGAAACGCTGCCCCACCGCAGCGCCGCTGGCACAGACAGCAGCATCTGGGCTGTTACTGTGGGTGGGGAGAGGGACCAGGTACTGCAGCACCTCTGACCATGAGCGATCCCTCCTTGAGACAGACATTTGTGCCTACATGTGGCCTTATCAGACACAGATCTGTAGGCATAGGAATGCAAACACACACTTTGTAAAAGCATTTGTAAGTATATCGTGATTATCTCTATAAAAAACGTGTATTCAGAACTGGTCCTGGGTAATGTGTTTTAAATCTCGTTTTCAGAAAGCAGCGTGTTCTGAGGTGTCTGTGACTCCTCCCCGGCAGCTTCTCCAGCTGCATGTGGTGTGACTGGCCACGTCTGCGGGTGACGGGTGGTGGGTCCCTCCCGGCTGGACCCCCAGCTCTGCCCAGCGCCTGGGGACACCAGCCTGGCCCCAGCCCCCCTCAGCAGCACGTCCCGATGGCTGGGGACCTTCCCCAGCCCTGCGGGGGTCACCACGGTGTCACTCACACACCTTTCCCAGGTGAGCCAGTGAAAGCCATTTGGTGTAGAAATAGTTCAGTGCTGGGGCAGCAGCGTGCCTTCGGTGCTGAGTTACCCTGTTCTCCACGGGGCAGCGGATCAAAATGTTTAGGTGATAGAGCAAATCTGCCCCACGGCTCCAGGATCCCGAGGCAGCGGAGGAGTGGCACATCCCATGGCGAGGGACTGGCTCTTAGGAAGGATTTCTTTGCAGAAGGGGTTGCTGGGCGTTGGAATGGGCTGCCCAGGGCAGGGGGGGAGTCCCCATCCCTGGAGGGGTTGAAGAGTCGGGTTGACCCAGCACTGAGGGATCTGGTGGAGTTGGGAACGGTCAGTGTGAGGTTCATGGTTGGAATGGAGGATCTGCAAGGGCTTTTCCAGCCGAGATGATTCTGGGATTCTCAGGCCCTGCCTGGGCTCCCCCGGCAGCACCCGCTTCCCGATGGGCGCAGCCCTCGCTCACCTTGTCAGAGCCTGGGCCCGCCGAGGGCAGAAGGTGAGCGATGCTGGGGGGTGGGTGTGGCGCGGGGGGTGTTTGTGGCAGGAGCTGCCCTGGTGACAACAGTTGTCTCATCTTCGGGGCACGTCAGCCAAGCGCTGGCAGCCACGGCCCGCGCCTGCCGCTGGCACCTCCCGCGGCCTGAGCGACATTTAGCTCGCGGTCCCCCCCGGCCCCGTACTGCCTCGCGGCAGAGAAACTGGCTGCATGAATTATCCCTGGAATACAAAAGTTATTTTCCTCCCACAGCTTCTCCTATCTCCGTGACCTAGTTACTGACTCAGAGTACATGCAGAAAGCCACGGGAGTGAAAAACAGATATCTATTTGAATAAGAAAAGTTGATTACTATTTTAAGCCCCTTATCATGTAGAAGCATTTCAAGCTCAAACACTCTACTCATCTATAACAGTGAGATAACTATAAAGGCTTCTCCCTCCCTGTCCTACAGTTTGACAGTACTGGAGTTTCAGGCAATTAAAATCCCTTCACATGTCTCTAGTGTACCTGTTGTAATTGCTGAATTCTCAGGCCAACGTGATTCAGACTTGAAACAGCAAATTAACTTGTTTAGAGGAGGTTTTATAGTGATTTTTTTTTTTTTTTGCCTAGTTGGTGCAAGGTGAATATTTCAGATGGATTAATTTAATTAAATGACACCTGAATCACTATACTGCTTTGGGACAGAGGCAAGGAAAAGCCTCGGTGCAGTAACTGATGCAGATAAGACGTTTGGTTTTTTTCTGTCCTTTAGAAGAAAGCTGCAGCCTTTCCCCTGAGCACTCCCTGAGCAGATGAAGAATACGCTGGAGATGCCAATCTTCAGCTTCAGAGGCTCGGGACGTGCATCTCCTGAGCGCTGGGGCTTGGGGCGGGTGTGCGGCGCTGCTGTGGGCCCGGGGGGACCCCGGAGCTGC
Organism: Strix aluco; assembly: GCF_031877795.1. Classification (NCBI taxonomy): domain Eukaryota; kingdom Metazoa; phylum Chordata; class Aves; order Strigiformes; family Strigidae; genus Strix; species Strix aluco. The sequence goes on from NC_133943.1 coordinate 809,037, forward strand.
TGGGAGGTGGGGGGCTCTGCCACCCCCTCTTTGAGCCTGGGCAGCAGCTTTCGGACAGCTCTAAGGAGTTGAGGGAACAAGCTGAGGTGAGGGCTGGGGTCCTTTAGGACTGAGGGACTGAACTTTTACAGGTCTTGGTTAGGCAGAGCTCCTCAACCTGCCCCAATTCTAGCCCTTCTCTGAGGAGCGCACAGATTGAGTCGGGCTTCAATTAAAGGTGAGCACAAAGTTCTTCCTCCCCTGGGACTTGAGCACGTATGTAAAATGTGAGCCATGCTTCAATTCTTGACTAAAAGGAGATACGTATTTTATATTCAAGTACTCCTGGGTAGCAGTACCTTTACTGAGTTACGTATGTGCTCAGGACTGAGTAAAACCTCAGTCCCAGATGTAAGCCTGAGCTCTGTGGTCCCCGGTGTGGTACAAACCGATGCCACCAGCCCTGGGGCCCTCCGGGAGCAGCTCTGACGCTCTGCAGCTCAGTCCTGTCTCCACTCTTACGCTGGCATTGCCTCCGAGTGGTGTATCGGCTCTGGAAGGGAGGAAAGTGCACTTTAAGTTAGATTTTTTTTTTCTGTTTTTTTCCCTGAGTACTTCGTAAAGCTCCTCAGGCAATGGCTGTATCGCGGTGGGACGAGTGGAGCCTGTGGTCACCTGGCTCTGCGTTGGCCTCCTCGGAGAGGCAGGTGAGTGCGTGCGGCAGCGTCCTCCCGAGGCGCCGCACCCGAGCTGGCAGCTGCCAGACTCCCGGCAGCAGAGCTGGGGCCCCCTGAACCCTGAGCCAGCGGCTCGTCCCTCTCGAGAGGCGATGTCACCGCGAGGATGATGGATCCGGCGGCAGCCAGGTGACCCAGGGATGTTATCTCAAAAAGACAGGCTGCAGCCTGTGATTGATAACGCAGGAAACCCAAATGACAGGCATGAGGCAATTTGAAAAAGAACTTGTGCAAAGAAAACGGGGGGAAAAAAGCCCCTCAGTCCCATAACGCTACACTGCTTCACTTGCCTTCCATTTTTCCCAGAGAAGCAAAGTGATTTTCAGTTGTTCTTGCTTTCCCCAGGGTGCTCCTGGGGATATTTATGACTGAATAAACATATTCTCCCCTGCAACCTCTATTTCTGTTTTGTTCTATCCAGTAACTGCACATCTGTTTCTGATTGAGAACTCACTTGAGTGTGAAGCAGAAAGCGGCCGAGTGACTTCACTGTGTCCAGCTAGAGCGAGGGATGGGAAGAGCCAGAGCCTGGAAACACGAGAAGGTAGACTGCGTTTCTTGGCGTAGTGTCTCTGATGGGGATGGCTTGGGACCTAGAATACAATTTACAAAACATGCCAAGGTATGAAATGTTTTTGTCCATTTTTCAGTGCTTCCCCACCCCTTCAATCTGGGTGAAATCTCTCCATAAAATGATGGATGGGACCACCCCACCCCCAACCCCCCCCGTCAGCCCTCCCCACAGAGCTCCCGTTCAGGGGCGGGACACGGCGGGAATCCCCATGGCAGAGCTGAACATGGGGCTCCCTGGTCCTGTGTACGGAGTTAAAATCACCCGGTACCTGCCCTGTGGGCAGCACGTCCTGGGTATGGAGCCACACAGCCAGAATCTGGAACCCACCCTCTAACACACAAAAGCCTGGCCTAAGGTGCTGCTGGTGCACAAATGCGTTTCCATGGGAAAGGGAGAGGTGGCTTAGCTGGCTCTGAAAACCCTTTTGTGTGGGGAAACACACCTTCTCTCCAGACCCTTCACCTGGGGTTTTTACGTCTCTTTTCTAGTCGCTGGTTTTTTTGAACCAAAGATCAAAAGCAGCTGTTGGATGCTGGCTTTGGGGAGATGCTCCATCTTTTTTGGGTTTCATCAGTCAAGGCATGCCCGATGTGGTGCATGATACCAAGGATTAAAGAGGACCAGGGTGCTGCTTGTCCTTCCCTGCCTGGAGGAGAAAGACAGGCTGTGTCTGATGGTGTTTGACACGTTCAGCAAGTGATAGCAGGAAAGTTCAGGATGCATTTGGCATTTCTTTACTTGGCTTTGAAAGCTGTGTAAAGCTTCAAAACAGCAAAAGCAACAGCCCCAGCTGCATAATACTAATTCTGTGTTGCAGTTTCATTTAGATAAATTACTCCTGTGAGTTCCTAATAAAAACAGATGTTGGCTTGTGTCAGAATTAGTGAACCATTCTGATAACAGGAGCAGCTATTTTTAGTTTTACGTTAACCCAGTTCAGCCTTACATCAAGTTGTATTAAACTTAGAGGATACAAATAGGATCCGTGCTGGTTATTCATTTGCTTCCAAACATGCCAAAACCTTCTCTTCTGCTTAGCATAGTAGGTGGGATAAGGGAGTAGCTGGAAGGCAAGTTATTCGTCAAGTCTCAAGCAGCACTTGTCATCTGGTGTACTCGTAGCTAGTGTGGGAGCATTAATTAGGGGAGCAAGCTCCAGCCACGTAATGAGCAGAGCGAAGGGCCACCAAAGCCGTGGACCGAGGAACCTGCCCTGCAGATGCCACTTGCCCAGCTGGAGCAGCGGGTTGGGGCTGCAGCGCTGCACAGCTGGATGGCGGCAGCCCGGGGCTCCGCCCGTGCGCGGCCCGGAGGATGCGCCTCCTTACTCGCCCTTGGTCAGCATCTTCCTCTGCACGTGGCGGGCGCTGGACCGGGGGCAGAACCCCCTGGGAGCCAGAGGCACCGCCCCGCCCGTCCCGTCCTTCCCGGTTGTCTTTGTCCTTCCAATATATTCAAAAGAGATTTGAGTTTATTGCGATGCGATTTGAAGCCTCGAAGTGCACGGCCGGGCTGTCGGGAGGGGCTGTTCTGCAGGCGGCGGGGTGAGGCGTGCTGCCTGAGCAGCTCCGCGAAGTCTTGAGCTGTTCCAGACTGCGGCAGCTTCTTGGAAACTTCATTTCATCATCTCAACAGTTACCATATAGAATTCTATTATATGAAGTTTCGTTTTCTCCCAAAGCAACTTAAGGAAGGAGAAACACGATGTAAACACAGAAAAATCCAGCCCTGGCTTTTCCCCCCTCAGTTTAGAGTGTAGAGAATAAGCTTTATAATGATTCTTGAGTTTTGTAAGTTTTTTGGTTTTGCTGACTCCCTTTTCCAAATTTTAGATTTTATCAACTAATTGTTGCTTTGACATTAAGTGCACTGCTGCAAACAATTAGCATGCACAATTAAATCTCTATTTATACCAATTTCTCTCTTTGTGGGAAAAGTTTTATTTCGGCTCCTCATTATTTTAAAGCAATTTGCAGAAAAAAGTACTATTAGGAAAATTAGGCTGATGGCATTTGGGGTGAGCTGAACGCGCTGTTAAGCAAATCAGAAATTAGTGTAAATTTCTTTCATTTGACTTCATTTGCTGCAGATCAAGTTTGATACTAATGATAAAAAATAGGTCAAGATTTTAAAAATATTGAGGTCTTTCTGTGTGATGAAATGGAACAAAAGTAGCAAGAGAAAAATTTGGATTTTTTTCCTGATCTAAATTAGAATAATGTTAATAATTCTATTATCTCTTGAAGCCAAGGTGCAGCCTTGTCTCAGAGCACATCACGGGTTCACAAACAGCCTTTCTGTGGTCTCTGGGGGTCCCCGCAGAAGGCAGAGGCACCTTGGTGTGCGCATCCCCCTCTGCCCCGCGCCATGAAAATCAGCTTTTAGCCCACAGCACGCAGAACTGCCTACTCTGCTGTTTCAAAAAAGTGGAAGAACAAGCAGATCTGTTTAGTCTAGCATAAATGACAGTAGTTGGGATTATTTTTCCCTAAGGGTTTGTATTGTGCTGCTTCACGCCGAGCTCAGATGTTGCGGGATGCTCACCGAGTCCTCGCTCTCTGTGACACCACTTCTGCTGGGGCACAGCTGGTCTGGCTGTTCGTCCTGGGGCCTTGGCTCTTTTGCCCCACATGCTCTCAAACGTTGACATGAGCCCCAAAGAAGTAGCATTCTGCAAACACACAAAGGGCCCTTTTCAGGTGTGTGGTTTATATGTTACAGAAAGGCACAGTACCCGGGTTGTGTCTTGTAACGTGGTAAATACATACAGGGTAGGAGAGAAAGGAGATGCAATTAAATATCCTGATTCTACAGTTACTTATGTACCTGCCTAATAGCAGTTGGAGTATCCAAATTAGTAAATTAGAGTAATTAGTACATTTGGCTGAAGTATGGAAATGTAGCTTGTGGATGTTATAACACTAAGAAATACGGAGGAGCTGCTGCTGACTAGCAAAATAGTAATAAATGGGTAATGCAGAAGGAGAAGAGAGGAAAAAAGAGAAAAATATGAGACCCCCGAGGAACATTCCTGAGATGTTGCTAATTGGAGGCTCACTGAAAGTGGCTTTTGGTTGCAGCAGTATCCTCCATCAGAACATTTTTGCTTTAGAAACCAGTGTAGCAGAATCACAGAATCATCTAGGTTGGAAAAGACCTTGAAGATCATCCAGTCCAACCATTGGCCTAACATTGACAGTTCCCAACTAATTTACGAAGTAAATGATGGTTCTGTAGTATTTCAAAAGTTCAATTGGGCCATGTTAAGTCATGAGTAAACCCTGAAGAGAGTGTTGGACAGTCTGTATCCCCTCATGCTCCAGCTCCTCTTTGCCTGAGTCAGGGAAAGCAACGGCAGGGTTCCACATGAGTACCTGGGAGCAGGACCAGGGCTCTCATCTGTGCTTATCTGAGGAGATCCTAAAGGCCTCAGATGCTGTGGGAGAATACCTGAAGGTTCTGAGGAGCTGCAGAAAAGCCTGGTGGTTTCAGCAGGAGTGTGAGTAATTAATAGCACTAAAACCAACTCAGTCCTCTGAGCCTGACCTGAGAGAAGGGGATCCCGTGTGGGAGGCAGGGTAGGAGACAGGATTCAGAAAGGGTTGAAAGTGAATCAGAAGACAAATTTCCTGCTCACTGTCTCCTAATCAAAGATGGCCAAATACTGAAAGGTTGCTTCACCTGATTTTCCTTCCCATCCTTTCACCGGATGTGATTGAACAGAAATTCTTCCATCTCCTCCCTCAGTGTATAACAAAGATGCAGTTTGATTTGAGAATGGGATGCAATTTTAACTAGAGTGGTAGAAAGCATGTCAGTAGTTTAACAGTTGTAAAATTAGAAGGAAAGGAAACCCCTAAGAGATGAGAAAATAGTTGGTATTAAAGTGATGGAATAATCTTACCCCATAATAGTATTCTGTGCAGCTTAAAGCGGCTCTCTTCAGCCGGTATCTGTCAAATCCTATCAGAAATGTAGGGTGACATTATGAAGTCTCCAGATATATTTCCATGTCATTTAGCTGATATATGTCATTTGATAAATTGCATGTTTGTAAAATCAGTGTTCTTCACTGTGTGTATCCTTCTGCTGTGCCGGTGTCAGGGTTCTGTGCTAGAGACAACAGCAGCAATTCATAAGAGCTATCGCTCCACCAGATCTTACCACCTTCTTATTAAAAACCCTCATTCGCTTTCCGGCAGGCTCGGTATAAAAGATTAATGAGATACATGAAGATACATAAGGTGAGTCTTCTTTAATTCTGCTTAATAACATCTCTGTTATTTTTTTAACTATGAGGTAAAAGGAAAGTTAAATCCTGGCGAGAGGTGAAGGTACAGGCTCTTGTTCTCTTGCTGGTGGTGGCTGAGCCCGGGAATTAATTCCTGGCGTGCCGGGTAGACAGCTCAGTCCCAGAGCGTTCGGCTTGAGCCGCTTGCAGGCCAGTGGCCCTGGCCCGGGCACTTCAGCTCGACCCTTCCTTACCCCGGAGTGCTCCCCAGCTCCTCCCGAGGCGGGGGGCAGGCGGGTGGGTTGTGCTCGTGGGTCGGGGGCTGTTCAGCAGCGGAGAGGTGAGCCCAGGGCTGCTGGGTGCTGGGGTGAGGCCTGGGCCCGGGTTTGCGGGAGGGACTCCATGTGTGTGCCGGGCACGGGCGTCCCGGCATCGGCAGATGCACACGGTAATTAACCCTGCAAAGGGTTAGAACCTCTAACAGTTGTCTGCTGCCCTCGGAGCCCCTGGTCTGCAGCAGGACGCTGAGTAGGAATGCTTTTAAAATTCCCTTGAAGGTACTGGTGATTTTTAACTGTATTGAATTACTTAGATGGAGCCTTTATGGTCCTTCGGATTCTGCTGCGATGGGCATTACCCGCAGGTTTGAACAACGGGTGGTAGATCTCCCTTCCTCACCTTGCAAGGGTCCTGTTGTAGCTTATGGCTATAGGTAAAACCGTTCTGGCAAACACAGGATAAAAAGAAAAGCATCTTAATGCATATTAATATACTGTAACTGGTGACAATGAGTCATTCAGAAGTTTAATAATGGCATACAGATCAGTGTACATCATTAGGAAATCTGGCTCAGCATAGTTTTGACCTGATCGTTACCTTGTGGGAAGTTCTCCACACTCTTCTGAGAGGCATCTGCATCCCCCCAGCAATTCCTTGTGAGCGCTGCCTTCAGGCCACCTCCACCCCCTCCCCAGCTCAGTACCCTCTTGACAGCGTTATTAATCTGTTGATTTTTGCTCACGCTGTGAAATCAGAAGTGACTGCTGCCATTGGTACATTTACTTTAGTATGAGTATAAATGTATCAGTAAGTACTAGGCTGCATCTGGCAAGTCTTAACTCACTGACTGTGGGTCTTCAAGGCTTGATTGAGAAAGACTATCCTGCCTAATTTCCTGGTTGTAAAAACAAATATTAGTAAATTAATAAAACCTTTTTCTTCTGGTCATGTATTTTTTAGACAAAAACTATTTCTTGACTTAGTTTTTCTTGCAGCTTATCATCTTTTTGCATTTCCAAGTTTTCTGCCTTGGGTCTTGGAAGATAAGCTGACTTTGAGAGGAACATTTATCAGTTCTATTTTAATTCCAGATGCAAAGTTTAATGGCTTTCCTGATGACCCAGCATAATGTCTGACTTTTTTAGTAAAAAAAATCCCTGTAAAAATAGAGCTTAAAAGCAAACTCCTAAATACTTGTATTAGGTATTGTGTTTGATCACAGATAACATTGAGCTGCTGTATCAATCATATATATTAAGTAATAATACTGTGCAGCTTTTGGCTTTATGCTGGCTAATTTTCAACACACCAGTGACTGGTGTAGGTGTCACTAGTGTCACTTGAGCTGTGCTGCGTGGTTGGGACCACATCTGCTGGAGAGTAGATCATCCATTGGAATAGTCCAAATGTATAGATCTGGTCCTATATTGTCATTTAACTCAGGTTTTCAAATTTGTCTTTGTTATTCCAAAAAGGGAGGAAAACAGAATGAGTAACTCAGAAATGTGACATTGCATAATTAAGCGTATTTATGGCTGTATCCGTCCATCTATCTGTCTGTCACAACCTGCAGAGCAGCACAGGGCTCCTCAGTGCTTTCGACGGCAACGTTTTAAAAACGTTGGCTGGTCCCTTGCAGTCGTGAGATGGTGGGCGTTAGGAAAGGCACAACAAATTTGGTACCGTGACTTCACTGCCAAAGAACTGAAGAAGATGAAGTTTGTCAGCCTGCTTTTGGGGAAAATAACCTGAGGATGTTTAGTAGAGTGAATTAAAATTCATCATCTTGACCTGGCTGTTGCAGGGAAGCGTTTGCCATCCCTACAGAGAAGCTCCCATCAGCTGTTTGTCCTGGAAGACACAAAGAGGGGGAGAGGTGCCTCGTTGCTCTTTCCCAGGGCCGAGGTATCGAGGACGTAAATCAAATCCACATAATGGAGGAGCATCAGATGGGAAACAGACTTCAAAAGAGATTTTAATGGTAGGTTAAATTCTAGTTCTAAGACTGATAGTTAAATGAAAGTACGACATAATTATGGATTACGGGTGTTAAGTTGCAGAGCAGAACAATTGCAGTTGTCTCTCAGTGTACATCTCTTGTCAGCCTCTACTGGGGGCTCTGCTCCTCGTGCTGGTTCTGGGGAGATGGAGATGATTCAAAGAGCAGCTAAAATGATTAAAGCTAGGATAGGATTTATGAGGAAAGATTAAAGAATTAAATATGTATAGCCTGGCTAAACGATGACTTAAGGGGAAATATAACTCTTTATGAGTGTTTCAAGGTTACAAATGTCAAGGACTGGAAGAGCCATTCAGCGTGTCACAGGCAGAATTGCTAAGAGTAATGAGATGATACTAAGAAAAAGTATATTTTCAAATGCTGGTGACAACTCATGAGCAGGTTTAGGTGTAAGAGGAAAACAAAATCTAACTGCATGGAGGTGACAGGAATGTCTTAGATCTGCGGAGGCCTCTTCAGTTTTTTGGTTCCCAGAGTCTTTCCCTTGAGTCCCGGCACCTCTCAGACAGGCAGCTGGCTCTCCGCCCGGCGCCGCTTCCCGCCCACCGGCGAGGAAGGTTGGTGTTGGATCCACTTGCACAAGAGCTCTAGCAGATGGAGGCAAGGCTGAACTTTCTGCTTCTCATAGTCCGGGTGTCTCATCGGTTGTGGGGTACCGTGCTCCTCATTGCTCTTGAGACCTGGTTAAGAACCAGTTTCTGGGGTGGAAGCCTGCCTGTGCAGGGCACTAACACCTTCCTATCCTGTACCTCCAGCACAAAGGGACGAGGTGGGAACTGGGGTGTGGCCTTTGTTTTCACAGAGGTTTAAACTGAAATGAGAGCCAGTTTTGCCAGATCACCATGTTCAGATGAAGTGTAGAATCAGAGAGTGCTTGGGACCTTCAAAGATCATCTAGTCCAACCCCTCTGCCGTGGGCAGGGACACCTTCCACTAAATCAGGTTGCTCAGAGTCCTCTGTCCTGAGGTAGAGAATTTTTTTGTTGCTCTTTATGGGAATTAGGTTCGTACATTAAACGAGAAAAATAGGTAGTAGCCTCTAGGAGCTTCTCTAATACATCCTGAAATAAAACCTAAAAAGAATATGTGAAAAGCAGAGGAAGTATCCTTATTATATAGCCAGGTTGAAATATGATTATGTGTTGAGAGCGCATAATGGGATACAGGCATTTCAGCTAAGAAAAAATCAAATTATTTCCCAAAGATGGGCATCATGGATGAAATTGCCTTCATACTTCACACTAATTAAAGTCTATGAAATATGTTGTGACTGTCAGTTGGTATTTACTTTTTTACTTATTTTACTTCAACCATCTGATAGCTGCTGCTGAATTAACTGAATGGATGATATTTTGATTTCCTTGCACACCCATGTCACGTGTCATACTGACAGATATCCGCTGAGCTCTGAATGGTTGTAGTAGATATAGTCTGGTTTTTTCCTTTTTCTGAAGCCAGTGGGATTTTTCCATTGAATTCCAAGGGTCTTGGATTAAACGTGCTCTGAGAGCCTTCCTTAACACAACAGCAGCAGCTTGTGACTTCCCCTCTCTCTTTTCTTAAATCTCTTTTCTGTCCGTGGAGGAGCCCTGCTGTGGTTTTCCCATGGACCCTTCTGGTATCCCCAGGCTGCCACTGGTGCAGAGGCCGCAGTCGGTGCGATGCCGTCCCTCCAGAAGTGGCCGGGGCTGTCCTGGAGGACGCGGTCTGGGCGCCCGAGCATCATCTTCCTCGCTGTCAGCGGTCGCCGGGCAAGGAGACAGCGGCCTGGCTGCCTGCACCAGCAAAATCAATGGGCAGTGAAAGCTGGCTGCACTTTGAGGCAAGGGGGCTGGGGGGGCAGAAAGATATTTCTGCTGGAAATGGTGGTTTCCTCTGCACAGCCGAATTTTGATGTATTTCTGTTGTCTTTAGAAAAATGAAACTCCAGGTAGCGATCCTGCATCTTAACAGAATTGTCAGCAAATGACTTTTGTTCCAATGTTTTGGTGCCATTTTTCCTGAGCTGCCTTTATAATGAATGGTGAATCTTTACATGCCCAGTGCGAGTTACTGCGATCCAAATCTGTTCTGGAAATAGTCTGTCTGACAGCCTTTTCATTGGCAACGAAGCTATTTAAATGAGAAACCTGTGCAGGAGATGAACTAGCTGCCCCGCGTGATGGCAAATGGAAGCTGATGAATTCTGCACGGGCAATCAGGTGACCCCTTTGCTTTCCACTCCAATTACTTTCCTGTCAGATGTTCAATTAGAGTGACAGGGTCCCAAATTCCCAAAGATCTCTGTTTTGTCTTAGAAGATTAAAGGGTGGCAACTATTTTAAATATGATTATCATCATTATCTCTGGGAGATTTTATACTTCAGAAGTCAAAGTCATAATAGCCCAGCTCACTGCAATTATTTGCAAATTGCCTTAATGTATTTTCCAGAAGCTCTTTTTACACTTTGTAATTTATTTATTTGCTAAGCCAATTAAAATGCTAAAATGTCTCTGAACCTATGTGAAGCCAGTCTGGTAGTAACTTGCCTGGACTTTGCCAGCATCCCCTTTACCCACCAGTAACCTCATCCATTTTTTGTTAAAATACCACTTCTTGGTGTTCTCTCTGGTTACACACCTTGAAGGATTCCTCCTTTTTTTTGGCTAAAATTGAAGGAAATTTGTTGTAATTGCAGTAATTCTCTATGCTGATGGAAATGCATGTGAAAACATACACTTAAACCAATATAAGAAAATATTCAGAGACACAGAAAAATGCTCAATTTCTCAAAAAATGCGTTTTTTCCTAGAGGCATGTTTCTAAAGAGGAAGTCTTGACCCATCAGGGGATGGGAATAGCCCCGCCTCGGGAAGCAGTAACTACCTAGCAGGCTCCATTCTCTCCAGTGCAGAAGGCAACTGGTTGTAGGAGAGCGACCAGGGTGTTTTGGGGGCAGTTGGTGAATGCGGCTGTTTGGATCCCAGCCACATCTGTTCCCTTTCTTCTTATTCTTAATGGTGAGTGGAGAACAAAGAGGCAATATGCCCTGTGTATTAAATTGAAACTAACTCAAATAGCTTCTAAAATACGCTCAGCTAATTGTTCAAGAGTAATTTACAGACCAAGAGTTACACTGCAATAATTGTGAATAATGAGTAAACCACAAAAAAAAACGGTAAATGGCTTGCAGACATTTGGTGAACAGAAAATGAGGCTAAATTCATTGAATAAATTAATTGCTATGGATTATTCTCTCAGCTTTAATCTGCCGCCTGCTGAAAGAAGTCTGTGCAAATGGAAAAGCTGGTCAACAGCTTTCATTTTGAAATGTGGCTGCTTCACACTGAATAGAAGAGAAAAGAGTCCTGAAAGGATTTTTGCTATGTTATAATAATGTATCATGCTTGTAACACAATTTTCACCTTCAAAGTTTTACCTGCCCTTTGGGATGGGGCAGTTTTAAAATCCCATTTATTAGTGAGAAGCAGATGGAGAGCCTGCAGGGAGGAGAGGTGATTTTTCCCAAGGCCACACATTGTCTCTGGCAGAATTCAAGTTGGAGCTTGGGATTTTGCAGTCCCTGGCTGATGCTTATGATATTTTTCTGTTTGAAGACTTCCCCTTCCTGCAAAAACATGCATACTGGGAGATGAACAAAACAACCCTAAGCAGATTTGAGGCTTCGCCAATGAAAAAACAGAGAAAAAGGAGGAGTGAGAAGACACGTCCGCCAACCCATTTTAGAAGATCAGTTCTAGTAAAGAGGAATTATATTTTAAGAACCAGACAGATTGTCTCAGATTTACTATCTTGGAGGACAGCAGTGAAGGCAAAGCATTTTTCTGTAAGGATTATGATTACCTGACAGGGTCTTATCATTACCAGGAGGAATGACCCTGATTTAGAAAAGATCTGTTCATTTATAAGTAGCTGTTGTTTTTTAATAGTACAGGTTTTTTTTCTCACTGCTATTAATATTAATAAAACTAAGGCCAATGTCTTTACTTGGATGAAATTTGTGGTTTAAAATGAAATTTGGAGAGCCTTGTAGATCAATCCTTGGATTTTATAAGCTGCTAGTGGCAATTTATGTGGATGTGAGACCACAGAACCCTTCCAGGTTCTGTGCACAAGCTGCCTGTCGTGCCTTCGCTTCTGGCAGCCTCTTCTCTCCCGCTGGAGCTGGCGTGGCCGGGTGCCTGAACAGGGCGTCCTTGAGCTGGAGGTGTCTGGTGGCAGCCCGACAGCTTAGGACGAGCTCTTTGCTATTAATGGGGCTCAGAGTAGTATCACTTGGCTCAGATTTATGCACTTTTCGAGTCATCCCTTTGAGAAAGCTTTAGCATTCCTCTTTGTGCCGGGACTGACATCCCCTTGCCGCCGTTATTTATAGCAGGGCACTTTTACACTCCGCCTGACTCGCCGCATAGCGATAGTAAACAAATCTATAAGTCCTTTCCCATTTAGCTCCCAGTCTGAAGTGAGCTGTGTGGTACAGCAGCCAGCGGAGCCGGAAGGGGAGTTCTGCTGAGCGGAGTACCGTTACCCCCTCTGGCTTGGTCACGTCTGCTCTGTTTATCAAAATAGATTTTTCCCCTCCATTTGATAAAGTTTAATAGAGCAGAACAAAACCCCAAATGTTAACGTTAACCATAAGGTGAGACAAAGGGAGATGCGGTTACGTCAGTCACGGGTAGCTCACCCGAGGAGCCCCAGCCCTGTTCTGGGGCTGCATTCCTGATGGTTTCTCACCAGAAGCGATCTAACCCCCTCGATACCGCCGGCGTGCTCTGAGCTGGCTGGTGTGTGAGGAGCCCGTCCCTGCGCTCCCCGGGCTGGAGTGGGGATGGGGGTTGGTGGTGCTTTGCTGGTACAGGAGGCTCTTAATTCTTCGCTGTTTCAAACATTATCTGAGAATCAGGCTTTCTGCCTTCCCTTGAAATGACACCAACATAAAGAAATTAAAATAAGTGTCTTTTCCTGGCGTGCCTGAAGCCATAAAATGATTTGTACACAAAATCAAACTAAATAAATCAGAATCTTTTTCTCCGTGCTTGAGAAGGTTAAACCTCCGGCAGCAATGGCAGCAACACATTGCACTCAGAGTTTTGCAGACATAATGTCACTCTTTTATTTTATTACACAATGTGGTTCACCCTAAATTACATTTTCTTCTTTTAATTTATTTGCATGAAAAAGATGGCATGGCATAAATCATCTTGTGTAGGTTGCTGGGTTATTTGCATTTCAGAGGTTGTTTTTAACTTCATATTAGAAAGGAATTTGCAATCGAGAAGCTTTGTGAAGCATTAACTTTCCACAATTGGTGACTCTCAAAAGGTGATGAATGACGTTCATTTGGCTTAGGACAAACATCCAAAGTTTGTGTCTTCCTAAAAAAACTTGTCCGAGGCAAAGACTGAAAGCCAGCGAGTGCTGCTTTCATCTTGGGAAGTAATTCCTCATGGAAAAGCAGGAGCGAGGGGGTCAGTTTGCTCTCTGAAGCCAGCTGCCCGGCACTGTTCCTGCAACGCAGCATCTGCCCCGTGGAGGCCCAGTCGCTGCTCTCTGCCTTGCCAGAAGGGAGGTGGTTGGAAAAGTTCATGGCGGGGAGGGAGGTTTGCAGAACTGCCTCTGCTCCGGAGGAAGCAGGATCACTGCACGCTCTGGCCGGCGTTGCCTCCCTGTGCTTGTTGCCGCTCATCGTTACGGTGCTTGTTTAATGGCATCTGACACAGGGCAACTGGAAGTCTCAAAAGGCTTTAATGAATCTTCAGATGACTATTTCCTGCTAAAAAAATGTGATGAGAAGCTGTATCTTAAATTCAATACAGCGTGTAGCACACAGGGAACAAACCAGCAGAGTAAAATGTATTTTATTAGCCATGAACTGAGGCTGCACATGAAAGAACCCTTTAAATATCTGACATGTTAAATGCATTATATTCCCCTCCAGGAAAGAAGCAGTCAAAGGGACGGGGCTGATGAACTGCGCTTGTTAACTTGACTTGGCGGTGATGAGAGTGGTATTGACGAAAAATCTGTGGTAGACTTCAAACGCGCTCACTGCCAGCATGAAGCTGGAGCACCGCTCTGGCAAAAAGTTGGAATTACTTTACACGTTGTTGCAAGGTCTCCGGCGAGAGGCTCATCATCCGAAGGTGAGCACGGTTCAGGTGTTGAAAGCAGAGCAGTGAAACATCCACTGCCTCGAGTAGGGGGGAGCGGGAGAGCATCAAAGGCAGCCCCGCTGCAAGGTACCTGCTGAATCAAGGGATGAAAGGGACCTGCTGGAGGAACGAGTCCATCTGCTTGCTAACAGGGTGGGATTCACAGCTCTTGAAAAACACTTATCACTTACTGCTTCGTTATGCTCCGTGTTGATTCATCTTGCCATAAGCTTTTGAACGGGCTGCTTGCTGCTCCATCCATCTCGCTCTAATAGGGTGGATCTACAGTCGAGAGGTCCTTAATCATATACAAACATCCTAATAACTTTTGTAAACTGGATTCTGGAGTGGACTGGGACTGTCTCTAAGTGTCCCTTATGGAAAAGCATTTCTAGAATCCCAGGTGCCACCAAAACAGCTTTAACATGCTGAAATGCGTGTGTAAATAGCTATTGCTTTCCCTTCTTACAGAAGGCTGCTCCTCTACAGCTTTCTCCTCAGAAAAGATCCCTCAGCATGAGAGACTATGCATTTCAGGTTTCCCTCAGTAAGACTTGGATAATTTTTTCTGTACTTCTGCACTAGCTACCTTCACGTCCAGTTTGAAGGTCGCTCTCTGTACCCCAGCTGTGCGCCACTACCACAAGAGCTTGTCTTCAGCAAGGAAGCCATTTCATCACCTCTCCTTGTTGCCCATTCACCAGAGAGAGAATTGCAGAGGAAATTGGCAGATCTAATTGATCTTTGTTTTGTCAAATGGATATTTAAAAGTGTGAAGATTTGTATGCTCTCTGCCTGTTAGTAAGTTCCTTCAAGTTAAAAGGGATTTTTTTTTTTTTTCTTGGTAAATGAAGAGGAAAGAACTAAGTGAAACATCATTTACATTCAGAAGCAGCTGGAGCTGGGGAAGCATGCCAGCCAGGTTAGCAGCCTTAGCGGGGATTATGTTATAATATAAGGGGGATTTAAAAGCCAGTAGACAAACTGAGGGCCTCTAAGCCATCAGTTTGGTAAATTGTGCTGATGTCAATACTGTCCAGTAAAAGCACCAAATCCTGGTGGTCTACAGATGAACAGCCTTTTTGTGTCCGTTTACCAGTGTGTTTCCCAACAAATGCTGCTCTTGGCCAAGTTTCCTGTGCAGTGAGTGGGATAACAGAAAGATTCAGGACCCAGTTATCAACTTATTGTTACTAGTGGAGTCTCTAATCCCACGTGGCACTTTAAGTGGTTTCTGGCAGGACTTGTGACCCCGCAGGGGACCCGCGCTGGAGCAGTTCAGGAAGAGCTGCAGCCTGTGGGAAGGACTCACGCTGGAGAAGTTCATGGAGGACTGTGTGCTGTGGGAGGGAGCCCACGCTGGAGCAGGGGAAGGGTGTGAGGAGTCCTCCCCTGAGGAGGAAGGAGCGGCAGAGACGATGCGTGAAGAACTGACCACAACCCCCATCCCCTGCCCCCTGCGCTGATGTGGGGGAGGAGGGGAAAAAATTGAGAGTAAAGTTAAGCCTGGGAAGAAGGGAGGGGTTGGGGGAAAGGTGTTTTCGGATCTGGTTTTATTTCTCATTACCCTTCTCTGATTTGATTGGTGATAAATTAAACTAATTTTCCCCAAGTTGAGCTTGTTTTGCCTGTGACGGTAATTGGTGAGTGACCTCCCTGTCCTTATCTCCACTCACGAGCCTTCCAATGGGTTTTCTCTCCCCTGTCCAGCCGAGGAGGGGAGTGATAGGGCGGCTTTGGTGGGCACCGGGGGTCCAGCCAGGGTCAACCCAGCACATACTTGAAAATATGGCCATCTCTTCTGCAGTGGAAAGAGCTGGGTCCTGATGCCTTCCTGCTCTTCCTTGGTTACTCCTGTTATCCCTCCATGTTATTCCTGCTGGAGAATATCAAGGTATTCTGTCAAAAGGGATTCTTGTATTTATTGCTTAACATTATGATTGCTATTGTGTAAAGAAGAGATGCAAATGTTTAAATCAGTTCTTTCACATTCACAAAGGCTTTTGAAGCATGAGAGTTAGAGGGAGTGTCATTGCCCAGCCTAAGCAGGAGCAGATGCATCCCTCTGAGAGCTACAGGAACGTGCTCAGCAGGATCTGAATACATGAGCCGTTTTTCAGGCAGACACTTAATATTCTACATAGAAATGGTTGCCAGTAGGACAGGGTCTTATACGGAGTTTCTTGGTGACATCCACTTGCCCTCAGTGAAGTTTCCAAAAGCTATTCACAAAGATATCACAGAGGAAAGGATTCTGAAATTTCTGAGAGACAAACCTGTATCCGCTGGCTGTGGAAAACACAGGCAGCAAGTACTACTGCCAAAAATATCTGTATGCTCAGGGAGGGAGAGAACAATGCAGCACACCCTATAGATGAATGTCCATATCTATTCTGGCATACTCATATAATTTATGGGTTATCTTAGAATATTCACAGATGCAGGTATTATTTTCCTATTTTTCTAACTTACTTTTTGGTAGAATTAGTATTCACTGAATTGACGTATATACATTTTTGTACTTTCTGTTGCCTAGGGCTGTTGCACTTCAGTCTTTGATCTTATCAGATCTTGCAAACTAAGCTGCTTGGAGGTTGGCCAGTACTTGGATGAGAGATTTCACAGGAGTTTCATGATGCTGTGAGGAATTGTTTGTGACTGAAGATGGCACTTTCTGCTATGAGCCAATGCTGAACAAATACCCCAGCATGGAGCCAGGGTGCTGGAACGCCACGGGCTCCATCTGCAGAGGACGTGTGAAGTGCAGCCATGCAATCTGATTTCCTACAAAGCACAGAATGGATCTCCTGGCCAAAATCAGAGGTACGTCATTAATCCTGCAGTCAGATCTGTCAGAGAATATCTTACTCCTTCTTGCTCTCCCCTATCCTGTCGCTGGTTTCCTGCGCACAGCTGCAGCATTTCGGAGGTCGTGTCTGTGGGCAGAGGGAGCTCTGAGGTGCCGGCAGTTGCTGCTGTGTGATGTCCAGGGCCTGTGTGTGGTGTAGCGCAGCACGCAGGTACAAACCAGACACCCGCTTAAATGTTTGGCCATTTGGAAACCTCTTAACTCCCACTTGAGAAGAGACACGGGCTGTTCTGCACACCGTGTCCCGTGGACGCCTTCCTCTGCCGAAGGGGAACGCGATGCCCCTGGGCACAGCGGTGCTCAGGGCTGGGCCCACGAGAGCCCGGGAGGGCACGGCCAGGGGAGCAGCCTTCTGCGCCGGGAGACGTCCCTGCGTTGATGGGGAAACAGCTGCGGGACGCTGGCCGTGGGTTTGAAAGCACCATGGGACGTTCATAGCAGCGTTCTGCAAAGGGTGTCCGGGTTGTCATTAGCAAGTGACCCCTTAATCACACCGACAAGTGGTCACTCATGTGAGTAATCCTGTTGGCATCAGCTGGACTAGAGCTTCATTGTTATAATTTAGCAAATAACTGTTCTGTTGTTTAGAGTATAAATGCTTCTGATTTATGTAGGAATGGAAGGCTCGTTCATTAAAGAAAACATGATGTGAATTATCACTTAACATATGCAGAAGAGGGAGGATTTTAAGCAGCATAACGCAATAAAAAGAATGAATCTTTTCCCACTACTGGCAATATAAGATTCTCCATTAATGTTTCCCCTGTTTTTCTCTTACTGAACTGGTAAACTCAGGTTGAATCTAATGCTGGCTTCTTTCCCAGTAAAAAGTCACCAGTCAGGAATGCCCTTTTTTTAGAGTTTGGTTAATTCTTTAGTTAGTGGTGGATGACCCCAGTGTGGTCTTGCAGAGCTGCATGGCTTTATAGAGCTAATAGCAGCAAAGAGCAAAAAAAAATCTCTGCTGAAGGTTTGCTGATAGAACTCTGGAGACACACACAGAGTGTGGACCAGCTGAAATAACCTGTTGCATTTAGTGTTGACTGGGGTGTGGCTCTGCTTTTTTGGAAGCTGTTAGGCTTGAAAGTGATATGGGTTGCCTGAAGAAACTCAAGGGTTTTTCATGGCTTTAAAAAATTTCATGCTGTTTTCTGCTGATTTGGCTGTTTTGGATTTCAGCTGGTGTAGAGCCCAGTAAGGTGACAGGGAAGCTGTTTCCCTCGGTGTCCCTGGGGTTGCACGTGTGCAGGGCAGAGCTGAACCCCACGGTTGGGGACAGTGACCGGGGCTGAGACTCTCCTTTGATGGCTGTTGGCCTTGGAGCTGGGGTGAGATGGGCTCAGGGCTTCTCGTTTCCCCTGGTGCGATGGACAGCCTGTCCCCTAAAGACCAATACCTGCTGCTGCCAGCTGAGTTACAGAGCTGAGTGGGTTAGGGAGAAACAAATGGTTTCTAAAATAAAACGGAAAGAAAGCGGTGAAGCACTCAAACAACAAAAACCAGACCAAAGTGTTTATAAATACATATGGCACAGCTTTTCTCAAGTCACACTTTTATTTATTTTGATAGCAGTGCTGGAATGCTCTTTTTGTCTGTTCTTCTCCTTTATTCCTACTGGTAAATACATAGTAAGAGTTTTCCTAATTAGGGAAATAGAAGTTTCAGAGAGAAGACTGTTTCCTTGTCAGGACATTCTCCCACATTTGGGAGATGGATGCCTTTTTGGTAAATCCCAATGTTTTAGGAAAAATTGTCTTCCAGCTGCAATTCATGCATAATCTCCTGAGTAACAAGGGTAGATAGTTTAAAAAGAAATCTCTGTAGTAACACAGGGAGAAAAACAAACTGATAACTCTTGACAGATTGATGACTTCTTCCATCATCTAAATCTTTATAGATTAGCACGTCTATTTTCTTCTCGTGGATATGTTTGTTAGCACTATATCATCTAACCTAATCTGTGTAGGAAGTATATTTATCCTAGAGCTGTGGGGCATTTATACTGTTCACTTGTCACCAAGAATAATGGAGAGGACAGGTAAGATAATTTCAACTGTATTAAGGGTTGAGAGATGACTGTACGTAAGGGTCTTTTTTCCTGTTTTTCCTCTGTTTCCCTGTTAAATGAGGGCACCTGGGTTTGCTCTGGGACAAGGAGACATCAGTAGCCACTTTGGGGCTCACCCAAGGGGGAAAGATGTGAGGGTGCCTGAGAGCCTCTGGTTCACAGGGCATGGTTTGGTTCAAGCAACCCCAGATTCTGGTTTCCCATTTTCCACCCTCTTGTAAATAGAAAACAGCGTTGAGCACGGGGAGATGTGTTTGGGCACAGTCAGCACCAGGGACTGGTGCAACATTCCCAGCCGCAGAGGAACTTCATCTGGGTGACGGCCGGGCAGGGTTTATTTCCAGACCTGTTGAAGCAGCTGGTCTCCAGAAGCCCTCTGCTAGTCTTTATGCTGTGGCCAGCCCCTCTGCAGGTGAGACTGTGTCAGTGAACTATGATTTCGTATTCAGGCGTCAGAGGACCTTCCCTGCCATCCTGCTGCTTTGCCGGTGCTCTCCCTTCCCTGTCTGTGCAGTTGATTCCTCCTTTCTAAGGATAACTCTTTGTGACCGCCTTCACTACATTTCATATTCCTGATTTCCACCATCATCAAGAGCATTTTGAGTTTTGGTCCTGGCCTTGGGGGCATTTGCAGGCGCTCCCAGCGTGCCGTCAGCCACAGTTACATCAGCGGCTCCTCTGCTCCAGCCCCTGGGCCTGAGCAGGAGCTCGCCGGGGGTCTCCACGGCGTCTGTCCTCTGCCCTTCCCAGGGGACACTAATAACAGCTCTTTGGCTGGCGAATTTCAACACACTTCATACTCACATTACATTAATTTTGTTTAGACTGTGCTTTTCAAGTTTTACTTGCGAGGCTGTTTTATGGAACCCTGCGTAAAGCCTGGCTCGCCGAGACGTGCGGCATCATGCTGCCTCAGTGATGGGGTCGTTTGCCCCTCCTGTGCCTTCGTTCCCCCCCATGCCCTCCTCTTCCCTGACTGAATCTTCCTTAAGTTTGATTGTATTTTTATTATTTATTCTTCAGAAATTTTAGAATTTATATTGGCTATGTCTCTTGGGCCACCATCTAATCTTCTAGGTGATGACAACTTGATTGATGAATAATAGATTCCAGTATCTTTCCAGCTGCCAAAGGGAGCTATAATTTCTAAATGCATCCCTTAAGATAGAAGCAGTGTTTGTCCTTCTCCAGGACTCAGTCTTTAATCAGCCCTATTGTCTTTAGATTATTGAAAACTTCTTTTCATTGTAATATACAAAAGAAATATTTGGAAATAAGCCATTTACATTGTATTAGTGTATAGATTAAAGGCCCGGTATTTTGGGTGCTGCAGAAATCCTTCAATTGATATTCCCTGCTCTGGAAAACTTTAATATTAAGTTGGCAAAGTAGGCAACTGAATGGACTGAAAACAAACACACAAGGAAATGAATTGAATTGCTGATGTATAGATCAGTGGTGCAATGGAGATTAAAAGTCAGTCTCTGAAATCCAGAACAAAACTTTGCCATCACTCTGAGGACTCTTGATGGACTGTGGAAAATACAGAAAAATTAAACTGGTCCCTTGAAAACATTCCAAATTGAAGAATAACATGAAATGTGATTTTATTATTTCAGAGTTGGGGATTTAAAAAAAATCACTAAAATCCCAGTAAGAACTCTGAAAACAGGTTTTTTTTTTTTATTCTATATTTATACTTTCACTGTAGAAAGTAGCTATCGATATAGTTGCTTCATAATGTTAGCCAAAAAAATACTTGGAGAAAGATGAATTTCATCTTCCATTACTGTGGATACAAACAAAAAGTGGTTATGAATCACTTTTCATTGATAGAAGGAATTTATTTGTCCATTTATTTTACTGGAATATCTGCTGAAATTGAAGTTCTTGATTAACGATCTACAGTAGGTAACGCCGAGGAAATCTGCTTTTGCAACCGCAAGGAAACTCTGCAAGGACAGAGTGGGTTGTATGTAATGGTGACCCTGTGTAGGGCTGGGATTATAAACCACACGAACACACCTGGGCAGAACATCGTGTGGAGACAAAGGTCACTCACTGCTGAGCAGAAGCATTGCTCCTGCCACAGACTGATAGGGAAATGTGTCGGGTGAAGTTTTGAACAACCCAGTTGTCAGGAATAATCATTAAAGTAATTCTACTAGAAATATAAACAGATCCAATTTCTGTGTAGATCATTACTACCATTATTTCCCAGGAACTTCTCTCTCTAACAAAACAATGGAGCTAGTACAGGGCACAATTTTAAATAAAGACAATGTAGAGGCAAGGAGCGGGCTCACCCAGGGCTGCCCAGGCTCTGGTGCTTGTCTGCTACCTTTTTATTTTACTTCCTTCCTAGTTCTTTTTTTTCCCCTTGCACAGCTTATCCTTTACCATACAGGGTATAAATTCTGCTATTTTCTGGCCTGCACCACTCTTAATCTTATTAGCCCCTCACACTTGCAGTTACAAAATGCAAATATGCCAGACAGCCACTTCACTCCTGTCCAAGGGCTTTTCTGCCTATAGATCCATTGCATTCCTTAAATAGCACAGTTTTTCCTGCTTGAGTGGGTTTTCTGAAATTAAAAGCCTTTTCAAGGGTGCTGCTACGCTTTATAAATCATACGTCACGCAGACTCTTTATTGTACACAGATTTTAACAAACTCATTTTTCAGGATGCTGGTGGCTTTTCCCACAGCCCACGCCCAGCGTATCGCTCACCAGGCCGGGGGCCAGCAGGGGATTTGCTCTCAGTTGCTGCCTCACTCTTTCTCTTTCCCCTTTTTATCGGTTTCAGGATTACCAGTGCTACAAGGTGGTAACAAATTAAGTCGTAGCTGTGTGGAAGATTTTACTGAAATTGGTGAACGTATTTTTGTGCAGAAAAGGAAATGGTATGCAAATAAATGAAATGTAAGTGCTCCTCTTGCAGAAGCATGACATCTAATGAACAGCATCCTTACAAGTACATGTTTTTATCTGGAAATGGATTGCTGCTTGCACAGGTACTTGCCAAATGCGCCCTGATGAAGCCCGATTTGACCTACCTGCAGGAAGATGAAGCTTCCCTCAGCGCTGACGTGATCCTCAGCCGTGTGCTCCAGCCCGTGGCCGTTCGCTGCAGCTGGAGGTGAGGGGCTGACCCAGAAAGCAGAGACGTAGCTGTGGAAAATTTGCATATTGTGCAAAAAGATTGCAAGCTAAAATGTTTCCTTTGCAGCCCGAGCTAGTCACAATGTGCAGTTTGGCCAGCAACCTCCCCTCCTGGGCTCCTGGAGGACACAGGCTGGGGAGCCTGAGCGAGAGGCAGAGGAACTGCCATGGCAGCGTTTCTGGGTCTGAGTATTTCGCTCCTCAGGCTGCCGTCCCACAATAAAGAGAAAGCATTTTTCTGCAGAAACTCTGTGGAAAAATAGTGCTCACTTGAAAAATCCAGTTTGCCATTAAAAAAGTCTCGACCTTAAAACTGAATTAGTCCTGTTAAGAAGTTTGTTGGAAATTGTTCACTAGGTCCTGGGCCAGCGAAGTCCGTTGGGGTCCTTCATTTGACTTGAGCAGGAGTTCAAGCAAGTCTTCTGTCACAGAAGTAACTGGAATCAATACCTAGACTTCATCCTAGAGAATGGGAAGTGTCATAATGTGTTAACTGCAATTTTGGCTTCTGATACACATTTTACATCATCAGAACTGATGAAGCATTTTATGGGAGAAGAGAAAAAACCCAACAAATCAGGGAATATTCCCCTAGGCTGACGAGTACATGTGGTGTGATAAAATACTATTATTATTAATCTCATCTGGGGGCAAATAAAGAATTCAGAGTAGAAAAAAAAGTCCATGCCAACAAACCCCAAACACTTGGAAAAATGTCTTGAACAGAAAAGCAAAAAGCAGCTGTTACAGGAGGCTTTGTGCCTAATGGTCCAAAATACTGCCAAGCGTTGAACAAAGTTTTGTATGCAATTGCTTGTCTATATTAAAACCAGCACACCGAAGCATTAAAATGAGGGTGTTTACAGTATTTAACAAACTGCTTATTTACATGTGTGTACTCACTGACTGGCTGTGGTTGTTTCTGGAGAGCAGGCAGCTGTGGGATGACTGTCCAGGAGAGGTGTTTATGGGTTGCTGCAATAGTTTCTGGCTGAGCATGCATAATTAATTTAATCTTAAATCAATTTACAGTATCAATAATGAAGCACCTCTTAATGGACTTTTGACTGGTCAGGTGTCAAGGCAGATTGCGCAGCGTGGAGAGAAAGGAGAGGAACAACTTCCCTCGTTGCGTAAGCTCGTTGCAGAGCATGAATAAATCATTCTCTCTTGCTGGCAACTGTTTCCTACTGCTCTAACATTTCTGAAGCTAACTTCCTTCTAATTTAACATATGCCTGCAGTTTAAAAGCAGCCTCATCCTCTTAAGGAAAAGCACCTAATTTATGCGCTGCTTTTAACTTTTAATAAAAGAGCATGCTTGGAACTCTGGAAAAGAGAAATAGCTGAGAATGGAAGTTCTCCTTTCTGCCGAGTCTGAGGTGAGCAGCTACCCGGAGAAGCTGTCAGCAGTGAACTGCATCTCCAAAAAGCTGAGCGCCCTGCAGTGCTGCTTTGAGATTTTTATTTAACTGTATGAACTGTTTTCTGTTAGAAAGGTGCTGGGTAAGGTCTTTCTTCACTACCATTCAAATATTGCCTCATATTTTTGATCTGAATTTCTCATACTGTCTTCTGGGAATTTCCATACGTTTCTGCTCAGGAATGAAGCTATTAATAATGCTGCTGTGTGCTCTCACTGCTGTTCCCCTGCACCGAATGCTGCGTTTCCTAATTCCTGAGACAATGTGGAGAGTTTTAGCACAATTGCATCCATTAAAATCAAGCACAGCTATACTAGTAAAGCTCTTCGTAATACTTCCAATCTGCAATTTCCTCCTGAGTCTGGATAGCAGGTTTTCTGTGGCTCTAGAATAGGGATGAAACCAAGATAATCTGTTTAGCAAATTAATTTATATCCTTGATTAATCCTCTGTGGTGCATGCATCACCATGCTCCACCTCTGAAAGGTGCTGAGGACTTCACTATGAGTAAAAGCTGGTAAATTCAGGGACAGCTGAGGATTTCTAAGCTAAGTGTTTATTTGCCACATTCCCACTGGGAAATTCAGCGCTGTGCTCGGCGTTTTGGCCATGTTGAAGGTTAGTTACCTTTGCCATTTAAAGATTTCCATAAATCTAACAGGAAAAAGGTAAGTTTTGATTTCTCCTCAGAAAGCAGCTGCTTGTGTTATTAAAAAAAGAAGAAAAAAAAAAAAAGCTGCCGTGCCCCCCCCCCCCCCCCCCCAATTCCCATGTTATTCCACAACAAGAAATACTGCGTTCTGAATCATCAGAACCCCAATTCAGTGTATTTTTAAGCAAATATAGAAGTTCTCTCATGTTCAAATCTACAAGGTTGATCAAGGCTGCCTGGAGAGTGAGTACCTCTGTGTGTCGACAACAACTCAGTGCTGCCCTGCTACTGACTTTTTCTTTTTTTGTTTCTTTCTCTTCTTGTTTTTCTTAAATGTAGGCAACCTTCCCTATAATGAATGTCTCTGTACCCAGTCATCCCCTCGTCGCAGCATCAGGAAAAAAACAGATAGATGTTACCATTTGCCTAGGTAAGATAAATAATGATTAGGTGGTGGGTTTCTCATCTGAAGATGGATTGGGCAATAGAAGCCATTCTCTCTGAAATTTCTCTTTTCAGGTGGCTGAGAAGCAATTTCAAGCAACAGGGAAGCTCTGGCACGGTAGCGTTCATCACTTCGTTTCTGGTAGAGAAATTAGTCATGATGTAAGTAAATAATGGAGAGAGTGTAAAAGGCAGAGTGATGCAGCATTTTTCTTCATCTTTTGATTGCTGCATTGCAAAAGCCATTGCCATGGAGAAGTGCAATCTGCAGCACGGCAGCTTTCTCTGCAAAAGATGGCAGTGTGATTAGGCAGGAGCTCACCTTCTGTGAATGCCTGCCTGGTTTGATAACCAGAATACTCTCCTGATTTTATAAACAAATCTTTTAGCAGCTTCTAAAAGGTTTTCCCCTCCAGTCACCCATGCTCCCACGCTCCTGCTGAAGGAGGTTTTCTTTTCTATTCCCTTCTGGTTTCCTACAGACTGGAAAGTCCAGAAGTGCAAAACAACTGTGAAATGGGTAGCACACACCGTATCTCCAGGACCGAATGGCTGGGAAGGTGAAACTTTATTTCCAATCCAATTTTGCAGGTTGAAGGGATGGAAGTGCACCGTGCAAGTGTTCAAGATTCAGGGGCCTCTCTGAGTGAAGCTGATTGTAAACACAAAACTATGAAACCAGTGCACTGCTCTTATTGAGGGGATACCTCCCCCCCCCCCGAATGTCCAGAATTTCCTGTGCTCTTCTGAAGTACCAATGAATTACACTTAATATATTTTGAGTTGTTCTTCCATATGTGTTGCTTATGTTAACAGAAAGCATGTTCTTTGCTTACCATAACAGCTACCAGCACTGAGAGCAAAATAACACAAAAACCTTGGGGATTTCAGCTTGAGGAAAAAAAAAAGAAATATATATATATGGGTTTTTTTTGGTCTAGACTACAGCTGTCACTTCATAAAAGGTATATTAAAAACGCCTTCTTTTGGTCTGTGCACAGACCTGGGTGGAGGTTTGTGGTGGTGTCTGAGATTTGTCTTGTGCACCTTTTCACTTCAGCTTCCATTGCGTTTCGAGGCCATGGGAAAATGACTTTTGCTGCTCCTTCCATTTCATATTCATTCATCATTTTCATATGGTAACTACACAGAGTTGTGTCATGTGTTATTCAGCTCAGCCACACAGAAAGCTGCCAAAGTTAAAAATAATTTTTCTTTCTCAGAACCAGAAACTAGGAGCTGTTTCTTGTCATGCCTCAAGAAAGTGAAAAGTAGCACTGGCTCAAAACCTGGGGGCTGTAGTTTTCCCATTCCTCATATGTCCTTGAGATTTCAGAAAGTTTTCTTGCTTATATTGGATTGAAAACATGAGCATTTGAAGATTTTCTTGGAAAAACAAACCAAAACTAGTGTTTGATGTAGAGCCAATGACACTTCATGCAAGGTCATGAAAACATATTTCTGTAAATTGATTCTGTTTTGGTTTAGCAGTAGCCAGCCTGGATGTAAGGGCTTGTATGACACTGGGGACCAAGTGGCAAAAGTCCTGCCTGGGTTTGGCATTTTCACTTTCCTGTCGTGTCCTGGGTCAGGCGGAATTGACTGCCAGGAGTCAGTCCAAGTAACGCGTAGGATGCGTTGGCTCACGGCGCCCGGTGGCCGCAGGTGATGCTGAAGGGCTCTAGCCCAGAGTTAATAAAGACCCAGACATTTATTGATTTCTCTGCTCTCCTCGCCGATAAGCAGGTCTCTTTTCGAGTCGTGTGCGCTCCTCCTGCTTAGACGGAAAGTGATTGTGATTGAAAGCACTTGTGACCCCTAAACATGACAGTTTGGGACATTTTTTTCCAGGTAATGAGTTTGGTTTTTTTCCAGCTAACTGGCTGTCTGCCAGTTAAGCCTGATCCTGGATCACTCTCTCGCACAGGCTGCAGGACAGCGCTTCCTCCAGAGAGGTGAAACAAAGAGCGGTGGCTCAGAGTGGAGTTTGGGTACGTGTCGAGCACATCGTCACTGCCCGTGGCATTTCCAGCTCCCCAACACGCTGCTTGGGGGGGCACACGTAGTGTTCTCCTTGTTTCCAGCGTATCTGAAGGAGCAAGTCTCCATCCAGCCTTCTGCTTAAGTAGGAAAGTTTATTTAAACAGGTCTCTGAGGTGCTTTGAGACCTGCAGTAATTTAAACTGGATCTTTTCAGAGCTGACACTAAATCTATGGAAATAAATCACTTCAGAAAGCCCATTATTTCTTAATTGCAGGACATGTGAGTGCCCAGCTTCAGACAGTCCCGGGTGGGTGATGGGATCGTGCAGCTGGAGGGGAGTTTTCTTTGGCCCTGCAGCAGCGGCGGCAGCAGAGTGACCACCAGAGCGGGGCTGGGGCATCTGCCCAGCTCCAGCCACTGGCCCACACCGGGGGAATGGCCACCGCTCCGGTGGCGGGTGGCGCTGCTGTCACCGAGCCCAACTGCCTCACGGCTGGGCACCTTTCCAGGAAGGGGTCTGGCCCAGAAAAGGGTCAGAGATAAGCCCAGGGATGGCTGCGGAGGGGACGAGCTGTGGTGGGGGATTTTTCCATCTCAGGAAAGCTTGTAGGCTGACTGGGAGCTCTCGGGGAAGGGCACTTTCCTTCTCCAGAAGAGGCAAAGGGAATGAAGGTAGGGAGCAGTGACGACAAAAAGTGGGTGGTTAGAGTTTTTCTTGAGTTTCCAGCAAGCCCAGCTTCTCCCTGCACCACCCTGCTCGGGGGTTCCAGTTCTGTGTTTACAGCTGAAGCTGCTGCCGGGGAGGAGGAGGAGGAGGGGGACTGTCCCTCGGGCTGGCAGTACCCAGGTGCTTGCTGTCCAGAACAGAAGGTTCCTTACTCTGCCATGTGGGAACTCAGTTTTCCCAGAGTGCTTGCTCCGAGGTCTGTTTCTTCCCCGAGTTACCCGGTGGTTTTTGAGGCTGGCACCCCACGTGAAGCAGGGCTGGATTAGACTTACAGATTAGTGCTGCCGGGATACTGCAGCGCGGAGACAAGATGCTCTGGAAAATACAGAGAAGCGAAGACAGAAGATGTAGGGGGAAAAAAAGACATTTACATTTTTTTACTTGGAGGAGTAAAATAAACATGGGAATGTTTCCCAGGAGAAGAGCTTGTTATGGTATATATGAGAAACTGCCGAGGGTTCCATGTGCGGTATTTGCAGAAACATGTCACTCAGTCGTGAGCTGCCTTTCCGTGCCGCTGCCTTTCCGTGCAGGCTGCAAGAAGCACACCAGGCTAGTTTGTCCCAAATTGGCAAAGTGCTTAACCTTTTTCTAACATTTTATGGTCAAGAAAGATCAAAACAGGGGGAAACACTTTTCAGTTGTTTGATTATTTTTTTGCTGATATTTCAACCACAAGTATAACATCCTTGGGTTTACTGAAAAAGCTGTTTATGATGTTTCTACTGAAAAATCTAAGCCAGCTTTACTGCGCAGGAGTGGTTAACGGTTTCTTTAAGGTGTCTGCGTTGCCAAGGCAACACAATGTGGACGGGGTGGAGATCTGGTCCATATGTTCCAGGGTGAAGCCCTGCGCTGTAGGACTCGGCACTCAGACATGCTGTACTGTGTTCTTCCATTTATTTTGTTGCAGCTACAGTGCTTAAGTACAGTTACTTAATAAAGGTAATTATGAGAGTAATAAATTGGGAAAGGTTAAATTTGATGAACTGTGGGATGTTTGCTACTTTTGGTATTGAACTTGTGAGCGTGTTGCGGATACTTATTGGTAAGAAACTTGATGATTCAGTGCATTTTAACACGGAGCACATTTCTATCTCTCCACAGCAATTATCTCATTAGCATTGTTTATCTTGGATTCAGAACTTGGAGTGCCAATAACCATTGAAACGTTGAGTCCATACAGTTGATGCAGATGAGTGGGAATAAGGTCTGAGAGCAGAGGCAAGTAGGGAGAAGGAGCAGGATGAGAACAGGAGTTCAGTGCCTGGTGGGGGGAATTCAGGGCTGGTGAGTATTGCCTTTTTGTCACCTCATTTCCCAGGTAATGAATATCATTCCATGAAGTAGAGATCCTTATGGATAAAGCCAGCAAGAAAGACCAACAAAGCCATTAGTAGGAACGTAACACATTACTGCTGCCTCCTCACTGCGGACTGAATTGTGAGGCTTTGACACGTGGAAAGTTAATCTAGTAGCAGTATTTTATTTTCACTGACTTTGGTTGGGTACCGAGCAGAGGTCATTATGCCTTCTGTTCGTAATTTGTCTGGGTGCCCAGGCTCTACTGAAGGTATTTAAAACAAGTGTTTGTAACTTCAAATCAGGAGAAAACCCTCATTACTAGAATCATCTCAGCATTTATACTGATAAATGCCCACTTCTAAACTGGTGATTACATATTGTTTTTCACACTGTGCTATCACGCACTAGATTTTCTTCACATAAAAATGTGGCTTATGTTGTTCTGATTACACTTCCAAAAACATCCCCCGGAGCTGATTATTGAGCAACTGGGCTTTTCTTTTTACATATGGTTAAAAAATGACGCCATAAATTTTGGAAAAAAATTTGTGTAGGTGACCTGACTTAAACTCCTTTGAAACTTTCTGAAATGCTGCAGAGGTGGGTGCTGGCGTACGTGGGGTCGTCACGGCTCTGCCTGCGACCCGACGCCTGTTCCCTGCATGGTGCTGCCCTCCCGGACGCTTTGGGAGCTCAGAGCTGCTCAAGTGCCATCGGCTGGTGAAGGCAGTGATAGATTTGCTCCGTTCTTTGAGGCGCAAACATAGTGAAGTTGTTGAGTTTGACACCCTTTGGTACCAACTTGCATGATGTTATTAAAACTGCCGGGCCCAGCTCTCGGGACACGCGGTGTTGGCTGGGATCAGGGCTGGGAAGAGCAGTGATTGTCCCAGTGAGGGAACTTGTCATTGAAACCATTAAAGTTGCTGATTGCTGGGAGGTGAGAGAAATGCAACAGCCCTGTTACGGTCTGATTATCTCCAAAAGCAATAAAGCATCTTGTTAACATGCTGAAAGGGTAATGCTCCCTTGTACACATTCCCGATCTGTTTAATCAGACATCATAAAGGCAAGAGTTATCGGGAATCGTATCCTTGGGCATATGATGCTGTCGTAGAAATTTACTCAGCGTTGTATATTGTTCATACTTACACTTCTTAACTCTGTGGAGCTCTGTGATAGAGGAGAGATGATTTTATACTATGTCATTGGCCCCTAGTCTTTTCTTGACCATGCCTAGACTGACTGAGGAATTTGGATTAGTTCTTTAAACTCTTATTTTAAAAGGTGGGATAATAATTCTCATTTTAGGGGGATGTTGTAAATTGTAATTAATTTTATTTCCAAAGCAGTTTTGCATCTTGAGAGGGCTTTTCCTTAAAATTGTGTATCTGTACTCATTTTTATTGCATAAGCAACTCAGAGAATAATACCAAATGTGATTTATGAATGCTTTTTCATATAAAAAAAATGTAAATTCACTTTCAATTTGCAGTATTTTTTGTTTGTCTCCCTCAAACGTTCAGACAGATGTTTTTGTTTATAAAAGCTGAAGGCCTAAATTTTTCTAGCGTCACTGGCATTCTTAACTTTATCTGTACCCGAATGCCAAATAAGCGCTGTGACAGAGGTATGAGTTCAGAAAGCAAGTCTCCAGCACTCCTGAAAATCCGATTGGTATAAGATGCTCTGAGTTAGATGGCAACAACTGGCAGCTCGTGGGAAGGCAACTCCTGGTGCTGCCAGCAGCAGCACGTCCCTCCTGGCGGGGCCATGCCTGGGAGCCGCTGCCACGCATCTGCATCCACGTCTCATCCCTCATCCACACCCACATCCCGCACCTGCATCCCATCCCGCATCCCATCCCACTGGAACACCGGGGCCCAGGCAGGCGTCACCCCCCAGCCAAGGTCACAGCACTTACTGGTAAGTGATGGACCCAACTCAGGATGAGCAGACACTGAAAAGTTTTGGTGGTCATTAGGTGGGCAGTAAAGTAAAATCTAACATTCAACGCTGGATAATTAAAGAGCATACAAGATCAAGTGTACTTAATGCCTTTACTTCAAATGACTCTTTCATATCCATTGAAGAATGCCTCTTATTCAAACTGCACCCTAAACTGCTTAGAAATGAAGAGGAGAGAGGTGAAAGAAAGTCAAGAAGTTTAGCCACAAAAAAAGCTGTGTTTAACACTTCAGAGAGGCAAAAAACTGATGAAGAAGGGAGAATGGCGGATGGTGGGAGAAAATACATCAAAGTGTCTCTCTTTTTATTTTTTTTCCTGGTTTGGTTTGCTTTTATGTCTTGAAACAAAAATGTTTTGTCAGTCTTGCCATTTTGGTGCTGTTTCATGGCACCATTAGCTAAGCTTGAAAGAAATCTTTGAACTAGTGTTGTAGCGAAAATTCAGCAAAGTTAAAACTTACAGCCGTGCTTGGGTCATATTCTCCAACTTGCACTTCATCTTTGCTTGTGTCTGAATTAGCTACAGGCTTGTAAACAAAACCCAGAACAGCGTGTGCAAAGACTTCATCAAGATGGCTGTTAGTTGATGCTCATGACAATGTCTTGTTGGAAAGAAACATCATTTTCAATAATTACTGGGGGAAAGAAAAATTCCAATTAACTGTAAAGTACCCACTTTTCAGATTGCAGTCTTAAACACTGTAAGATAAAAGCACAGTAAATATTGTGAGCTCCAGTGTGTAGAGCTTAGAAGAGTTGAGTGTTAAGATTAATCTTGGTGAAGAAAGATTATGGCGGATATCTTCATTCTGTTGCCCCCTCAAAGAGGCATAAATTATTGATGGTGCTCTTTTCTGTATGTTTTATTGTATTTAACAAAAAAAAAAAAAAATCATTGAAGTCTAAATGAGATAAAGCAGAATCACTCAGCTAAATGTCTTTCTTACAGACTAGCTTTTCACTTGGGGTCTGAATGAGAACTGGCCTCTGCCAGGAGGAAATGTTTTTTCTGTGAAGATACAGGGGAAAAAATATTGTCATTTGTATAACTCCCTATGGAGTTAGTTGGATGTATTTGCAGTACATTACCCTTTTAAAAATATATATATATTCTTATGCAGTCATATTAACAGCAACTGAATGAAAAAAAAAACAGAGTTCAGTATAAGCAAATGATAAGTCTTCTACTTGGTAATATTTTCCTTTCCTAAAAACTTAATATAGTGTGCAATGAGGTTTCCTTAGCCGGCTGCTCATACAAGCAAGACATACAAATAAAAATGAGCATCATCCAAAATCACCAGTGAGAGAGTTTCCTGCTCCTTGGTGTGTAAAAGCCTGAATCTCCAGTAATTTCAGTCCCCTGGGTATTTAGGGAATGGGGCAAAGGGACAGAAAATAGGCATTGAAAAATACCCTTGGCCCTCCTGGGACTCAGGCCACATTTCAGGCTATTTTGATTAGCAGCTCTCAGAGCAGCAGAAGGTCCTTGGGCAGTGATGTCCTAAGGACAAGTGTAGGTCTTCCAAAGAGTAATTTCTCTGTGCAGGTCAGACTTCTGGATCGTTTGAAAAGGCTTACCATAACAGTATCAATGCAGTGTCTACCTCAGATGTACCTTTGAGTAAGCGTTTGGTTTTTGATCAATGTATGTAACTAGTTTAGTAGAAGAGCTGAACACTGGAGAGATTATGGCTTTTCTGGAGTACCGTGGTGCCTTTCTGAGCCTCCTCAATGAAATTGGATCTGTTGTTCTGTTCTAAGTACTACTGACAAGGTCGATATAACCAAGCGTGCTTTGACAGGGAACATTGTCTCATCTCCTGTATTAACCATCTCCTGGCAGGTGACAGCGTACAGCATGCTCTAAGCACCACAATCAATAAGAGTTCAGGTGACACGGTGGTTTTGGTACCCAGCAAGAACCGGATACCTTCACCAAACAGGCTTCCTGAAAGACACAAATGGAGATGTAAGACAGTGCAGCCCTGTCAGGAGATGTGCCTATCAGCTGATCTCAAGAGAAGTCAACTGTATTAAACACAAAACGTGATCTAGGAGAGACAAAAGACTCAACCCTGATTTCTTCACATATCTTCTTGCTCTGACTGAGTGCCAGCGGCGCAATCTCGGCAGCAAGAGTATGCAACATTATTATAGTCACCTTGAAGAACAGAGGTGATCCCATCCCTAGATGAAAGAAACTATTATATTGAAAAGTGGCATTTGTGTGACATTTTCAAGACAGGAGAAGAATAGTAATTAAGATATTTTTATGGAGTAGCACTCCTTATCTGCACATCTCCACGTGCTTTGCAGAAGCACAGAAGACGGGTCATCACTTTGAGGAGAAATGGATTGGCAGAGCTGAGAAGGGCACTGGAAACCTTCAGCTGTGTTTTATCTGCCTGCTGTGAAACAGCCACGCAGCAGCCGAGCAGCAAACTGCGGAGAATTGTCTCCTGCCCAGATTTCGCTGCCTGGTTTCTCCCAAACACTGAGGAGGGCTGTGCCCGAGCAGGAGCAGCGGGGATGCTGGCTGGAGGCAGGGTCACGGTCACACACTCAGTATAGGCAGGGGAGTGGTGAGGAGACCCACGAGTGCTAGAGTACGCTCAGCCCTGGTTTATCATCGATAGAGGGTCAATGGATAGTTAGTTTTCTTTGTTTGTTTGTTTTTCACTCCTCACAGTGCAAGAGAACTGGTAATAATAAAAGTGGTGAAATCTGAGGAATCTTCATCTTTCTACATATCCTTTGTGATGAGAAAACTGGATAGAGGTGTGGGCTGCAAATGGTATCAAGGGGACACGCTCTTCATCTCCTTCCTCCTTTTTGGAAAGCTGCCATGCTGTAGGTCATGGGGTACCCTGCTTTAATTATTTATTTATGAAAAGAAAAATGGTCAATGGCCTGATTTGCAAATGATCGAACACGAAAGATTCCCTCCCCTGGTGATGCTGCTTTGTAACCCCTGTTAGACTCCCTTGTCACCACTTGTGGCCTGTGAATACGGCAGGAAATTAACTCCCGTCCAACTTTGCTTTATGCCTAGCAAAGCCAAAAGACTACAGTTGGCATCGAAAAACTCAAGAGATTCAGTGCGAGAGTCCCTAAAAACCTTTTTCATCCCTGGAAATGAATCGAGGGCACAGCCATGGGGCAGTGGTGCAGCATCTCACTCGATACAGTGTGCCCTGGGGATCTACAGTTAATTACTGACCCCCAGTTCTGCATTATACCGCGCTGTCCTTGTCTGTAACGTACGAATGGTGTCTTTATTAGACTGAAGTTACTAGAGCTGACAATAAAATGAAAGCAGTAGCTAAGGATTTCCCCAGCTGTGGAGACCTGCCTCGCCATCACTGCTCCGCTGACGGCAGGCGCCCACCCTGCGCCAGGACTGGAGGGTGAAGGCTGCAGCGAGGTAACGTGCCCTCTTGGCACGAGGGTTAAGCGCCTAAGTTAACGACTATGAATTTGGACAATTTTTATTGCCTTTGACATTCACTGTTGATCTGTCAGTTCTCGGGAACAGAAAAACTTGCTTTGGCTATCAAAATCTTTGTGATTGGAGCCTTTTCTATTTGCCAAAGAACTTGAGGTCCGACTGAAATGAGATAAAATTGAACCACGTTAATGCTGAGGGGTTAAAATCAAAAGAAGGTTATTTAGCACTAATAAAGGTTAAGGCAAAACTTAAAAGCCCGAGCAGATATTCAGACTAGGACGTGGTTTGCTACGGCAGTGCAGGGTGACCCTTCCGACGCTGTATGTTTTCATGAACTCACCGTGGGGTGGTAAACGGGCAAGTTGCACACAAATTCCTGCCCCAGTTGAACTGAGGCAGCGCAGAGCCCGGCCTGCTGTCAGTTCTAGTGCTTCTGATTAGGCAGCAAAGGTCCAGTTGCACATTGGAAAAAATTACAAACAACTCCAGGAACAATTTTCTACCACTTCAGACTCTGCGCCCCGGGATGTTGCAAAGCCGTGGGGGTTTGTCTGAAGCACAGTAGAAGAGCTGGCTCAGGTCGGGCCGAAGGTGTCTCACAGTGTCCTGACCTGGGGAATGGTCTCAGGGAACATCCAAGGGGGAGGGTGGGAATAAAGTGGTTCTCACTCAACTTCCACATCTCACATGTGCACCTTTGCATCGGGCAGCCATTGGCGCGCTTTTTGCCAGGAGTTTGCCTGCTTGTTTTCTCAACAAATTCTCATTTTATGTTTTTTTCAAAGCATTCTATGGCAATGAGTCCCAAAATATAATTACATGTGCTTCCTTTTGTTTGTTTTAGAACTGCTGCTAGATAATTTAATTTGATGTTCCTTATTCCTGTATTATGTGAACGATCAGTTTTTTCCTGTTCACCCTTCAGCTGCCATTCATGATTTTACAAACGTCACTGTAACCTCTCCCACTCTACATACAAAATGATGATATACATCTCACATTTCTTTAGCATTTGAAAAGTCATCAAATGTTAAAATAAGAAAAACATCCCCATAAGCTATAGCATCAAAAAAGTCCACAGTTGAAGAATGGCTGGAGATTTGCACTGACTCCAGCTATTTTGGCCAAATAGAGATGAGCCTCTGGGCAGATTTACACCTGCAATTACAGAAATAGATCTCCCTATGTGCAGGCTGTTTGGAAAAATAAAAAGTAACTCTTGATCTTCCTCAGCAGTCAACCTGCTGTCCTTGCTAAGGTATAGGAGCTAGTAACACTTGTCTTTTATTTCCTTTGACACAGACACGGGGCTGCAGAAAGCTGCTACAGGAAGAAATGAGCAGCACAAACCATGACTAATATGAAATAACTAATTGGACCAAATCTCTGGAGGGAGAAGTAAGGATTAGAGATAAGAGAAGCACAAATCTTTCTGTTTGTTCTTTTTAAATGAAAGACTACTATTGTTTAAATTTCTTCTTATTGGTATGCGAAGTAGAGAGCTGGGAGACTTTTGTTCCTGCATTTTGTTCGCAAACATTTAAAAAGGTGACCTTTCAAGTTGCTTAATGGATATGCCAAATACCTAAATATCAATCGTTTCTTCTAATAAAACATTGGTTCTGGTCTGTCTTGCCCTATGGAAAGAAGATTTTTCAGCCTATTTGTTAGGCAGCTGCTGGAGGCAATCAGCTGTTTCCAAGACTGTGCCCATGAACAGCACAGCTGGGCGTGCGGTTGCAATGCTGCAGCGTTCAGGAGCTGCTCCCTTACTAGAAAAAAAGGATCGACATGAAAATGTTTTCTTTGAAAATTAGAGTTATGGAAACCCGAGTGTGTGTTTGCCTGTTCAGGTTATAGTTCGGATAGGTGGGAAGCTGCTTAGCCATCTGCTGAAGACTTCGAGCTTTATTTTTTTTTCCTACTCAACTGTGCAAAACCAAAGACTTTTCAAGTATTTGAAAAGAGGGGAGGGGGAGAGGCAGCCTCAGAAAGGGTTTATTACCCGGTAGGGAGGACGTTCAAGTCTGTGGTAGGAAGCCTGTGCTCTCATCTCTCGTGCAAGCTGGGCACGGCCGACTGTACCACTTAGTTTCTCTAAAAGTCTCCCCGGTTTTGATCAATACTTTCATCTGGCGGCTGAGACAAAATTTCCAGTTGAAAATGTAGTTGAAACAGCTTTGTTCTCATACGTGTTTCCACCATAATAAATCAGCCTTCTGAGGGAGGAATAAATTATATTGCAGTTTCTTTGCTGGCGCTATTGTAAGTTCCTCAGAGCAGAGACTTGTTTGTGTCCACCCAGCCCAGGCAGAGCCGGGCTTGGCCCTTTAGCCCCCGCCGAGTCTCTGCCTGTGATCTGCTGCAGGCTAAATTAATAAACCAACAGAAATTATTTCAATGTGATATATCTGTATTTTTCCTATTTTTCTTAAGTAGCCGTGATATTGTAAGCTCCATCCAGCTACGTAAAGTACAGGTGATGAATAGCATTGCCATTGGAAGTCAGTGGTTTTGAGTGCAGTGGAAGTAAGAAAAAACCACACTCAAAATGCCCGGTTCAGAGCATTTGGCCCATCTCCCAGGCAAGGGGAGCTGGTTACTCCTTAGTTACAGATGGGGAGAGAAACAGATTTTTCAGCCCACTGGAAATTTGAGAGTCCCGGTGTTTGACTGGAGGAGCTGTTTTGGAGAAGCGTGGGGCAGCGGGTCCTGGCTCTCGGGGGCTGCCGGCGGCTGCTGGGAGGACGGGGCAGGTGAGTCGCTGTGATGCGATTGCCTTTACTTGCCCGTGAAACTGGAAATGTAGTCCATGTAGAAAATAAGAAAACCCAAGTGACAAAGGATAACTTTTATTACGTTTTTTTCCAGTGGTCACCTCGAATTGCTGGGAACAGCGGGAAGGCGTCCTGCTGCTCGGGGGCTCCTGCTCCCTGCGCCGGGAAGTTTCCTGCTGCCTGGAGCCGCTCACGTCCCACTCCCAGTCTTGTGAACACTATTTCTGCTTATCCACCACAGCGCTTTAATGAAGTGAAAATTTGCCCTGGAAAATCGGGGCTCTCCGTTCAGGGGCAGCTCCGTTCCGTGCGGCTGTGAGCGCAGCGTGCTGGAGCGGCGCTTGTTTAGAGCCGAGCTTTGCTGAAGGCAGAGCTCCGGGGCTGAGCTGAGCTGAGCTGCGGGTTACACAGCGAACGGCGCGTGCACGCCACGTACCGCAACCACCTCTTAGGGAGGCCACATGTGGCATTAATAAAATATATTAAGACTTTGGATGCAGTACTTTGATCAGGCCTTTTCCCCCACACAGAGCTGGGTTTAGGATTATCATGTTACGGGTATGTTAATGCACATAAACACCATCAAACGTGCTGTAAATGCAGACAGTTTTCTATATCCTGGAGTAAAGGCAGTTTGACAGAAAAAGAGAGATTTGTTGTAGGATCTACACAATCTTACCCCTGAATTACAGCTTTGTATAAAATGTGAAATGCGTAAATGCACTAATTCACACCAGCCGTCCTGGTTACCCTCTGAGCTACTGCTGTGAAGAATATTAACAGATTGCTGAAGTACTTCAACTTCAGAGGATGAAATGGTTGAACCTCCCTGATCACACGGGGTGTATCTCTAGTTACCAACCCGAGAAACATACTTCAAACAAAAACGTATGTTTCTTCTGAAGGGAAAAAAGCCTAGGTGGTAGAAGAGTGAAAGCTATTCTTTACTTTTTTTCTGAAAAATAAAGCAGCCTATTTGTACATTGATTTATCAAGCTTATCCCAATCATCTTCCAGCCAGGATTCACAATCCTCCCTTTTTATTTCTCTACATGCTACAACACACAGATGTGCTTTCATAGTGGCAATCGATACATCTGCAGGATGCCTCCGGTGCTAGAACAGTCCACGGCTCCTTTGATTAAACTCTACTAAAGCATAATTATCTGGAATGCCTTGCTACTTCCTTGGCAATGCTCACACAGCTTTCCAACCAGGAAGCATTTTACCAGGGCATTAGAGCCCCACACAACACATGCTGGAGAGAGAAAATTACCATCCTCGGGACAAGAAAACATTTGTAGAACATCCAGCTTTAGTAGCCGATAGGAAAGTAGCCACGTATTTGTTTTTGGATGTGGCTTTGAGGGCGGATCTTGGCTTCATTTGGGTTTGGGTGTTCCTACCGCAGGTCACATTACGGGTTTTGCCGGTGGTTCTGTGCAGCCCCGCGGGGGTGGCGGCAAGGGGGGACTTGACCTGCTACAAAATCCCAGTTTCTTCTCAGGAAGGTGCTGGCGACGTGCAGGGCCAGGCTGCCCCCATCCATGGTGGGAGATGCTGCGGTCCTGGCCCGGGCGCTGCGCACCCCCTGCTCAGCCCTGCCCCGCCGAGCCCGGGGCGGGCGGGGGGCAGCCCGGGGACCCCGGCGCCTGCGCCGCTTCCTCACTCCGATTCGTGCAGTGTGGTCATAGTAGAAAACGATTTGCAACGTGACATTATCCCCGGCAATCCACGGCTCGGGCTTTCTCCAAACAGGGAACAGAAGGAGAACTGTCATGTTAACATTTTAGCTGACTCCAGCCTCCTCCTTTTTTTCTTTTTTTCCAAGGCTGTGTGTAAAATCCGCCTCTTCTTCCCTACACTGCCAGATGAAACTGCTGTACAACACTTCTCGTAGTACGTGAAAACCCCTGCTTTTCACAGGGAGGGGTTGAGTCACCAAATGTCAGTGAGAAACCCAAGACAACGGGTGAGTCAGGATGATTGCTGTGGGCTTCAAAAGAGGTGTTTCAATCCTACGATGCCGTGCCAAATCAAAATTGTTATTTTGGAAGATTTATATCTCTGCAAAGTGGGCCTATGCTGGCCAGATGCCAGCAGCCATATTTCAAGCTTTTCTTTCCTTTTTTGATGATAAGTACGATCAGAGCTCCAGACGTGACTTTTTCTGTGACAAAGGGATAAAGCCTTATTAGCGAGTACAGGAGGAAAAATTTCCATACAGGCGAATTTCTGCAGTTACAGAGAGCAGCAAGCAGGATTTTCTGCTACACTATTTCAGACCACTTCTATCCAACAGGTGTAATACCCGTGTCTTCTGCTCTTAAAGGCAGCGAGGACGGGGCTTTCTGAGACCCGCCCGTGGGTCCCCTCCTCGGCCCCTCGCCTGGCCGCGGGGCCGCACACTCGGCTGAACGGCTGGGTGGTCACACAGACCCCAGCCAGGTGCTTCTCTGGTGCTGGCACCACCTCCCATTGTCTATATTATCCTTTCCAGTAAGTGATTCTCCAGAGATCAGGTCTTTTCTCTACCATGAAGCCTTTTTGTTGTGTTTTTTTTTTTATTTCTTGCAATAACTTCCCAGCCATCGATGGCCACCTGATGAATGCCTGAATGCCGTAGTGTCTCTAATCACTTAGAGTCACTTGGGAGGAAGAGAGATAGCTGCCAGCACCTCTCCAGAGGCTAGTAATGCCTCATTGAAAGCTAAGATGGGAGGAGATGACAGACAAGCTCAAAACTACTCTGTTTCCAAGCAATGAAGGTATTCTTAGGCTCACTCGGATTGCCAATTAAAGAAAGGAAAATAAAAGAGCTGTCCTCTGGACTAGCAATTCTGGTAAAAATAATTTGAAGCAGCTTGCAGGAGAGGATGAGGCTCCACACCCAGCTGGAGAAAGGCAGGAGCCTGTGGTTTCCCAGCCAGAGCCCCGGCAAGATGCTGCAACCCCGCGTTGAGGCTCCGTCCCAGAGAGCTGCTGCCGGCAGCGGCACCGGCCGAGCATCGTGGCTGTCGCAGGGCTTGGGGGGACGTGGCCCTGGCTCTGTGCCCCGCTGCCTTCTCCAGGGTGGGATTTCAAACACGTCAGTCCTCTCCATCGCTTCCCCGGCGCCAGAGGAAACACTGCTTCACCCTAACGCAGATGGCAGACACCGATGGAATAGGTGGCTTCATTTTTCAACTTTTGCTGTGTGCCTGCAGTGTTTCTTCGGAGTTCTGGGAAAAGATATTGCTTAGGTTTTATTCTGTGAAGCTTTAAAGCAATTCAGCACTACAGTTCAGTACCCACACTGCAGCTTCTGGAGTCTGGACCCCCCCCCGATATGATTAATGAGAAATCTTAATGACGAGCCATACCAGCCTGCTTGTTTTTTAAGATTTATTGAAAAAGGATATAAACAATTCTGCAACCAGCAAAATGAAATAATGGCTTTTTGCAGCTGTATCTCACTGTACAAGCTGTGCAGGGGTTTCTTCCCTGCTGAGCTTCACTCATTTATTGCGGACACTTGCTAAGTCAGGCTTTCCAAAACCTTAGTGTCCTGATGAGAGAGGGACCTACAGCCAGGAACCAAACCTTCTTGGATCACTTCAGGGTACTGGAAGAGAATTTCTAGTGCTGATTTTGTCTTTGTGGGTTTTTTCAGATGACCAACAATGAGGCAAATAATAAATAATTAATATTTAATGAAATATTGGCTTGCTAAGGATTTGGCTTTTGCAATCTGCAATGTACCCATGATTAAAGAGCTAATAATAGCTCATGAAGTTTAAGGTTTACTCGAGTTACGCCCCTTTCTTCTTGTTCACACAAGTGATTGCACAGGAACAATTTAGCCAACATAGATTTATTGTCTAACAAGGCCACAGCCTACCCCGGGGCCATGCGTAGCCTCCTGTGATGGATTAAATACTCCAGCTGGTTTACTCCCAGTTTGACCAGCGGCCTGCACTTTCCTCACTTCCTTACAATCGAAGGCAGCAGAACCAGCTGAGCTCTGCAAAACAAGCCCAGAGAAGTACTTTGCATCCCAACCGCTTGCCAATGCAGTCATGTTTGTCCCTTTGTTAGATGTGTTTGCAAACATTTCCCAGGGCTTTTTTTTTTTTTTTTTTTAAGTTGTTTTTCACACAAGCATTTTGGGAGTAGTTTTCTTTGTACCAGGAGCTGTATTTGTATATGAATGCTCAAATTTGTACACAAACAAGGCTGTCTCTAAT
Organism: Strix aluco; assembly: GCF_031877795.1. Classification (NCBI taxonomy): domain Eukaryota; kingdom Metazoa; phylum Chordata; class Aves; order Strigiformes; family Strigidae; genus Strix; species Strix aluco. The sequence continues at coordinate 850,067 of NC_133943.1, forward strand.
CCATCTGTTATGAAACATGCCATAAACCCAGCAAATAGAGAATACTGTACAATTTATACTATGGCCACAATCCTCTCTGGCTACAGCTGTGCTGGGGGTGAGCTTTCTGCCCATTCCCAGCTGCTGATCATCATCTCAATCTGCCGGCAGAGCTGCCTGTGATCACTCTCTAATCTCTTTTATCCAGAATGAACCTATTAAGCAGAGAACTACCCTTTAAACGGCTTGAAGCAACCAGGCTTCCTTTGTTTGCTCCCCAGTCTGTGTCCAGCGCCCAGGCAGCTCTGTGGGTGGATCTGGACAAGTGACTGTGAAGAAGATAAGCAGGTAGGATTGCACTGAGGCTGGTTATCTTCTCAGCAGGTGTGATTGCAGCTATAAAAGTTTATCTATATGCTAGGTGATGCTTGCACATCCAAAACAGCCAAAGAGTTCACCACCAGTTTTGGATGCTCTTCAGCAGCCTACACTGAAAGTACCTGCAGGCAGCCAAGGTGGAGCTGCAAGAACCACTTTTGAGAAGGGAGCAGTTAATGTAGTGTGTGATGTTGAAAGATATAACTGGTCCAGTCAATAATCCAGAAATCTTGTTCTGGAGGATATTTGTATGTTGTAGGAGATAGCTGAGCAGGATCTAAATAGGAGCTGTAGTGAATTAGCCAGGATAAAGCCAGCCATCGCAGTGTTTCCGTGCTGCTCCGAGCGCTGCCGTGCCTTTGGCAGTGGTGAGTGTTTCTGTAGCTCTGTGGAGAAGTTTGCATTTTCTTTCATACCCACGGGCTTTATTAACACTTGACTTGTCACTCTGGGGTAGGAAAGCATGCTCTGCTGACAGTGTGTGTGTGCAGGGCTTTGGTTAGGTTAGTCCTGCCCAGCTGTGACCAAGGCTGCCTGTTGGCTTACACTGAGTTTAACAGTTGCCGGTGGCATCGGTGCTGCTGCCTGCACCGATCTGTGGAGAAAGGATTGCCAGAGGGCAGCGTGGCCGGGGGGGTTAAACCACCATGGTTCTTGTGTGCAGGTGTGTCTGTGTTAAAGGTTTCCTGTAGCGCTGTGTGAGCTGCTCAGGCGCCGCAGCAGATCACTGGCATTAGGCTCCCGAGCGGAGCAGCAGCTGGTGAGCTGCTTCCCTGTACCAGTACAGGGGTGGCGGGATCCCCAACAGTGCCTCCATCTCACATACCACACCACTGGTTAGTAAGTAAGCCATCCTCCATATCACACTGTTGGTTCTCCTGGAGTTCAGATTTATTTTTTTTTTCCTTAAACGAGTGATTTGTAATTGATGGCTATGTGAAGGCAGGTGGCAGTCAGCAGCCTGACGGTGCCGTCCCCCTCGGAGTCCTGCTCTCCAAACACAACCCAAACACACTGTAACTGGGTCTCCGCCTTTCTTCAGACTGTATTTCAGAAGCTGTTTCTACTCTCTTTCCTTGACCTCAGTGCTCAGCCTAGCATCATTTTAGGGAACATCAGGTTTTATTTGGGTTATTCAGTTCCTGAGTAGTTTCCTTCTTGACCTTTTCTCAACCCTTTTCTCTTGAGTGAGTGTCACAAAGGGAGAAATTGCCATTCCTCTTTTCCCAGTTTCTCAATCTATAAACACAGTAAATGGCAACAAGCTCTCAGTTATTCTCTTTATAAGCCCTTGAGTACTGAAGTGAGCCCACGGATAACAGATTGAAAAGGCTACAATTAGGAGAGAAGAGAAAGAGAAACAGAGGGAACGTGAAGAAGTTGCTCCTGTGACAGTGAAAGCACCAAATAAATGCATTAGGCAGATCGGCACTGTAAGCACTAATGCAGTAGAGGCTGGAGGTTTTTGAATGTTTTTGAAATATAAGCTTAATAAACATCAGAGGTCATCTTTAGCCACAAAGCTGTAAGTCAGGTTTCTCCACTGTCAATGTTAGTTTTTTGGCATTGGAGCTTGATCCAGATCCTTCATTCAAAGCAAGACAAACTCTCCTAATCCTTGCTACAGCTTGGGAAGAGAGTACTTCGTGGTATTTATATGAGTGAATGATTACTTGCTTTGGTCTACAGGCTTTCAAATACTGTCCTTTGCTCATTATAGATGGCCAGAGATGATTGCAGCAATGAGAATGTTCACAGCAGCTAATTCCAATGTCCTTCCAGTTATCACTGATTAACTCTCATACAGCCAAATAAAAATCTTTGAAGTAGAACAGAGCAGTGTTTTACATCTCCATGCAGTGGAAAAAGCTCCAGGTAGCTGAAGCTACAGAGGAATTTTAGGCAGAAATGTCAGTTTTCTTAGGGTGGTGTCCCGAAGAGCATCTGCTACCGCCTGCAAGTGTTCCCTGGGGCTGCTGATGCTGTGAGCTGGAGTTTAGTTTTCAGTAGCTCAGTGTCCTGAGCATTGTGCTCGCCCTGTTTCAAATACTGCATATGCTTCAGCTTGCCTGCCTAGGGAACACCCGTGTACCATACACGAATTTTGGAAAACCACGGTACTTGTTCAGAAGTGGTGCAAGGGGGCGTGGGGACCCAGGACCACGCGACTGCTCTGCTCTTCCCCTCGGTATTTGTAAAGCTCTGCTTGTGCTACTGAAGCTCAACATACAGATATTGCAAAATAATTCTGTGGTTTTGGAAACAAAGGGAAACCATTTCTGTTCCTAGAACCCCCTTTTCACTGGGAAAGTGTTAAGAGCTCATGAGCTCAGACCACTGGACCAGAACAGACTTGGAGAAGGAAGGGACAGAGCCTGGTTTATTATGGCAAAACCATACTTTTCTCAGAGGTAAAATACTACACCACTGAAAGTCTTGGAAGTCTGTTTGCCACTTGTATGGGAAGAGGCTTTGCATTTTAAAGGCTTACATGGGCAGCTTTCCAGAGGGTGGAAATACAGAAGTACTGCAAATGTCACACACTGTTCTGGCCACAGGCTTTGTAAACCCAGCATTTGTTCAGAAGGCTTTGAGATACTAATGGCAAACGTTGCCCTAAGCAGGGAAGCAAAGAATTAGTTGCTCAAGACAGTTTCCTTCATTTATTTTGCGGAAGCGCTGATGTTCAGGGCTCAGCCTCTGGAAGATTGGGTGTGGGGCCTCGAGCCTGGGCTGTGAGCAGAACCTGCTGCACGGGGTGGGAAGGACCAGTGGATGTCACCCAGCCGTGGCTGATAGTGTGAAGTTCTACAGGCCTGGGATGCAAAGGAGACGTGGTGAGGTGCAAGCTGCTGATGTCTTGGAGGTTGCAAACTTCTTAGCCCAGCCAAAGTGAAATTTCTCTTGAGGAAGACTCAGGCAGCACGTGTGAATCTTGCACTGCAGACAAGCTGCTGTCTGCCTTGACCATTTCAGTTAAACACTACAAATTAATGAAATGTTAATCTGTTCTGTCTCCCCTGCCCTGTTGTGCTCACCCTGCCTTGTGCTGTCTGTTCTGTGATCAACATTGTAAGATAGGCTTGGAGCCGATACTGATTAGCATCTTGATTATTGACCCGGATGATGGGACAGAACGTGCCCTCAGCGAGCTTGCGGATAACTCTGGGGGGAGTAGCTGGTGGACGAGGTGGCTGGGCTGCTCTTTGAGGGGGACGCAGACAGGCTGGAGAAACGGGCAAACATGGACTTTGTGAAGTCTGGCAAAGTGAGATGTTGAGTTCTGCATCTGCGGAAGGACTGCCCTGTGCACCGGCACGTGCTGGGGGCCGAGCAGCTGGAAAGCAGCTTTGCAGAAGGACCTGGGCGTCCTGGTGGACACCAGGTTGACCGTGAGCTGGCAGCGTGCTCTTGCTGCATGGAAGTCACCAGCACTCTGAGCCGCGTGAGGAATAGTGCTGCCAGCTGGTTGGGGAGGTGGTTTTTCAGCCTGAACACATGACAGACCTATTTTTATTGTGAGGGTGGTTGAACACTTGAATGAGTTTCCCGGGGAGGGGTTAGGCTAGACGATCTCCAGAGCTCTGTGCCAACCTTGGCCATTCTCTGGCTGCTGTGAGCTGCTAATGCTGTTGGTGACCCACAAAGCAGAGGAGCATGTGGCTTGAATTCCTCCACGTTGAGCTCAGTGGTGCAGGGGCGCCTTTAGCTCGTGGGCAGAGACAGTCCGTGGGCTCCACACCTCGAGAGAGCCGAGTGCAACAAAGCGTAACTGAGAAGGGGTCTGGAAAAAGTGAAAGGAAATACTCCTGTCTTATCCCTGGTTAACCAGTTTGGTGTGTCATCCAGCTGAAAGCACAGATAGAGCCAAGGCCAGTGGAAATCCTTTTATGCAAGGACTGTGTGTTTGTATTTATTTTGCAAAGCACCAGTTAATATATGAATAATGGGCGTGTGATTATTCTAAGAGCCAGACAGTTCTGCTAGGAAGACTAGGATTCGTAACAGCCTTGAGATATTTTTCTCATTTTGTTCACAATATAAATGGTGCTTGGATTAATATTCATGCTGAAGTAAAATCTGAGGGGGCCTTGGTAGTAAACCAGTAAACAATACAAGGAAAAAACACAAAATGAAGGGGAGATTGGGAGCTTGTTTTCTTTTGTCACATCTCCCAAAAAAACCAGAACTAATATGTGTTTGTTTTATTTTACCTTTGTCCAGGGACATTAATTATCCTCAAACAGCACAACTGGGTGACAGAGCAGTGAGTTACCATGTGGAACGCAGGACAGTTAAGGCATAATGAAACCTATTAAGGTGAAAGCCATTTATAAAGTAATCGGAGGACTGGTTAGGCTGTGTAAATGCCTTACCAGGTACCAGAGCAGAGTTAGCCATTTACCATATGGGACTAATGGAGCACAGGCTGTGTAACGTTGGAATGTGTTCAGATAATCCATTTACCGAAACGGGGAATATACACTGTGCTGGCTGGGGATGGTTTATGCTGCAGAATAATGACATGGCCTTTGTTTTCACATGTTTGATGTCTTCCTCTCTCTGTTTTCCTCCTGAATTAGCAATATCACACCAGGAAGCAAAGCTTTCTTGTGCAGTAAGTGTTGCTGTTTTATTTGAGCAGCCTTGAGAATTACTGGGAAGTTACACCAACTGGCAAACACTCCATACTTATGAACTATGCTGATGAGCACTACCCCTCCCATTCCTTTGTCTGTGTGAAAATAAGGGATGCACACAGATTAATTACAATTGAGCTCTGTACACAGCAAACGCAGCTCTGAGTAGCTTTGCATATGTTGTTGAAGCAATAATGGTTAACAAGAAATTTTACAGCAATTAATACAAACTGAACAAGGATTATTCTTCCGAGTGGTCAGTAGCTATCGCAAAATACTGCATTAAAGGTCGTTATCACTATTAGGAACCTGGATTTTGCAGATAAGCATTTGTTTACTGTATCATCTTTACTCAGACTTTAATGAGCAGTGCATCAGCTAATTGTTGTTGCAGCAGAGATGCTTGTTTATCCTACTTTAGGTGGTTATGACACACTCCTTCCTGTGATATCTGACCACTTTCTGGATGTGCAGTAAGTGAGCAACTGGCCCAGGGCCATCCTTTCCTCCAGCTGCCCAGAGAAGAAATTAACTCATGAATTTAAGTATTACTGCTTATGTTCTGAGATCATACTAATGAAAACAAGGCCAGGGGGAAAAACCGTGATGGAGAAGGTTTGTCCTACAGGATATTATCCTATTTGTCCTATACACTGTTTTGGTTTAGTGATGATGACCATATGCATTCTTAGACTGGGAAAGATGACCTGGAGGACTGGGAGAAACAGGCAATTCCCTGGTTTACCATCCCTACTTTGTTTACCCTTAAAGACCCCTTTATGATAGGGGATCGGATTAGGAACATGTGTCCTGGGGGTTATGAAGTCTGTGCACAGCTCTCATCGGGATTCAGGTTACTTTGCTCATTTGCAAAGAACCACCCTAAAACCTGATTTTTCTTGCTTCTGCATTGAGTTATCACCCCCGTGCCTTGGTCTTTCTTTCCTCCATTTGGGACCCAATTCAGCCATCCCCATGAAAAAAAAAAAAAAGGCAGTCTAGATGAATCCACCCATACAGATAATAAAAGATCTGGTTGCTGCTTTTTAACTTGAGACATTAAAAGAGTTTGTCATGCACCCACATCTACTGAGCCCTTATGTAGGGGAAGCGAGAGCGAAGCAGATGAAGACGTTAGTACCTATACTACACACTAATAGACACTTGACTGGGGGCAAGGCTTAGGACAGTGCGATTTCTGTTCTACAGAAAAATGACTATAGGTTTCATGGGTATGCTAAGCAGGCCTAGCCAAAAGCCACACTTGCCATTAATTCCAGCTCATAAACTCCAGCATTGCAGAAGACTGTGCTAGAGACAAATAGCAATGAAACAAAATGACTGTTGGAGTTTTCAAGAAAAAGTAGCAATGTCAAGAAAAGCAGAAAACAGTTGTGACTGCCAGGAAATGATAAAGCATCAACATCAAGATGCATCACAGCACAGAAGTCAGTTACTCAATAACTTCTTTGGCACAGGCAGCAAGTGGCTAAATAGCTGGAGAAGTGCCACTCAAACGCCGTTCGTATGAATAACCGTTAGCAGCTCAGTGAACATCAATTTGTTCGTTTATTTAAATTTAAAATGCTTAGCACACTTTGGGCACTACTGGAAGGGCAGCTAGCTGGTGCCATGCCTCTGGAGCACAGCAGGGCTCGCGGCACCGGTGCTGCATCACGGCGGGCTGCGCGGGCCCTGCCCGCCCGGGGGGAGGCTGCAAGCTGCTCTGAAGGGCAATGGGGTGCCCAGTGCTGGAGGCCAGGACACCCCGGGGCTGGAGGAGCCGTGGAGTGGGGCTGTGGCACTGCCCACACCTCTGTCCTTGCAGTTTGGGTTCTGCACTGTCAGCTTGGTCTTTGCCTGTGGAGAGGTGAGCGGGGCTGCAGGTCAGGGTCTAACCTTGCTCTTGCTGAAACAGAGAAATTCTCTTTAGCTTTAATGTAAAACACCTGTGGTTTAAAAGTTCCTGAGTTTTATGGCTATTACTGATCATGCTCCGCTGTAATATCCTGGTGAGTCAACGCAAGCGGGGTCAACCGTGGGCTAGAGGAGCCGCGGTGTGTTAGATCGCTCTCCTGGGCGCACATCCGTGTCCAAAGCAGCTCCTCCAGCGTGGGTCCTGTGCTGTCGTGCATAGGCATGACCCATAACCCGTGTCTTGGTTCCCAGGTCTTGGCTTCCAGAGCAGGAGGCAGAAGCTCTGCACCTCAGAAATGATGCTGACAGACTTCAGTACACAAGCTTAAGGTGCCAAGCAGAACTGTGCGGTAATGGATGGCAGGCCCTGCTCTGAAATACAAATGCCTCGTTCACACCTCCGGGGACACCGTCTCCAGCAGTTCCCTTTAGCAGTGACGCCTTTGCATGGTGGCAGAACATTCTCACCATTACCAGGTGGGCAGGGAGTGTGAGGCCCTCTGAAGCCTGCTGCTCCTTAATAGCTTGGTGTAATTTTATTGTAGCTAACTAGGGTGAGGAAAAGGTTGCTTCAGGAAGCTCAGTGCTTTCTTTCTGGGAAGGATAACTTATACAAGAGAGCTGGTTTGACTGTCCTTTATTCACTGGTAATATTGTGATTGATCATAGATTAAATAAATATGACCAGTGAAGAACCCCTTTGTCTTCTGTTGATTAATCTTCTTGCTAAGAACTATAATTTTTCTAATGTTCAACATTACTCCTTTTTTTTGCATCAATCAAAGCATTATTTGCTCCTCACAACTTTATTTCTGAGTTAAAGAGGAGATGTGGTTTAGTCATGCCAGCAGGAATCATAGGATATCTCGAGTTGGAAGGGCCCCATAAGGATCATTGAGAACAAGAGGGTGCACGGATGAGCTATTAGATTCATGTCTCTGGGAGAATGACAGCTCTGGACTTCTGTAAGAAGGCTTGAACCAGGGATAGTACAAGAGGCAGATGGAAACAAATGGCAGCTGTCCAAATAACTGCTCTGAAACATACTTAATTTTCATTTTATGGGATTTCCAATTTCAGAATTGATTCCCCTGTGTGATGCCTTGATTGCTGGAATTTAGGGTGAAAAAAAAAAAAAAAAATAGGAGATCTGATAAGGAAAAAACCCTGCTGACTACTGAAAAACTGACTACCAAGCCTGCCAGTGATGTCTTGTTTGCTCACAGTTAATATTTTTTCACCTAATTTCCTTATAAATATGACTTATTTTTTCCCGTGGTTTCATGAAACCAATTTGCATCTGAGATGCATTTTCTGGGATCTCGGCAGTGATGAGACTGGCTTTGCTTCTCTAAACAGAGCACCATATGCTTCATTTTGTCTTGTTTGCTGCCTCCAAAATACTCCCAGATAATCTCACTGGCTGAGTACATGACAAAGTACCAGAAAGGTGTTAGCGCACAAATGCTGATACTCTTATGAAAGAGGAAGTGATAAATGCTTTACTGTATAAAGAAAAAGATAAGGATGTATTTTGGGAACCAAATTGACAGTTGCAATACCTGTTAGCACTTGTATCTTAAGATCAAGAATGTAAGGAAAGGTAGATAGAGTCTATCATTAAATTTGCACTGGTTTTCTTTAAAAAACAAACACTGGATCTGACTTTCAAAGTGCCTCTTAACAGCGATGCAAAGGAATTGTAGTGGGTTTTTCAAAAACATCTAAGAATTAGGTACTTTATTTCCTTCCACACAGAGTTAGTCCCAGATCACGTATGCAAAACCTAGGGCTTCTTACTTTAGAAGTGGGTATTTTTGTTTTTCAGTCAAGCAAATAACAATACAGATTTTAGAGAATAGACATTATTCTGCCATACTGGGAAAAAAACCCCACATCTGAGAAACTGTTTAGTAAGAAAAATGTTTTTCAGAAAACCTGCCTGGTGCTGCATTATTCCCAATTCTTCTATGGTTTTTAGAACTGTTTGTAATGTTTGGGGGTGCTGTGTGAATTTGGTGATGTTTGCCTGGGTTTCCTGACTGCCAACACTGGCTGGAAACGTGATGTAAATAAACCAAAGCTGATCAAAATGTTTAAATTGAACAGATACTGCAGCAACAGCTTTTCCTGCAGCACCTGACCCCTCTCCTCTCAGGCTGGGACAGAGACAACTGGTCCGTCGGACACTGAGGACTCTGGCATTGACCCACTGACTTGGGCACGTTTCTCCCAGGCTCCTCGGATGAGGCGATCATGGACACACACACGAGTGTGCAAAAGTGACCTTGCACGGGTAGCCCATCTCCTGCATCTCACAGCTCCATCTACCTCCGTGCTAGCCAGGAAGCTTTGAGGGACCGCTGAACAATAGGAGTATTGCTCAATGCATCAACATTACAGAAGCAAATTATGATAAATTACCTTTTGTGCACCTATTGGGAAGGTTTCACAATGATCATTAGCCCTCAGAAAGTCTTCTGCTTCCTGTGGTGGTCTAATGATTGCACTGCGAGCTCCCAGATAAATCATGGGTTGAACAACAGGAGGGCCCTGTCATGGGCAGCGTGTAGAAAGATTCCTCACAGGTATTGTTATTATTTGGTTAAGTCCTGCAGAAGGAATAAATATCACTTGAATCCTGAAGAGCTACCATGAAGCACTCTCTGGTGTTAATGGCCGTTGGCAGCAGGTAGGATGTCTTAGCGAGTTGTTGCTTTTCTTGTAGACGGTCAGTCCTTTGCTGATCATCCAAGCACAAAGAGTTACCTCCTTTGTTTCATTCTGTTCAGCTTCTCCACATCAGTATCATTTATCTCTTACAGGGTTACTCTCTGCACCTGTTAAGAGCAAGTATCATAGTTTTACATTTGTAATCCGTGGCGCTCTCTTCCAATTTGCCTCCTGCTGCAATTCATTACTGCAGGTTGTGTGCTTGAGTGATACAAGGTAAAAGCTGCCCTCCAGCTCTTCCCTCGGAGCCCGTCAGCCTCTTATTCCTAATAACCTGTTTCTGTAGTGGCCATTGTCACCCCCCTTCAGAGCTGCCCTTGTTTCTGCTTCCGACTGGCTCTGGACTATCTGAGGACATGCGTGTCCGAGGGCTCTTGTCCATCTCCGCCTGCGCGGTGGCTGGTGGGCTGGCAGCTGGCGCTGGCCGGAGGGCAAGGACAGCTTTAGCCTCTGCACGGAGCCGCCTCCAGCCTGGGCGTTAAAATCGCCAGAAAGGCGAATTTCTGTGCTGCACACAGTGTTCTGGTAGGCAGAGGAAAAAGACATCCGTGTAAAAACCGCAAACAGAACCTGTGGAACATGCCATTTAAAACCACTCGCATGACTCCTCTGTCTTGACAACAGCATGTTTCATCTCTTCCTCTCGCCAGCAGCCCTGTGCAGGCAGCACTTCCTCAGCAGCTGCTATCCCTGGCTCTTTGCAAAGCTGCTTGTAGCAACAAGGACATTAATGGCTTTTTGTATTTCTGTAACAGGAAAATCATAGCTGTGAGTAGAGAAACAGCGATGTGTGAATAGTCACATCCTTAAAGGAGACAATTATTTTGGAGGCTCCTGTTCTCCATAAAAGATGGTCTCAATTTAGCCACCAGCTTTAAAACTTCTTGAGTTTAGAAGTTTGTCTCATTAAGGAAAATCCCTGAAAACCTCCCTGAAAAGAAAGTAATTTTGATTTCAGATGAAGCATTCAAGTAATTTGAAATTGTTTCATTCTGAAATTAAGTTTACTGTAATTTTGTAAGGGTCAAGATTCACAGAACTATCCGAGTACAATTAATTTTCCCCCAAACAAACATTTCGGTATTCTGGAAAGCTTAATCAGGGTTTTTTGCATACCTTCAAACAATCCCTTTGTAAACAGCAAGTATACTAATGAGTCAAACTCCCTGAAATAATAGCTCAGTCTAACTCTTAACTTTCACGTTCTGAGGACGTGGAGCATATTCTGCTCTGAGTGCAGATGGTGCCGCAGGGAAAACCCCCGGGCTCACCCCTGGTGGGTCTAGTGCTGACATTTTTCTTACGAGTTTTCCACTCAAAGTTAGCAATCTCTTTTCCATTTGTGCAGCTGGTTACCATCAAATAAAATGGATGGTTCTCCTTGCAACTATGTTGTGTCATTTCCCTTGCCCAGTTGTTTAAACCAACTCCATTTGCTCAGATCTCTTTTTGGTTGACTTTCACTTCTGTATTTTTTAAACCTTTTTTCCTGAACAAGGATATGATTATTTTGCTATCTGAATATAATGATGGAAGGAGTGGAATGATCCTGGTGATACCAGCCAACTCTAAGGCAAATTAATTTTACCCTCTCTAGTTCTGCTTCCCTCTTCGTTCCAGGATCTCCAGTGACAAGCTGTGTGCTCGTTACCTCCAGTTACCTTTATGAAGCACGACAAATGCTCTCTTTGCATAAGTGCCTGTTTTTATATAAATATATATACACATGTATATATATAGATGTATTTTAAGGTATGTAAATCTGTGAGTGTGTATATATACACACAGACCTGTACCCTCTGGAAGGAAGCAGCCTGTTCTGACCCGCCTGGTCCTCATCTGTGGCTAATGGAAGGATCACCGGGGCACACGGTGACATACTCAGACGCGATCCCACTCTCTTTGTTGTTGCAAAGAAAAAGTCTGGAGGCAGCCTGTGATCAAAATACGTGTGGAACAGGTAAGTTGAACCTCAGCTGAGTGGCCCCTGGGGCACAGTGCCCACCTGGGGAGCAGGAAAGCGCCTGGTGCTGCCCTGGTGCGGAGCGGTGGGTGCCTTTGGCCAGGTCCCACCACCCCGGAGCCCTGCAGAGCTCCCACCCTGCACTGGCCTCAGAAGTAAAACTGACTGCGAAGATCTCAGGACCAGAACTGGGCGCAGAGATTTTGGGTGAGAGTTTTAGTGCTTCTGTTACCTAGAACACGAGTCTCCAGAAACTGGAAATCTGGGGAGAGAAAAGGGTTTGTCTGCTGGCCTTAAATCTTTGCAGAGCTTTTTTTCCCTTAGTCATGTGCCACACAGTGATGGTGAGTAAACAGCCCTGCAAAGCAGTAAGTGCTGCGTAATGTGCGGGCTGCCCAAAGGGATCAGTGCTCCCCTCCAGCACGGTCCCTCCTCCGCAGGGCACTGCTGAGATGGTGCCTGGAGAAGGGATGGGCCGTTTGCGCCGCAAGCAAACGGCCTTTGCTCTGCCTTCACCAGGCCTGGGCTCATCTGCTTGCTCGGCCCCACCTTGCACCCAAAGCCTCATCAGCGTGAGAACAGGCAGCCTGCTGACTGCACCCAGGGTATTTGTGTCAGTGGGTTGTGGTAGGAGAATGTTCTTTGTGTCACTCTGCTACAAATGGGCATCAGAACGAGTCATGCTATGGGGTCCCACATTCCTGCCATCGGTTTCCGTGCTGATAAAAATCTGGTTTTGTCCTTTCTACCTGCCTGCCCTGCTGACTCAATCTGTGCTGAGGTTCAGTTCTCTTTCAAATCATCGAGCTATGGCCTTAGTTACATTCGTGTGACACAGATGTACAGGTGAAGAATTGTAAAATTCCTGTTTTCAACTGATTCCCTGTGATGGAACTTGTGCAGCCCTTCTGTCTTTGCGGGGCTGGTGCAGGTGTAACCTTTTGGGACTAAACAAATAATTGTGTTGCACTTGGAGGGTCGAATACTCAATGTGTTCTCTCTGAAGGTCCAACAGGAACAAAAGCAGCGGCAAAGTGCTGCTGGGGTCAGGGGATCTGGGTTTGAGTGACTGGGGGAAGGATGCTGTTGATGAGACACTGCCGGTGCTGTTTGGGCAGTCGCCTTGCAGAGCACAATCTTGTTCTGTTTTGAGAAGTTTCTTATTGCAATGCATTTCCCATCTCGGCTAAAGCTAAATGGAGCAGTCACTGGGTATGACAAGTACAACGGTGACTCAGCCCTGGATGTACCTCTGTGCATATCTGCCAGAAAGGTTTTGCCTTCTATTTGCTTGGCTAGTCAAGGAGCTGTCATACATTATTGAGAGACCACCCAGAGTCTTTACAGAGCAACGCAATTATTCCTTTCCTGCACCGTGTACAAATGTCCTCTTGAGCAGTACACTAAGGTAGGGGAACATTTGATAGCTTTTTCAGGCATCTTTTTAAAGGGAGGTAACCTGCAGAGATGAGTACGATTTCAATATTTGTAATTCAGGTTTCTATAACTCTCAAATTCTAGTGTTTTACTCCTGTGAGGTCTGTATTGTGGGGCAAGTGGCACTGTGTGTAGTGCAATGGCAACCTCCTCTCTCCTGCTGAATTATCAGGGGACAGGCTGCAGGTGGGCTTCTGCCTCTTCTCAGCTGTAAAACTGCCAGGGGCAGGGAGGTTTATTTCAGAAGACATAATTAGGAATTTGCAGTGTTCATCAAAAATACGGATGGCCAATCATGGAAGGAGAACATGTTAAAGGGCAGAACGAGCTTTGTTTCTGCCATCAGCACAGCTCCCACAGTTTATTCTGTGTCTGCCTTCTAACATGCTCTAGCTCATGCAGTGTGTCCGGGGGAGGCAGAACTGCTTGAGAGAAGCTGAGCTCATGGACTCTGAGAACTTTGCTTCCACCAAGCTGTTTACTGGGGGTGGAAGAAGAGTTTCGTTTCAGCCCCCAATAGATATGAGGATTTGTGAAATGTTTGCCAACAGAGAATGATATTTAACTGGAACGGTATGTCGTAACTCCTTAGATATTCGTGTAGCTGTGGCAATTTACATGAGCCAAGGATCAGCCCCCGTATGTTGGCAAACACTTCACATACTGCAGGTTGAAATGATGCTCTTCCCCTACCCTTACACATGTCATGTTTTTATTATTAATTTCTGGGTTTTCAGCAGTTCTGTAAAATGGGGAAGGTGAAGGTGCTCTCTGACCATCCCACTGAAGAAAGGTCTTGGTTCCATCTGGCCACTCCTACCGGGCTCACCACACAGCTCAGTGTTTTTGACCACTCGGGGTCTCAGCTACCTTCCCAGAGCTGTCACCCACACGCTATGGTCAAGGTAAAACACTCCAGGACATTACATTATTAAATCACTTAGTTTTTGCTTTCCCACACCCATTTAAAAGGTGGCAAAAACTGAGGCAGGAGAACTGTAGCCATGAGATCTTTGAAATACAAATGAGAGCCGGAGTGTTTCAGGATAGACCATTAATTGTTAGCAGAAACATGGGTCCATTTTCAGTAGGATCATAGTATTACTATAGCCCATTTCTCATGTGAGTCATCTTTTTTTTTTTTTTTTTTTTCCCCCTGCACTGGTAGTATACATGCAGTTCTCTTAGAAATCTATTTTAAAAAGTGTCAGTGGCTTCGCATTCCAGCACTGTGCTGCCATAGGAGTAACTGAAACGCGACTGCAGGGGTACGGGGGGCTGTGAGGTACGGGGGGGTGACCTGCCTCGCCGTGCCCCCTCGGCCCAGCCACCCGGGTCCTCTCCCTTCGCCAGCACGGATGCCCCCCTCTCTTTGCCACCAGTTTGCCACTGCTGCAGCTGTAAAGTGAGCTGATTTTAATGGTGGGATTTAAATTGTTATCTAGGGTGTCATTTTCAGTCCCACTTAAACTTTTTCTCCATCAGCCTGCTTTCTGGTCCAAATTAAATGTCAGCTATCTTCATATGTAAAGAATGTACAGGTGTTAGTGTGAGACCTTTCTTCAATTCACAGAGTTTAATCTGGTTGTTTTAAGCTTCTGGGAACCAGCTCTCTTCCAGTGATGTTCCCTGGGCAGCGCTGGAAAGGCGCTCTCAAGCTGAGATGCTCTTTTGCAACTAAAACTCATTTTCTTTTGCTTTTTCTTTTCCATTTTTCACTCCTGCTACCTTTCTGCTATAAGTTAGTCTTACAAATTCCAGTTCCTTTGCACCGCTCATCTGAAAATACTGATAGTGTTGTAGACCCCATCTTTATTTTTGGACCACATTCCAGCTTATATGCCTTTCTCTAGTCTGGGATTTTTAGGGTATTTCGAGGTTATTCTTTTTTCTATTCTGATCAGTACAGTCACTTCCCTGATTTACATTTCTTCACACACCTTGTATGACACTCCCCAAATAATACCTAGCATGTTCACAAAGAGCAATTATTTTCTACCCAATTCAGCTTGTTTCAAATAATTTGTTTATATCTTAGCATGTTGTAGACCTCCATACAGAAATGAAGAAGGTAACAGGACAAAGAATAAACAGTGGGTAAACGTAATGCGAAAAAGGTTAAAATGCATTTTTTTTTTCCGATGTGGCAGAGTTTTAGCATCTACTCTCTGATGCTGCAACACGTGCTGGTGGCTGCTGAGCAGCAGCACTGTGTGCTCTTGCTCTATCCCAGGCAAGTGCCAGGTCCCCAGGACGCTGGGATGTCCTGCTAATTAAAACCCCGCTGGGTAGAGAGGCAGATGGTAAGCAGTGAGATGGGGTATAATGAAGACCCCAATAATGGCATTTTCTGTCCTAGTTTTGAGTTGCTTACAGCTGCTCTCAGGTTTTACTCTTCCTTAAAATCTCACCTTTCTAGTCCAGACTCCTCCGCTCTTTTTCCCCATGAAGCTTGTCTGATTGAGCTGTTACTGACTAATGCCAGTAGGATAAAGAGAAAACTATTTCAAGCATTTCAGTGTTCTGCCTGCTTGAAACTCTTGAAAGTACTGTTCAGTACATCCATTTTATTATGATGTTTACTTTAAACATAAGGGTTGTTTTTTCCAGGGATATCTTTTGCTCAGTGTCCTCAATTTTACTAATGAACGAAATGCTTTTGCCTCGGTCGTTGTGCTGCTCTCGGGATGCTGTTGGAGGCACAGGGAGTCACTGTGAGGAGCGTGCAGGGCTCTACCGCGATGTGCTTGGGGTGGTGGTATCAGAAACGTCCCCTCGACGCAGCCTCTGCAGGGCTACAGCCCCTCGGTCCTCAGCAGTTTGTCCAAGGACAGACACGAATCACGGTCACTTCCTCTTGGCACAAGGACATTCAAGAAGATAATAGGTGGGAAAAATAACAGTTGATCCTGAGGCTGAAACTGGAAGCCGTTCCTGAATATAAATTAGCATGTGACCTCAAACTGTCCTGTTTTCTGTCTGCTTGTCAGCATCTCTCCTTGCCTAAGTCTAGCCTTTGTTTTTCTTTTATCCCTCTCACTTTCATATTGGTACCCTTTTGTTTGTCCTGGTACTGGCACAAACCTGTGCTGACAAGCACAAGACAATGCAGCTTGTCTAAGAACGGGCGCTCTTCATTCCACTCTGGAGTGACACAGAAATCCCACTTCAGTTCTGCAGGGGCTGGTTCCAGGCTTCCCTCGGTTTTCACTGGGTAGGGACAGTCTGTTTTCTTTAAATTAATCCCATGTTCTGAACCAGGGGGATGACTTGCCAGTTGCAGCAGAGGCAGGTTTTCTAACTTGCTGCTCATATTAATTTCACAAACGAGTCCAAGGTCAATAGTCCCAGCTCTCCAGAGAGGCACAGGCACTTCACCCACCCGGGGAGGTGTGAAAACTTGTCCCCACGTTAGAGGATCAGTGTTTGTCTCCCCTTCCTTACATCCCCTTCATAGCTGCCTATCAAAGCTTTCATAGATTACATCACATATGTCCCTTAAAAAACAAAATACCATCTGTGACATTACCAGCTGAGAAGTCTGACAGTTTAAAAGAAAAAGATTCATTTCATCAATTTTGTTACTAGCTTTGAATTACATCGATTTCTGAGTTAAAAAAGCAGTAGCCACGCTTACTTGTCCAAATGCAATGAGTTACAAAAGAAATTTGGGGGGAAACAGCACTTGTTGAACATGTTAAGAGAAACCCCAGGCACCTCGGCTGCAGCGCTGACTCCGGCACTGTTGGGTGGCCCAGAAGTACAGGCAGATCTCAGCTCCCCAGCAGGGCCACAACCGGTTTCCCTACATGCTACGGAAGATGACCAAAGCCATTTCCCCTGCCTGCTTTCAGAGGCGACTCTTCCAGGTGTGATATGGGGCCTCAAATAGGGTGGAGAGACTACACTGACAAGTCAGGGGAGAGGAGAAATCCCCACTGCAAACCGACCTGCCCCACGCCATGTTCTCCTGCGACGCTCTGCGAGGGCTCCTGCTTCAGGCAACAGTTGTTCGCAGACATCTTGGAGAAATTTTATTCCCTGAAATCTTTCATGAGCCAGAGAAAATCCAGCTTTTCATGGGTGAGCATCAAATGCTGTGTGAATTGGAGGTTTTGTAGCATCCATACCAGGTACCTGCTTATGCAGTGGGTTACTTGGTGCCGCTAGCTGGTCTGAGGAGAATGTGGGAACCATAGGGAATATTTCTGTGCTTTCACTACTGTGTTTTCTGTTCTGTCAGATTTGTGAGGTCTTATGAGCTGCAGTCTCACAGCCTCAGCACCGCAGGCTGTGTGAGAAGGGCAGCCCACCCTCCATGTCGTGCTGCACTTCTCCCTCAATGGCTCTTCCCTGCTGTGACTAGCACCCATCCTCTATGTGAAGTGCACTACAGCAACGCTTGTGCAATATGATGATTTTCACCCATTCATCTATGTGAGGAGATGTAATTTCTGACTTATCAGTGTTTATTTTAAGTTTCAGTTTCTTAAGGAAGTGCTGTTTGCTCCTGAGCTCTGCCTTGGAGAGCACTCCTCTGTTGTTGAGCACAATGTGCGTTTCAGAGATTCTCATGTTGAACACACAGGATGGTTCATGTGGGTCAGAGACAGTTTTCTACCTGAAGACTGAGGACCTTCTAAAGCTGCCTGCACTCCTGTGCTCTGCCTGCAGCTGGACCTGTGTTGGGAGCAGCAGGAGGAAGAAGCCTTCCCACTGCAGAGCCACTTATTTTCCCAAGGTATTGTAGCAGCAAGGGCTGTGCAGTCAAGAATAAAGGGGGTTGCTTCTGAACCTCATAACACACACCCCCCCCCCATTTGATAAAGAGAAAGTAGTTGGCAAATCAACACTGATCTTGTCATGCCCAGTCAGAAGCAGTTAAACTGGGGTTGATAACTGACATTTTAAAAAAAAAATGTATACACTGCCTCGAGTGTTGAAATCGTCTCCACAGAAATGGGCTGTTTGTTAAAGACTGCCATTACTGACAGCAAACAGACCCTGTTAAACATGCACTTACTCACACTCTCTATTTTCTCTTGGCACCTCCAAGCTCCCCTGTTTCTGCCCCTCTCCCCTGCTCCCCTTGCAGGGGTGTCTGACAGGCTCTGGAGGAGACGCCACTGACTTGCCACCTCAAGCTGGGAAATTGCCATCTCTGCATTGGGCTGGCATGTAGTCATCAGCAAAAAGCCAGTAGGACTTCGGCTGTTCCTGTCAGATGATTTGTTACAGCAAGAATTAATATGTAGTTTCTTGTTCCTGTGGATTTTTTTACTTATGCAAGCAAATAACACAGTAATTTTTGTCCTTTCTGCTGCAGTAAAGGGGAAATAAAATAATAATATATTGTGTGCTATTGCATGTTATGGGTGTCAAGAAACAAAATTATTTTTACAGAGAATATTTTACTTAAATTTGTCTTAAGTTTCTTCTCAGCTAGAACAACCCTATCTATTTTCTGGTGCTGTTTTAAAGCAAGGTTTAGTTCAACGCTCTGGGAATATCGATGTTTTACTGACCCATAATTTGTCACTGCCATGGCTTGGGGCCAGTTGGGATCACTGGGGCTGCTGGGCTGCTCTGCCCTTGGCTCAGCAGCCTCTGGACCCAGTATAAACACTGGTGTGACCACTCCTGGGACTAATGGGTCTCAAGTCTGTCACTTAAACTTGTTCATCACCACCATGTAGCTCCCAACTCCCGACCTCTGTGAGCTGGTTGTGGGAGAAGGTTACTCTGGGGCTGACCCAGCCCACCAGCAGCTACACCCCCCCCAGCCCAGTGACAGGCAGCTTCCTGAGCATCACGTCACCTGAGCGTGTAATGGAAAGCACTGGCCCTTCTCCTCCCTCCAGCTCAGTGGAAGCTGTCTGCTATGGATCTGCTCACAAAGCACAGATGTGTCCCCAGTTCATACAGATAACACAGGAAAAGACTTAATACTTATCATCTAGTACTAGTTAGTGAATGGCCAGAGGAAGCCAGGATCAGCTGAAGATCCTCTGCTCCAGTCTGTAACCGATATTCATGACCAATAGTTTAAACATCTTTCTGTATAAGAAAGGAATAAAGCTTTGAGGAAAAGCCTTGTGAAAAAGGCTGCTTATTCTGCACTGAGATATGTCTTGTGGCTTTTAATATAGAAATATATATATATATCAATATATATTTACATCCTGTTCCTGCAACCTGCTTGGGATGACTCCGCAAGTGGTAAGAACCAGCCAGCAAATTTCACGCTTCAATCCCAGTCTAGGGCTTGGTGGCTTTTTACTCCTCTTCCCCTCGCACCCACCAAGAGCTGTCGGGAGATTCAAAGGAAAGAATGCAGGATTTGTGGGGGAAATGCAAAATAAAAAATGCAGGATGCAGCCTTTCCTTCAAAGGCACGTTGTGTGAGCTGGTGCAACCAGGGAACTTCCACCGTGCAGGTAAGGGAGTGCGGCAGCGCCGACGTGTCCCACCGCCCTGGTTCTAGACCCCGTCAGGAGTCACCTCCCTGTGCTGAGTCTGAGCTCCTGCACCCTTGGGATGGGGGTGGGTAGAGGAGGGGGAGGACTGTTATGAAGGAAAGGAGAAGAAACATGGATTTTTCTTCATTTTCCCTCCTAGGTGTTTTTTAAGTTGTTTTGTTTCCTCAGTCTTATGCTGATGGCAACGTCTAACACTCATACATTATATTTTTGTGGAATATATGAGCTGAGGCACAAAAGCTGCTCAAATTTGTCAGGCTGAGAACTTTAAAGCATTCAGGAAAATCCCTTGAAACCTTCCTGCACGTAAACATTTAGGCACTTGTTACTTTGCTTTTACTTGACCTGTACTGACTCTTCAAGCACAGTAAACTGGCAGATCTCTAAGATGTCATTTCTTTTCCAGTGCTGCTGTTCAGGTCTGAAAAAATTAATTGGGCAATTTCCCCAGTACCAGTTGCAACAAGCTTACTTTCCACACAGTGGTGACAGCTGCAGAATGCCGCTTGTCTTTGGGATGTTCAAATTCTGAGGTCTGGGGAGCTGAGCATCAGAATTGGCTTTAGGTCAGGACTGCCGCAGGTAAAATTGAAAGATATTAAGAGTAGGTGGAGCAGACGTTCGATATTTCACTGTGAGTTACAAACACATTTAAGGAAAGTATGTTTCCTTAGCTGTCGTGCACTCATGTTTCAGTTCAGAGGTTTGCAATGAGCGTTTTGATTATTCCATTTCTATTAATGGGCTTTTATATTGTGCTGTAGTGCTACGATAAGAACATTTTCTCTTATAAAAATGGGATGGTTCTAACTAGTACTCCTAAATGGAGAGCACCTCCCTCCAAATCCATTTGAGAGCTGTGCTTTGTGGACTCACCTGTATTGAGATGTGAATCTCTCTCCAGATAATGGATTTAATAAAATTAATAACTGGATCTGTGTTGCACAGATCTCTCTCCCTTCTCACTGGACCAAATGCATTTGAGTGTTTGGCTTGACTTTTATCTCTTGTTTGTTTGTTTGTTTTTTAAATCTCTTTCATCTTGTTATTGAAGAGAGCCTTTTGTCTGATGCTGACCATCTCCCTTAATTTCACCTTTTTCCTGACTGATCCTGATTTCTCTAGATGCGACCGTATGAAGACCACTTCAGAGGAGCCATTTTTCTTCTAATCTCTTTAACAGTCTGACACGTCTTGTTTGTGCCAGGCTCTCTCCCAGTGCTCCTGTAGCTCAGCACATCAGGCTTTCAGCCTGGGCGGATGAAAGGAAAGTTATTTATTTCATTCAGACCTTGCCAAGAGCCGCTGCCCCAGCCAGTAGAGGCCTTTCTTGTATTGACACCCAAGACGTTATTCGCCTCCTCCGCGCCCCTTGCAGCACACATGAGTGTGCAAGTCCTGTTTTCTGCAGAAAATGGAAACCTTGGCTGAAAGGTCTTGTGGGACGTGTGTGAAAGGGCCCGGCAGCACTCGTGCTTGCAGTCACTGACTTCTTAGGCTGCACGCAAATGGGACATTTTTGTTTTATATAAACAAATTACTTGGGAAGATACTATAAAAATAAAGAAAAAACGCATAACTGTATGGTGATATTTGACAGGGTATGGTATTTTATAAGTTTGCTGGAATGCAGCTGAGGGGTTGGTTTAAAAAGCAGCATTATTGCAAAAGGGTCTGGACATTTGTTGTCAATTCTTAATGTTGCTGACTGCTTAATAGCAGGCGCCCAGCTGCCCCCTCTCCTGTCAGTGAGGATTAGGAGGAATTTCGATAAAGCCGTTGCACTGATGTGGTACAAGCACAGTGTCAGTGCAATCAAACAGTCACAATGGCTTTACTTAATAAGAGTGTACAGTTTATTTTTTACATAGTAAATTTGCTATGATCTAGGTCAGTGCTTGTGACACCAAATTCTCCTTCCAGATTTGTTTGGTAAGCTTTAAAAAAACCCCACACAATCAAAACTTGCAAGGGTTTTCAAACTTCCAGCTTGTAGAATGTCCTTATCCAGGTTTAGGCATTCAGCTTTCCAAGGAAAAAAATGTATGGATTTATTTTTCTGGATTATGCTCATTGTCCTTTGCTTTGCAAAGTTGAGAGTATGGTGCAAATGATGCTTTTCCCCCCTCAAATTTCATTATTTGTGAACTGCATTTTGCAAACAAGAAGGCTGCAAGGATAGCTGTGGTCAATAAGCACAGGCCGAAGGAGTGACGAGGGATACCGACCTGAAATGGAGGGTTGATAGAATAAACCTGATGTCTGGAAGGAAGGCTAAATACATGGGGGGGTGTGGGGTGGGTCCTTTTCTCTTATTCCAGCAGGTTTTTGGAGCTGAGTAAGAAGTAATTTTTTTCCTTTTTTTTGTATTTAATAAGTTTGTGGTAATAATTTACCACCTTTTCTTTCATTGCAGTGCTCCAGCTTCTAAAAGTAGGACTTTGCATTTCTTTTTCCACCCTAGGTCTTGGTTCAGAGCATCAGTCTGGTGTGCTCATGTGGTGGCGTTTGTCCTCGCCTACTTTCAAATTAATTTGATGTGACATGATAAAACTTTGGTGACTAAATAATTTCAATACTTGGCAAACTATATTTAATGGTGGTTGGTGAGGAAAGCAAATAGTAAAATTTGCTTTCTCCAGCAAGACTTACTGTGGCCACTAGTTTGTCAGGTCGTATTTCTCAGTGCCGTGTCACGTTAAGTTACGCTGTGGGATGGTGCTGAACCGCAGTTGCAGAATCTCCCACCAGAGCTTCAAAGGAGAGTACTGCGGGTTCCTGTTATGGAAATTCAAAGTGTGGGGAAAGGCCTCTGAGGTTACACAGGTGCGTTTGCTGTGAGGCTGTTTGCTATGACTTTAAATACACGGTCAGGTTTCCTCTGCAAGAGGCTCGGGCTCTCTCCCGTGCTCGCAGGCTGTGCAGTCCTGGCCGAGGCACCTCGGTAGCCAAAGACGTTTGTTTGCAGCAGACGGACGCTGGAGCTGGTGGTGCAGGTCCCGGCGGGTGCATCCGAGCGCTGTGCTGCCCTATGGCAAACAGGTAATGAAAAAGTCACTTTGTTTGCTGTTCCTATGACCAAAATGTTGAAAATGAGTTGTGCTGATGTGAAGAAAGACCAGAACACTTCCCTGAGGAGTTCTCTTCCCCGGGGCTGGTCAGAAGCGCGGCTCGCCATTGGGCGCAGGTGACTTGTCTAAGACTTCTCTATTTTTCTGTAAAACTGTACGGCACCTTATTTGCTAATAAGTGTAATGAATCATTAAAACTAAATTGCAATGCTCAAAAGAAGGACCATAGTAGAGGTAGAGACGTTTTGTCCTTGCCTTCCTTAAATGAGAGTGCTGAAGCTTCGCTAGCTCACCACTCTTCTGCATGGAAAGATTTTAAAGAATCATGAAGTTTTAGGAGACATCGGAGTCAGGGCACCGAGTGCCTCCATTGCTATTGTGTTTTCACAGCTGATCTATCATTACAGCAGCTTGCACTTTGTGCAAACCAATTACAATGAATAAGTGTACTCTGATCTAATATTCAAGTCATTTTTTGGCGTGCAATCATTCACCAGAACTGCACATAAAACTGGAATTCAATTAATCAGCTCATACAATGAGCCTGCCTCTTGCTATTTTTTCCTAATACATTTTTTCTTTGAATAAAAATGTAATTGTCAGTACAAAATATCAAACCAGAGCCACATAACAAATAGCTATGGATTTGTAATTAAACCCAATAAAGCCTAAGATGAAGCATAAAAGGCAGAGAGCTAAAATCCAATTAAAAGTTATTATGAGAAATACAATGCCAGTTGTTTTTTTTTTTCTCAGGCAGAGCGCAACATACTCTGGTTTGTAACAAAACACAGTTATTGGTTTTGATAATGAAATCCAGGGTATGATTCAACGAGTGTGGAGTAAATAGCTAATGGCAAGAAGAGACAGTGACGGATGAGGAAGGCCCGGGAACAGCCCCATTATCTTCTGTTGTAATCAGAGGCAGGTTACAGTTATTTCCCCTCCTGTCCATGGGATGCACTTGACTCTGAAGAAACAAGTTATTAATTCTTGTTACCCGGGATGGCATCTGATATTACTTGCATTTATTTTTAGGAGAGAGATTCATTTTGGAAGAGCTTTGGCTATTAGTGCAGGACACTAAGTGTGATGAGTACACACAGCAGCCCAGGAATCGCCCGTTTCAAGAGGGTGAAGGAGGATCTGCAAACCCTCTTTGCAGAAGACCCCGAAGGAGGGAGATGGTGGTGACTCCCCACCATCTGCAGCCGAGCCCGTCTCCAGCCCTCCCTGGCTGCTGCAGCTCCGCTGCCCGGGCCCACGGCGCAGGAAGGAGGGAGCCATGCCAGTGCCTCGGTGTGCCGATGCCGAGCGCTGCCGGATCCTCCGTGCCTGGAGAGGGAGGAGCCCAGAGGAGCTCCTCAGAGCAGCCAAACCATCCTGGCCCCACTGCTGCTCCAACCGCCTTCCGGTGGCAGTGCTGCGGCTGGGAATTTTACCTGTTCCTGTCCCAGCTGCTCCAGTTTTTAGTGCAATAAATATTCACCCGACCAGAAGGAGGGAGGGAAACAGTATTTCCTGGTGGTTAGAGCTGAGCAGAGAGGGGAAAGCCCTGTGTTTTGGGTGGTACCTCAAAAAATATTGTATGTTTTTGAAGAGGATCTGAAGCATCCACCAGTCCCTTTATCTCTCCTCACTGGTGTTTCACCTGCTCTTTGTACTCACCTTCTCCTGAGCCTAAGAAATATTTCAAAGACCAAACCCACTTGACTGGGTGGCCAGCGGGGACAAGCGAGCAGAGGGTATGCACGTGAGTGCTTGCTGGGGCTGGTCCATCCCTCCCGACGATGCCAAAGCACCTTCCGGGAGCAGCCCGTGCCCCGCGGGCTCGCCGCTGCCGTGCAAACCGCGTGAATCGGTGCGGTGTACGTGCGAGGGTCCATCTTCGGTGCTATTTGCCTCTTGAGGTTATTTTAGAGCCTGGAAACAGCACAGGGGTTTGATCTTCCAGCCGTCGTTCCCAGCACATTTTATCCTCCCGGTGCGTGTCTGGCCAGGGAAATCAGTGCCGAGACAGGACCAGCCCTGTCTGCCAAGGGGGAACCTTAAACTGCGGTGAGCGGCTTGCGGTCTGCAGTGGGGTAGAAGTGGGAAACTGCTGTTTCTGGAAAAGAAGGAAAATAAGAAACCTTCAACCTTGTTTAAGATTAACTTCATGTGCTAGTCTGACTGCTTGTAATAGTTATTTCTCGAACAGAAAGGGCTTACAAGTATAAATTCTTTTTTTTTTCTTTCACTTTGTTCCCAGTCAGAAAGCTTCTTAGGCATGGAAAATAAATGTTTGAAGTTAACCTAGACTGAAAACAACTGGACTTTGTGCTTAAAATGGAGAAAAAAATTAGATCTATCTTCCCAGATTTCTCATTGTTCCAAAATAGCTGTAATTATTCCCTTTTTTTTTGTGTGTGCATTACTGGGTTCTTTCATTGCGTAACATGTAATTCTCTTAACTAACAGAGAGAATCAAGTATGTCTGGCCTTTCATTTCATCCTGACCCTAATCTTTTTTTAAAATTTGATTATAGGCATGATTCCCTAGTGCCTATTTTGTGTCTTTGTAGCATTAATGGTCTATTGAATAATACCCAACTGCTTTGTTTATTCTTTTCATTTTTGTAATGGCTGTCACTAGTTTTGCAGCTCTGTTGTGTTCCTTTACCTCAATATAAATCTGGTGTCGATCAGCCCCAGCAAAGCCAAGAACAGCGGAACAGGATGGAGCAGAGGATCGGTGCAGTCCAGGAGAAGATCTTCCCTCCATATTGATGCTTGTTGTGTCACATCCATGTCTGGACATCCTCCATTTTCATGTTTTTATATCTCGACTCCCGTGACAACTGATGTCCTAACCACCAAGAGATTTATCTGAAGCCCCAGCCAGCACCCGAGTTTGCCGGTGGGGAGGGGGCCCAGGACATCCAGCTGCTGAATCTTCAACCCTCTCTGATCGTGTGCAGCCTGCTCCTCGCTCTCCTCCATGGGCCAGATTTGAGTGGAGCATCCCAGTGGTCACACAGGCTGTACCTGGTACGACTGCACCCCAGAAATCTCTGCTGCAATTCTTGGGGGAAGCTGGGGTGTTTTATGAGAAAAAGGTCACCCATTTTTAGTAAAGTTATTTTCAGAAATGTCCAAGGCATGGTGGCTAAAATTTTTCAGACAAACGAGTAAGAGCACAGAACGTGACATCTCCGTCCACCTGGCCTCCTGCAAGCGAGCCGCAAGCAGCTGGGAGGTTTAGGATGGTGGGAGTCAGCAAGGAAACGGCAAACCTGATCCTTCAGCATTTTTCTCTCAGCTGTTTTTGGCTGAACAAGTCAGATGAACTGCAGAAAACTTTCCTTTGCCTTTGAAGAAAGGGGCGAGCCCCCTCCATGTCGCTTCCGTTGCTGCTGGCACGGACCGGGGAGCGGGGGCAATGCCATCTTGGCTGCAGCGTGCTGCCCCCCAGGGTGGCTTCATGACATATCGAACGTGACGTGCGGCTGCCCGTGGTTTCTCAGGCTCTCCTGGGTGTCTTAAGGAACCGACATCTCCCAGACCTCCCCCCACTGTCCATTCCTCGCGGTGGTGAGCGCCCTGTGGGCTGCGGTGGGGAGACACCTCGGCTGTGCGCCTCGTGGAGAAGTTGTGTAAAGGCAGAAGGCATTTACGGGTTAAATACTGAAGTCTTTTGCAGCTGGAATTGGAGATGGGTTTTCACAACAGCTCTTCTGTGCTTGTAAGTGTCTGAAGTGGTCTTGAGCTCTTTGGGAAATGCAGCCACTTACGGTGTGACCTTCAGGCAAGCCTGAAAGAATTAACAGTCACGGATGCTACGGACAGCTCCAGCTGGTCCCAGTTACAAGTAGTAAGCTCTTAGGAAAACCTTGATTAGAATTCAGATATAATATAATCTCTCTTTTTCAGCTGTTATAGGCAACAACAAATGTACCAAAGCAACGGGAAAATGAAGCGACTAGACTCACCAGCCAGAGACTAAGAGACAAAAGGCACCTGAAATCAGAGACAGAACAGGATCCCAGTTTGCACAGCTGAATTTGCTCTCTTTGGGTAATTTTGTATTTTTTGAATTGAAACAAAATACTGAGCACTCAGCCTAGTGACTGTCAAACATAGTTATTTAACATAAACTATAGTAAATAACAAGTATTAGTCTGGTGTAAACAACAGCAAACGTTAGTAAATTCTGGGTAGAGATTGAATCACAGCATTCAGTTATTTGCGTATTACAGCCATACCCACCCCTCGGATGTCTTCTGCCATGTATTAATTCACCTGCTACACAATTGCTGTCTCAAAAAACTGACCCTCATTTAGTAACTTTAACCTCAGACCATTTCCCTGGTAGTTTATAACGCTCCCGCAGAGGGACTCATGACGTGCAATTCATCCTTGCTTTGCAGGTTCTTCTTTAACAATTAACAGCATTATCAATGCTCTTAATATTATGTCAGCTGCAGAGTCATTATTCAGATTTGGTGCCGGGGCTATAATTGAAACCATCTGTTTGCAGCTTGCTTTCCTGCTCCAGCTCGCAGGTGGAGCTGCCGTCTCCTGCTTCTTGGTATCAAGCAGAGCCCCAAGGTAAGAAAACGCGGTGCTGGAGGTGGCCACATCCCTGTGCTGCTTCCAGACGTGAAACGAGGCTGCACAACTGGTGATAAATTAATATATTTATTAAGATATTATTGACCATAATGACAGCACATGGTTTCTGTAGAGATGTGCCGGCTGGTCTCTTGGTAACTGGGTGTATCCCCTCATTTCCTTGGCTCGCCAGCTGCTGGGGCCCTGCTGCCTTCACAAACGGGGCAGCTCCGACTCTGGTGGGGGCACCCAGTTGATTGCTGGTCACTCCAGCACACCTGGACCAGCCCTTGGTCACAACGTGCCCGAGCAGCGACGTGCAGGGCTGGACCCAGCATCTCCCCGCTGGGGTGCTCCAGACTTACCTAAAGGGAAGGGGGGTACTTCAGGGCTTAAGGTTTCGCTTTTGTGGTTCTTGGGGTTTTAAACTGGGACCACTGGGACGAAGGAGCTTTAGTCACTACTTCAGCCTGTAACAAAGCCACAAGGCCAGGGCAGGTCTCCACAGTCACTGTGGGGCAGGTTATTTTGCTGTTGCCTGTTTGTACCTGGTGACAAAACACGACTGTCTGTTTCAGCACCAGGAAACAAAAATACTTAGTTTTCACTAAATTAATCTAGACAAAAACAAAATATACAGTCGACTGTCTTTATCCTCTGCAGTTTCTGATATGCAAAAAGTTCATGTTCTGTGCTGGGTTTGGTAACAGTCTCTAACCTGTGTGATGGTCACACTGAACTCCGTCATTCCACTGGCCCAGTCGGTGGGAACTGTGACTAGTAATTTAAGCGTAAGTGTTAAGCTTCTAGGTGCTGAAGGGCATGCTTCTGTTGTAATCCAAGCAGGCAGACCTGAGCTGGTGCTCCCCCAGCCAGGTCCCCCGGAGATAACAGTGTACCTGCACCAGCGAAGGCTCTCGCAGATCCTGCAAACCCAACGCAGAGACGTGGGCACGTCTCCAAGAGGAGCCCATACGGAGCTCGAGCTTTTCTCACCCACAAAGCTGGGAAAATCTGAGCTAGCTAACTGAACACAGCTCAGTACATCCACAGAAGACAGTTGAGTCTTTGAAACTATACCCTGAAACCCTACCTTGATTTCACAGTCTCATTAAAATACCTTCGTCACTTTTCTGTTTATATGTTTGTTTGTGTTGTATGTTTACACATATAAAATGTTTGTTAATTAAAAAAAGAAGAAGTGACTTGGCATTTAGAGCCACCCTACGCATTTGAATCAAGCTTTAAAAAAATAGAGGCTTCTGTAACAGACGGTAGATGAACTCTTCTATATTCCCTGTCCTAAAGGACACTATTATAAACTCTGCTGTCAAGATACGAAGCCTCAGGAATGCTGCTCTATAAATCATACCCATTAGTAAGCGTGGTGTCAGTTTTTCCTTGATTTCTGGACTATTTTAAACGCGTGCTCAATTATTCTTTCATGTGCTTGAGCACGTGCAGTGGCTTTGACACGCGGCCGGCCTGAGCCACCACTCACCACGCCGCAGCCTCCCACGTCTCCCACCTCTCAGTGGAGCAGCCCGGCCACGCAGCCCCGACACCATCCGCGGGCGTCTCGTGGCTCCCCCGGCTGCGTGGGGGGCTCGGGCCACCCCTACACACCACTGACAGCCCAATTCACTGGCCTTGTGTTGGGGAGCAGCTGTGTCTTCCAAAAGCAAAAATGATGGAAAATCTGTAGCTAAAATTGAGTTAAAATGAGAAACTGGTGCTCACATATAGGCAGATAGGCAACAAGTGGATTCATTTAGCAGAGAAAATGCACGTTTTTAACAGGGGCTCCATCTTGCTGAACGCTGATGGCTGTGGAAAGTATAAATTCTCCACAGCCGAGCTGAGGAGGCAACTGGCAGATACCTGTCTAAGGGGTTATTATAAATTTGCATTCAGCAGATAACTTTTCCCCTGAATTGGTTGCACCACAGAAAATAAAAATTTGTTTTAGATAGAACACATTTCTCAGATTTCTTCAGGATGGAGGGGAGCGCTCTGCTCCCTTTTCCATGGGTACGGACGATGGTCTTAGGACCTTCCGTGCGCCTCAGGCCAGCCGGGCCTGGGAGACCTTGTCGTGCAGATCGGGGGGTGCTGGGCTGTGCGGGGGGTGCCCGCTGCGGGCGCAGGGAGGGGACGCTCTGCCCTCCCTTGGCGGGTCTTGTGTCGGCTTCGAACCCAGCAACCATCGCTGCGAGAGTCATCGTCGCCGCGCAGCACGGGCTCCCGAAATCGTGCAGAATTATGCATGCAAGTGGCTTTCTGAAATTAGCTGCACATGTTTATATTAACATGCAAATAAAGCAACTTCAAATAAAACAAAATATGAAAATGTCTATTCATTAAGTTCAGTTTTATGGCATAATTGATTTGTGTGGGGCGTACACGTCTGGTGCACACTCTGATTACCTTCCTGACGTTGAAGAAATCCACAACAATGTTACTGATAACAAACCATTTAAACATAGTCAATTAAATTACTGGTAATGCTGAAATGGCTTAATATTGCGTATGGGTTAGTTTAATTTTTATGTAAATTCTACCCCTGATTTAGCAAAGTCTTAATTGTTTAACAGCAGATTAGGCTAAATTATTTTAATTGAATTCTATGTGAATTTTTTACTTCTGCCTTTAAGGAACCCATTCATACAGATTTTCCTTTTGGATGCAGTGCACAGAGAGAACTGGATGCTGGTGCCTGTTCTTCCAGCTTCACTTTAGGCCACCGTATCTTTCAAATCCATGTAAAATCAAAACGTTCCTCATTTCACATGGGCTCTTCCAATCAGAAAGATAAATACTGAGTTTGGAAATGGAACTAGAGGAGAGCAAATGGGGCATCGGAGTTTGGGGACACTTATTGCTGAGGTTGAGTACTATGAGGGGTTTGTCTATTTGTTTGTCTTCTTCAGCTGGATTTTTGCATTGTTGAGATTTAGATTCCTTTGGATTTGTGCCACTACACTTCTGATGCATATATATGTACCTACATCTACATACACCATGTTGAAGTTGTTTAGGCTTCAAACTTCAGCGATGGAAGAGTAAGTAATGTTAAAGTCAACGCTGCCCATGCAGCGAGGACGTGGAAGGAGCAGGAGCCCCCAGCTGAGGCCGTGCCGGAGCAGGGCTGTGTGAACACTACATAAGCCATTCGCCCCTTGCTGGAGCTGCACCCCCAGGCCAAGCTCGTGCCTTTTATTTGTCAGATGAGGGCAAAGTGATTCGGATGGTCAGGGACACAAGGATATGGGTTTTCTTTTCTGAAGGCCCATGACTACGCCCCATGATAAACTTTGCTTTCCTGCTTCTCCAGAGTTCAGAGATGCCAGTTGTCACTGTTCCCCCAGATTCCTCCTGGTATTAGTGAAGAAGTGATTGTAAATTTTATTTCCTGGCACTACGACTCAGAATTTCTTTTTTTATTATTTAGGTGATGTGTTGGATTTTGAACTGTTCCATGCTGACAGCTTGCTTAGAAACAGCGTCTAAATGGCACATAAAATGTTGGCATTGCCAGAATCCATTTCCATGGGCTCGATTTTATGTTTCCATGTGGCTCCCTGCTAGCTCTGGAAGGCTGAAATCAGGAGCAGACACTAAATCTGGGACTTCACGTGGCAGCACAGGTTGGTGCAGGCCGTGCTGTGGCAGCGGCAGGTCAGAGGCACAGGCTGCAAGAGGCAGCGCGAGGAATCGGCAATCAGGGGAGCAGGATCCCCCCATCCTACTAGAGCACTGGGAGACGCTTCGCAGTGGCTGGCTGCAATCAGAGCAGCACTGAGGGAGGCAAGGTGGGCTTCACTCGCGAATGCCTTGCCTGCAGGTGTCCTGATTTCCATGTTCACAGGAGAATCTTGTACTGAAACCTGCCTGATTGTTTTTCCAGTAGATTAGAGAGGGGATTGAAGCTATGTAATTTTTTCTTTTTTTTCCCCTTTACTTTTTTTTTCTGTCTTCGTAAGTCATCTTTAAACTCCTAGCAGTCTGTCTTTGAATATCTAGAGACACTTTTTCTCGTGGAGCGCGGTACGGTCGCAGCAAAGGCAACAGAAGTTCACACAGCATCTGCCCACGTTCTGCTGCTTTTCTCCTCTCACTCAAAAATGAAATTTGTGGAAGTCACATGTAAACGACAACTTAACTCAGCTAGTGTGTCACCTAGGCCACCCGAGATGTGGCTGCTCACCCCTCATCTGCTTCTGACCCTCCAAGCCGTGACAGCATCGTCTCCCGTTGTGTCACTGCTGCCCATCCACTGCCCTGGCCAAGGCCCCATCGCTGCCAGCTCCTCGCTCCCGGCTCCCGCCGCTCCCACGTGCTCTCCCCACTCATCTCCCTCTGCCCTCGCACGTCTCTTGCTCATCCTTGCTCGACGCCCCGTTCCCACCTCCCCCCCAGATGCCTCTGCCGATCCTCGGTGTGTGGCCAGGGCTCCCGTCCCTGCAGCGGGACGGGGGGTGCAGCTCCGGGACCCTCGGGCACGGGGGGGTCACTGCCACCTGCTGCCACCCGCCAGCCCCCCGGGGCGGCGAGCCGCCGCGATGGGGATGTGTGGGGTACGGGGGCGGTGATGTGATCTGTTCTCTTTGGTTCTCTAAGCTTTGCTTTCTGTTTATTTTTTTCCCCCTCTCTTTTTCTTTAATTATTCTATTAGTACAATATTTTAAATGTCTTAACCAAAATAATGTCAAAGGATTTTTACTTCGGTACGCGTGCCAGCAATAATCACTGCTAAGCCTTAAACAATTGTAATAAAATAAGTGTCTTGCTGCTAATGATACTTCATTTGTCTTAAAGATGCTTTAGTAGAAGCAGTTTCTACAATTATTTCAACTAACGCTTATCTGTTATGTCAGATTTTGAAATCAAAGTACATGCACAGAAATCACAAGCTGTTCTGCCTTCCTTGGCCACAGCACAGTCATTCTACAGCCCGCCAGCACCGCTGGTGCGCGGGGATCACGCCGGGGCATTACAGCCACCCGCAGTGGACACGAAGAGTGTGAACCCCCCCAGAGCCCAGACCCGGAGCCTCTGATCGGGGCGGTGGGTAACGACCCTCACAGGAGCCTGACCCCAGAGGAGGCACCCAAGCCTCTTGCTATGGAGCTTCCCTTTCTATTCCTCTTTTTTTTTTTTTTTTTTTTTTTTCATTTTTTATGTGCAAATAGCTAACTCATCACTGGTAAGAATTCAGTTGTGGGGCAAAGATGGTGGGCAGGCTTTCCTTTGGTAAACATGCTGAAAAGTCAAAAAAAGGAGGGTTTTTTTTCAAGAGAGGAGTCACACTGTTGTTGTTCTGCACTGCAGCTTTGGGCTTCAGACACAACTGCTTGATGAAAATCACTCCCCGTTTCTCTTGAATAATTTTTGTAACAAGAGTTCTTGGATATCAGTGGCAAGATGTTTCTAACCCATAACTTTTCAGATCCATACTAAATCAAATAACTCGAATGGAATCCCTTCTGCAATAGCATTTACCTGCATAAACAATATGAATTCTGTACTTTTGGCGCCTGTTTCCTTGGGGTGGTTTAGCGTACCGCATCATTGCTGAAGAAACAAGAACTGCGCTGGGCTCACCAAAGCCTGAAGATGATGTCACCGAGTCCGTGCAGGTCCCCAGCTCAGCACGTGCTGACCAGAGGCTGGTTTGGGGGTGTCCTTCCCATTCCCCCCTCCAAAGCTGAGTGGTAACATCACCTCCCACATCTCAGCAGGGCACTTCTGGAGCTTGGGCAGCACAGGCAGCAAATGAGACCCCCCAGACACACACCGGGAGACCCCTCGTGACTACTGTGTGAGCTTCTCTGGCCACTGGCCTCCAGCTGGGGTAGCCTGGAGCAGCCACGCAGCCCCTGCATCCCTGGCACTGCGCTCCCTCCTCCCTGGTCTCCCCTAAAATTCCATCTGTGCCATAAACAAAGCACTGTCAGACCTGGCACCGCAGAGCGCAGCGGATGCAACCTCCCCCCGCCAGCATCTGAGCTGCTCATCTTCCTCACCTCCTGTCTGCCTCCGGCTCGGAGAGGAGAGGAGTGGGGACGGGGGCGAGGGGACAGGAGGGGAGCAGAGGGGAGGTGAGGTGAGGAGGATTTCTGCTCTGCCAGCAGCTGGCAGCTGGATTTGGAAGCTCCTGCGGTTTTCGGGGGAGATGGTTCGACCTAAGTTTCAGCATTTGAAGTCTGCAGCCCCATGGGCTACCGGGGGGGTCCGGCGTGCAGCCCAGGCAGGAGCCTGGGGCCGGCTGTGGCAGGGGGTGCCCTGGTCCCCTCGGGCTGCGCTGCTGGCACGGAGCACGGCGTGGGGCTCAGCTGTGGCCCTTCTCCAGGCCAGCTGCTCTGCTTGAAGAGCTTTGGCAGGGCCAGGCTGCTCACAGGCTTTATTTTCAATTCAAAAGTGAAGGTAAATCAGGAAAAAGAAAAAAAAAAAAAAAAAAGCTTGGGCATTAGTTTTTCTTAGATGCTAATCAAACACTTGCCTGGAGTAGGTGCAGAAGGTGGTGTCAGACCCTTCTTAGTCCCACCTCACATGTACAGTTCACCCTTATATAGTGTTTAAATGTCTCATAATCTTATTATATGTGTTTTATAATCTAAACAGATTTATCATTGCACTTTTTTACAAACCAGAGATGTATGTCATTTTTGAAGGGAGGAATGAAGGCACAGCAATTATATCTACAGAAGGAGCTTGGTCACCAACTCCTACCTATTTGCCACATTAGATCTGCAAAACTAAAACGTTGATCCTGAAAACCTCCACTCAGCTGTCACCATTACCAAAGAACATCTTACAGATCTGCTAATCCGAACAGAAAAGGAGGAGAAACGAGGGGCATTTCCATTTAAAGCTCCCAAGCTGGCAGAAGCCTAGAAGGACGCTGGGGCACTGCCGTTAGTCAACGCACGTAGGGGTGCCCAGAGCCACAATGGCTTTTTTACCAAAAAAGTTTTATTTTTTTGCCAAGAAAGTCTGGATCAGGTGATCCTTGAGGTCCCTTCCAACCTGTTATTCCATGATTCTATGACTGTGTAGCTCGGCTCTCTCCAGGAGCTGGGGCCCTCCCAGTCCCACAGGAACTGGCTCCATCTGCGGGTGGTGGGACAGGGCGGGTTCTGCAGCATCTCGTTTTCACAGAGTCACAGAATCATCTCGGTTGGAAAAGCCCTTGAAGATCCTCCAGTCCAACCGTGAACCTCACACTGACCGTTCCCAACTCCACCAGATCCCTCAGCGCTGGGTCAACCCGACTCTTCAACCCCTCCAGGGATGGGGACTCCCCCCCTGCCCTGGGATTCTGGGATTCTGTACCCCACTGTTATTTCAGCGTGTGTCCCCAACTCCTGACACCGGCTGCATGGAACTGAGGGAAGAAAACAAAACATTCATCGACACAGAAAACCTCAAGGACAAGCTGTGTCCTTTTGGATTAGTCTAAGGAATGTCCCCAAAGGAGCGGGAGTGTATCGAAGGATGCCCCCCCCCACTCCCTTGCAGTTGCACTGACAAACTCCTTAAACAGCCCTCAAAGGGGGGGAACTGGACTGAGTGAGACCGAATGTTTCCCCTTAAGCACAAGTACCGCTAATCACTGGCTTTATTGTTTAAGCCCGATACTTTATGGCTCTATTATGCAAGCCAGACACCAGTGCTTGCCTTGCTAATGACTTCTCCCTTCGCCATTGAAGTGGTAACAAGAACTGGTAAGAGGTGAGCGTATCTGGGATGACTGTTAAGAAGCATGAATTTAGCAAAAATCTCTGGGAACAGAGGAAAAACCAAAGGTGGGCAGGGTGAGTACTCAGTTGGAACTCATGCTCCCCCTTTTTCCTGTCTCTCACAAAAATGAGTTTGTGGAATCCCTGCCCCTCCTCGGCCAGTATGCTAATCAGTGGATAAATTGAATTTAAAAGGTGACAGAAACTCTTCTGTGGGGTGCACCCACCACCCAAGATTACCGGACCTGAGACAACGCTGGATCCAGGGGTGGTGATCCAGATTTCTTTGACCCTTCTTTCTCTCCTTTCTTTTTCTTTCCTTTCCTTTATTTTCTTTCTTATAGATTTATAAGAGACCACATTGCTTATTATTCTTTTCCAAGTTTAAATTGTTTTCTACCGCAAGTAAAACATTTTATCAGGTCGTTTGGTGTCGTTTCACCTTAATTTAACCCGAGGGGATCACAGAACCTTTGCGACTCTGGGTTTCCAGTCCGGGTTGTGATAGCGACCCATCCCAACTGGAGCTCACTTAAATAAAAACAAATATACTTCACAATACTGCTGTTTGCTCTGAACAACTGCTGATGACAAAGTCTTCCACAGAAGAAACAAACTGTTGGTAGTTTGACGTTTATTTAGTTGATCGATGACATTTGTAATATTGCTTGTCTGAATTTGGGGGAACTTGGAATGGCAATTTTAAATCCTGCTTATCAACCACTTTCCGTGTGAAATCAAATGTTTTTGTAGAGTTGCAGCTCTAAACAGGATTTGACCTATAATTTTGAAATGGTTTTATAAAAGCTTCTGAAGTATTCAAGTAAAAAAAATACCCTAATTAGCTTAATTGACTAATGAATTGGTCCATTGAAGCCACCTGGCATTAGGAGTGTCCCAGGGAGGGAAGGAGACGTCACTCCCAGGAAGGGTATAAAAGGGGCCCATGGGCCAAGGGAGGGTTTGTGCAGCTGGTGGTGGAGATCAGTGGTGGTGCATGATTTTTGAGAGCTGTTGGACTGAAGGAAGCTTTGTTGTTTGAGGTTTGTTTCTTTTAAACATTTATATTTCTATTTTAAAAAGTTGTGTAGATGCTAGAACAAACTTATTTTTAGATCCATTTAGGAGCATGTTTTTGTAAGACTCTTGTTTCCCAGATCCATTAAAGAGCTTTCTGGGGAAGCCGTTGCATCTCAGCACTCCCTGAAGATGGTCCTGAGAGCCCCTGGTAGTGCATAAAGCTCTGGAAATGAGCAGATGAGACTATGATTCATGACTGCTATCCTAAATGCATTGAAAAGTGATTAGTGGTGATGGGTAATTGGGATATATTTCAGTGAAGAGCCTCAGGAATTGTTCTTGAATTTGGGGCTGAGTGATCATGCAATCCCAGGTACTAAAGATCCTACTAATTTGTTCACCTGATGATTAATACTTTAGGTTGCTGGCTACAAGTAACTGAGGAAAAATTGGCTTGAGGAATACAGAGATAATATTTTGAACATGAAATATGTTCCTATAAAATTCTTGTTTAAGAAGAAAAAAAAGACTTTTGAAATCTGACAAATGGAAGCATGTTAAGCATGATATTCCAATATTTTCAAACCAAATAAAGTTAGAATTTGGCTATTTTTCCTCAAGGAAACATTTAGATTCAGATGAATCCAAAAATGTTAATTTAGTTGCAGACTTCTTAATTGGGAAGGATTCTACAGACCTTGGATGTAATGACTTTTTTCAAATGTCACTGTATTACCCCTGGCTGTGTGAAATGGCCTCAGTGGTCACTTCACATGTTGTGCCTCAGTTTCCCCTCAGTGAAGCGTTTGGCAGCTCCGCAGGTTCCCCTGGCTGGGGGTACAGGTGGGGATGGGTGGGAGCACTGCTGTTGCCTGGCCTGGTCTCCAAAGGCAGGTGGGAGCGGCCAGGCTTTACCTCTGTTGCAGGTGGAGGAGTGGAAAGGGTTCAAGGGTGGCTTTTTGGGGGCACTTCAGTGTCCTGTGATGTGGGGACAGTGGTGTGCTGGTGGGGCTGCTCCTGTGACTGGCTGCCCTCTGGTCTGGGGGGGGCTCAGGCAGTTAAGCAGGACAATAGTCTTCAAAGACCCTAACTAGGTGTCTAATCTATCTAAACAATGTTTATTTAGATTTTTTTTTTAATGGAGGCAGCTGAAATCTGAGGTCTTTGTGTTCTATCTGCATCATACCCCAAGTTGGAGATGTCCATGGACAGAAGTGAACTCCTTTCTGGTTTCACCCTTGCCCCCGTCTGTGCGCTGCTGTTCTTTGGAAATGGTACAAAAACCACATCAAATCTTTTTCTTTAAACACAAGATGCCGTGATATGGAGGCCTGGTTAAGGATGCGAATGGGTTGTTGGCAGAATTTACTTGAGTAATTACCGCAAGTGGATCTCAGCCCTGAGCCCAAGGCTTCGAGCTCAGGTTTGTAAATCAAAAGGCGCCATGTAGCTTATGTGTATCTGGATAGCTTTGTGGATCTCCTGCAACCTTTAGAGGTTAGCCCAGTCCTAATTGCCACGTAATTTCATTATCCATCATCACGGGCGTAGAGCTGCCCTGGTGATGTGTAGCTGGAGCTGCAGCCGAGCCCTGGGTGCTCTGGGCTGCATTTGTCTGCTGAGGCTTCTGGCTTTTTGCTTGCACAAGGACTGAGTGATGGGAGGTGGCTGGGGTCTGTTTTATTTCAGCTTTCCTTTTCGAGGGGCACTGTAAGTGAGCCTTGGGAAACCTGTCCTGAGCCTCTTGCTCTGTAAGCTTTGGTCCTGTGAGGGCAGCAGCTCAGGGGGAATAAACCCAGCTGGGTTTCTGGTTATGAACATCCTTCTCCAGCTGGGAAAGGCTGGGGCGTCAGCAAAACCCAGCAATATTCAGTTCCACTGAGTGTGATCCGCTGGCAGAGAGGGAAGCGGGGTGCTGCCCCTCCACCAAATCCCCATCGCCCAACGAGCCCAGCGATGTGTGGGGCTGCTCTGTGCTCTTGGCAGGGAGGTTTTGTGGGGACCGTTGCACAGCTTGATGTCAGCATTAATTTCACACGCTGCCCACCCCGGCGCTGCTGACCAGTTACGAGGTTGCTACAGGAACTCAGGTGGAGTGTGGATGCTGAATGTCTGCAGCAGGCAGGGCCTCGCTGGTGTCCTAATACAGAGGGTTGTAATTAGATTTTTTGGGAGGTCGTGTGTTTGCATGTATTCACAGAAATCTCTTCTGATGTTCCCAAAGCCCTTATACATGGCCCATGACACCTGGATACATCATTTTATAGCAGCTATTGATAAAGGCAAACTGTGTTAGCCATGTTGGAATAGAGCCTTATGATAATGAATGCTAATGGCATTGAAAATTGCATGGAATATTTTTGGGGTTGGATATGCAGATGATGAGCTATTTGCAAGCTTTGATTTGGCTGCTGCATGAGGCATCCCATATGGTGGAGTCTCACTGGGAAGCCAGTTTTTGGGGCTGGACTGTGGTTCTCCCTGCTGAGCTACAATCCTTGCCCTGAGCCTGTGTCCCAGCAGCCAGATGCTGGGAGATGATGGCTCTGAGCTGCGGCTGGTGTGTGCCCAGCACATGGCACACAGGCAGCACCGGGGGCTTCCAAGGGTCTGGCCACTGGGGATGAGGGTAGAGAGGATTTTCTTCAGGTCCTTCATTAAAAAACTTACAAAACCCTCTTAGCGCTTCCTCTGCAGGAAAATGTGGCTACATTGGAGTATTTGGAATATACCTTGTATTGCCAGTGGTGTTATGGCAAAGAATTGCCAAGAAAACCAACTGCCTGTAGGATGCCAGTGGTGCTACCAGAATGGATTAAAGACAAATGGAAGGGAGGAATGGCACAGGGTTCATGCAGGTTTAATTATTTTCCTAAATCAGAAAGACAGCACTGACTAAAATGCATTTATTCATTTATGCCTCAGACTTTATCACTGAAGTGTGGAGAAGGAAAAGCCACTAACAAGTAAACTTCAGGAAAGAAATTAAAATATATGCAAACACAGATGTTGCTTCAGGAGAAATTTTTGAAAGTTGCATTTTTAAAAATAAATGTGAAAATATGCAAACCATTTGCAACTTGGCAAAACTCAACAAGGTGTGAAGATTATCAGCTGGACCATGAGAAAAATTGACTTTCTTCAACAGTAATTAACAAGTAGAATGTGAACACCAAAAAAAAGGGGGGGTTTGGGAATGTGATGAATGTGGAAATAGATGTGGGTTTGGTTATGTTTTCTTTTGTTCTGTTTGAAAAGCACATCAGTACAGGAAGCTGCCAGCTTTTAGACTGTGAAAGCTCATATTTAATACTAAGCCCCTAATATCTGAGACGAATGGTTGGGGCTGGATATGCCCCCAGAAAGAGGAGTGATTAGAAAGTGTGTTGGGAGGGAGTTCAGCTTTTGGTTGGTTTGAGGGCGATACTAAGATGGTTCTTGCATTTTCTGGGCTTTCTGATGCAAGCTTCTTTTGTTTTTTGGTTTTTCAGTTATTTTTTTAAAGCACTAATTAGAAAATTAAGAACATTCAACTCCCACACATCAATTTGTCATGTTCTGCTTTGCCACAGTAATTTAAATAAAGGATTTCATAATTTCACTGCAATGCACAGTCAGTTTAAAACACAGACATCTACCTAAATCAGAAACACATATTAAAAATACACAGCCGTATATTAGAAAAGCATACAATAACTTGTTTACAAATATCCCATCCTACAATTGTAATGAAACAAGGTGATTTCCTTAGAAAGAGTTAACTTTCATACCTCAATATTTATGTGAGGGTGGGTTTAACAGAGATGAGCTCTGAGCAGTGTCCCAGCAGGGTAATGCTGTGTTCCCTTGAATGGAAGCTGTTTTTGTGATTTTTTTTTTTTTTTTTAAATCTGTATCCATTAACTTTGAAGGTAATTTCAGCAGTTCAATGTAAAGGGGACTTTACTGGCATTTCTCTTATAAATTATACATATACATAATGATATGCAATATAGGCTTTGTGTGAGGGGAATAATAGTGATGCGCAGCCAAATGTGGTTCACCATTTGCTTAGTCTTCATGTTTTATGTCAGAGCCTTTAATATAATTTAATTTTGCCATTAGGTTCTAAAATCTGCCATGTCTGAAATCCCACATACTAAGAAGGCCTTTCTAATGATGATATATCCAATTTTTCCTCTTTGTGATACTAATTCTCAAAAATGAAAATTAAAAAGAAGCGATAAATGTTATTTCAGTAAATTTACTGGAAGCAATTAAACTACAAACACATTTTTTTATGATTGTAGAGAGTAACCAGTATTAGGAAATATCATTTTTTTCCCTCCACTGACTATATTTTCTCCTTCAAGCAAAAGTTTAAACTATCAACAGAAATGATGGTCTTTTTCAGAGATTTTTTTCCTCATCTAATTGAGCATTGCTTTTGTACTTGCATCTTGCACAAAGTGTTAAATCTAATCCTCTGAGCCTGAAAATCTTCTGTAGGCGTGAAGGTCATTAATTTTAATTAAATGGAACTTTTTACACTTGCTAGAAAATGAGGATTAGTCTCAATGAGTTTCATTAAATAAACAGAGCAAATTAAAATTTATAATACATCTCTGAACAGATCTGAAATCACCTCATCAAAGGCCAGTTAGGTGGCAAGCTGGGAACGGTCTCTGCGGGCTGGAGCAAGGGTGCTTGGGGAAAGTGAGCAGAAACTTCTCATGTGCAGGATTTGCTGATGGCTTCCTCGCCGTTCTAGAAGCAGGTTTGGGAGGAGAGGTGCTTCGCTGTATCCCGGGGGAGCGTGGCCCTCGCAGGGAGTTAAACCGCTCCTTGCAGTTGCGTTGGCCAAGTGCACGGTGGTGGCTCGGACCAGCCCCGTGGAGGGGAGGAAGGAGGTTGAAGTAGGAAGTACTGAAAATCTGGTGAAGGAGATGATGGCATGCAAAGTCTGCAGACACAGGTTGGAGGACAGGTCTTGCTGCACTTGAGTTCTTCAACCTTTGAGGCATTGAACCCCCTTTTCATTCTAGTTGGGTGAATCTCTGTCCCTCCTGCACACACATTCTCTCAGCCCGGGCTGGAGCGTGGTCCTGAGGACATCCTCGATGCCCTGCACTTGGTCGTGGTCATGTTCTGCAACGACTCTGAAGTGAGCTGGATTTTATTATAAGAT
Organism: Strix aluco; assembly: GCF_031877795.1. Classification (NCBI taxonomy): domain Eukaryota; kingdom Metazoa; phylum Chordata; class Aves; order Strigiformes; family Strigidae; genus Strix; species Strix aluco. Next base: position 891,186 of record NC_133943.1, read on the forward strand.
AACGGATAGGAAGAATGTTGGATCATGGATTTGTTAGCTTTGGTAATGCTGTGTGAAGTGTGCCTGGCTGGATCCTGGAGCAGGTGGCTGTTGCCACTGGGATTTGCAGCCGTTCTGCTCCCAGCATGTTTTAGGACTTAGTGACTCTCTTGAAGAACCTGACTGATCTGGGTTTCTGACCTGATTCCTAATACAGGACAGTTTGTGTGTCTGAGTATTCAGCACAGCCTTTCTTCCCTCCACGTATAAGTGTGTTTTCTCACCCCAGATCTGCTCAGGTCTTGATATCAAGTTGAGGGAGAGGACTGAACTCAGCTTGGTTCTTGCAGCAAAGGAGGAGACTCGGTGCTTTACCTGCCTCTTACGTCTTTCCATGGGTGTGCACGTGCATACGGGTAGACTCAGGTGTCTAGAAAACCACACTGGGAACTGGTGGGTCTAATTTTCCTGAAGATATTTATAACTATTTTTCTAAAGAAAAAAAAAATACCCCCAAATCCCTCTCCCCCCACCCTGCAGCCTGTGTCCACTCCAGGTGAGCGGAGCAGTGGAGGCTGGGCTGGGCCTGGCTGGCAGCTGGCACAGCCGGGGGGTCAGATGTGCACTTCCCATGTGCACCGAAAAGTTCCATTGCAAATTTATTCCTATGGTTTGAATTGTTCCCCTTCAGACTTGCACATGGTGTTTTATTTCCAGATGATGGGAGGTATTTTATGGACTGGTGACTCATTTAAGATGATGCAGTTCCCAGTGCACTGAGAGGCTCTCGGTGGTCGGCACCTACCGCTAAATTCAATACGTTGGGCTGACTCCGACAAGCCACATGTCATTCCTTTTTGCTGGGGATAAGCTAAACGGTCTTTCCTCTCCTCTAGTTGTTTTGCATGTTTTCAGTCACTCTAACGCTCCCTGATTTCTCTGCCTAATGGATCCTCTTACACATCTTTTGTCTGCTGAGGTTTTTGATGGCTGTGAAAATCAAAGCCTTTAAATATCTAAGATTGGATTAGCACTACAGAAGCTGTTCTTCCAGTAAAGGCTGTGTCTCAGTTGCCAACTACCCTTTTACTTCAGCCTGGCAGAGGACAGCTAATCTAAGTATTTCCTTTTCACTTTGTGTTTGGCATGTCTGCTTTATTCGATTAATAATATACTGGGCAGCATGGAAACCCATTCCCTCTTGGATTTCTTAGATATCCTTAATGTGGAAAGGTCTAGCAGCACATTATTTAAGAAATGATCACTCTTGCTGGTCAGCAGGAAGACAGGTAGCAAATGTCTTGCCAAAATGAAAAGACAAAGAGAACAGCATTAGTAGAATATGTTGGTCACTTCTGCCTCTTTTAGTTTGAAAAATGTCCTCAATTTAATATGTTTCCAAGTGAAGTCTGATATTACCTCTAAAAGAAACAAGCTGGTACAACTTGAACAGCTCAATGTCATCATGGAATTTTTTAGTAATGATGTTGCTATTCCTGGAGAATAAATGGGCCCCTCAGCACCTTTGTTGTGGGTGACAGCGGAGGCAACATCTGTAACTCTGCACCCTCCTCTGGTGTCGTTTTCAAATCGCTGAACTAGCTACCAGCAAAAGCAGCCTTGTATCAGCAGCTTGATATTTATATCTTGGCAGGGAGCTTGTGTTTGCTGGTATCATTTGTCTCTGAAGAACAATAGCTGTAGTACATGAAAATACATTTTCTACTCCTCTTCTTCTTCGCCCCCATTACTGATGTCATCTGAAGCCAGCCATCTCACAGCTGTCTTTCTTTTTGTAGCACCATCTATTTCCACAAATATTTTCCATTAAGATGGGAAAAAAAAAAATCATTGAGGCTTCAGCTGAGCAAAAGGTGAAACAGTTTTTGCAGCCTTAGGACAAACCTGCATGGACTCCTCGTCAGGTGAGGGAGGGCTGACCTCCAAAATACAGACACGCCCTGAGGGGTAAAATGAGGTGTTATGTTGAAAAACTTTCCATTTCTCAACCAATACTTTTTAAGTAATTCTTGCTTTTTTTAAAGTTTTTGTGCAAACTGAAAAACTTAATTTTAGGTTAGCCTGAGAGACTTTTATTAATTTTTTTTTCAGTAGAATAACATTTGAAATGAATGAAACTGTTAATTTGGAGAATCAAAATTATAATCTAAAAATGCCAAAACTGGCTTGAGTTTTTGAAAGGTTTTTTAATGTTAAGTTAGTAAATGTTTTGATCAACTCAAATCTGATTGATTTGATTTATTGGTTCTGGGTTTTTTGGGGTAGAAAGGGATAGAAGGTTTCAGATCAGTTATTCACTCAATTCCAGCTAGGATTTAATGTTTTAATGTTGGAGATCTATAAACATGTCCAAACACTTTTATTTGCAACAGGTACATTTTAGAATTTATTCTCAAAGGAATAAAATACTAGGTTGACTAGAATCCAATGCTGTGTTAATTTATTTTTTGTCTCTTTAGTTTGTCCTACTGAACTGCTGATTTGCTGCATAAACTCCTGCTTTGTCTAACATGAAAATAGCAATTGCTCCACAACAGAAATAGTTAATCAGTAGTAGTCAACTATCAATAATTATAAAATTTTAGAAATGCAGATTCATTTCTCTCCAACTGAAATAATTTTAGCTAGAGTAGCTTAAAATACCCCATAAAGCACAAAAAATCCTATGAAATTGGGAGAAAACTAATTTGTGGGGTGACACCTTCTGTATTTACCCCCAGGTGGGTTTCTGCCCCTCTGAGTGGCTGCCTGGATGTTTGATTAAACAGATTCAGCTTCAGTGAAAGTGAATCTTTGAGGAGCAGAATGAATTGATGTGATAAAAAATAGGGTTATCTTCTCTGTGAAAATGGAGCAAAGTCATCAAAGGAAGGTGAAAACAAGAGCTTCCTGCTGAACCAACCGAGGTTGGTGTACACAGACCTCAGGGGGAAAGGGGTGCTACGTCATCTCCCTGGTCTGTCTGTCCAGCCTAGCACAGGGGTTTGGCACCACTGTTCTCCCAGGTCTGAACGGAATTAAATGTTGAACGGGTAAGTAGGAGTAAATTCACTACATGCTTGTCTGCACAAACGGTGGGTGTAATTTAGCAGTGATGCCTCAATGCCTTTCAAAGTGGCATCTCACTTAGTCAGAAAAAAAATGGAATAGAAAGCAAGCCAGAGGTCTGCAGCAGTGTGTCAAAGTATTTTATAGAGCCAAAGGAAACTATAAAACAAAACTGAAAAACCCTGACAGCCAGAAGAAATGGACAGCCCCAAGCAGCGTGCCTGCTGCTCGCGTGATTCACTGTGCTGCCTCTTAAAACACATCCTTTCTGGAATCTAAATGGGTGCTGTGAGGTACAATTGTGTTCTTGGCTACAACAGCTAAGAATTCTTTTTGTCCTCCAAGTTTACCTGGTTTGGGGGTTTTGGGTTGGGTGTTTGAGTGAGCAGTGTGCAGATGCATGAAGGCATGCCTGCTCCAGATGGCCCTAAGGGCGCTGCTCACTGCGCGTGGAGCACGGAGCTGTTGAACGGCTCTGGAAATTGTGTGAAGGTGAAATAATTTCACAAAGGGATCACCAGAAAGGTTAAAAAGTTGAAGATCTGTAAAACGAGACTCTCTTTATTCAAGTGTTGCATCTTGTATGTAGAAAATAAGCTAAAGCCCAGTCTTTGCCTGGGAAGGGAAAAGGTTTCCTCGCTGGAGTGGTTTCTCCTTCGGGAGCTGCCTGTGTAGGCAGAGCTGAGACTGGGAGAGCAGCGACTGTCGGAAAACTGAGGAGCGGGTGAGGGGCAAAGAAATCTGAGGTTGATGGATGAAAATTGTAGAATGTATTAGTATGTAGTGTGTCTGTAATATGTCATGCTGGCAAGAAGTGGGGGGGAAGAATCAATCTTTTAGTTTTGTTGAGATAATTAAGTCATTCATTTCTCTACAAGTTTTAGTATTTAGATATGGAGAACCAAAAGCAGAAACCTAGGTGCAGTCTTACCAGTGCCATCTGAAGAGAGATTACGGGTTTTTGGCCTCTTAAAAATGCTTCTGCCAATTTGGGCAGATTCATTCTTGGCATGACTCTATTAACTTACAAGTGTTATTATCAAGAGTACCAAAATGCCAGCAAGCTGTGTATTACAATGAAGTCAGGGACGTACAACAAAAATGATTAAGGAGCTTGAAGAACTTGGAAGGAAAGATTAAAAGAACAAAATGTTTCAATTGGATAAATGGCAACTAAGAGTGGCTGTGGTAATCAGCTACTAGTGTGTGAAGAGTACAAGTGCTGAGAACATAATTTTAAAATTAATTTAGCTAGAAGTAGTGGGGTAAACTATAAGACGTGGGTGAGACTTTTTCTTTTAATGTTTAGAGCTGTTGGACTAGAGAAATGTGTCCAGTTGTGTCTCCGGCTGGGTCATCTCTTCAGGCATCGAAGTCCAATTGCTTTTCCTGCCTTTCATGCGCTCTCCTCCTGGCTGGGTTTGGATGTGTCTCTTAGAGGGTATCCAGCTCTCTGCTGTTGGGCAGTAGAGCACCTCAGGCATCAGCAGTGTTTGAGGAGCCACACACAAACGAGAGGCAACAGTCTCTGAGAAGCCCGGGTTCAGCTGGCATTGATGGAAATGAGGATCCTGAGGGCCTAAGCTACCTTTGGGAAAAGAACACGTGGAAATCGCTTAGAGCGGAATACCCTGGCAGATGGCAATTCCTGGAAAAAGGCATTTACATACCTCAGGCCAACATCTAGGCACACTGCCATTCATTAAATTCTTGTTCAGTTATCACATAATTCTGATGTTGCCTTAGCACAAACCTTACCTGGAAAGTTTGCACTGGTGAGCGTGTCAAAACTGCCTGAAACCTGATGTTCAGAAGCTGTTCAAAGTCCTGGATCAAAGGTAAGTCCTGCTGATGCTCTTGCTTAGCATGTCATTCCCATGATCAGCAGTGGTGATGCTCCTGTGGGAGGGGGTGCAAAGGGGGGAGCGGGCATGACTTCAGGCAATCAGTGATGTTCAGTGAAGCGCTCTGAAGTAGTGATGCATAAAACTGCACCTGGAAACCTCTGAACCCTGTGTGTTTATGAAGAAGTCTGTAATCGGCACCAAAACTCATGTTTGTTTCACGAATTGTGTTGGGAAAGTAGAAGGAGAATGTCCTAATTGCCTTCTTGCAGGTAACTGTGTTCTTCTGTTCATCAGGGTCCTGCCTTAATTAACACTGTTGTTTCCTCTTGGTGTATTTCAAAACCATTGTTAGGGGTGAATTTGGCTTTAACATAATTAGTCTGATAATTAAAGCTTTGTAAGGTGTTTAAATGAGAGAAGCGGAGAGCTCAGAGGGTGTGGGAGGGGCTTCTGCTGAAGTTCTACTAAGGAAAGAATTGGAAAACAGTTATGAAGAAGTCCCACAGTATTTGAGGATTGGAAAAGGGCTTATCCCGGAGAAAACCCATAGGGTGTATTGGAGATGAAATCTGTGGCTTCAAACTGCTTGTGCTGTAAGATAAAGATGTGCAAAAGTCTTGTTGGTATTTCTGTAAGAACTGCGTTCTGCTTGAATCTACCTCCTCTCCCCGACAAACCCAGAAGTCTGGAGCCCTGCGTAAGGGTTGGTGCACAAGTTGGGTGCACCAGTATTTTATTCTTTGTGCAATACCCTGCTTCTGCTACAGTAAATATTGTGATGGCTGTTACTAGGAATGCTCCCTTATCTGAATTGTCTTTCCAGTATGAAGTCAGAGGCTGCAGCTATGTACGGCCAGCTGTTGAGATGAATATAGTTCCAAGTACATGCAGCTAGCTGTTGTGTACTCTAACATTAAAGCATAAAACCCCATGCCAAAATAGTATCGTGATATTCATAGGAGGGTGGTGATTCATTGAAAATTGTTGAGTAGGACTAAAATATCAATTTCTACTGATCTGATATACAGTATTCACTATAAAACACCATGTGTAGGGCAGGGGTATGTTTTATGGCACCTGGGAAATGACACGAATGCTCTGGTGGAAATCTATTAAACTGTGGGGGGAAGCTACCCACAACGCCCATAAATACTGATTGGTCCGACTTCATGGTTTACTCAACAGAATCAACACAAGATACATTCTATAGATATAATGTGCCTAGAAAATCCTTCCTGTAGATTGGGTGCAAATATTTTACTGAATCGGACAGGAAGTCAGGATTATGAAATCCAGGGTATTAGCTGGCTGGCTTTCGCTTCCTCGGTGCCTGCTCTGGCACAGTGAGATGCTGCTGGTATTTTAACAAGTGTTTTTAATAAAAGGGATCATTTTTATGCAGGGATAAGTCTGGTACCTCTGCAGAGAATAGGGTAAAGGCTGTTTGTTTGTATGACAACAAAGCACTTTAATTCCAGCAACCAAAGAGGTAACACCATTTGGCCCTTCTGGCAAATAAGCTTTTATTGCTTGGTGTTTACTTAAAACACTCCTGAAAAATGTCTTGGATAGGTTGCCAGTAGAGCAGAGAGTCTTCAAAGTGTTGCTGTGAGGGGAAACTTGTATGGATTTATAGCTCTTAGGGAAATCTTCTGCAAATACCTGTTGTATAGCACAACCTGGTCTATCCCATGGGCACAAGGGCTGTCTTTCAGAAACATTTTTCAGCCACAAGAATTCTGTCAGGCATGGTCCTGGGGGCTTCCAAAAGCCTCCGAATAGGTGATAAACTCTACTGGAGGCAGTAAAATCCCTCAAGGCTTTGCTAGCAGTAATATATCAATGGCCTTCAGGGAACCCTCTGCCATTAACCAGGGCTTTGGAAGATGATGTGTTTGGAAACAGCCAGCTGAACTTAGTGGCTGTGGTGGTGTGGGGCGATGGAGAGGCTTTGCTGCTGTGGTATTGATCGACGGTGCCACCTCACCCTCCCGTTGTACACGTGTCTGTCCCAGCAAGGCAATGGCCTTTCCAGTGCTCAGGGGCACTGTTATTCTGGGATTGAGGCACAGTGCTGAGCCTGCCTGCTGGGTTTGACCCGTGTCTCGCTGCCTGCCCCCCGGCAGACCCGAAGCCGTGTTTCACTGTCCTGCCGGCCGCTCTCTGGTGAAACGGCTGCTCGTCCCGGCCATCTGGCTGCCAACTGGGCTTGAGGGAAGTGGGGGCACTTGTTGGAAACCCTGAATGCCGCCTTCAGGAGCGCTGATGACAAGAGTCTTGCAAGAGATCCTTTTACAACCTGTAAGTTTCCAACTTCAGTTCGTTTCAGTGTTACAAGCAGGATACATTTACTAGCTTGTTGTTTCCTTAGTAGGAGTTCCATGCGGATAGGAATACTGCAGCTGGCACACGGGTTGGCTGGTGAACAGCTTTTATTGAGGGTAAGAATAATCTTACAATGGCTTCAGTACCTTCTTTAAAACAAAAATGCAACTGTGAGGAAACAGATTTTCAATTAATTTAAGCTTTTGGTTGTGGTCCTGATCACTCTAACAGCGATGCTGTGTGTACCAATTGCCTCTTTGGCCTGCAGTAAGTTCTTGCAAAGATGAGATGTGCGTGACATCTCGTGCAGAAGTTATTAGAAAATGCTACACTCCGGTTTTTTACTTTCCTTTACTGCTAAGTAATTGAATTCTCACTCCAGTCACTGACTTACTGAAAAAGATCATGTTTTTAGTGTTCATTCAGAGCTGAGATATGTATTTACCCGTGGTTTTATGTTGCATTAAGGCTGTTGATCAATAAAGCTGAATTGCTTATTGCACTGCTGTTTTCTCATTTTGGAGGGGTCTGCACAGGACAAGCTCCATGGCTGATACTAGTGGTTGGCAACTGCAAAAGGCCAAAGGCTGAATGAGTTTCTGAGATTAAATTAAATATGTTCATAGCTTTGATAAGGATTGTTGCAGATCATTGTGAAGCAACCAGTTCCACTTACCAGCACACATGTTGTACACTGCCACTGCCCATCCTTCCCCCTCCTTTTGTTCAGAGGAAGGTTCCTGTAAATCCCTAAGCTCCCATTTAGTGTTTCTATATTAAGTACCCAGATCAAGTGGCCATAGCAACATGCCCAGGTGAAGAGGCTTCTATTTAAGGTAGATTATAAACCCTCCAAGGGAATGATTGCCTCACTGAATTCATGTTCAGGGCTTATGACAGCTCTTGGTGGCTTCGGTTTGCTCCTACTTACACTGGCAGGCAGGAGAGATGATAATGCAAACCAGGTAAAATGTTGGGCGAGGGATCCTCGTGTGTGAGTGAGGCTCAGTTCGTTCAGATGTCTGTTCAAAAGCACTTCCCCGTGCCCTAGCTGGGTGCTGGCAGCCCTGGACCAGAAGCAGCTGGCTGGAGATGCTGACCATTCAGCTCCCACCAGTTCCCATGGCCACAGGCTCCAGTTTGAAGTTTGTCCTGTATCTGAGAGCTTTGAGCTGAGGCACACAGGAGATGCACTAAGCTCTCAGACACATTAGCCTAATGGGCTCTCTAAATCTGGGAGAGGCTTTGAGCTGAGCACAGACTGGGGTCACACTTGTCTGCTACCAAAGAGACAGTGTCTGTGAGCCAGCCCCCCTGGTGCTCTTTTCTCCGTTCTGGGTGTGATTTGAACCTCGGCAGTCAGCAATGCACTGTGGTGTTATTTTCTGTAGGTGTTCACTTTCCCTGACCCCGGGGCCTGTCTGTGTGCCTAAAATGATGATGGTTTAAATGCACTCATAGGCATAAGCCTGATTACGTGGATCAGTGCTTGGGAAGTGAGCGTGGGGCGAAGGGAAGAAGGCTGTGTGGTGTGGGTGCCTGCTCTTGCATGTCTAATTATTATGCCTGATGCAAAGTTTACTGAATTTTGGCCTCTGGGGTCAGGGAGCTTAAATAAATAAAATCTTCAGACCCAGAGGGATAAGGGTATTCTATAATGCCATAATCAGTTTGGAGAATGAGCTTTTGCTGCAGCTTCAAATTGGGTCTTCAAATGGTGGTGCAGTTAATAGGATTTTACATGTGCTGTGAAATTTCTGAACTGATCTACACTGTTGTTTGACATGCAAAGTGTGGTGTTGTCTTTTTATTAGCAGGGCTGCATGTCTGACATATCTCTGTACTAGTGCTGTGGATAGACATCTTAAAAGCAAATGGTAATCGAAATTCTGAGCAGGATGAGATGAGAATTAGCTGCCTGCCTAGTGCTTTTCTGTTTATCTCCAAATGTCAGCACTCTGCACTGAAAGTTTTGATAGGAAGGCATCTGCTGTTCCAGGCTAGAGAATTAGCAAAGGAGAGAATTAGGGTGTGGGGAGAGAGAGGGCTAATTGAATCACACCGCAGTGACAATAGCTCTGGAATATGCTCGTGGTAGGTTGAAAGAAATAACAAGTGTGAGGCACAGCAGGAATGACTTATGCTGATTTGCAAAGAAATCCCTTGTAGAAAGTCTTGTATTGCCAAGCGCTCGAGACAGAGGCTGAAGATGGTGATTTCTGTACCCGAACTCAGAACAGGGAAGGTGTCTTGTTAAAGTAGCTGAGGACATGAGCTCACACGAGTCTTTATGTCTTGAGCTCGCTGATCTTTTCCGAAATGATCCAGCTGCAAGCGGATGTTTGAGCAGGGAGGCAATGGCAAGGGCATCGCTGTTAATCACTTTGACTCTTTCTGTGATGTTTGCCATGTCTTATGTTGGAAACTATTTGCTTACACATGTTCTGTGTGAGATTTAGTAATGTGATGTCATCAGCCTCACAAGCTTCAAAAAAATGTGAAGTCACAATTTTACAAGGTTCAGCTGTTAAATCTATTTCTGGAAAACTTTTGGTTCAGTGTATTTATTCTAGGATACGTTCACAGGTATCTCTTATGCTCATTTCTTTTGACATCCACTCCAACAGTGTTCATACTTCAGATGGTCTATTAGCTGCTTGTAGTGCACTGAAAATAGCACGAGCTCTCTGGTCTTCCCTTTGTTTCAGAAGTCACCATATGTATATGTATGTGCAGTGTATATGCAGCTCCGCTTCCCTTGGTTTATCTGCTTAGGGAAGGTGATGATTTTAGTCAAAAAATGGCATTGTTATAACGAGATGTGTTTTCAGAGTGATAGAAGATGCTGTGGATGATAGCGTTACATGCTTTCATGAGATTTTTGGGGATCAAGCTGTGAGCAGCAGGTTAACAGTGTTCTTGATAGGATCCCTGACAGTGAACTGAACTCGCTGTAATTCCTGTGATGACTCTAATTTAAGAGGACCCTTTGCATACCTCAAGGCCTTTATATACGCCTCTGCAAAGAGTCTCATAAAATACCACGTTTCTACTATTATTTATTTTTCTGTTGATGTTGAAGTCAAGAGTAACATACACTTGGGGTATTCAGGCCTTATTTTTCAATTCAGCAGGATGATTTTCTCTCTCTTTGAGCTATCTTTCAACTGTACATGCCAGTTAATGGATTTGCATTCTTCTACATTCATTAATCAAAGGACCTGACCCACAGGATGTCAGCTGCTGTTACACAGATGCTAAGGTAGGGATTGAGTTGCTTTAATACTTTGTACCTTCTCAGTCAAAAATATGTGTGTATATATAGAACTGTATGGTTGGGGTCTTCTCTAGGTCCTTGTCCCTTGCCTGGCTGAAGCAGTGGGAATAGGGTTTGTTTGAGGACTGAGGGGTGCTGGCAGAATCAGTGGAAAAGTCTACGTTGTGCTTTCCCGCAGGTGTTAAAGTGAGCACCGGGTCTCCAGTCTTTTAACCCAGAGCCAGGAACTCGTGCTGAGTAGCCGAACGCAGTGGCTGGATGTGCTGTACCAAGCTGTGGGCTGTTGTCCCCCTGCACTGAGCACGGTACCAGGCTGTGTGGCCGCAGACAGCGCGGCGGCTGCTCTCGCTCCTCTGTTAAAGCGAGTGCAGAACGTGCAGTCCCGAATCTGCTGGCCCAGCGCTTTTCACAGCCTTGTGTCACTGTTCTCACACATGCAAACCTCATTCCTCTCCCCGTGGCTTTCCAATCCACACTCCCAGCGGGCTGTTGTATTTTTAATACCTGTTCAACACTGGAACCTTCTCACAGGTTTTTGTGATCCCTGGTAACCACACCAGTGGTGCTATTTTTACCAGGAGCTGAGAAATGCCAGCACAGTACTGAAAATTTTAGCGTTCCAACTGTGCAGCTGTATCTGCTCAAATCCTCATTGTGTCACTGAGCTTCAGCTTGGTCTGTTCTTTCCTGGCTTTATATTCCATTATTTACAACGCACATTTTCTGACCCAAAACCATCATCCCTCTGTTCGCTCAAGTTACAAAGCTGTGCTCTGAGCCTCGCTGGAGTATGTCAGAAGATGCCCAGACTGGGAGAAGTCTCACCCACCTCCCTGTGCTGGTGAAATCTGCAGTGCATGGGACATCCTTTGCATGCTTACGTTTTTGTGCTGAGCAGCATGTGTAAAACCTCCCCAGCATCACCTCTAGCACCTGATTTGCACTTTGTTCTGGGCCTCCTGGGTGTGTGTGACCCGTCGTTACAGCGGTGGAGCGGCCCTTGCTGTTGCCCCCTGGTCGTGCCGGTTGCCGCACTGTGCAGCACAGCTCCGCGCAGAGCAGCGCCCGTTGCTGACTCTGTCGCCCACCATCTGTTGGAGAATTATCTGTTCTTTGCTTGTTTTCCTATCGATCACGCTGCTGGTGTACAGCATTGTGATCAGCCCTCTCTAGGGAGCGTTTGCTGCTCCTTCCACCTTCCTCTCACCTTCTTTACTACCAGTATTCCCATCCTGGCAGTGAAAATGGAAAGACCAACTAGAAAGCAACCTTTTCCTCTACAACCTTTCAATGACCTGTGGCATGAGATGAAAATCTAACAGCAGGAATGCTATTTGATCACGTAATTGGGTAAGGGCTGTATTGTCATATGATAAATGGAAAGGGATATGTTGGAGCTGCTTGGGAGGTGAAACCTGACTTTTTGAAAAATCTGAATTCATTTGAGAATTAAATTGTCTTTTGATGACACTCTTCAATTCACCTTCAGGAGCATCTTCTAGACAAAAATTCTTAAAAGTGTGTTAGAGACCTGAAAGCTCGAAATGCTGCCTAAGCTTTTCTGTCCTGCAGAATGAATATTCCTGAAAAATCTTGTGTTCCTATGCAGAGCACTCCAGAGAGATGATACTTGAAATCTTTGGATTGCATTTAAACTGTCATGCAGCTTCAATGTTGTATTTTCCTTTATGCACATTCCAAGTGCAGTGATGTGGGCTTTGCTCCATGTGATGAGGTTGCTCCTCCCAGCACAGCTGAAGGTTACCAAGTTCCTGTGCATCTGCTGGCCTGTATGAATGCATGTGGAAAGCATGAGGGATTTCAGTTAGTGCACTTCTTCATCAAATCAGGCTGGTTTAGCTGTCTTCTTTCATAAAGTGAGTGTGTTCATGTAGAGAGATACACCATGGATCAGTTCATGTTACATACTACCCTAAGTATCTGATTTGTGCGGATCTAATTTTGAGGACCTTAGGGAGTGAGGTACCTGAGGCTCATCGTGTTGATTGGTGGTGAGTAGGATGCAGGAACTGCAGATCTTGCTGCCTTCCAAAGGCTTTAGAACCCTTGTGAAACTCCAGCTAAATCAAACTACTTTTTTCCTTGAGTCTTGAACTAAAACAATTGAGAAACATAGAACTGGAAAATTATCAAATGATTTTTTTCTCTTGATTTCCTGATTTGGTATTACTGAGCTTTCCTTTAATTGAGATTTTAAAGAGAACCAGGTGCAACTATTCTAATTATTCTGCACCTACTGCTGGGTTTGCTGTGACACTCCAGTGAGTGGACAATCTATTCAATGCTGAAAAGAAAAATGGCATGAGCTATTGGAGAAGTTGGTCTGGTTTTGCAAGGACTTGGAGAGGTGCTTCTGTGCTCCAGGCTGCAAGCAGGCACGCTCTTACCCGGGCAAAGAGCCACCATAAGGCTCGAAGGCTGAAACTGGTAAAGTTAGTTTTTAACAGCTGCTCCATCAGCAGTAGCGTACATCTCTGAGTGAAGAGCTACAGGTTACACAGACCACGGCAGTGTGGGTTCAGCAGAACCCCAGGACAAGGTGACTCCTTGTTGCACCCTAAGCTGCTGGGATGTGCCTTGGAAAGAGGAGGAAGATTTTTCTGCTGACAGAATTACTTCAGCTACAGTGAAATGCCAGTAGTGAGTCTTAACTATTCCAGATGTACGGATGACATGGTGCTTTATTTGGAGGATTTGTGGTGAGGCAGCATGACAGCAAAAAAATGCTGCTACAGAAAAAAATGCATCTTCCATGGAAGAGGGAGGAAGTAAACACAGTGAGAAGCTCATGGTGAAAGGCCAGACCAGTGGGTGACAGACCCACAGCGCTCTTGCTCGCGATAACTCGAGCGTTACGCTGCACTGGACCCGCGGCAGCGGAGGCTGTGCCACGCCCGTCTGGTGTGTCCCGATGGAGAGGAGGGGAACTCTGCAAAGATGCCCAATGGTTAGGAAGAGGTGTTTTGCCTTTTTAAAGGTGTTATCTGCACAAAAGTTTTTACCATATTTTTAACATTCATTTATTTGCATTCTGTTCCCACTATCAGCATCATACAGAATAAAGACTCAGACAACCCTTGCTTCTCAGAGCTTCCAGTCTAAATGGAGAAGAAATATTAGGTCTTCCTCCCACAAATGGATTTGTAAGATAATTATAATACCATAAATATACTTTTTAGAAAACAGCTGCCTATAAAATCAGTATCAAACTGTTCTGTTGCCAGTATGGCTATTTGTAATTTTTCCAATTTCAGTTCATCAAAACATTAAATGGCAGTGAAGAAGGGAGGGGGAGCCACGGAAATTTTTGATAGATGAATAATGGAACAAATACTATCTTATTCCTTATGTGTCATCCTGTGCAGAACTTCTTTTCAAGAACGCGTTGCCTGAGATGTTGAGCAAGTGCTGAGGAAAGGTGCTGTCACTTTTCTGTGGCTCCGCTGCACGTAGGAGGCACTGCGAATCTTTCAGGAGGAGCACTACGTTCTTGAAAATGAAATGGAGACACACGGTGTTATTTCATCAGGTGATCAAATGTAAATATGATGAAAGAGTTGGTGATGAATTGAAGTCTGGTGTACATGTTTAACCTGCGGAATGTCCTTGTCTTGAGACTGATTTATTAAAGCTCTCTTATGCAAATGAGTTATAAACACAAGTGATGAAGCGCTGTTGGGTTCTCCTCATGTGTATCACAGATTAGGATCGATGTACAATAACTAATTAATGTTACTAAAACTGCAGGAGTAATATAGAGAGAGAGCTTGGGAACAAGTTTTCTTTTTAAAGAAAGAAGACTAGAATCTATCTTTGCCAAAATTAAGGAAAGTAACATGTCAGGATTACAAGTTCTTTTGGAAATGTTTATAGCAGGAATTTCTCACCCAAGGTATAAAGAAGAAAAAGGCCAGTGGTGTTCTCATCTCTCGCTCCAATGAATGGGAGAGTCTTGATCTTGTCCAGCATGAGTGAAAGCTGCTCACACAGCTACTAGTAGTTGTAAGAGCAAAGGAACCTTTGCATGGAAGTGCTGTGTGATGCCGGAGGTCTAGTTTGGGTTGTTTAGCTCACACAGTGGGAACTGTGGTGACCTTTACGTGTCCCTGTGTCAGCGGTGTGTGTTTCCATCCTGCCTTATACTGATCCTACTCCTGGTGAAACTGGGGAGAGCTTTGATATCTTTATCTTCCTTTTTTATAATCTTGAGGTTTGAATAATGGGATTTTGATCTCGCTCTGTGGGGACTGACCTCCTCATGGAGTAAGCATCTGGTATACAATACAGATTGGTAAAAGAATTAATTTTAGCTCTGTGAGGATTGTGTAGCTCTCGGGAGCAATGGAGAGGGGCAGCAGTCTCCTGTCTACCAGGAGTATCAACTCCTTGCTGCATCACAAGTTCATATCCTTATTTTTTTTCCTCCTGGCAGCAGCATGAAAGGATGGGAGAAAAGAAACCAAACTGAATGCTAATCTCCTCCCCCCACTTGTCTTTAGATACATGTTTCAGAGATGATTTGTTTCTGTACAAATCCTGGTTTTATACCTTTTTATTAAACAAAACCTCCAAATAAATTTTAGCTGCTTTCCTGCCTGCCTAATCCCCGTGTTTTTGTGCAGATAAATCTTGTATAATTAGCTGTAGCTCGGGAAGCCTGTAGTTCCTGACGAGAATGAAATGAAATATCTTATCAAGCAGCAGTGAGCACGAGTCTGGAGTTCAGCGTCCTTCGCCCCAGCTTGGTGTCGGTGCAAGCCCTGGTTAGTGGGGCTCCCACCCGTCGGCTTTTTTAACTGCTTTAGCCCTGTAGCAAAACACGTTTCTGCCTTTTTAGGGTTGATGAAGAGTGTACTGAAGCCAGTGGGATTCGAAAACTGTTGAAATCTAAATTCCCATGTGGGTAGAAAAGTACTCTCTGTCCCGATCTCTCTCTGCTCACCCCCTCTATATGCAGCTCCCTTGGTGTTCACCAGGAAAATACATAGACAGGAGAAAAAAATTCTGCCAGCTTGTACATAGAAATGTCTGGTAGCTGAAAAAACAGGCAGCTTAAGTCATGAGTGTTAAAATACAATTATTCTCTCTTCTGTAAAATTTTAAAATAATATTTGAAATAAGAAGTGAATTGGGTGTCTTATCAATCAGGCACCTCTGTAAAATTAAGAAATCTTGCTAAGATCCGTGTTAGTCAGTACCGGTCTTGTACGACAAGGACCGCAGAGAGCTGTGGGCAGTTACATTCATTGGCTCGGTCCCAACGTGCATAATATATTTTGAACAGATTTTTGATGCGAACTTGAGTGTTTAGTCATTTTCTGTGTTGTACTCTCTCCTTTTACTTTTAAATCACTTATGGTTAAACTGATATTTTACCTCTAAAATTAATACTTAGCACACAATGTATGCGTTTTCATTTCAAATCAGAGGTAAGATGTGAATCATTTATAAATTCACTCACTGTGGATCATATGAAACAATTACAGGGACTTTGCACAGCGCAGGAGAAGCTTGCCTTTGGGGCTTTGTGTGCTTCATGTAGATAGGGACTTGTTTTACTTTTGGTAAATGTGCATTATTTTCCAGGTGTTTCACAGGGTTTTTCTAAACTATTTGAGAGCAGGGAGAAGAAGGCTTCCCCACTGCGTAAGTGACTGAACTAATGGTATTAACAGCAATAGGACTGACAAGATGATTTTTTTTGAGGGTGAACTTCATGTTGAATTATGTTACATCATAAAGCAGGACGTCGAGTTAACCTGTTTCAGCTTGTAGCTTTGCCCTCTCTTATCTCTGTGGATCAGTCCATTAGCACAAGGGCAGAAGTGCTGCAGGATATATGAGCAAGGAGTATTATCCATCAGACCACTCAGGTGTTTTACTTGCTAGCACTGTGTATTGGTTCTGGTGAAACAGTTTAAAATGAGCAGCCTTATGTTCTTTTCATAGTCCAAGCTCTGTGCAGTTGCTTCTGACTCACTAATCGACACAGCTGAATTATCCTGTCACTTGGGTTGTTCTTCATGTAATGGTAATTGGCATCTAAAGGTTAATTTCTCTTGCTGGTTCCTTCCATGATCTGACAGTCCTTCTCCCCTCCTCCAGAGGTGGGAGATGTGCAGTTGTATATAAAGTAAAAGGAAAGAGAAATCAGTAGAACTGTTTTTAAACTGCAGAACTATCCTGATCCAAACACCCATCAAAGAATTCGGGCATCAAACCAGCATGGTCCAGAGTTCATGAGAACATTTCCACTTCAGACTACACAAGCTTAATATTTTACACAGATATTTTTCTTCTGTCATCTATCTATACACACACATATATAAAAGACAAGAGAAGAAGGACTCGAGGATCAAACATGTCACTTTTTGTTTATGAGCAGGAAAGATCATGTCAGGCTTGCTTCTTTATTCAGGCAGCTCTCTCTAACCTCAGATTCTCTCTCTGTAAGGAGCATCTCCCACCTCTCCCCAGGCTTGTGACTGACACACCCTGAGCATCTCTGCATCAGTGACCTGCCTGTTTGCCCTCTGAAGGGGCACAGAGAGCTTGGCCTTCCCAGAGTACTCAGCCCCCACTTCACCTCAGAAGTGGGAGAGAAGAGGCAAAGAAGAAGAACGCAGGTTCATCCTGGGAGCTTGGGACAAAGGTCAACATAGGAACCAGTTTTCTGGACCTTTTCTCAAATAGCAGCTACTGAAACAAACATTCCTAAAATTCTGCATTAACGCTGTCTGTGTGTAGCATGGCTTTTCCTTACTTTCTATCCAAGATGGGCTAAAAATATTCTGTGCCTTTGCTTCAACTCTGAGTTGAAAATGAAAAGTCCCAGAAAAAAATTAATTTCTTGAGAAGGAAAGGGACTGTGCAACTGAACCAACTGAGCGCAGCTGATATTTAATTCTGTTGTTCAGTCACACTGGGTATGATATCTCAGGCTTCATGGAAGTACAGAGAAAAAGGAAATTCTATTATATGAAGAACGTGGCAGACTGATAAAATTATTAGAGATGAAACTTTTGCAAATGCTATTTAGGCCTTGCCTTCCTTTCCCCAAATATGAAAATGAATGATGAGAAGAGAACAAAGCGTATAACTTCTCAAACTCTTTCCTTTGGGTTTGATTTTGTTTCTTTCCTATGGTGGCTGTGGCTTTTGCCTAAGAGTTCAGGGAATAAACTTAGAAGTATTTTGAGCATGAATGATAACTAGGTTAGTTAACCATTCTTCACCTGCAGCTGACTCGGTGGCTCAGGGAGTTCTGGTTAAGTGTTCTGCTGGTGTGAACTGCTCCTTCCTTTCTATTTGTGCAACCTCTCTGAAGCTCTGCATTTCCAGGGGTCTGGCCGGGGGCATTAGAAGAACAGAAACTTGAAGAAACGATGTTGAAGAATGTGGGATTTTCTTGTTTAGTGCATGTAAGCAGATGACGTGTGTATTCTTAGGTATTTATGTAAGGATTTCTGTGTGCTAATGCTCAAAAGAAAATGCCCACCATTTTTTCTTTACCAGTGTGATCCCTTCTGATTATTCTGCTATGGTGTCCTTTAAGCAATCTAGGAACAGCCGTGGAAAGAAGGGGTTGCTAAATCTTTAAAATGAAGCTGAACAAAAAATGAATGCATTCCAGCAATAATTGGTTTCTGTACACAGAGATAAGCTGCCAAAATAACAAGGCTGTGATTTGAAATGCTGGCTAGCCTCCTACGAGAAACTGTTGGTCTAATCCTTAGCTGGAGTAAAAAATAATGAAATTCTGTAGGAGCAATGGTGCCGTGACAGCTTACATCAGCTAAGCATATGACCCCTTCCCATTCAGGGCATAAAGAAATATATTGGTGCAGATTTCTGGAAAGCCCAGAACTTGTCATTTTGAAATAACTCTCTGAAACATTTTCCATGAAGACATGGTAATTTATGCACTCACCACAGTGGGACCTTGTTGATTTTTCAGAAAAGGCAAGTAAAAAAAGTGCTAGCATGCTCCACCGCCTCTAAGTTGTAAGGCTATAGAATGAAGTTGGCTGAGCAACAGATTATTAGGAATGCAAATCAGAAATGTAATAAGCTGTGTACATGCAAATGTTCCCAGGCAATTGGAGCACTTACCCTGTGAGGAGAGGCTGAGGGAATTGGACTTTTCTAGCCCGGAGAGAAGAGGGGTTCAGGGGAATGTAACAGCAGCCTTCCAGTAACCACAAAGACATCAAAGATGCTGAAGCCAGCCTCCCTGCCCAGAGGCACAGAGGGAGGAGGAGAGGGAACAGCCATAACGTGAAGGAGGGGAGCTTCTAGAGGATCAAACTTTGACTATGAGGATAACTGAATGCTGGCCCAGGGGGCTCCTGGAGTCTCTGCTCTTGGTGGTTTTCAAGACTCAACTGCCCTAAGCAACTTGGCCAGAGCTCAGTGCTGACCCTTCCTTGAGCAGAAGGTTGGACTAGAGACTTCCCGAGGTCCCCTGCAGCCCAAACTAATCTGTCATGGTCTCTGGAGGAAATGGAAAGGTTTCTTCTGACTTCCATCAACCCTGGAGCAAGCTCACAGCGTATCCTTCTGCTTTCTGATTGTGTCCACAGAAGTTCTCTATATTCACTTTGGGGTGAAGTAGGACCAGGAGCTTGGCACAAGAGGTTAAAACATGACATTGAACACAAATGTGAGATTCTTCAAGGTCCAAGGCTGCCCAGGAGTTTTCCCATACAGAAGTCTATAAGCATTCAGTGTAAACATGAATTCTGTGTGGATTCAAGAGAAGAGCATGTCATCTCCCTGAGGCACAACTTCTTCACTGAGATAGGGGCTCCACTGGCTTCTGAACTGAAACAAACTCCGTGACTGATTTCAGTGTTATTCTAAACACCAGGAACTTTAAAGACAGACTATTATGTTTTGGTAATCATTTAGATGCTCTTAGATCAGGCACTAAACTCCCAAGGATCCTCATTTGTGCGAATTATGCCCTGATGCTTTGAAACATACTTGTGCATGACCTGGCATGATGCATGATCTGAATGCTCCATCCCTCTGCGCAGGCCTCCCTGCGGTAACAGATGTCCAAAGAATAGGCTGGCATCACTCACTGGGTCGTTAGAGACAGAAACATTGCAGCGTAATTTAAATGATTTTTAAAAATGCACAGTGTAATGTATAGGATGGGAGTGAACAGCTTTTTTTAACACAAAAATCTCTGAATAAAAATGAGTTGAAAATACTCAGTGATGCGTGGAGCAGAAATAAAAAGAATTTGTGTTTTGCTCCCCTACTTACATACATCTGCTGGCAGTAATTGAATATATCATTCCCAGGAGGAAAGAGAGGCGACTCACCTGCTGGAATTCATGCATTAATTGGTATGACTATTAAGAGTCTCTTGAGAAAATACATTCAGGACAGGTTTTTTTGATCAGAAATGAATGAAGAATTGCAAATACACAGTGGCTAAAATGTTTGAAATCCTAAAGTCAAAGACCGTGGCTGTCAAGCACATTTACAGTAGATGTTTACCTTAATAGATATATAATACTGATTTATATTGATGTATGTGCCTGCTATTCTCTGTGCTAGGAAACAGAAAAAGACAGAGAAGTTTATAATCTATGCAGCTGATATTTCTCCAGGTTCACCCTCTCCTCTTTTTCCAATTATAAAAAGGATGCTGAACCTCGGAGGTTTGCCACGCAGCCCCTTATGCTGTTTGAATATTTCCACTTTAAGGAAAGTGGAATTTCCCAGTATTTTCCTCCTCTGTCAGCTAGTCCTAGAAAATTTTCTTTGGTCTGTTCTTTTGACACAGTTTTTGTGGTGGAAATCTACAACCTTGATTTATAGCAGGGAGAGCCCAACGAACCTGAAAACTGTCAGTATTCTTATATGGGATCGGGGCTTTTCATCTGAACTGTGAGCAGTTTGGTCTTTCAAGAACGAAAACCCAGGCAGCGTCTTTGCTTTGTGCCACATCTAGAATATCTACCAAGAGAAATTAGGTATTACATCTGCAAGCGGTGTGCAATGTATGGTGTATTACTGATCGTACAATGATGTGCTTTTGGCAACTGTGAGATAATTATGAAGAATCAACAAAGATAAATGATTTTGTGAAGCTGAAATGGTGATCAAACTGTTACGTTTATACCTTTGCTTACAGTAAAGTCTTACACACGGCTCTGTGGCGTTCTACGCCATGGAAGTGGTTCGGAGCTGTGTTTTGTGTGACTGATGGGGTGATTTGGTGCCTGGTTTTACAGCGTCGTCATCCCTGCAAATGCCATCTTTAATTTGAATGCTCTGTGGTACGTTTCAAGGCTGCTAGGTACCCCGATGGCTCTGCTGTAACCTATTAATATTCTTTGTGAACGTTATGTTAATATCCATTTTTTAGAAATTCAAGAAACTACAGGAGTGCAATAAAAAGGCAATTATGAAACTTGCAGATACATAGATTCCCCACCCTGGAATATCATTGTTGTGGTGGATTGCAGCCATGTAGCTGTGATTATGATGACAGAACATAAAATAAATCTAATCCAGAATGCTTAACTGCAGTTACTGAGGCAGGAATCTGTGTGGGGGAATTTATGCAGATTGCTCTGCAAAATCTTGTGGTTACTTTTAGCCAGCTTTTATCTTGCTTATTAATACTAGGGTGATTTTTTTTAAGTCTTCAGGAGAGCTTTAACCACATAGGCAGTGGCAGTTCTAGGGGTAATTGTCATCTTTTTATCAGCTATATACTGAATTGAATCTCATGTTGATTTAAAAATGTGGAAGAAGGTATGTACTGGTGCATGGGGATGGTGTCTGTTTCCTTTCAAGAGAGTTGCATAACTGATTACACACGTTGGGAAGCTCAGAAAGCGTTTTGGTGAGCCGGCTCTGGGCACGCTGAGGCCGGTGTGTCGGGTGGCTGCCAGGTGGCTTTTCCTCTCTTGGGACTGATGAGCACAGCCATACGAGTGCTCAGAGTTGCCTCTTGCAGCTTTCTCTGTTCTGGACTGCCAGAAAAATAACCTCAAAAGACAGAGTCTTCAGGTATGATCTGAGCAAACTTCCAAACAAGAGGCTTAGGTGCACTGGAAGGCAGAGATTTGGGGTAAATAAGTGATTATTTTCTTTCTTGTACTAAACCGTCGCTGGAACTTTGAGTTTTCAAGATACAGTAAGTGCAAAAATACCATTCTGTGCTAGTTTTACAGACACCAACTCATTTACCTGTTAAAACATGAATATGTTGTCTTGTAATGCAAGAAATGCACTGCTTTTAGTTTTTCTGACAAAGCAGTTTTAAATTGGATTTTCCCCACCCTTCTCTATGAAGTCAGAAAATTTGGTGTTTCCTTTGTGCAAATATTATAATCATCTAATCCTGTAAGCTAGGCTTTATTCAAAATTGTTTTAATCTGTAGAATTTTGGATGCTGATTAATTATAAAATGATAAAGTTTTTTAGCTTAATTTAATGTTTGTGGAGTATCTGCATATAAGTATCCACTACAACTGAAAGCAGGTTTTAGCACTGCATAAAAAATAGCAGAACTTAATAGTTAATTTTAGGGCTTTTAAAAAACAACACAGTTTGACATTCAGCAGCTGAGGATCTAGAACATTATCTTTAATATATGGATTTATAACTTCTTCAGTGTTTAGGTATTTTCTTGTAGCTGAGCTTCAACAGTTTTTAGTGGTGTAATCAATGAAAGAGATAAACTAAGTGCAGAAAAATGTAGCATTGATTTTGTGATAGACTTTATTCTTCCAACAGATTATGTCTGCTTGTGGACAGAGCAGGTCCAGAGCTTTGTGGCAGAATTAATTTCATTGGGATGTGCCAGTTAACAGAAACAAAGGTGTTATGAAAACGTCTGTCCTGCAAAACTCTTTTTTTCTTGCATTTCCCCTGCTGAGCCACTCATGAGCCTCCAGCCCACCGGGTGTGTGTTGTGCAGGGGAATCTTGGGGGTTCACAACTTGCACCATGGCAGCTCAGAGGGGTAACGGGCTGTGTTCAACTTCATGTGCTGGCTCCGTGGGACATATCTCGTTTAGGAAATATCAAAATACTGCTTCCAGCATGACCTTTTTATTTCTGTTTAGTGGGAAATAAAAATGATTTTGAACTCAATTGTCACAAAAATGAATCTCCAAGTATTAAAAAGTTGCTTAAATCAGAGACTGAGATATGATTTATTGTTTTGTTTATAGTCTAAGTCTATAGAGGCTGAAGGCAAAAGGAGAAGTCGGGCTGCTTTCAGGAGGGCTGGCAATGAATTGCTGTGGCAGCATTGGTTGGAGCTGGACAAAACTTATAATTTTGGAGAACTTTAAGTATTAGAAACTGGAGCTTGTTACCATTGAGGGTGCTCAGGGCTGAGCTCCATCTGTTTGGAGAGCACGCACCGAGCGTGGAGGACTGCCTGCCAGTGCCTGGGATGCTGGTGGTGCTGCGTGGCCCCATCCTTGTCCTCTGCAAGGGCGAGCGGTCGTGGCCAGCCTGCCCCCAGCACCACGGAGCGCCCAGCCAGAGGGTTGGTCTGAATTTCATCTTCACTCCCAAGGGTTGCCACCCATGAGGTGTCATATGCAGCGAAGGGACTCTTGTGCAGACCTCTCCCCCTGCCCACCTCTCGATTCAAGCTTTAATCGCTTTTCATGACATTCTCCTTCCTCCTACGCAGGACTTAGTGTGCAACAAAAGGTGAGCTGGCTCTGAACTGCTGAGCTATTTCACTCTGTGTAAGAAGTTTTGCTAAATACTTCAGGCAGTAAGCTGAGGGTGGCTGTCACTTATTTACTGGTTTAAAGATGCATTTTTGGAGACCCTGAGAGAAAAATGACTGCTTTCACTCACTAGCTGGAGCCCCATGCTCAGTAATAGGATTTGAAGGTCATCCATCTCATAACGAGCACTGTACGTGCCACTGGCTGCTTCCCTTAGCTCCAGCTTCCTGTACGTGCTATCAGCATGAATAAATGATGGTGTGAGAGATTACAGATCTCTTTGATGAAGTTGGGGGACAGGAACTTTCAAATAAGCAAATTAATCTGAACGCTCTCTTATTCTTTCTGAAGTGAGTTACAGGCTGTTTTCTGGTTGTCTTTGATTCTTAATAATGCTTAGTCAAATATTTAGTGGACTCTTAACTGGGGAAGAGCATAGCAAGAAGTTTAATCTTGTCAAATCACTTCTGGAGAGAGCTAAGTATTTGTGGACTTTATGGTTCCCGCATATTTTATTATAAGGCCATATTTTATGTATCCATCTCTTACCCAGGTTCTAACAGAACCAGTTGTAGGGGGCAAAAGGCCAAAATGAGTCCTCAGATACAGAAATCGGGTGTGCCTCCTGGAAAACCAGGTTTGTGCCCTAACTCCAGTGCTTTACTTACTGTTGCAGAACAAGGCTGTTCTCAGCTGCCCGGGAAGGGATCAGTCAGCTTTGTGTGAGGGTTAGAGCTGGCACTTATTCCACACCAATAAACGCTCCTTCAACCTGAATGTTCAGATCCACATACACGTGCAAGTCTTTGAAGTCTAAAACTGAAGCATAGACAAATAGTCTCTTCCCTTTTCCATTTCTGTTTTCACTGGAATGAAAAGGTGAGAATGACAACAGCAGAAAAAACTGAGGAGGAGGAAAACTACCTCAAGACCCATAAAGAATGAAAATAAAGAAAAAAGGAATTGGTATTATGGCTTAGTTTGTTCAAAATGTTATGCCGGACTTGTTGGGTGTTTTGAAAAGAAATTCTTGCTTTTACATATTTCTGCAGGGTAGGGTCTGTGGAGAAGACTAAGACAGAGCTGGTGCTGTGGAATAGTTTGGAGGGAGAGATACGGGATGTAGAAGACTGGAAAACTGTCTAAATATGAGCTCAGATCATCAGTGCAGGCAGAACTGAAAGGATGGCTTTCCGGAGGAGGGAAGGGGAATGAATGCCACTTGTCACTTATGCCGGGAACGAGAGGTTAAGGTACTAACCAGAAGTAGACACCCCCAACCAGTGTCTGCCTTGTCTCCTTACCCCTCCAGATACACTCTGCTTTCAGCACCACAAGGCAATTCTCACTAACGAGATACAGAAGAGTGCAAGTCATCTTGCAGCCTCTTTTGCCATAGTTATCTGTTCTCGGAATGGGAGATGCTGCTTTGATTAAAGTGCCAAATGATTCTCGCTCACATTACAATGAAATGTGACCACTGCTCACCATGGAATGGGACATTTTTGTCACCTCTCCCCTCTCTCCTCTAATAGCAATATCTATCTGCTGCATAGCAGATAATGTGAATGTCTATTCACATTTCAGTTACAGTGCGATGACTTGTGCTTGACAGATCTCATTATGTCACAGGATCATCCAGTCTAAAATTTACATAGGCTTGGATTAAAAGCCATTAGGCAGAAGTCTTCCACTCCCTGTGGTTTCAGGTAGACAAACCCCTCTACTTATGTCTCTCTATTTTTTAAAATATAATCTAATACCAGAAAATTGCAGAAATGTAACAAAATCCAATCAACATAATCAGGGTTGTCAAAGGCTGTGATTGGAAATCATAACCTGGATTTCCACAAAGCAGATGAGTCACAGCTGGTCTGAAAACAGTGTCTCTGTTTTTAGACCTTTAAAGCCAATATTCTTTCTTCTCATGAAATTTCATTATCCCTGAAGTGATGCTCTCCTGTTTTTAAAGCCTGCATTAGTAACTGAATACTGGCACAGCCATTGACAAAATGAACATGTACCTAATGAAAATCCATAACAGATATTCATGTAGTTAGATTTCTTCTCAACTCTGACCTCACGAAGTTGTTACTCTCCTCCTGTATGGAAATACATCGTGCCAGAGACTTGCAAAGTCCTTTGGGCATAGTCTCCAGAGGGTACATCCCAACAGGAGAGGCAATCTGTGCCCAATGAGCAAATTATGGGTACGTTTGTCCTTGCAAAATTGAAACATATGGTAAACAATGGGTGCCTAATTAGAGCCACTCAGGGAAACTTTCATTATGTGATCCAGGTGTCTGAGCATGATACTCCAGCAGATAACAAAAAGCTATTCTCATCACCTGCTGCTTCCAATATTACCCAACTTAAACAACCTTGGGATGAGAAGCTGCTCTGTCCCTGGCAAGTTCTGTACCTTTTTTGGACTGCTGTCTCCTTCAGATCAGGGTTTGCCTTCTGCCTGGATGATATTTCAAACTGGGTTCTGTCCCTTCACACCATTATGATTTGCTTTGTTGTAGAGGTGATCATTTTTATAGAACAAACAAAAAAGGGCTGGCGGTTTTTTGCTTTAAAAAAATACTTAAAACTAGATCTGTCAGTCACCAAAGAAATATTCCTATTGGCTTAAAATCTGACTGCTCGCTTCCATTGCATGCTTATCAGAAAGAGCTGGAGGCTGCAGGGAAAGAAAACTAATCCATTACTGCCTGCCAGCTAGCCTTTGTCTGAAAGGGGGGACTGAATTTAGTTTTATTTTCCCAAACTGTTTTATGGGGCCACATACAAATTCTGCAAAATTAAGCTTATCTTAAATACGTAGTCAGCATCCTAATTCCACATATGTTCTTATAGTACTATCTTGCTGGAGGGATTTCCCTTGACTGCATTTGCAATGCTTTTTCCTTAAAACTTCAAACTATACTCTGCCTGTGTGGCAGTCTGTCACTGAGGAAGACCAGAAAAAGGATTATTATGTAGAAAATGTCTCATGGGTTGTATATGTAAACACTCTCTGGATGTGTTTGCAGGGATATTGTGGAAAACACAGAACTGGGTGGAGAGAGACTGCAAAAATGAGTCTGGTTTTAAATCATGATGAACAAATGGCTTAAGACAGGTCTGTAGATCAACTCATTTAGATGGCAAAACCAGACAAGTGTTCAGGCACAAAAGCCTGCCTTCAGGGATGAGATTGAGACAAACTTCAAGGTAAGTAAAGGTTTAGAATAGTTGCCCTGAAATACTCATTTTCCGAGGTAATGTGAGATAGAAGCAAGGCTGACACCTGAGGAACAGAGGAGGGTGTCGGCAAAACGTGAGGTGTGGGGTGGTTTCCCTGCGGGACGGGGACAGGCAGGCAGCAATCACTCGGAGATGGGGATTGCTGACGGCATCTTCTGTAGAAAGCCATATGGGACTGACTCTGTGACTTTTCATATCCAGTGTAGTTATAAATTTTTGTTGTTCCAAGGTATTTTGTAGGTCTCCCAAGAATGACAAGTGAGAAGCTGGCAATGGCACGGCTGTTATTTGGGAGGGGCTCGCCCGTAGGTGAGCAGGAGGTTCTGCCCTTCGCCGCTGGCTGTAGGACCTCGTTCGGTCATGCGGGACCCAGGGATTTGCTGGCAGTGGGGCTCACTGTGGCTGCGGGCATGTTGGCAAGCCTATGTCAAGGCGTGGTATTGGTCAGCAATGTCCTGACCTCATCTGCAGATAGCACATGAGGGTGTCACAGCGGCATGGTTTTCCCTGGGCTCAAAGGAAGGGGAATCCATCTCTGAGACACAACAACTTTTTAAATTCCTATTGCGAAAGGTGTTTCAGCCTTTTTTCATTCCATTGGTCATAATCCATTGTGATTTTTTCCATAAATTTACTGGGATTCTGCTGTCCCTCAAGAGACCCAGGAGTGAAGTCAGCTGCTCACAGCAGAAACAGCCGATATGTAGCTAAGCTTTTCTTGATTTCAACTGCGTCCAAGTGTGTTGAAAGCATTCATTGAACTCATATGTCTTCTTTCAAGGTTGTCAGTACCTCTGTGTCATGATAGTCACATTAATGACACCAGATTGGAGAAGTATATAAACAAGAATTTGTGCTCCTGATAGTTAATTGTTTTCCAGTTGCAGCAGTTTTTTAGTCATCTTTTTTTTGTCAGAGTAGCCACATATTTCTCCTCTTTCTAGGGAACCAGCAGAACTGCTTAATTATTCCATTGCTGTACAGATAATAAAGGGATGAAGCTGGGTAGGTACCTTCTGGAAATCTGTGCACTGATGAGATTTTCTGCATGGGCAATTTTGGAAAAGTTCTGTTTCCGTACTCAGGTTTACAAGATAGGCAAAACCTCTTGATGTTCTGCCAGAGAACTGATTAAAATGCCTCGATCTGAAATATTTCCAAGGAAAATGTAAATATACAGAAACACTAGTGTTTATCAAAGGTGTCTTCAAGTCCACAGCATACAGGTACAAATCTTGAGGGATGAAGCCATTTCTCTATGGAAGAGGTTTGCATGGTGGCCGCCACTGGGCAGTGAAGGTCCCTGGCTGCCAGGGCTGTTCTGAACGTCAGTGCTGACCCAGCGCTGCCCCTCTGCCCCTCCATTTCTGATGACTGAATAGACCTTTTAAATAGAAAATTGTAAGATGTCTTCACCAAATGAGCTGGAAGAGGAAGGGGCTTTGTTCTGTTTCATTTCTGGCTCCGGTGTTCCTTGACGCTGTGTGTTAGCAGAAGTAACTGGTGAATTGTACAAGGGCTGCCCAGAAAGGGGGAAGGAGAGATAAAGTGTCTCTGCACGAGGCACATCATCTGCAGTCTGCCTGCTCAGAGGCATGCTCAAATTAAGTACCTATGTGGCACTTCTTCCTTGTACATCTCTCAACCAGGGTTTGTCCCTTCCAGGCAAATACAGTCCATGATGTTTCTGCTGACAGAGAACAATTTTAGACCCATCTGTTCAAGCAGCAAGAGACCTTCCTTACAAGTTTGTAAGTCAGCAAGAATTACTTTAAGTTTTGCTCTTTTCCCTTTCCTTTCCTTGCCCATTGGGGTGCGTAGGTTTATATTCTGTTTAAACTTCTAGTTTTTTTCTAACCTATCCTCCAGATTGCTCTTTTGTGCTCTTCCATCTCAGGCACTGAATATCTATTCTGGCTGTCACCTCCTTTTGCTGTTCTTCTATTTTTGTTGCAGAAGGATTGGGTTTCACATTTTGTCTGAAGGTTTGTGTATCTGCTTTTCAGTAATTTCTTTTTTGTATTTCTGCAGGATTTTTGTCTGAACTTTCCAATAGCTCTTCATGAAATATCATTAATCTGGACTTGATTCTTTGGCTACTTTACCTAATCATTTCATCATGGAATTGAAACACATTTATTGAGGCATTAGGGTGGGAGGAACTTTTGTTATTGTTTATGGTTCACCTGTTCTTTGGAGAAAACACTTTCATCTCCAGCATCATCAGACTTTTATAAACACTAACTGTGTTAATGAGAGTGAGGAAAGAAATTGTGTTTGTGCCAACAGTGGGAACAAAATATGTAATTTCTCCATGAGTCTCTCAGCTCATGTAAACAACATGATTAAATTTGTCTGTGTGCATTTTGTTATATAAATAATAATGATAATTAAAAAAACCCATGCAAGGTCCAAAGATAACAAGATTATGTTAGGGAAGAGCTGGGAGGAGGATGCAGTATTGAAGCAAGGAAAGACAGACTTAATTCATTAGTGCTGGAGACAGCCTGGACATGGGTGACTGGTGGTGCCATTTAGGGGCTGGAAGATGAATGTGGACCCAAAGCTGAATCTCCCGCCACCCTCGGTCTCTAGTGCTCAGTGTCCAGGAAACGTAGAGTCACAAAGGACTAAAAGCTTTATCTGTACAGACACTTCTCACGCAGCAAAGCAATTTTAAAGAAGTGAGAGACTGAACGAGAAGCAGACTTCAATTTCAACATGTCACTAAATGCTTTTCGGAGCTAGTGCTTTCAGTGCTGCGTTCTGAGGCAAAAGGAGTGGTAACCTAATTCATTGTCTTAACCCTTTAAATAAGACTGTGGAAGGGAGTTTGTGGTTATGAGATTTCTGTGTGGAACAAAGATTTTGGCTGCTCTTTAGGAGTTTCTATAAGACATGTTATATGAAGTCTGAGTAGCTCTGATAACGTGTCAGCGGTGATTTAGACTACTGTGAAATGGTTGTCATATATTTCTGCGCTCTCTGCTAAAGGCAGAATTCTCCGGATATTGCCCAAGACCTTGCAGGAAGAGCAGAATATTCCCTGGCTCTCCCAGGCATGGCTGGCCCCACGCGAGCCGGGTGCGGGGCAGGCGGGGAGAGCGGCTCCAGAGGAGCCAGAGCAGCTCTGTGCCTCGCGGCCCCGGGGAGCTCCCTTAAATAAAGGGTTCTGGGTTGCCATATGGAGTTTTCCCTGGGCTCTGATCGTTCTGCTGAGTGCATACATAAATTGGAAATAAATTGGAAATGCACAGAATGAAATAATTCAGCGGCTACACTAAATTACAGAAATGGTCAGTGCTTTGGCACATGCAGACGAGCAGCTGGTAGATGAGTTCAGCAAAGCTGCCTCGGTTTTGGATTTAAAGATAAAGCTGCTGGATCGCAGGAACTCAAAGGTGTTTTTTTCACCTCCTGTCTGTGCTTGCTGATGTCTCCAGCATGCACAAATGATCATGGGCTCTGAGCTCTTGTCTGAAAGAAACAGTGTTAAAAAGGAAAGAGGACCGTGTGAAATTACGGAAATGCAGCATTATGGAAATTGGTGGATATTTGCAATAGTATCATTTACTTAATGTGTTGATCTGATAATAGCTATATTTCCATTATGGAAAAAAGAAACATAACTTGATGTTGCTTTATCCTTATTTATTCCCATGAGACTATCTAGGCTGTAAAAAAACTTAACATGCAAATGTGTATGTATATGATTTAAGGGCACAGTGTGCCACGAGAAATCCGTGAGGGTGTTGTGAACGGCCGCGATGCCGTCTGTGACTGCTCGGTGCGGTTCCCGGGCAGCAGGCACGAGGCTGTCCCAAAGCTGCAGACCAGGGAGTGCTCCCCGGCCTCTGCCAAGGGGAACTGGGACTTTAAAGGTTTAGCGTGCACCTGCCTTGCCATGGCATGTTCTCTCTTACAGTACCTAGTGGGCCTGCAAAAAAAGGTTCTGTTCACACACTCTGGAGGCTTCAGTGATGGAGGTTCCTATTCCCTCTAGGAAGGAAATTCACATACAGTTGTTGCCTGATGATTTATTTTTCTTAAGGATGTTTGTGTGAATAATATTTATTTAAAAATAGAAAAACCTGTGGATGTTTGAGGGTTTGCTGTACTGTTCAGTATCGAGATTTTTATCAGAATTCTTCTAAAACTCAGTAAGAAAAGATAGGAGAAGTACAGATGGACTCTGAAACACTAGATTTGGGGCTTCACTGAAAGCCCATAGAAGGCTGAAAAAGTCAGTGTGCTTCTGTACTGTGTTTAAACACCTTCCTGTAAGGGACTGCAACACATTTAAATCCGAATCTTCAAAGCTATAAGTCCTATTGAGCAAATATTAAACATAGAAATGTTGTTAAAGACTGGAACCTCAATCTTTAATTGTGAATGTAAGATTATGGTGATGCTGTGAGATTAACAGTACTACACCTAGAGTAATTTATTTCAAGCTCTAAACACAGTCTGCCTCCCGTGCCTAGGGAGGATGTAAGGTGCCATCTTCCTTTTATGTAGAAAACGGGAAGCCCAGGCAGGATCGTTTTGGTACCTTTATCACTCTCCAGAGGTGGTCAAGGATCACTGTGCTCAGCCTCTGAACAG
Source organism: Strix aluco (assembly GCF_031877795.1). Classification (NCBI taxonomy): domain Eukaryota; kingdom Metazoa; phylum Chordata; class Aves; order Strigiformes; family Strigidae; genus Strix; species Strix aluco. The sequence continues at coordinate 922,280 of NC_133943.1, forward strand.
CTGCGTGCCCAGAGGAGTGAAAAGACCTTCCCAGAGATGCACGGCACAGACACCCAGCTCCTGACTCAAAACACTTCATTTCTCCCGTTGTGCTACTTTGACTGCATCTGCTATCCAATAGTCATGGAAACCAAACGTACCCCTCTGCAGGCATGTCTGTCCCATCCCTGGTTTTGAGGTGCTATCACCGAAGCCCAGAGGAGGGGAAGACCACAGGTAGGTTTGCCGAGCGCACTGCTGTCAGCTGGCTTCGGGGTTTGTACGCTTTGATTCACTTTGGTAGGCAGCTTAGCAAATCTCCACGGCAACCCCATGTGTACCATAAAATTGTGAATTATCTTGTTTAGAAGAGGTTCATTAGGAAGATTAATGAGGTATTATTTTTCTCTCATTCAATGTCCTGATACAGAGGGGGCACAGCAATTTTCCCAGCTGTGCACAGCAGCCATCGGTCCTCTCCAGGGTCCCCAGCATCACTGCGCTGTGATCAGTTAAACTGCTCAATCTTTGGAAGTGCTATTTGTCTGCTTAATTAGCCCTAAAGGAAGCACTTCTTTTAAAATAAGACAACAGTTTTGTTTTTCCCTGAGAAGGACATAATGCTATTAGCAGTGGCAACTTGTTTAAATAAAAGAGCTTTTAAGCTAAGTTTTATATGAACCCCTAAGAATCACTTAGGTTTTTTCCCCCCACCCTGAAGTCACCTGTCTGTCCGTACCCCATCTCCTGCGAGTTGCCAGCCCCATCAGTATCAGATTAGTGCTCTTACGTGGTTCTGCAGTGGGTCAGGTACCATCACACAGCAAGGAAAGGTAAGTAAGATGTGTTCATCGAGAAGAGGGGGTGAGCTATGAAATGCTCCTCTAGCTCTCGTTTTCAGCTGGGACACTTCTTTCTTTAGTTTACAGCAGAAGAATTCAGAATTTTTTATTGCACTGTTCTTCCAGGGTAAAAAGGTCAGAATAAGTCTTGGAAAAAGCCACAGAGTGTCATAGTTGTGGGTGAGTCTGATATTATGTGTTTGCCACAGATATGGCTACAAAAATCAGTTCAGGCTAAAAATAGCTAGTGCGGTTTTAGACAGAATTAAAATATGTGGAAGCTGTGGAAGAGCTAGAACTTCATGAGCATCAGTAACCAGATCTGTAGCCCTATTCCCAACCCAAGGATGATAGCTTCAATAGACTTCCTTCTTCAGAGAGAATTAGATATTCTTTTAAAAAAAAGAAAGAAACATCTTTAAAAAAAATCTACCTGAACATTCTATTTCAGTCAAGAAGATGTCTCCTCAGTTTCAGGAGTGTTCTGCAATTATGATCAGTGTTACATATCTTTTTCTTATTTATTATTATTCATATTCTGTGTAACAACTTAGTTTGATTTAGGGTTTTTTAAATGCTGTGCTTAAAAATACCAAGCTTTCAAATGTGTTTACTGGTCTGTGTTTTCTGTCCTAAGCAATTATTTGCAAAGCTAGAACTCTTGTAAATTAATATGCCATTTTCAAATTGCACAAGTTGAGGCTGTTTTTGATGTGTGTAGGAGGGAAAAGGTCTAACTATGCATTGGTTCAACAAGGATGCTTTTCAAATGTGAATGATCAGCAGGAGAAGAATCAAATTCCTTAATTTTGGTGCTGTATGAACGCTGGTTGATTGTTCTGAGCTGGAAGGGGAAGGATGGATGGGGAGAAGGGAGTGCAGTGCACGCCGGGGCTGGGTTTCAGCTGGGGCTCACAGCAGTCTGGCTTCCACAGCGGTGAGCCAGGCTTTGAAAGCAGATCAGAGCAGAAAAAGCCAAAGCGACCCTCGACCAGTGGGTCTTGGGTGACACGAGGAGAAGGTTCATCCACCCAGCTACGGGCCACTGTGGCTGAGCTCTGGGGCATGGCTTTAATCAGTTGGTCTGGCCCTTAGATAGCATGCTTGGATTTGTTTATTTTCCTTTTTTTTTTTTGTGGGGGTGGGGGGTGGGTTTGTTTTGTGATTGCGTTGTTGCTAACTCCCAGAAGGCTGAGAGCCCGGCTCCACGCACCCTCGCACCGTCCATCGGACAGGTACAACGTCCCCGCCGAGGCTCCCGGCCTGCCCACCCGCTGCTGCGCCGCCGAGCCATTGTGATTTCAGACAGTTCTCGTTATCGCTGTGCTATTAATTACTTTAATGATGCATTAATTTAGATTGAAAATATGATACCAGTGAAGTTTAATTAAAAAAATCAATAACTCATTAACACGTTATTGCTACACCTACATGCGTCACCGTATTAATCTCCTGTGCTGGAGAAGCAGTTGTGCTTCAGCTCTGCGTCCGTAGATCTTTTTGTTAGAAGCGATTTGTTGGTAAGATAATCATGAAAGGAGAGTTATTCAGTCACCCCTTTCTTTAGAGACTATGGACTGCAAGTCAGATCGATTCTTCCCTTCAGGCTAGGCAAAGCTGACAAGTACCCCAGGTAATATAAAGTCTTTCTATTTTTATTCAAAAATACCATTTGGGTGTTGGCGTAGCTGGCTGAAATTACACCTTTTCACAGTATGTGGGAAGGAATAAGCCACTGAACCTTTAATGGCCACAGTTTTGGGACATAGCCCAGGAAATTTATCAATAAAGCAGCACACCTTGACCTTAGGGCCGAGGCATCCCCTCTCCTGCTGTTGTGCCTCGATACCCAGCATCAGCTTCAGTTCGATATCTGCCTGACTCTGCCCTGGTGCTGAGGGCTCAACTGCTGCTTTCACACCCCTGAGACATGTCAGATGGTGTGACTGAAGGTTTAACATCATTTTGGGTTTATATGTGAATGCATATGTGTGTGCGTGTATGCACACATACATCCACGAGCAGAACGATGTTTTGTATTTCTCAGTGGGACAGATGGGAGAAGGAGCAACAGTAAGCTACTGGAAACCATCCAAATGTTTAAATGAGAAGTGAACTGAGGAGAGAACGTTTCTGAAAATGTATTTGTTCCTTAGTGGATAAAATACACTCATTACTGGTGTGTTCCCATGCATCAGTTAGTATAGTCTTTAATTAAATTATCACTGACTGATATAAAGTCATAGTTTCTCAGAGAGCAGCAGAGACTCATGCAGCACAACAGAAATCTTGACAAGCTGTGGGGACCAGCAGGTCCAGTCCCTGACAGACCAGCAGCAGAACTGGGCTCAAAAGTTTGTGTGTCCCCATCACCAACTGAGACTCCCCTGCCTGCTGCTCCAGGCTGAAAAGTAAGTCCTGCCTGATGGCAGAAACAGCCCAAACCCTGCTCCCGATTTCAGCGGTTATTTCAGGAAGAGCAGTGTGTAACTCCAGGTTTCCACCAGTGAATCGGAAAACTGCTGGTTTTCAAACACCACCCGGACTCCTGTTACCTGGGTCTGTTGAGCCACACCAATGCTGCAGCTGCCCATGCAAGGGGGCTGGTAACCAGGAATGAGGCTACAGATAACAGGCAGTGGCTTTTCACGCTGTGAGTTCCTCCTGTTTGGAAGCTGTGTTATTGACTGTGAGCTTTTGCCAAATATTACTATTTTTTTTCAATTATTATTTTATTTTTAAGTGAACTTGTTACAGCATAGAGAGTAACAGCAAACTTGGTCCCGTGCTGTTCCCTGTGACCAGAAGGTGCCTCAGCAGCCCCACCTGGGGCCCTGCACAGCTGCCCATGTCCTCATGGGCCCATTTCACTTGGGGACCATTGGTCCCTGCCCCAGCAATACTGTAGACTGCCAATCTCCATGTAATTAGGAGAAAAAGAACAGTCAGCTGAGTGGGGAACCACAAGCCTGCAGGCAACTCTTCCTTGAATCAAACTTTATCAGTTATCCACCTCTGAGCTGGGCTGTGGGCATTAACCCATATGAACACTGGATCTTGTCCTGCACCACAGGGCTCCAGGACTGGCTGGGACAAGGTCTCAGCTGGTGCCCAGGCAGTGCTGCTGGATCGCCATGCATCTTATCTTGGTACAATGGGCTTAGGGAGGAAGAGTGTTAAGAAGACTTTTTTCCAGCTAATTTTCCTTTCAGGAGATTTTTTTTTTTTTGCTAATTCATTGGGGGTTTTATAGTTAAAAAGGTACATTCATATCTGAAACAATTAAAACTAGTTTTGTCATTTCCCTAGACCCCATTTTCTAGATTCTCCATCTAACTACTCAAGCTTAAGATCCAAGGTTCACAAGAGAAACTTTAATGGGTGCACCCTATTGCCAGGCATCAAATCACACACCAAGTTTCTGAAGCTATGACCATGCTAACAATGCTAACAACAATTCATTATTAATAATTATGCTGTAGCCAATGTGCAGTGCTTTTCATTTTCATTGTGCTGTACATACATTAACTAATAAATCTCCACAATATCCCAGTGAGAGTGGTAAGTGCTGTTATTCTCATTTTATGGATGGCAAAATGAGATACAGAGAGGTTAATAGCAAGTCTAATTGGACAATAATTAGCCACTTACCACACTGAAAATTAAGAAATAATCCTCCCATTGTCATTACATCAGCAGAACAAGGAGAGAGCAGTGTTCATGTTCTCCCTATCCCACCATTTAGCCAAACAGCTTACATGCAAATGAAAGCCAAGGGAGTGCAAGAGCAGATAAATATTCTTTTTTTCTGTTTAACATCTATTTTCCATCACTGAGACACTTCAGGATAGAAGAAAATTATTAAATTTCTTCTGAAATCTGTTAGGAGATGATTTAAACCAAAGTCAAGCTCCATTTGTAAAACGTATATTTTGCAAGAAAATGGAAGAAGTAGGATTTAATTACCACTATGGACTGGTTTCACTTAATTTTTTTGAAGAGGGCAAAGTGTAGCAAAAAGCTTTCTGACTTAAGAAGGACAATGGTAAAGCCAGAAACTCCAGAATTCTCCAGGTAAGCTCATTGTTGTGTGTCCTTGTAGGGCCTATCCTCATCCCTCCTAGTCCCATGCTCCCAGTATTTTAACAGAGGTTTTGAATCACCTATCTAGCACTTGTGCTTCGACTCACAGCCCTCTGTGTGTCGGCTGAAGCGTTTAGTGATACCTGCTCTGAGCATTTGCTGGTGTGTATGCCATGGGTATGCAGGGACCTGGTACTCTTGGAAAGGAATAAGTGGTATCAGCATAATTGTTTTAAACCATGAATAGGTGACACGAGCCTTTGGGACTTCTGAAGTCCTGTTGTCCACATTTAAAACCAGATGTAGGAGTATGAAAAGCAGTAAGGAAACAGGCTGTGCTTTCCCAGAAAGCACCTGCCAGCCGCAGCCGTCTTCAGCAGCCGTGCCGAGATCGTCAGGCCGGGCATATTGAAGGGATATTACACACTCTGACAGGTAGCACCACGTTTTCACTCTTATCTGAGGCCCCAAATGGGTGACAGTGACATCCAAAACCGCAATGTGGAACATGAATGTCATATCAATGATTGCTCTGCCCACTCCAGAGAAAAGGCCGCCGGGCTGGGGCTGCACGATGAGATCTCCACCTGGGCACGTCCTCTGCGCCTGCTGCAGTGGTGCCGTGTGCGTGAGGAGATAAAGGTGTCTCCAGACATCACCCTACCTCTGTAAAACTTGGCAGGGAGAAGGACAGAAGGACTCCTGCATTAACTAAATTGATTTTCCTATTTCTTAATCTCAGAATTTACGTCACTACCAAATAATAGACTCATAGCTCACTTAACAGAAAGGAAAGAAAAAAGTCCACCAAAGATCTGGGACCCAATTCCTAACTCAGACTGTGTTATCAGCCTTTTGTTTTCTTCTTGCTTACATGAGCACAAGCCAAGAGCTGCTCCAGGGGTTAGTGTAATGCCGTGAGCGTTAACATTCCCCAAAAAAACAGATTCGGTGGAAATGGCCCTGATTCCAAGAACAGCTTTGCTTTCCCTCAGATCTGATAATGTTCCTAAAGTGTTTTGTCCCTAGAGACACTGGCTATACGTTTTGGGGAACTGTAGCACTCCGGCTCTGACTCTCCAGGAGAGGAACCTGCTGCCCTTCTCCTGGCCCGTTTCTGCCCACGTACGGGTCAGGATCGGGGCTGCTCCCTGTGAACACCCCCCTGACTCCCAGCATCCAGGGGCAGAGCCAGGGCAAAGGGCTGAAGGTTTGTCTTCTGCTGCGTACAGGAACTCTTCAGGAGACTCATGGGACTTTGGGGATGTTGTTTTGGTCTTGCCTGGACACAGAGGGTAGCCCAGAAGAGCAATACTGTCTGCTTAAAAATGTCCTGTACTGACAGACACCTCATCTGACCTTCCCCTATCTCTACATATCTCTTAGAAAAATGGTGGGGTGCTGTAATTTATCTTTACTTTCTCTCATTTAAAGGGAAGATGCTAAAACAGCTGCTATAGTCTTCAAGCAAGTTTACAGCTGCCACATTATGTGGATTTCAGTTGAATCAAGACACAAAATAACAGCTCAGAGTCAAAAGACGCTGAGCAAGGGCTCAGCAGATGCATTTGCCTTGTGATGAACTGACAGTTCTGGGCGCTGCTGAAATTATAAACTTCCAAAATTTTGTTGGTACTGAATTTTGCCAGTAGAATGAATCTTTACGATTTTGATAGTATTGAACTTTATCAATAGGATAATAATATATTATTCAAAATTGTAATAGAGCACGATACTCTATGGGCTTATATTTGCTTAGTCCCCACTAATTTTACTGGGGCACATGATATTTTGTCCCAAAAGTGATGGTGATACACATGAAAATGGCAGGTTAGAAGCTTAATTCTGTGATAGAGTTTGAGTAAATTACCAGAAAAGGTAAAAGCTTTGTCTCCTTTCCAAAGGAGATCAATTTTTACCTGTAATTACTAGGCTTTGTATTAAGACTTTTAAAATGACTTTTTAATTGAAAAAAAATGGTGGAGAGGATACTTTTGTTCTTTTTAAAATCACTCCTGTGAGAGCCAGACCCTGCTCCATGGAGAAGGGGCTGAGGTGAGCGACATGTGTGGGGTGTCTGGGGGGGGACAGAGGGAAAAGACCAGCATGTCCCCACACACACCTGAACCAGGTGGCTGCTGGACCAAGGGAGCTCATGAGGAACCAGAACACTTGATCCAGAGCTGGATGATCTCTCCCAGGTCCCTGGGAGGTGACTGGAAAGTGCCTTGAAAAATCGTAACTTTGGATTCTCCTTTGGCTTTGCACCTTGTCCTGTGATTCCGGACCATGCGTAGCACTTGTGTGCCGTTTCCCTGGCGGATTGGAGCCCAGCGGAGCTTTCAGGAGGCGGGGAAGGGAGCGGTGGGAAAGGCCCTCGCTGAGGGCAGGGCTGGTGCCTTTGAGCAGCGCCTGGCACCGCTTGGATACCCGTGGGAAATGCAGTAGTGAAAATACCTGTGAGAGGGAACACTTTCAAATGCCGTTCCAGTCACTCTGTGTGTAATTGCAATTCAGCGTTCTCACACGTGCTGGGTTTTTAGCTTTTATTCTTCCTTCTGCTCCTGTCAGAGTGTCTGTCAACTGTCCCTTTAATGGAGATTTTATGAGGTCTGAAATTCACAACACTCAGTTGTCATTAGTCCATTGTGAACAGTAATAACTCATGATTTTTGCGAAAGGCTTTGCGCTGACCTCTGATTTAATATCCTGGATATTAGGGAAGCGAAGCGAGTTTCTCTCAAAGCCAGTTCCTCAGCAGAGGTCAGTGCCAGAGCAACTGGGGCGTGTTCCACTTCCAGTAATATTGCTCAATTTAGAAATACCTTTCAGTTTTAGGTGGTGCGTATCCAGGTGGGCCTAGACATGTATCCTTAACAATTGTGTTTTACGTAATTAAATATAATAGTGCTTCAACCAGTTGCCAGAATATGCCCTTAAAATTGTTCTGCTAATGTGAGTTCTTACACAAAGAGCCACCTGTGCAAACATCTGGAGCCACGTGGTCACCTGTGTCAAACCCAGGAACCACGTTTCTTTAAAGGAATTTTTTTCTTCTATGGTTTATATAGAGTTTGAACTGAAGGAGAAACTATATTGCTTAGTGGTTTTAGTGTGTATAAAAGTAGTAAGTAATCAACAAAAACAAATGATATAAATATTTTTTAAAATGGATTAGCTGATGGCCAAAGACCTAGCGCAGCTGACAGAAAATGTTGATTAGGTTGGTTTTAATAGGCACTTCTTTTGTGTGGATGTTCAGGGCATTGATTTTAAACTCTGATTTGTTTCTTGTCTGCCTTTTTATTAATTGCTTTGTTTGACGTGCAGGAATTTCATCACAGCTTCCATGCTAAACAGATTCACATTTCGTTTACTGCACGTTCCCATATGTCTGTATCTATATATGCAATACGTGTAAGTATGCCAGTTCTCACACGCCGGTGTTTAACCAATAGAAGGCTATATATAACAGCATTAATTATCTAGCTCTGAACAGTGAAATCAGATATAAATTGAATGAAATTGTTTTATTCATTCTCTCCACACAAGAAGAGAAAAGCTGGACAAAACAATAGCTTGTAGAATTGTACCTGTGCTCATCTAAGATCACGCCTGCTCTATGGTTAGTCTTCAGTGGTAGTACTCGGCTAATTCTTTTTTTCATAAGGTTTGCTTTTTCTTCTATCAAGTAAATAAGGCCATTATACCAGTGACAGTCGCTGTATTAATTTAATATTCTGAATATTAGGTCTCCAGTGACTCAACTCAGAACAAAAATTTTTCTTTCAAGTCTGCATTTCAAAAGCTGTTTTGATATATGCTGGAACTCAAATTTCAGTGTTATGAATGAAAGAAAATCATAAGATATGTTGGAGAAAATGTTTTATTTGATTTTGGGTTAGCATTTGAATTTAAGTCTTTTTGTTTCCAGGTTTTAAACCAAAATGCCTATTTAGAAGATGGCACTTAAAAATCAATTTGTAATGAAAAGCACCGATTTAAGATTCCCATGGGAAATGAGGAATTCAGCTTGAATTCTGATCTCAGTGGGTGAGCGCAGGGGCTTCTGTACCTAGCAAATGTGAGTCAGGTCCGGCCTCCGCAGAGGGGAGAGCACTCCAGTAAATCGTTTAGTCATTTGGAGGTGATGTGACAGCAAAACGGTCTTAATGATTTTCTTCAGTGACTCCACTTAATCCATAATGGAATAGATTGGAGGAACCTGATCTCGGGCACATCTGGCTAATCAATGAACCGCAGCTAAGTGACAGGGGTTGTGACTTCTGCCGGGGTTTGCCTCTCTGGTGCGGCTGGAGCGCGGGGGTCAGAGGTGCGGGAGCACCGGTGGCACCTCCCAATGCTGCTCCTCCATCCCGGGGTGGAGAGGATGTCCTTCCATCCCTGGGGGAAGGAGTAGACATGGGCCAGCCCCACAGTCAGGTTCTGTGGGCTGGGCCTTCCACTGAGAGTGTGATGTCCAATGTGGGCAGACACCCTGAGTGTCAAAAAATTTAAAGAGTTCTACGAGACCAAGTTGTCAAAACCACCTTCCAAAAACATGGAATCACAGAACCACAGACTGGTTTGGGTTGGAAGGGACCTTAAAGCCCGTCCAGTCCCACCCCCCTGCCCCGGGCAGGGACACCTTCCACTAGCCCAGGTTGCCCAAAGCCCCGTCCAACCTGGCCTTGAACCCTTCCAGGGAGGGGGCAGCCACAGCTTCTCTGGGCAACCTGTGCCAGGGCCTCACTCCCCTCACAGGGAAGAATTTCTTCCTTAGATCTCATCTAAATCTATCCACTGTCAGTTTAAAACTGTTACCCTTTGTCCTACATCTAAGGGAAGAGTTAATAATCAGTGATTATAAAAATTCAAGCGCTTTTTGTAGAGTTTATTAGAACTTTATCTCCAAATTAATTTGAAAATGTGGGTCAAGTCCTAAAACCTCTTTTTAAACCCTAAATGCTATCTAGGAGTTTCACCTGAAGATACTGTTCTGTCAGTCTCCCAGAATGGACAGGAGTAGTTGCACAGAGTTTGAAATAAATGGCTGCCTAAGCAACTTAGATTTCTGGTATAACACTTACAAAGCTAAAGCACCCAAATAACATTGCCTAAATAGTCCTGTTTCTGTAGGTGTTTCGTGATCAGTACCACACAATCTACTGTGCAATGAAACAGGAAATTCAAAAGAAACATAATAGTATTTTTCAGATTTTTTCAAAAATCTATAATGTCCAGTATAAAATCATCATCTTTATCTAGCTGTGAATTCTGTAGCACAAATGTAACTTTTGATTAAATTCTATAAAGGCAATCAATAAATCTACAAAAATCTATTCTTTGCAATTAAATTCTGTAGAACTGTTCCATAAGTACACAAATTTGAGCTCAGAAAGGAGATCTGCCTTTTGAGGCATCATTTTTTGATGTGAGTGCTCCTCCTAATAAAAAATGATGGCAAACAAAAATAGATTTTCTGTCATGGGTGGAATTGTTCTTTTTCTTAATGCACTCCAAATATTTCTGCAAAGCATCATCTGCTCTTTAAATACATATTATAGAACATCAATGGAAGTCGATACCTTTTGTCAATGAGTAAAATATTAAAACTAATGATCTGGGTGATACCTGACTTGTTTCTTATTTAGCTATTGATTCTGCCTCTCTCTCTCTTGTTTGTTTTCCTGAAAACACACAGTTAGGGATTTGGTTTTAGAATCAGATAGAAGGGCCCAGGTTGGAAGGGACCTCAGACTATGACCTGGTCCAACCATTTGTGGGAAAGGGAGCCTAGAGGAGATCATCCAGCACCCTGTCCAGTCGCATCTTGAAAACCTCCAGCTGGAGACTCCACCATGTCCCCAGGGAGGTTGTTCAACGACTGATTGTTCTCATGGCAAAAAAATATTCTTTCTTGAATTGAGGTGAAATTTCTCCCAGTGCAACTTGTACCTGTTGCCCCTTGTCTTCTCCGTGTGGCCATGTGGTTTGCTTCTCTGAAAACAAAGAGGCAGGGGGTGAAACATTTAAAAGCCATCTCAGCTATCTCTTCTTGATCCAGGTAATTATTCGGGTTATTTTTCTGAGCCAAAAGCTAACAACAGAGTTTATTCTGGTCAGCTGTAAACAAAGCAGTGTGCTTCTATTTATCAAATTACTTTGCTTTTATCTGAAGGTCAGGATGAAAAACACTGACTGAGCACCTGAGATAAGTGAGAACTAACACCAGTGCCCAGCGCTTCCCAGCACCCTGCCTAATACTCTGGCAGCCACCCTGCCTCTCCTCTGTGGAACTTATTCCCTCTTCATGGTGTGTTAGAAGATGCACTTTTTGTTCAAATTGGTTTTCTGATGAGTATGTTTCGTTCAAGAAAAGGTTATCTAGCTGTAGTTTCATAACAGAGCTGCGTGGCCGGGGGTGGCTGGATGTGCTCTCGCGGCCCCACGCCAAGACCCACTGTCTGTTCTCTTGCCTTGGTGTTAGGACACCTTCCGCACACCCATCCCGTGGGACGAGGCTCGAGCCAGCGGATGGGAGCGCTGCCGACACCTGCAGGTACCCAGCGTGGGAGTGGGAGGGGCGCGGGCAGTGGGGAGCCCCCCACGCCATGCCAGCCCACGGCCACCGCGGTGGCTGCTGCGCTTCCGCTCCGCAGGCAGAGGGGTTTGATTTGATGGCTGTTCCCATTCTGATGGGTGAATTAAATTATTGTGTGAATCAATCTGTTCAATATGGTGCTGGAAAGGTAGGGGCTTCTACTTATTTTATTTACATTGATGTCGCTTTTAGTGGGAAAGTGGTAGTTTTGGCGTATAGATTTTAATTAAGACTGAAAACAGCCTCTCAAAGATATAACTAAGATTGGACGGGAAAATTCATTTTTGTATGAGTCTGAACCGCCTGTTTCAGTAATTTGGATGATTAAAAACTGAACTGGAGATTAGAGACACTAGATTAAATAAACAATAGAGTATTTTAAGTTATGTTTAATCCTGTTGTGAGTGAATTAAATAAGTGGCTGCCACAGGAGTGAAAGGAAGAGAAGCAATGTTGCACCTTCAGTGCTGCTTTCCGAAGGCTGACCTGTTCGTTTCAACACTAAATGGCTTAACCTGACACACCATTTGAAATGCTTCTGAATTATCATCAGTGCTGCTCAGGGAACCCACATTCCTCTGGTAATGAGCTGTTACCTGTTGCCCTCAATTATTCTTAGGTTGCCGAGTACAGTTCAACAGTCTGAAAACGGAGTCAGCTGCCAAGAGCGAGGGGGAAAAACCCAGAGTCCACGAAGGGCAAAAAGAAGTTTAAAAGGTTTAACTGGGCTGAGCAGCACCACGGGCAGTGTGTCTGCGGTCGTGAAACGGGGATGGCAACCTCTATGGTGCTTATAGAGAAAGCTCTGCAAAGGAGTGAATGTCCTCTGCGCCTCGGGAAAGGTGCCTTCTGAAGGCAGTGCTGGGAAAAACAGGCTTGTAAAAATCTGACAGAAACGTGCCTTTCTAATAAATATTGAAGTGCACCCTTCCCAGAATTCGGGAGTATTAGTTCTGGCACTGGTTCAAGCCTGTCTCTCATCGAGGGATTGATTTCTTTATTTCTGTTCTCTTCTGCCAGCCCCCAGGAACGTGATTGAGTTAAATCTGGAGAACCTTAAAAGCGCAGTGAATTTATCAGGGAATGGAATGAGGGTGCTTGGGTGGGGGAGGATTTGGGTGGAGGCAGGGCAGGGCAGTGTCTCAAGCTGTGCATTTACCCAAGTCCTGCAGAACCAAGTAATCTCGAAAGTAATTTCATCTGCTCCTCTGAAAGAGGCTGGGTTGGGGAGGCTGGGGTATGAGAGGGGATTATTGACCCCAGGGGGATTTACGCAGGGCTGTCTCCATGCTACAAAACGTTAGAGCTTGTTGGGTCTCCGCTGGCATCAGTCGGTTCCTGCCACTGAACTTCAAAAACCCATTCTCTGTGTTTATGAAAGAAGGTGGTGTAGAGCGAGTCTGCTGTGTCTGGCAGGGTATTTTCATATCCTTAAACTGGATTATACTGTACATAACCGTGGGTATTTCTTGCTCATTCTTTCCTCCTTAGACCATTGTACTCAGGTGGCCAAGCAGAAAGCGGTTGGATGCTGGGGCAGAAAAGATGAAGATCTGGCGCTGAGGAGAAACAAAGATCAAGATGTGCAGGTGACACAGCTACTCATCAATCGGCACTTACCGCATAGTTTCTGTATTTAGGTTACAGAATTTAAAATGTAAATTGTTCTTGTAGTAAGCACAATATTACAATAGAAGGACGTGAGGACAAGTGACAGTAGGCAGTATTTCTTCCCTTGTGCCAAGAATCTAAATGTAAAAAGCAGGTGCTGCAGCAGCGGCGGTGCAAGGAGGATGAGTTGCAGTTGGCAAAGCACAAAATTCCTCAGAAGCAGAAAAGAATCACAAGCATCCAAAATGCCACTGGGGAAAGCTAGAAAAGCACTGTTTTCTTTCAGATCAAGAGAATTTTACCAGCATTTTTCAAATAACTCACATGTTGGATTTTTGTTCATCCTTGTTTCTCTCAGAAAAGGACAAGCTGCCACCCAGCACTATCTGCTCTGGGGCAGAGAGCATTATCTTGCTTTGCAGCCTGCACGGCATTTTCCTGGAGCAGATAAATTAAAGAGGGTTAGTGACTCTGTTATTTACATATGTAATGTTTTTGTTTCCTGTACTCATTCTTTGTCACGAGATTTAACCGTCTCAGTAACTGCAGATGATGGCTGTTGGCTGACATTGGTGTCTAGAGCCGTAACTCTCTGCTAGGAAGTGCAAGAAATAACTAAAATGGTCAGTAATTCAGCACAAAAACATTTCTTCATGGGCAACATACAAATAAGTTCTTAAGCTTAAAGCATTTAGAAAAACTGCACTAAACTCAGTTAAAATAATGGTTACCTTACAAAAGAGTTATTAGCAATCCTTTTTCTGGTTATTTTACAAAAAGTTGTATTTTTTTATAAACAGGGAGTGTTTTTATACCTCATGAGAATTATAAAACTTGAATTTTTGTTAGTTTTCGTTATTATTTGGGTCAGGTCTTTCAGTCAAGCAGAACCGTTGTGAAGCACAGGATGTGATTTGTGATTAACCATTTTCTTCCTAGGACAGACGGTGCCTCAGATCCCAGCAGCCTGCCAGTCCCCGTCCCCGGGAGCGCTGTGCCATCCTGGACTTTCTCCAGAGGCGTGGAAACAAGTTCAGCCAGACATTGCCGAGAAGCAGTCCAGAAATATCCTGTGGACAGAAGGGATAAGGGCAAGGTCACTGTTTGGAGGGTTTGGACTCTGTCCCATCTGCTGTCAAGGTAAACCATCTCCTAACCTTGCAGAAACTTTGCATCTCCAGCAGAAATAATGTGTAAAGGGAAGGAGTTAAGTACAGTTTAGCAGGAAACTGTATGGTGCATAGAAGAAAAATAACTTTTAATTTTATAGTCAGTTTTAATTGATCACTTCAGCTAATTGCTTTTATCTGCTATCTACCTGATGACTGGTTTAGCCCATTTTTAAGGAAGAGTCAAGCACTGGGTAAGATCGTTTACAAATACGATTAAGGAAATGCACAAAATCAAGATGACTACCTAATGCTGCACTGCTCAGCTGATCGAGCAGGAGAGAGAATAAATGTTAAATGCAATTTAATATACAGCAAATTTTCAGTGTATGGCATCCCAATACATCAAGAAATTTTGCTTGCTTCTGGCCAAGAAAATGTCCTATTCATATTGCTTGGGAAAAATAATTACAGTGCTCGTGCTTATTTACACATTCACAGCTTGCTAGAAAAAGGCTGATTTTCCACCTTTCGCTTACACGTTTCTTTGAAGAATTCCTGCTATTTCAGTATCAGCAGTACTGTACCTGTTGGGGGCTCTCGTAACCATGCAAGAGCACAACCCGAATGATGCAAGACCAAATTATTTCTCCTTCCCAGACACATCCAATGACCATCTGTATTAATGAGAAAAAATGTATTAAGCTCATAAACGCTTGAATCAAGATCCTGCTGCTTCTCCTCTTGCAGATGAGGTGGTAGAAGGACAGATTTTTCAGTTTGGGGCACGGTTGCAGCCCCATTTCCCAGGCAGACGGGAGGCTGGCGTGGTGCCCTCGGGCACCGAGCCCTGTGCTGCCCACGCCTCCCTCCATCTGCCAGCCAGCCCACCCGCTCGCCCGGCAGCCCACCCACTCGCCCAGCAGCCTGCTTGCCTGGCAGCCCACCCGCTCACCCAGCAGCCCACTCGCTGAGCAGCTGCAGGGCAGGGAAGACTGAACACAGCTTTTAAGCCTTCGGTGTGGGACCCTCTCTGCAGCCCCGCGAGGAAGGACGGGGAGCCCATCAGCATCGCTTCTCCTCTGGGAGGGTGGCGGGCGTGTGACCCGTGCTCTGCCCTCGGGATTAAACAAGGTGAGAGAGGTGAGGACTGTCCCGAAAACAGCTCCCTAGTCACAGGCAGAATCCTGAGCAAGGCAGAAAACCTTCACGTACTGCCCTGTGAACGCTGCCCTGAAAAACGTCCAAGTAAGGATATGCAAATCTAAATTTAGCCCTCCCACATTCTAAAATAATTTAAGAAACCTTAAAGAATTAAATTGCTGTCAGTCCTGGATGAAAGGAAAGATAACAGGTGAAAGTTTCTCCTAATCCATTTATTCTCCCAGGAAAAAGCAGAAAAAAGAAAAGAGTTTTTCCTGTGCAAGTGGAGCTGTTCTTTCTTACTTTAGTGTAAAAACAAATAAAGCATCTGGAATTACAGTGAAACTTATTATAAAGAGCTCAGTTAAATCTTCCAAAACATTTCTAAACCAAGAGTTTCAAAAAAATAAAAACCCTCGCTGACTAAATAGATCAGAACATTTTGGGGTTTAAAAAAAGTGCATCATATATTGGGAAAGAAAGATGATACTGTGTCATCACGCTGCAGGTATAGGAATGTTTTATCTGTGAGAATATATCAATGGTCCAATAAAACAAGTGTAGAGTATGTATTCTCAAAGCATCTACAAATACACAGGCTGTACCTTGGTGTCTCCAAACTAGCAATAACGAGGTAGTTATACAGTTGTATAAATTTAAACAGCTTTTATAAAGACAGATTAGGATTGAAATAGGAAGGAAAAAGATTGTAATTAATATAAAATGAGTGGAAGAGAATAGCCCCAGAATCGCGAAAGTGTTGGAGCGGGGTACAAAACGGGAGATGGGGTAAGGAAATTCAAACATCATCTCTCACAGAATTTAGAAACAGAGTGGGATGTGGGAATTTCCCCTTCAGTGGAAAAATTGATAGAAAGAGCCAGGAGGAAGGGAATTACTGTATTACAGCATCAAAAGCATTTTCCATTCTCAGGTAGCCCATCTGTATTTGATGGATTTCTAGTGAGCGTGTCCCCTTAGCTTCTGCACCTCTGACATTTTCATTTCTCTAATCTTCAGGGTTGTTTTCCAGATGATCTGAAAGGAAACAGCAATGACAATTAATACACAGTTTATCTATAACATTTTTCATGGTTAGCTTTCAGAGCAATCATGAAGTTATACCATTTCTGCCGGAAGAACTGGAGTGGATGCTGATGACAAGGGTCAGAGGCAGGACCCAGGCTGGGCTTAAACCCAGTTTGGTTTCTGTTCTCTCCAAGGAGTTATTGAGAAATGCCCTTGTAATACGTCTGTAAATAACTCGGTGTCAACACACGAGCTCTGCCCGTCCCTGGCTCAAGTCGCTGCACCCATGAAGAACCGTTCATCTGGTAAGTGCTGCTTAGGAGTTGATGGATCTCTTAATATTTCACAGGCATGTCCTTTAGGCACCTGATTTCATTTCCTCCATACGGTAAGTCTGATTTGTCCTTTCTGAACTGCGGGCAATCACTTGTCTGTCCGTCTCACCTTGAGAGTTGCCTTGCTCATTAAAGAGGTTGATTTGTACGGCTGCACGTGAGCTCTGGGCCCTGCCTGCAGGTGTACAGACCCGTGGGCACAACCTTCAAACCAGTCACCTGTGTCCTGGTCCAGTCTGCAGCCTGGCGAGAGCTGCCGGCGGGTGTTGGGAGCCGCGCTGTCCCGATCAAAGCCATCTCGGCACACCTGCAGCACGCTTCGGGCTGGGGCAGGGCATCCGTAGTGAGGGAAAGGGTTTTCTTTTACCTTTTAAGCAAACGGATCTCAGTTATTGCCATCTTAACCTGGCAGCAGTTGTTCTGACCAGCGGTCACCTGGCAGGTTTGCAAACACATCTTGTGGTTTCTTGTTGAAGTGAATGATTTTGTAGTTCGTGCCTTTCCCTGTACCTCACTCATCTGACCTTATCCTGACATACGTGTAAAACCTCAGCCAAAACCAGAGCCTATCTTTCAAAATCTTCAGGAGAAATCTCTGTTGCAGTTGTTCTTAATTTCTGCACAACTCTGTCCTTACCAGGCAGGGGTGCAATTAATTCTGCAGTGCCAGGCTCTGGTCGGCTTGGGAGCGGACTCAGCTGAGCCGCCTTTCAGACCTCGTCCTAACTCTGCTTCTAATGATAGTGGGCTTTATGGTACATGCCTTTTTACAAACATACAATAATGTTGTGACGAACACTCTCTGAAGGCTTTCTGAATTTCAGTTGCTGCTGACTGGCTGTCCTAAAACCTGTTTTCCTTTCTATCAAGGCAGGGTTGTGATGAAAACCTTTCTTTTGGCTTTGGCAGTCACGCTCTGGTGAGTTCAGCGCTCTGTGCTGCCTGCAATGAATTTCTTCTCCTGTAAGGCTCAAAGAAGCCTTTTCAGTGAACATTTAAATTTTCACAGCAGCATTAAGAATCAAAGCCTCTGCTCTAGTTTTGCATTGCTAGAACATTATTTATTATCTTTTTCACTTATCTAGAAAAAAACATTGATTTCTAATTAAAAAAATAAAAAATCCTCCAGAATACAGCGAAACCGAAGAAGGATTTTGCAAGGTACGTGTATTGGAGGGGAACATCGGTGCTGAGGGAAGGGTTGGGATAGCACACAGCAAAGAGAAAACTTGTTCTCGTGCACGTACCCAGTAGTTATGTGTCGTCTTCCATATCCTGTTCATCTGTGAACTTCACAAAGCAGCACGTGGCTCTTATGTATGTCCTTTAGTGTCATCAAGAATTCTTAACACCTAGGTGCGAGCTAGGAAAACTGGGATCAGCCAAAAACTAACCAGCAACGGTCTGCACAGGGCGGAGCTCATGGACTTGCAGGTATGTTTCTTGTTAGTGACTTGATTAACCGAAGTCACCCCCTGGGAGGGGCAGAGCTGCTGCCACGAGGCCACAGAGACGGTCTCTTCCAGTGCAAATCTTCAGCGTAGCTTCATGACGACAAAACAGTGACCCTCCTCCCCTTTTCCCCATCTTAAGTTTAATGCAGCTTTTCACATTTCAGACAAGGATATTAAGAAACAAATTAGCCTAGAAACTTCAATTAGTCGTAATCCCAACGAGGTCCCTGGGAAGGGATAACCAAGCAAACAAACTTCTTAACATCTCCCCAGCCAGGCCAACTGGCAGGACGCTGCTCTCCAGAAAATTAATCAAATCAATTGCCCGGAAAAAATTGCCCAAGATGACTTTCTCAGCGTTTACAGGAAGTTCTGGCAGGTGTTAACGCTATTCATGCGGTGTAGGTGAGTGGAAAACTATAAATCATACAAATAACGCGGGGATTTTATATTGCCCTGCTAAAGACCTTACGTGCCTCCCAGACACAGCTGCAGCAGCTGTGGAGCTATTTCAGACAACTGGTGCTAAGGCAGGACTTTGGCATTTTGCTGAACAATTGATCCGTCTGCTCTGGAGGTTTGCAGTCTCACTCCAAAGTTTCTTACGCGAGACTATTGTTTAAGATCATAAACCAACCTAATGGGCTTTGGCATATTTTATGTATCAGTTCTCCTGTTCCAAACAGGGTGGAGCTAGACAAAATTACAAATTATCATGTGCATTTGCTTTTTATAGCAGAAGATGATGTGTATGCAGCTTAGGGCTGTAGTAAATCCATAATAAATAGAATACAATCCCCTCTCTGGGAAACCTTCTCCAGACATGTCTCCAGTGCACCAAGCGCCGTGGGACAAGGACGCCCGTGAGGACCTTTGGCTGTGGCAGCAGTGCTCATCTCCCAGGGTGTGACCCATACGGACGTGGAGAGGAGTGCTGTGAGGGGAACGGAGCTGATAACGTTTACTCATGGACTTTACTGCTTGTGAGTTTTGCTGGCAATTACTGGAGTGAGATAAAAGTGTTCCAGGAAGAGAGGAGCAGGAGGAAAAAACCAACCAACCTCCAAACATGCAGAGGAGTATCTTAATGTTACAGAAGCACACAGCATTGATCAAAATGCCATTGGCACACTGGGGCTGGTACCCTGAATTATACAGTTTCCCTGAGTTTACAGGATGCATAAAATACGTGTTTAATGAAACCAGTCACCAGTTTGTGGATCCAGGAGGCTTAGGAAGTGGAGTATAGGACATATATGCCTAATGCCTGTTAACAACAGATTATTTGAGAGCAAAAGAGGGAAAAGGATCCATTTCATCATAGTAACTATCTTTCATTTTTATGACTTAGTAAGTGGAGTCCCAGAGTGTTCAAAACAAGTTCAGATGCTATCTGGAGTCTTTCAGGGACATGCAGGTCCTTGTAGCATATTTGGTAAAGGGGAATCATTTAAGCAGCATAAACTGGGGTCCAACCTACGTACTGAGATGTAAGAGGAGGTGCCAGGGGCCCCTCGCCAGCGCAGGAGGAGGCTGAGCCATGGCTGCAGCAGGCAGAGGTGACTGTGGAGGGAGATAACAGCCACCAAATGTTGGTGTAATGTGGAACTTGGTCAAGATTTTTCCCAGAACACTTGTCTGAAGTTCGCTTGGGTACGTGCTCACCGCTTGACATCCAGGTGCTGAACCGAGAAGCTGTGGGCCATGTCAGCTTTAGGGGTGCCTGCACCTCTGCACGGACCACACCGGGATCAGAGCGCGGCTGCGTCAGATCTGCTGCGCAGGATGAGGCTAACCCCGAGTCCTTCTGTGCAAGTCGATGTCTGGCTGGGTCCTTGCACACCGGAGGGTTGAGATGGTGATAACTGCAGGCAGTTCAGCTCTGTCCTTTCTCTTCAGCCCTTTCCAGGCAGTTTGGGATGGCAGGATCCCTCCAAATTTGAAGAAAATTTGATGTACAAGTACATCGTCCATTTTCAGAGCACCTCTTGAGGAAGCCTGACACTGGGCTCCTAGGGCAGCCCGAGGCAGGGAGAAGCAGGCGAGGACGCGTTACCCTCCCTGCCCAGAGCTCTGCCCGTCTGTCCTCCAGCACCCGCATCCATACAGCCATGGACTGTACATTCAGGAAACATTTTGTTTCAATTTGAATTTATTTTCTGTGATAGTTAACAACAACTTCTAATCAGAATGACATCTGCTGATGGATGATAGTAGTCCCCCAGAATTGAAATGGATACTTACTGAAATCTTTAGTTCAGTCTTTATTAAAATGTCAGTGACTACCAGTTTTAAACACACATATTTAATTGTGAAGATTGTTGTTATATGAATTACAATCAAGTCCTAATACGCCTAACTTAGAACAAAATATATTGGAAAATACATTTTGAGCTATTGCTTGGACTGCAGCCTAATACATCTTAACTGTAATAATTGCTTTCTCTGAATAGATTTGGTCACACAAGAAACATTTTACTGAATTTTAGGAGGGAAAAAATGGAAAAAAAGAACAGGCTTTTTTCACACTGTTTTTATTTCAGTGTGCATCAAATCCTGTTTTTATAACTTATTAATGATAAATTGATCTCAGGAGATATTAACTCTGTATTTACAGAGTGTTTAGACATGCTGGGGGCTGTTTTAAATGTACCAGCTGCTCAGCGCTGATTTAAGTACACAGATGTTCTTATTAGCATAACATTCAAATTCAGTGCCCTTCTTATCTGCATCCTCCAAATGCACAAAACCAGCAGCAGCACCCGAGATTCACACAGGAAAAGCCCCTTCTCCCCCGCAGCCTCCCCAGGGGCTGAACCTGCAGCCAAGCGCAGCTCGACCACCCCACCGAACCCCTCTGGGCCACCCCCAGTGACAAGAGGTGTGACCCCAGCGCCGGGCCGGGGGGTGATGGGGAGATGGGGCTTCGTGCAGACGACAGGGAGAAGCTGCACGGGCTCCAGGATGAGCATCCCTTGGGACACATGTAAACAACTGAAAACAGAGACGACCTTCTGCTTGGCCGTGTGCTGGTGCACTTGGTTGTGTTTGCGTGTTATTGCTGCTCTGCTTTCCTTTGCGGGGAATTTTTTCAGCTCTGCTCTGGCCCTCGCTTTGTATTTCTGAGGCATGAGCTGTAATGGGAAGTAATGTTAGTGGTCTTTGAACCAAAGGAACTGCAGATAATGACAGCAAATTGGTGTCTGGCACCGGGAATTGCACGTTACAGAAATGTGCCTGAATCACAGCTCAGGACTGGAGTTCTACAGAACTGAAAAGGTCAAATCCAAACCCGGAGTGACTCTCTCCCGGCATGTTTTAATGTTGCAGGGAGCTCCATCCATCTCTTCGGTGACAAAGCAGGAAATGCCCCTTAGAGCTTTTCTGAATCGTCTCGGAATTCTCCTAGGCTTTCACTGTAATCTTCGAAGTTTAAAAAGTCTATTTAAGTTTTCTTTCCTTACTGGGTATTTTAAAATATACTGTTTATTGCTAATCACAATGAAAATTACAGCAATTATGACATACTTCTAAAGCAAATGTTATCACAGGGGATATAAAGCCCTTTTACAGAGGGGCCATTCCCTCCAGGTAGCAGAGGTGTGAGAAGAACTTTTAGCTCCTCATTTTCAGTTTTACATTTCAAGTCCTACATTGTTTCCCAGAGAAAAAGAAGTCTTCTGATTATTTCAGTCTTCCCATGAACAGGAATTTTACGAAATTTCACTGGAAATCTCCATTCATTTCAGCTCAGCCTCCTAAACCCACCACACTTCCATGGTATGAATACATACCTGGACTTCTGAATATTGTAGGCCAATATCCATTTAAATTTTTTTTTTTATTTGACCTTCCACTATGCTTTTATGGCTGTTAAACAGCTTCAGTCCCCAACCATTTTCTCACTGGGATGTTTTATGTATATGATTTTTCCACATATATATTTTTGTTCTTCATTTTTCCTTGCAGCAACTTTGAGCAATACCTCACAGCATCTGATGGCTGCATTTTAGTACCTTGAGGTTTCAGACTGTATGGCTTCAGTAACTGGAAGCTTTACTCAAGAGGCCAGAACCATACAAGGAACACAGAAAGAGAGGCTGTTTGGTGGCTTCTTGTTCCCCCATAAGAAACATCCAGCTACCCAGTAGAAATATGAAGTAATGACAACAACAGAACTGGAAATAACTTCAAAGTCAAACTGATATCTTGCGAAAGATGAGGAAAATGTTACAAAGAAAATATCAAAGGCTCAAGAAGGATTTTCCTAGGCACTTTGTTACAGAAGTCTTTACCACCCCCTGCAGAGGCAATCAAGACTAATGGGAACATTAGTACAGCAGAGGACTACATATCAAAAGAGTCCCTGGAGCAAATAACACCCAGTAACTAGAGCATCACTGGCACCGTACTCCAAACCACCCCCCTCTGTCACAGAAATGAGTAAAAGGGTCGTAAACAGCAGAGAGAAAATTTTTGCCTGGTGACTGCAAATAAGCACCCAGCAGAGCTGTTAAAAGTTGCTTGCTGAAGAGAAAAATATGATTCTTCTAGTTTTATGGGCCATGTTCAGATAGCTCTTACTCCTCTGCCATAAATCCAATTTTCACATAGATTAAACGGAAAGCCATCACAGGCTCTGCTGAATAATGCACTGGATTGTCATGCCTCTGCTGCGTGATGTGCACCGAATCAATCCTCTTCTACGCTTACGTAGGGCTTCGCGGTGCAGCAGCATCCATGGCTGCAGTGGCTACCAGCAACGCTTGCCACCTGGAGTGCTTGGCTTTACAGCAGTGCTCGCTGCTCTGAGCATGAGAAATACCATGGAGACCTTCACAGATGTCCATGTGGGGTCTCAGCTCTTGCATAAACACTTACTTGGAGCATTTATGTAAATTTATAAACTTATTAAAAAAAAGAAAAAGGTTATGGTAGAGTTTAAGCTAAAAGGAGGTGGTTTGAGCCCTATCTGCTTCCTCTCAAAGAATGCTCAGAGGTATCTGCACTGGGGTGCGGCCCCCGCAGTGTCCAAGGGCGTGTGAGGAGGAAAGCAGATAAAAGCATCTCACAGTTGTGGCGTTTCTCATCACTTTAGTGAGTGTGTCTGTGCTCTGATGGCAGCAGCTCACAGAACGCTCCGGTTCAACTGCTGTGGCAAAGCTGGAGATCCCCCCCAGGAGCTGATGGCTGCACTTGTGGGGAACCGCTGCTTTGTAAAAAGTGTTTTTTCCAGGTGTAGCATTAAACACTAGTTCCCTTCTCAAAAATCACAGTGTCCTGATTGGTCTCTCAAGTACTCTGATGTTTGCTGATATTGCCGTAAGTGTGAATAACAGAGCTTGAATCTTCCTGATTTGCAAGAGCTTGGGAATATTATGAATATGAAGTACGCGGTGCAGGGGAACGTGGTGCCACATAAAGTATGCTGCGTGCCATGATTAATGCTAAATGAAAAGAAATGCCACTGACTGTTACGTGTTCCGAATAAACAACCCGAGTGAGCCGATGCAGCACGAGGTACTCTGAGGTTGCTCCTCGTTATATTTAGATCAAAGGAAAAGATCAAATCTCTAACCAAATACTGCCCAATACGTGTAAGATATTGCATCACGTATGAGGCAGCACCTCAGTCACTCAGGTATCAACATTTGTATATTTTTCTTAATTTTGTTTTTATCCTTCAAGTCTTTACAGGTATTTGGGGAACGAGGGCGGCTTTCCGTGGGCGCATCCACCGACGGCCGGTTTGGGACACTTCTCTGAAGGCACAGTCCAGCTAGCGTTGCAATCTGTGTACATTTAATTCTTCCCTGGTTGAACAGCAATGGGGTTGGGCTCATCTATCATTCCGCATTCCTGGCACTATTGCTTCTGCTCTGCATGCTTGCGTTTCTGTTAACGACAATAATTTTGTACCGATTTGTTCTTGTGCTGATTGCTGATCCTCTGTCATGTTTTGCTGGGTGCGAGTGCACTAGGGACTATTTGCCTGTACGCTTCTTTCATCATTTAAAATGCTTTAAGGGAGGGCTTAAAAAAAGTCATCTATATTTTTATTATTCAAATCTACATGTTAAAATTAATCTCTCATATTAATGTGAAGAACAAAATCCCAGGCATATTAAAATCCCTGGGCTTGGGGGGTTTCCTCTGGCTTCACGTGAACCAGGCTTCCACCCAGGATTGCTGTACCCTTGTTCTTAAACCATTTCTACCAGTCGGCATCTTTGAGAGAGTGATACCTGGTTTAAACTTCTGAGAACGCGACCAGGCTGACTCAGGGCAAGCCACCTTCTGCCAGGAAGCTTTGCAGAGAGATCTGTTTAAATGCCTGCTGTTCTGTGCCCTCCGGTTCAGTGCTGAATACTAAACATGTTTGGTTAAAATGAGAGCGAGCTTGAACGCTTTGGACTTGAATCTTATGTGAAAATGGGTAGCTAAAAATAAACCTATAGAGATTCCTGGAAGCAACACTGGGATGTGGGTGGGAGAGATGGGCAGGACATTTTTGAGATGTCAACTCTTTTCTCACTCAGTTGGGCTGAAAAATATAAATTCTAAAGACTTTCCTGAAACAGTATTCAGCCTTACAAATTTGAGTTCTCAATCAGAGCATCACATTTAGATTTTATCACACTGTAATTTCTTCTGGGTTTGTCCTTGGAACTTCTTCAAACCAGACATGAGCAACACTTTGTAAAATATAAAGTCACTGCAAATCAGAAAATATTTTTTCCAAAAAATTAGAGATGTGAGAGGCTTGTCAAAGCTGAACCTTCATTGCACTAGTCACCGCTTACTGAGCTGATATTGCCTAATAATAAAATTTCTTTTTCAAAAGTGAGTGGTGAACAGAGTGGGCTGTTAGTGAGTGCCCCTCACGTCCCGAACCCCGCGGGAGCCGCTGCAGTGTGACCCCCCGGTGGGAATGTACTCGACCTCCCCGGCTGGGAGAAGGGCCGGGTCTACCCGCGGACGTTTGCCAGACACGAAGGACTGTGTTGGTGGAGAAAGCACTTTGCCCAGTTCTCCGCGTCCCCGTTCCGGGTGCTGATGCACTTGGGGGTGCCTGGGGGGCCCCGGCTGCGGGGGCTCTGGACGTGCTCATCTGTCTGGCTTTATTCAGGTAACAATTTCAGCTGGATGTTGACAAGTGGAATCAAATTTGTGTGGGGACACTTGCAAAAGGCCATGTTTTATCGTGGTGGTATAGATGAGGCACAGTGCTTCTATAAATGTTTTATGCTGTCTAGATTGCAATTCAGTATAGAGACTTAAAAAAAATAGTGCAGTAGTAAAACCTCCTGTGGTCGTGCCGCAGTTCTCCTCGCCTGCTTCTGTGCTCACTCGGTTTCTTCCCTTTCCATCCAGCCCCAGAACTGTCATTGGTCCCTTTTGCTCCCGAGCAGATCTAACTCTGTCTGTCCGTCCTCCTCTCTCTCTCTCAGGACCTCAGCTGCTTCCCTGCTCATTGCACCGCCTCACACGACACAGGTATTTTCATAACTCCAGTAAAAGCTGCGTATTCTTTTACACGGTGATTTCCAATCTGTTGTCAGATTAGTTCCTGGCAACCTGAGTGCAAGCCACTGCCGGCTGGATGGCTTCATGCAAGTTTAATGAAGCACAAGGTAAGCGGAAATACAATGCAGAGAGGAGGTCAGCAAAATCGCTTAATTAATTAAATAAGATAGAATAACTCTAATTTTGGTAAGGGAGTGTTATCTTTCTGGAAATGCACATAATTCTAGTTCAACTAAGTGACATGTGAGCTTGCATTTAGGTGCATCTCCAGAAAGATAAAAGTCTCACCTAGGATGTGGCAGGAGATGTTTCATTTCAAATGTGACAGACAGTCCACGTGCCTCAGATGACACTTGGATGTGTGAATTATGGGTAAAGTTGAGGCGTTTATAAGTGAGCACTGTAGCCTTGTATTTCTGAATGGCAGAGAAAGCATCACGTAAGGGTTGAGCAGAATTAATATTTGCAGTTCCTCACAAGACCTTTAATCTATCGCCACAAAATACACTATAAAATGGTAAGCTGAAGCTTTGGGTTTGGTTTTTTTTTAGAGGAAACTGAGAATGACAAAAAAGTGAAGGATCTGCCCATCCCTTCCCAGTTCCGAGCGAGCACCCCCACAGCAGGGGCAGCATCCCGGGCTGGGCCGGTGGCGGTGCAGCCAGCGTTGTCCTCGGGCAAGTGCTCTGCTCCCATTGCGGACTGGCAGAGCCCCCCCTCCCAGCCCCTGCACCCCCAGGGCACGGACAGACTAGTTCAGCTTCTTCGCTGAAGAGGTTAATTTGTTTTTAAACACTGTTGTTCTCATGAGTTGTTGGCTGTCTCCTGCCAGCGGAGTGGAAGAGTGATTTAATTTTCCAGTTTAAGCATGGCAGATGTGTGTGTGGGAGGGCTGTGAGGGAAAAGGGGGGGGGGTTGTTGTTGTTTTTAAGGTGACCAAATCTGGTCCACCAGATTTAATCTAACCTACTTTCAGCCCTCGGAAGCGGTGAAGGCTGACACAAGGCTGCTTCCTGGCAGGGACGCATGGCCGGCTGGGGGGCACGGGGGGCCTGTGAGTCCGTGATGGGGCAGAGACGCAGCCCCGTGCCCTGGGGTGTGACGAGCCCAAGGGACAGAGGCACAGGGGTGCTGTGGGGAGCAGCTTTCAGTGGCTCAGACCCTGCTCAAGGTCTCCCAGAAGCAGTATCTGGGTTTGCTGCAGAACTGGCAGCGGCGGGACAGGCTCATGTGCTGTGTTTTGCAAAAACCCTCTTTGTAGCCCATTCATCCCCCTGCAATCCCCTCCTGCCTCCGATGCGCAGACATGCCTCTCCCAGGCTGCTGTGGATTTACACGTTATTTGTTTGACTTAAAGTGTGTCTTGCTTTAGCAGTCAGTCATATGTTGTGAAGGTCAGAGCTCTGCTTTGAGCTTGGCCTAAAGGTGAAAAGTTGTGATAAAAAAATCAAGTGTTAGTAAGCTTTTTCACTTCCTGCTGTAGGTACAGACAAGACTTGAATGGTGCCAGCAGGAGTGTTGGGCAGAATTTGAAGGAGAGCTAGATTTTATTTTTTATCCTTTTCTTTCTATTCTCCTTTGACAAGAACAACCAGTTGCAAATACTTGGGATTTAGGCTTCAGTAGTTGAAAGGATAATTTGGCACAGGGAATATCCAAGGACAATGTCTCATGTTAATCAAAAACCTGTGATAAAAGAACAGTACAGTCTGTTATTCATAATTAGTCCTATCTTGAACTATGGAGGCTAACGATATCCAAAACAGCAATTTTAGCTCCGGAACAGTGAGCCATCACAATATGCAGCACAGCAGGGGACAGAACTGCTCGCCGACTGCCAGCTCTGTCCCCGCTGCTGCATCTCCTACGTGCGTATCGCACCCTCATTCGCTTGTACCCGCCCGTCGCCTGTTTTTCAAACAACCTGCACTGTCCCTCTGCCCACAGCAGAGGCAGGACACCATCCCGGGCAGAGGGGTGCAATGGCAACGTCCTTCTCCTCTGGGGACAACAGGCAGCGGGGAACTCCAAGGAAAAACAGTTCAAGGTATTTCCCTTCTAGGTCTGTAACGCTCACCCAGGAATCTAAATTTCAGTGTTACTGGTAACAGCTTATTAAAAGAAAGAAGAAACCAATGATCAAGGATCTCACAGTGGAAGAAATGTGACGTACTTTGAATTATTCTGCACAGAGCACAATCTTCAAAAACACCGTTTTCCTTTACACTTGAAAATTATAGTCTCTGCTTTTGAGTTATTGGATAAGGAAACGAGAAACAACATTTGTGTGATGACTGAAAGAGAGATTTCTCTACAACGTACAAATGAAAATTCATTACAAACATAACACAACAACAAAGAATGCAAATGTACAGACATGGGTAAATGGCAAATAAATTCAGTAAAGAGAAACACTGGATTTAGTGGAAAATGACACAGTAAGGTGTCTGTACACACTTCAGATGAAAACCACATTTATTCATTTTGGAGCTGGTTTGTTACCGTGTTTTGCTAACAGTTCTGCTTCGCGTGGGGACGGCAGAATTCGTTCTGAAAGTCTGCTCCGTCCTCACAGAAAATACCATCGTCCGTCGGTGCAGGGGTGGCAACAGATGGCAAGAGAGGGTGACCTGGTTGGGAGATGCTGGGAAAGGTGCAAAGCACTGGTTTGGGCTGATGGCTTAAAGCAAGACTTGAGGTCGCGGATCTGGAGATCTGCAACTGGCTCCATCTCCCTGGAGATGTCCCAGGGCAGGACATGGGGCGTTTCCTTCTCCCCCGTTGCGTTCTGCTGCCTCAGACCACATAGAGGAGAGCAGACGGGGAGGTGGTGGCAACTTTGTTTGTATCCATAAAGCGTTTGAAAGTCTCTGTAGGTGCATCTGGGATCAGGCTCTGCAAATACTTGTGATAATACATGGTACCAACCATAGACTGGGCCACGAGGGAGCTGCACCCTCATGGATCAGTACTGGCCTTGCGAACCTCCGAGCCAGACCAGAAGGCTCTGTGCTGGGAAGGCTTTGGGAGGTCCTTTCAACATACCTGTGATGCAAGGACTGGAAAGGTGTTGTGGTTTTGTTTTATTCTTTAAATCAGTACAGGGCCTGCTATTGTACCATTGCTATGTGAAAAATTGTCAGTCAGAGGTTTGAGAAGGTTATTTTTTCTCTGCCCCTTTTAACCTTCCCTGTTTTTGCAAATTAAAAGAAGTTTTCCCATCAGATTCAATTTCTACTTCAAATAAGTAGCGTCTATGCTGGGGAAAAACTCTTCAAGCCGCTCAGAAATGGAGCAGTAAATCAATGGCAGCTTCAGAACAAGTTAGTGATGCTGAGAAACTGAAATGAAGTCATGGCTTGATGGGAAGGTTTTCAGAATGACACACAAGTTGAAACCACGCCTCTTCAGTTCGGATCTCTGGATATTTGTTTGAGAAGCTGATCCTTCCCCGACTGGCTCAGAGAATCAACAAACCTCCACAAGAAGGCAGCGATACGTTGTACTCCGAGACTACCCAATTCAGTAGCTATTTAAGCACACTCCAGATTTTCCAGCACCAGATAAAATCCCACTGACAGCTTGTCGCCATACCCCATATGAAACATTTGCTTACCTGTCTGGTTTTAGATAGGAGTAAAACCCTCCTTCTGCTTATTCATGAGTAATATAATTATGTAGAAACAGAGCACGTGGAAACCAGCTTTTCAGTGCTCTGAGAGCCAGCTTCCAGCCCCAAGAAAACTAAATATTTGGGGCTGAAGGTATACGAGGAGATACACTGTTGGTAATCAGGAGTAAATGAAGCATTAAGAGGAACCAGCTGTTCGGCAAGCAGAACCGCACCACTGCGAGGAGCGAGGCTGCGCCCGAGGCAGCACAAGCTTTTCTCTTCCTTCTTTTCTTTTTTTGGCTCTACCTTGCAGCACTTGCAGGCAAATGAGAGGGGAGAAATGACAAAGGGATTTGAGTCTCGGTTCTGATGGCTCTAGTATTACATGTAGGTTTCCCGGTGGGGAAAGCACTGCAGTGTATTTTAGGTGGTTTTAGGGTAAAAGGACCATTGAACAAAGATTAACCATTGTGGAGCACTAACACTGCGTGAAGAGGCATCATTATATTTGGCAAGTGCTGCTTTCTGTCCACAGCAACCTGTTATTTGTCTTTAGGTATTTATTTTTGTTAAATGAGGGGTACATTTCCATGCAATACATTTTTAAAGTGTTAACTGGGGGAATGGGATATATTTCAGGGGGCACAAGGGCTATTGCCTGGTTTGCCTGTCTCTTTAATACGTACTGCTCATCACTCCATCCTTTGTCACACTGAGGGTCCTTTGGAGTGCTGACACCCTGCCTTTGTAGGTCAGGCAGCAACAGAAACACAGTTTCCTTGAAGTACCTCACTTGGGAGCAGGATATGGAGATGATCCAATTAATCATCTATGATTTCTTGCAAGCACAGTAGAATGAAATCCCAGTGTTCATGCAAAGGAAATCTTCTCCATGGCCATGCTTAATTTTGTTGAATAGTCTCAGTGCTGTCACATCCTGGTGGTTCATGCTCAGGCTTCTCTTGCTCCTAGTCCCATCACTCAATTAATCCTTCTTCCTTACGCCAGCCCTGAAATGTCATCTTCTGCACTGGCTCAACACGTCTGCTTTGTGATTAATCTGCCTTGTGCCTGAGCAATGAGCCCATTTAAAAAGCCTCAGCAGCCTGGGACTTCCTACGAGGTTTTCCATTTCCTTTTCTTATTTGCTGTAGAAAATTGCTGATGGAAGAAAGAAAGAAGTTCCCCTTTTGCTCATGGAAAATACATCAGAAACTGAATGCGGCTTCAAGGAATAGTTGAGGTCCACCTGGCTAAAACAGGAAGGCAGAAGCAAGAAGGGGAAGGTGAGAGTGAGAACATCCGGATTTCGGTCCCAGGATATCCGTGTGATAGACCCAAGTACTGTAACACCTCACCCGCTGTGTTCTTGTTCACCCTGGTGCATGTGGTCCTTGCTGAAAAGGAGGGATAGAGAAAGGGGAGAGAGAATAAGCAGGGATCCATAGAATATTAACTAATGTCAGGTTACTGTCCAGAAACCTGTTTCCTACGTTATCTTCTTCCCTCCCTCCTCGACTTGGGTTATTCTGAGCCGCTCGCACTGATGCCTCACTACAAAGCTCCAATGTCTTCCTGATGAAACAGGGACCAGCAAGTCTGGGTTTCTTCTGGAGTCAGGGGATGCTGGAGCAAGTTCCCGTTCTGCTCAGCCTGTCTCTGTGACCTTGGCAAGTCTCTTCATGTGACTGTTCTTTGTCTGCCAGAGGCCAGTACCGCCTCGCTTCCCCCTGCACTCGGGAGGTGCAGGTGCTCACGTGTGATACAGTGCAATGGAGTTATGTCAAAGTTTTCTGCACTGAAATATTTGGAGGTGACTTAAAAAGCAAATACATAATATTTTTACGGGTGGAAGTGTTTATCACTGTATCACAACAGTATCTCATGACATAACAGTTGTAAAAGCACTTTGAACTTATTTGACAGTAAATGTTTTGTGGCTATTCTCTATCTCTTCCCCTCGTATTTTAAGCTCTCGAACTGTGTCATCATTATTTATTATCCTCTGAGCTCCAGCACGGTGTGCAGAACTGTGCCGGGTAAGAGGGAGAAGGCCGTGCCTCACCCCGGGAGGGATGTGGGGCAGGACGCTGCTCAGGGAGCTCGGGCAGCCCCAGCTGATTTCACATTCCGTGGCAGAATTCAATTTGGCCACCATGTGTGAAGGAAGGGTTCAGGATCAGGTAAAATATAGTAGCTTGCTTTCAAGCATTGTAAATTTTCAGGTGGGCAGAACTGAATGGATTGCCCTTTACCTAAAAATGTAATTTCTTTATCACAGAAGAGTAGCATTTGTAAAGAGCTTTAACCTGGGTAGCCTCTGCGTGCAGCCTCTGACCAGTAACAAAGCAGTGTCTCATGGGCTACGCAGGCAGCAATAAATTCTATATTGACACTGAACAAAATTTAATATCTGCTGCATTTTCCTCTATGTAGGAGGGTATTTACTGCAGGGTAATGTGCTGGCAGTTCTGAATAATTCAAGTAGCCAAAGGCACTTCTAGATACAGGCATCTGTACTTCAGACCTGCATCCCTTTCTCAGATCCTCTTCTTCAGTTCGGGTACCCATCCTTCTCCTCCTTGTGAGGATGTGGTGCACATCTGTTAAATTATGAAACTTTACCATCTTCAGCCTGCGATTAGACTACCTTTGCTTTTACCCCAGAGTGCCAATTAAAAAAGAAGCCCATGTGGTCCTACGAAAGAGCATGAAAGTAAACATGGGAGACTTGTCATGAACTGCTCCCTTTCTGTGTCACCACGCACACCGGGCCTGACTGCTCCTGCGAGTTGAAAGTAATTGAAACAGGTGCTGTATTAATATTTATAAGTCCTCACTAAACCACTGTTTGATCTGCTCATGAGAAATGCTGCATGTGGAGCACTTTCGGTGACCTGGCTCTCAAGTGCCCTCTATTCTCCCGTGCTTCTTGCACACATTATGCATGTTGTCCGTGGAATTTCGTATTATTCATAACTTGCTTTTTATATCTCAAAATGTCTGAAGAGAGATCTCAATGTCCCTTTCCTCCCCAGATCTGGCCAGGGAGCACTGCTTTCTAAAAAGGAGCCTCTGCTCAAGCAAGCTTAAAAATAACAATCAAACAAGCAGGTCTAGAAACGCTGGCAGGCGGCTCGGAGGATGCCCTACCTCCAGCGCGGGCCTGAGCCGGCGGGATTCAGCGCTCCCGGCTCTGCCAGCGCCAGGAGGGAGCAAATGGCATTGCCCCCATGTATTTCTACCATTCTTGGGTTTTTCATGAGTGACATCAGCGGGGAACATTTCTGACCGAAAACAGCCAGGGACAAACCCCTCCACCAGAGTCTCAGCCTTTGCACGGCCGGCAGCTCCCTGCTCCATCTTGATATTCTGCCGGTGTCGCAGGCTGTAAGTACTTGCCAGTTCTTCTCAGCATGTCATTACTGGGCTATTAGCTGCCTGTGAACTGTGTAATTGAGACAGAGCGGATTCTGTGTACACGAGACGTCGCCTCGCATCCTCGCCTTCCCCCGGACCCACTGGCACATGTCCCCCAGCAGCGGCCACGGCCGCCTTGTCCCACAACACTGCTTGTCCGTTGGCACTGGCGTCACGTGGTTTTATTTCTGCAGCTGGGTTGAATGGGCATAAAAACATGAGGATAATGAAAGGTGAATATTGTAATGACTTTTCACATGAATTTGCACCAAATTTTGTGAGGAATGATGGATAACTTTATGAATAGGTTGCAATAAATGATATTCATTGAGGAGGAAAGAGTAGAGCCAGGTGAGCCTTAATTCCACGCCTCTTTTTCACTGAAATGTCAATGATCCAAGTATTTTTATTGCTTTTTTCTGTTGACAGACTCAGAAGCCAGAAGGAACCACTGTGAAGTCTCAGCTGACCTCTCGAGAGCACAGGGACAAAATAATTCCCAGCCAAACCCGCTGTGTATGGAAGGATGTGCCGCAGAACCACAGGGTCTGATCGGAGGTGATCTGCTGTCCTGGAGCACCAGGTGACACTATGGAATGTAAACGCATTGTTTTTTCATTAACAGTTCCAGTAAAAAAATA
This sequence comes from Strix aluco, assembly GCF_031877795.1. NCBI lineage: Eukaryota > Metazoa > Chordata > Aves > Strigiformes > Strigidae > Strix > Strix aluco. Next base: position 955,670 of record NC_133943.1, read on the forward strand.
GAATAAGAATGTGAAGCCTGGGGACAGATGGATGGTAACATTATGAAGCGTTCATTGCAGAGGCTCAGAGTAGCACAGATGTATGACAGTGTCTTGTCTTGGACATATTTTGAGGCCTTTTCCAGCTTATTATTCTGTGACAGTAGGATTCAAGTGTCTAAACACAGGTGTGGCTCCAGCTTACCACATGCAATGATGCCTTCTGGTCAGCCATGTACCAGAAAACAGAGAAAACAGCAGCACTTGCAGAGCAGGGGCGTCCAAATGGTTTAGGCATTTAAATAATTAGGTCTAGGAATTACAGCAGGGAATGACCTGCCAAGGAAGAGCTGGTCAAAGCATTTTTTGTGGAAAAATCCACTGCAGTAGAAATATTATTTTCTGGATATGTTTAATAATTTCCTTTGAAATGCTAGCAATAAAATTAAAAATCCTCATGGAGGAACCGGGAGCATTTCACCAGATGATCAGGTGGGCAATAACCACTCATTTGTGTTGGCGACTTACTTGGTTTCTGGTCCCTTGTTCCACTCCCGTCCCTCAGTGGTGACCCAGGAGGCTCTGGGACTCTGCTCGGGGCGACGCGCAGCCTCACCTCTGCCTGAGCCCCTGCCCGCAGCCGCCGCTGTTTGGGTCCTGCTCGTCCCTTCAGGGCGTCTTCGCTGCACTGACCAGTGCCGCAGGCCCCCCCACCCGTGAAGAGTGAGGCTTCCCACAGCAGCCTGCTGACTCCACTCAGACCAGTGGGAAGGAGAAACTGGTGCCGGTGGTGAGATCTCACTGGTTACACCTCCCAGGAAAGGCACCATTTGAACAAGGGGAAACTTCTGCATGGAAATGCTCGGAGAAGTGAATAAAGGCGTGAGTTTAGCTAAACTGGCACTAAACCCTATTTTGAGTCTCCTAAATGAAGGTAAATTGAGCCAAGGTCCCTTTGATTCTGAAACCACTTTAGAGATTTAATGATTCAGCTAATTGTTTTGCCTGATTGATAATCCATAATGCATTGTGAATTTAAACTCCACAGAGTTCAGGTGTTTTTTTGGCGTGACATTCTGTTTTAGTTCTTTGTACGTAGGGAATCATCACATGGAGGTGGGGAGGCAGAGAGCCAGAGGGAAATCAACCTGCTGCAGGATTTGCAGCAGACCTGGAGTCAAAAGACTTTTCAAATCCATATTGACTCAATATTTTTTTATTGCTCTGAACTGCAGAGAATACCAGAGGGGACTGGCAGCTCGAGGGATTTCATTTATGCTGCCGGTGGTGCCTGCTGAGAGTGAGGTGGGTCAGGTGCCCCCCGCACACAGCCCATAGCCCTGGGGGGGTGAGATCCCCACTGACGATGACCGGGGGGCCATGGCAGAGCGCAGGGGGGTCGGTGGCATGTCCTGCTGCACCCCCACAGCTCGCTGGGCTGCAGGCACAGCTGGACCTGTCGCCGGGAAGGGAGATGTCGCTGCCGAGCTACCCCTGCTTAGCAACAGGACTAAGGCAAAGGCTCGTGCTATTAAACAGCTCACGTTATTATGCTCAAATCCATCATATTTGGAAACACCTGTTTTCTGTCCACTTTTTTTTTTTTTTCTTAAATCTTGGAGGGTTATTTGCTTATCCTAGGGGAGCGTTGTGCTTAAGGGAGCATGGCTTTGTCTGCGCTTGGTTTGCTCTTCGAGGCTTTTGCCTTGTTCTTGTCCGCCTGGTACCGCACACCGTTACCGGCTCAGATCAAATACACCAGAACAGTCTTTGGGATGAAGTGCACTTTTCTCCCACGGATGCCTACTGGCAGCAACAGTAAGAAAGATTTCTTCCTACATAAAACCGAAGTAGAGGTGAGGAGATTTGTTCTGCCAGTGCGGGGATAAACCACGAGAAACTGAGCTCCATCTGCCAGACCCGGCTAGGCAGATCTCCGCCAGCTTTCACATCTGAAAGAGACCAGCAGCATTGCTGCACTATGTGGGCAGGAATGAGCCGGGAAGACATTTCCCAGCATGGGGAGAACAATTCTCTTCCTTTCTCAGGCAGTTTTTTAAGTATTAGCAACCATGGTAACTGGAATAGAAAAGTAACCAGTGTGGCGTGCATTCAGCTTGACACAATTATCTTTGCAGAACAGTCATGTTAAAAATAAACACAACTTGCACCAGATTCCTCAGCTACCCTGCTCTGTGCCACGCGGGAGACCTGCTGGGAGTTTGGTGTAGTCTGGGAGAGTGTGTTGCACACTGAGGCCTGTGCAACTGGTCAGTGTTGATGGCATGTCTGCCCATCGCCACCGTTTCTCTTTGAGCTGCATCTGGGGAAGAAGAGGAAGACCTTGGCGGGGCCCCCTATGTCCACTAGTGTGGAGAATGTGCCAAAGAGGGAGAGGGCTCGGGGGTGGATGTGCCCTTCCCCAGTTAGGAGGCATCAGCATCCGGGGGGTGGTGGGGCCGCAGAAGCCTCCTCGTGCCCGGGGGGAGGTAGGGAGCTGTGTGTTTAGGGCTGTTTTGTGGCAGCACAAGCTTGGTCGAAGTTAAACCCAACATAATGAAGGCTGTGGGCATGGTTTCATCCATTTTAGCACTGCAGCTGTAGCTCTGCAGTCCAACATGTGCACAGGGTATCTTGCTAGTAAGCTCTGTGCGGACGGAACTACTCCGTGATCTTTCTTTTAATGGTTATTTCTGATTTTATTTCATTCTTATGTTATTTAGAGAAATCCTGAATGTTCACTGAATTTATTGGTACACCAATACATTTGCCTAAGCATGGCTACTTTTCCACTCAAGATAGCTTTTGAAGAAGGTAGGTAGTGTTTTAGCAGGAATTACTATCTTTAATACGGCATATGGATTGCCATGCTAAAACGTCTGGAATCAATGTTTGCTCTTATAACTGTTGGCCTAGATTAGTAATAATTCAGATTTGACTGATAAGAGCGCATTATCCATTGACAGTAGAGCAAACCTTAGATAGCAGGGGTCTTGCTTTGGAAATCCTGGGTAAGATCAGTTGAGGGTGCACAGGTTGTAAGCCATGTGTTAAAATAATTGCTAGAAACAAAAGGATTTGGATACCTCATTTTGTCAATGAACATACTGTGATTTAAAACTCAGAATAGTTTGGATTTGACATCTCTGCCTCACATCAGTATATACTCTATAAGAGATGGCAGAATGTGGGGGAAAAATCATTATCAAATTAGTCCTGTTTGAAATCAGCCATTCATCATTAGTTTGTGCATTTCAAACCGCATTCACACTCCGTGTTGGGCATGTGATATAAGCCCAAGGTGCTTTTCTCATTTGTAACGTTGTGAATTCGTTGTGAATTCCTCCTCCATCTTCAGCACATGAGTAGGATTGAAAAGAGCCACGTCAAATACTCCTCCAGTTTTGTTTGCAAGCCCAGCACATTGGGCTGCTGTGCTTTGTCAGGAATAGGTCACTGATGACTTCACGGTGGCAAATATTTCAGAACTCAAAATAGCACAACTCAAACTGCTGCTAAGATGCTGTGGTCTTATTACCAAACCCCTAGAAGAAGTTCCCTGCATTTGCACCAAAGCGGGTGAGGACGTCCCGACTGACTGCAGAGGGATGGAGGGAAGTGTTCCTTCTGCACCACATCGCTCCTCGTCAGAGCGGCAATTAAATCATCAAGTGAAAGCATGTGGAAAGAAAATTTGAGTATAGGAAGTATAGAAATTTTTTCCCCTCTCTTTTTCAGTGTTGTGGAAATCAAGGGAAGGGTATAGGTTGCAAGCTCTTAACCACTAAAGATTTTTGCCAGAGTAATTTCTGCAGATGTCTTACATTCCATATATAGATCTTGAGTCTATGCTTTTAATGGACTTACAAATGTACAATAACCCCAGATGACTGTTACTTCATTGCTTGGCTATACAGATAAGAGGAATGCTTTCTTTTGATTGAGATCTTAAATCAATTGTTCCTTTACCCAGTGTCTGGTGGTTATTATCCAAGGAGAAGATAAAGTTCAGATGGTAAATTGTTAATATTGTAAGAAAAATGTCTGCTGCGTCCCGCTTAAAGTTTCCTGTCTAGATGAAATACATTCTCCTATAATATTTAAGATTGTGTGCAATCCATCAGAGTACATATTTGATCGGCGCCCTGTTCACTTGCTGTGTCACTGCACCGTCAGGTTGTTCAGGGTGGTTCTGCAAACCCTGCCCGCACTCCGTGCTCAGCAGCGGCGGGGAGCAGAGCCCCGGTCCCGCCGCTCCCCTGCCTGGGCCAACGCTTCTCCTGGGCGAGGGATGAGCTGCTGGAAAGCTGGGCAAGACCCCGAGCAGCTGATTGGGAAAGGAGCGAGCTGTGCCACGGCAGAGCCCCTTGTCCTGCACCAAAACACCGGGGACTGTGCTGCTGCCAGCACGGAGCTGGAAGAAAGTCCGAAGGGGTCACTTGCTTCACGCTTGCCCATGGCTGCCATTTCCCATTGGCGACACACGGAGGTGGAGGATTGCAGGAGCTGTCTGCAGCTCAGCCCCCAGGCAGGGAGGCTGTGGGATGGAGCAGCGGGGCCTCCTGCCAGGGCCATGCCTGCCGAGGACTTGCCTCAGGAGAGAGCGTCTTGCGCTGCGTCACGTCATGAGCCAGCGCCGACGTTGGGCAGCACAGTGCAGGCACCAGGCAGATGAGCAGCCAGAGGATAATCCTGTGTGTTCGGTTCATTTCCTACAGCCTCTCCCCTGGCGTCATGCACTTTGCCGTGTTGCACTCCGGGATGGCTGCTGGACCGCCGGGCCGATGGCTCTTGAGGCACCAGCACTTTGAAAGCGGAGTCCTTAAAATGCTTTCTGGGATTATTCATTGCCTTTACAAGTTCCATGAATACAGTAATAAATAAAACCCATTTGGATGTTCTTCCTTTATATCTTTATACCCATGTTACCAAAGATACCAAATTTCCTCTCAAGCACTCAAAATACATAGTCTCACATTTGCTTCCCAAATGAGCAACAACTGTAATTCTTCATCTACTCATCTCTGATTTAGTTTGGGTCGTAATATTTCATACCAATTTGCTATTGAATTTTCACCTTGTGTCACTGAGAGAAATAGTTCTGTTATTTTCTAATCGTGACTCATGTGGCACCTTATGAACTTTAACTAGTCTCAGGGTCATTCTCATTGACAAATTGCTGTAGGCCGCTCAAGTAATTATTCGTCCTTGGGAAGATGTATATCCTTTATTGAAGGTATCCTAAGAATAAAACAATCTCACTATTAAAATGTCTGTTCTATCACTAGAAGATTAAATACTTATCCTTTTCACCAGTTCATGCTAGTCCTTGAGAAGCAGAGATCTGGCAAAAAGTACTAAAATTACTCCATGAAAGGTTGGCTGTTAGAGGAGGTAGATCATTAATACGTACGTATGTAACTAATTCTGATACATTTCTATTTGCATTTCATTTTTGTGTTTTAGATCTGACAGTGATCACCAAGGAAACTAAAAAACGCTGGTGGCTTTTCACATCTCCACCAAAGCTGAGGTAGGTGCTCCTGGCTGGAGGCAGTGTGCTTTGCTTGGGTCAAGGACAAGACGCATCAGGTGGTCCCAGGTAATGGTTCTCCCACTTGTCTCTCTTGGGTTTAAAGCCAACTCAAGCCCCCACTGCCATCTCTGACCACTGCTGTTGAAAGGTGACCTCCACCACAACTAACTTGGAGGCAGCCCAGGAACCCCAATGTCTTTTCCTGGCCAAGAGACAGGCACAGGTACAGACAGTATCTAGCAAATGGGACTCTGGTCCAGCTGGTACCTTCGGGTGCTGCCACAGCAAATGTATACAGAAGTTGATAGCTAAACTCTGCTGATTTATTTGTGCTCCTACGTGCTAAGTCTGAGCCCACACAGATATGGCTGTGTCCTCTGTTTCGATAAACAGCTAGAGCAAGGGAGGAATGTGTCCGCTAAGATAAGAGCTCCGTGAATTAAAGCAAACCCTAGTTCCATCAAAATCAATAGGAAAACTGAAGGAAAGCTCACAAACCAGGATTTGACCCCAAATTTGGTAAGGAAGCAACAAAGAATGAGGAAACTCTGCCTTAGCAGACCCCGGTTACTACAGCCAGAGCCCAACTCCATGGCGAGCTTAGACCTATGTGTACAGGGCCGGATCCTTCCCCTCACGTGCTCCTGTTGGTTCAGATTCCAGGACCTGACATAAAACAGAAACCCACTTCCCACACTGCCCTCTCAAACCCACTTTATTTCCAGTCTCCTTAACCCAGAATTTGTGGCAGTGTCGGCTGCTGCTGTTGTGACAGATGCTGAAAGAGGCTGGCAATATTTTTGGTGCTAAAAGCTGTAATTCTTTGTTGACAAACTGTTAAAGAAAAGATTTACTGTTATGGGGCTGTTTCCCCTCAGGGTCACTTTCTTGAGGAAATAACTCTGGCTCTGTCAGCTGAGGATCTGTGGGGGCACAGCACCAGGGCACAGGCAGACAGCAGGGCCCTCGGGGAAGGACAGTGTCCTGCGTGCTCACGCAAGTAATTCCAAGTAGCAGCTTGTCCAGATATGAATATCTATTCACACTGAGTTCCTTTTTGGTTTTCCTGCACTAATGCGATTCTGCTCTAAGTCTGGTTCTTGCTGAGAGGTAAAGTAGAGGACCATGAGCAGGTCCCAGTGAGGCAGACGGGGAGGGAGCTCTGACCGGCACGGGTGGGAGTGCAGCCAGCTCCTCCTCCTCCTCTTCCTCCAGCCCAGCGGGATGAGGCAGCTGGAGATGCCTCCTCCATCAGCCCCAGTGAGATGTGATCAGGACGGGCCGTAGGGTTTGTTCAGGGCTGCTGTCTCCATGGGCTTGGTAGCCGAGGAGCAATGCTCTGGCCCATGCCTGGGCTGACCCTACAAGCTGCCTCTCCCGACAGCCCCGCTCCTCCTTAAGGTGAGGGCTCTGGTCTGGGGAGGGGACAATTCTCTGCAGTTCAAAGGATCTCGAGTGTATCCGCGCACTTACATTTTTTTCTGCACTGGTGTTGTCAGGAACGGTTTCATCAACTTTCCTCCTGCTGAAAGGCAACAGCCCCACTCCAGGACTTGTTTTTCCTACACAGCTTGGCTAACAATTTTGTACCTGTAGCTGTAAGCACCTGTGTCCCTCAGTCTGTCTCTGCCTGAGGTCTCCTCATTTGTCTTCCACAGAAGCAAAGGGTGACTTTCCCCACTGGTCTGGCTGACGTGCCCATGATGAACTGCACGTGTTTAATGTGCAGCCAGAGCGAACTTCTGAGCTAGTGCCACTTCATGGACATCGTGATGATGTCCTATTGCATGCCCCCTCTCCTCCAAGCAGTCTCTTTTTTTCTATTTTTATTTTTTAGTGTATTACTTGGAGAGCTTATACTGCACAGTTTGTGCTTTTCTTGCTTCGGGAATAAATAGATGATAGTTGTCAATCTAGGGCATCTCACCAACATTGAATGAAATGTCTTTTTTTCTTCAAAGACACTTTGGGGGTTTTAAATGATCTTTTTGACTGGTAGCAGAAATCATGGAGCTATGCAGCTCCATTAAAGGCTTTGCAAATATTCAACTACAATAAGTGTCTCCTGCCTCTACCGCATTCCTGATTTTCTTCTATTGACAGGAATCAATAGTAGCATATATGAGGAAACAGATAAATATATCTCTAGCTAACGAGAGGTAAATGGCTCTTCAGAGCAAGTTGGCCTCACAAATTTCCACTTGTCTCTGCATTTTCTTATTTTTTGGATAAATATTCAGCTATGCTTGTTATCCCACTCACCTTGAATGTATCTGAAATCTCCAACCTCTCTTCAATGTGTTTTCAGCATTTTGCAATGTCAGATGTTGCTTCCAGCTGTAAGAGAAATTATCTTTTATACTTCTTTAAAGTAAAAGCAATTTAGAGCATTTACATCTGCAGAAACAGTAGCTCCTTGTGGAGTCCAACACCCAAGAGGTGCTTGTTTTTATACATTATTGGACGATATCAAAGGCAGCATTGTAGGGTAGTTAATGATTGCCTTTTCATGTCAGTTTTTAAATTTTTGTGTAGTGTCTTTATTATTCATACCAATCTGTCTTTTAGATCATCTTCCATAGACACTCCAGATTAAATTTTCTTCATTATCATTATAGAACTAGATGAATAAGTGGCACATCTGTTCATGAAGTGGTTTATTATCTATTCTGATGAGGTTTTGGATGAATAGCGGAATGACTTAAATATGGAGCAGAGAAATGCATACAGGTTTATGCATAATCTTAAATTCATAACCAGTAGTGCTAACTTGAGGAATTTGATTTTATACGGAAGAGGTAATTATTAATTAATGATCTGGGCCAATTTATCACGAGGGCCAACTTAATGAAGGGACAAGATGAGACAGAAAACAAACCTGCATGTGAAATAGCACTAATGAAGACCCACGCATTGTTTAACTGGTTCTCATTCCCTCACTGCAAAGGAAAACTCTATAAATATTTTATAAACACACCATTCTAGCCATGTAAAACCAGATTGAACCAATAAATCTATTTATCCAGAAGTTATTTCCTAATTTCTTACAGCTGCATCATTTACAAAGGAGGACGCTGATCATTTGTCTATCAAAGAGACAAAAAGGCTAAATTTTCCACACCCATATGGTCGTGGCGGTTTCCATGCACGCTCCCAAATTGCCAAGCACCCACGATCCCATTCGCCTTCGGGTCTGGTTGTCCCACAGGGAGACAGAGCCCAGGAGAGACACGGCAGCCAAGGTTTTCCAGCTGCAGGTCAGGCTCCTTTTAGAGGGACTATTTTTCTCTTCCACACCTCTACTGTTGCTTGAAGTCCTGGAGGAAGATGCCCCGGTCCCAGCTGGGTGCCAAGGTGGGAAGGCAGCGGAGGGAAAACTGGAATCTGGGTAAAAAGCTCTGCTCCACTTGGCTGCACTGAGCACTGTTTGTTGCCCAAAATGTTTGATGAGGTGCTTTATTGCCCCTCTGCAGATGAGGTACAATGAAGCATCAGATTCTTACATGATCTTTATATGTTTATTCTGGGGTTGTGAAATGTAAGTGGGTCGTATGTAAAATATGAGTCCATGTCAGACGGAAGAGTTGCATCTTGAGCTCCAAGTGACAAATCACTCGAGCTGCAGGAGCTGTCACGGTATGCAAGGTTGCCAGGAACAATCAATGAAATTATAGCCTTGTACTACATGGTTGTTTATGTGCTATTATGGAAATAAGGTACCATCAAAACTGTTGAAAAAACTTGAGGATTACAGTATGCACAATTTGGGGATATGACAGCAACATTTAATCATGTTATTCTGACAGGTTCTGTTTTAAAAAAAATAAAAATCACAAACTTCTACTGTTGTTGCCTTAATATAGCTGAAAGGGTAGCAATTAATGTTATTTGTCAGCTGTTACGGAAGAACAAATCTGGAATAATGTACAGTGTCTCAGAAAGCTGAAATCCCCAGAGCAGCTCAGGTAATACAACAAACACAAGGATGCTCGTTATTAATACGGCTTCTGCCAAGCACAGGTGTCCATCAGGTAAGTAATTCTCCTGGATTTCCATGGAAATTCTACATGAAAGAAGAACATGGCAGGCAAGGGGCACCGTACCGCGCTCCGTGCTGGGCTGCCCCACGGCCGGAGCGCTGCGGCACGACGCCGGCCCCGCTCCGGCTCTGGAGTTCTCATTTAACAGAGAAAAAATTGTTCACCTAATCCCACTTGCTGTCTAGAGCTATGTGGAAATATTTAACTTCTGTCTGAAAATACATAAGGAAAGTTAATTTAATATATCATTTCAAGAACAGATCATTTTACACTCAAAACTCTCTGCTGTTAATAAGGCATTAAGAGCTTCATTTTGGGCTTGAGCTCAGATCTGGGAGAGCAGAGGCATTCCCAGCCTCCAGGTGCAGGCCTGGGGAATCTCTCAATTACAACATGTTAGTATTTCTAGAAAATCATGTTAATTGAATAAGTGTATTTTCAAAAATAATGCAGAGAAAGCATTTTGCCCCAAAACTGTACTCGCTCCACACCGTTGCCTATGTTTTTTCTGAGATGCTTTGCTTATTTATTTTCCAGATTTTGCAAGAGAAAAGGTCTTTCCTATGGCTTTCATGAAGAGGTATGGTTTAAACCTAAATTGCTGTTGTAGTAATTTAAAATATTTTTTAAAAAGTTTCATACAGATTATCTTTAGACCATTGTTTTTGTGATCCGTCACACTGGCAGATACTGTACTGAACATTTTTGTCTACTTCTGAAGATAGTATCAATCACCTCTGTTCTTGACAAGCCCTAAGGAAAAGAACATTTATCAGCATCTATTAGAACAGTCTAAAAAAAATTCTAGAAATGACATTTTATAGAGAGAGTATGATCTGGTTGGAAAATAGCAGAAGCTTGATGCTTTCCCTCAAAAATCCTGCGCTGTCTCCTTATATAGTTGCTGTCATCACAGCATCCACACGCCTCACTCCTCTTATTTTAGGAGATCCTTTTTATATATTTTCACGTCAACCCCATGGGGGAAGATTCCAAAATGGGAGAGCATGGCACCAAACCTACGCTCAGCATTGAGCCTACAATTTTCTGTTGGCTCCTGCCCCTAAATCCCCAGAGCCAAGCGTTAGGCAGCGCCCGATGCAGGGATGTGAGGGGACGGTGTCCAGCGGGGGGTAACACCCACTGACACGCCTCACACCACAACAAGGCAGACGACTGTTTCTCCAAATTTGCCTTTCTCCAAATTATAATTCCCCAGCGTGGCACGGTAAAGGCCAACAAGAGTGGATGGGTTCCTTCTGCTGCCCCTTCAGGGCAGGGCAAGCACTGAGCCTGCACCTCGTCGTCCTGGGGAGCTTCTGCAGCCCCGAGAAAGTAGCCAAGGGGGGGTCCTGCCTGGCACAGGCCATGCTCCTCCCTTTGAAGCCCGCCCAGGCACGGGCACGCTTCTTTCCAGCAGACACAGCATTTGCCCGAGAACTCTCCAAAACTTTATATGCTTCAATTTGACACCACATACATTTAGCTATAATAGTAAAATCAGTGGGACCATTAAAGCAGATTATGCACTAATAATTATGCAAATATTCCTTCAGTGAAACTATAAAAATCTCATGAAGATTTAGCACATGGCTATTACAAGGAGAGAAATATGTGGAAAATGAAAATGAAGATCATCATTAACTTTAAGGAGTTAGGGGAATTTTTTGGCTATCATTTAAATACATGATTTGGGATGCCTTTGCAGGTTTAACCTGGGGGAGATGATTAGTTATAACAGTGCTAAAATACAGCTGCAGGATGAAAATTTGGGCTGCCTGGAGAAATGATTGCTGTAAAACAGAGCTCACCTGTTTTGTCCTTTTAGAAGGAACTTAAATATAGTATTAGGGCATTTATAAAAAGCAGGATAACATTTGTATTCCTATCAGGTGGAGCTAAAGGGAATATCCATTTTCCTGTTTCAGGGCATAGATTAGTGGCTGGAAGAAATTACCAAGGGGTTTGACCACTTCCCCCTCCAGTGCCCTTGTTTTCAGCTCTGGGTGGAAGAGCAGAGACTCGCTGTGGCTCCGGGTGCAGAACAAAGCGAGTAACTTGCTGCCCCACAAGCCATAGCAGCCTGTTATTTCACTATGGTTGAGGTTATGAAATGATATAATATTTGATGAAGAGACCACCCAAAGGAGCAGATTCAGTTTAATTAATTGAAGCTGGGTTCAGCATCCAGGTAACACTTGGTACTTAATTAACTTCAGACATGCAGGAACCACAGGAAGTGTAGATACCACAGTGACAGGCGTGTCTTCAAAGCTGATGGGTCTATCCTGATTGATAGGAAAAAAAAAAAAAGGGTGGGTTTTTTTTTGTTGTGGTGCTTAAGTATTAGCTTGGGCATGTTGAAGTCAGAAACCTGAAGTGCATTTTACTCGTTGGCCCCGGCGTGGTCCCTGGTACTGACCCAGCTTCTGCCACGCCGGCGCTGAGGAGCCTGCAAGGCTTTGGGAGGGGGTGCCCAGGGTGGTGTGAGCAATCTGCTTCTCCAGGGTGCTTTGGCTGTCCTGTCAGTCCACGGAGACCAACAGGAGAGGGGAGGACGCTACAGATGTGGCCAAGGGCATTGCTAAAAATTTAAAGTGTTTGAAGAGCTGTCACTCCTCTCCACGTCAGGTCCCCGTCGCACAGGGTACGCAGCCGCAGTAACAACGGCCCGGTACACCAGGGAAGAGAAGGAAATGTTCTCGCTCGTGTTTTGTTTGCTGGGGAGGCATATTGTACAGCTGCAATTAAACTGCCAGTTTTTAGTTCTGCATTGTTAGCTGAATTTATTTCTCATCCATAGTGCTGGAAAAATAAACATGCTTGTGAGTTAGAGATAAGTACTAATGCTGCAGTGCAGCGCAGGGCATGACAAGCAGCATGAAGCAGTAGCAGAGGTAAGGAGTTGGAGAATGGTTTCTGCGCAGTGTGGTTTGCCCTAGCCATAAAGGGAGGTATTAGATATGGCATGAAGATGTGAGTGATTAAAAATATATGAAATTATGAGGGAAAATCTTCAGTCTTTTGTGTTGGCTAAAAGCTGCAAAAATGCATGAAAAGGCTGGTGAGGACTGGAATGACTTCTGTAGATAATTAGATCAATATATTAGATTTGTGGACAGTTTAAGGAGCTAAATTGTAATGTAGTGACAAACGTGGCAGTAGCTGTGTGGGATAATTGCAGTGAGAAGAACAGCCCTAAGCAGGAGACAAGGCTGGAGGGAAAGGTGGCGACGTTAGGGCAGAGGGAAAAGTAGGGCTGAAGGTATCTGCATTTTAGGGAGGTAGAGCTTGTTGCTGCTGCAGTCAGGGACAGGTTTTCCCTTAAATAACAATTTTACCATGAAAGAAGAGAGGGCTCTTGGGTTTGGCTTTGGTTTAGGTTTTTCTTCTGCTGGTTTTTGGTTGAGTTTTTTTTTGTTTGGTTGGTTTTTGTTTTGTTTTCTTCCTACAAGTATGGGCACCAGTGACAATTCAAAGCTTAACTCGCAGGGGCTGTGGGACAGGCTGTGTGAGGTTTAATTGCCCAAAAGAATGGCAGAAGGATCCCACCACCATCCTCCCTCCCCAGCTTCCCCTTCCCGGCAGCCTGGGCGAGGCACTCACGGCCAGGCCTCTGGGTTGAAAGGCTGGGCGGACCCATCCAGGCTAATACTGCTGTTAATTGAGGGATTATTAGAGCGGAGACATATTTTTAATCCTTCTGGTGCTGCATGTGTGGGCATTGACCTTCCCTGTCACCCCTCCCAGGCTGTACGTCACAGTCTAACTGTGTAATTCAGCAGCCTGGCAGCCCAACTGCACTAAGTGTTGCCAACCACGTTGCCGTTATTATTATTATTACTACAAAGCTTCAGCCTTGCTGCACCCTCTGTATCCGCTGCCCTTTTGCCTAAAGCCATGCTATTTCAGCCCATGATCTCTGCAGCTCTCACAGGTTTAGATTGGATTAATTCATTAATGCAAAAGGCCAGGGAGAGATCTGGTGGCAACTGGAAAAAGGATGTTCTCTCTCACATGGCTCTGTCCCGCCTGGTTTCCCTACCCACATGCCACAGGTTGCCTGAGCACTTTTTACACCTATTTCCATCTGTCCGTCTATAGATCGTGCACCCTCAAGAGCACAACATAAGCAAAATTCCGTGGTTGTTCACAACGCTCACAATAAGACAGAGAGTGTCTTATGGCAAAGGAAAGACGAGGGTCAGATGTGATGGTCCTAATGAATAATTATAAATAGATCAAGACCTGTTCTTTTGGGCTAATGATGAAAATAAAAGCTCATAGCTACATGAGTAGCGCCGTTTATTTTAGCACTGGTAATATCACTAAACTACATACTATTCCCAATACATTATGTTAAAATTACACATATTAGATGTCTTTATTGGATTGTAAAAAATAATTAGAGTCGCTTAATAACAACTTCAAGTAACACAGGCAAGATCATAGAGAAAGCTGAAATTACATTTTCGATACGTGTCTGGGAGCGCCTGCACCCTGTCAGATGTCCTGGAAAGGGATGGTGCCACCGCAGGCTGCTCATGTAACTTGGGGGTTAACGTCTGTGACTAAATAAAAAAGAAGGAAACTGCAGATTTATCTTTGGAGGTACAGCCAAGGTCATTGCTGCCGCTGCCGCTGCGTACAGCCCATTACACACTTGGAGTCCTTTAGCTGTGGCTGCTCAGGTGTTGTTGTAGCTTGTCTTCATTTTACCTCAACTCATAAAAGAGGGAATAAGGAGTGGGGGGAGCAAAGTTAATAATGACATTCGAGTCAGACGAACTGGAGTCACTCCGGTTCCGTGCAGAGGGACTAGGGGGTTCAGGGAGCCCCTGGCATTTAGGGTGGTGGCAGAGCACAGCTTGGGGGACGGGGGCTCCCTTCCCCCCCAGCTCCCTTCCCTCCCCGCCCCGCCAGAGCATCTCCCTCCCTGACAGCATCTCCCTCCCTGAGGGTCCTCGGGAGACCCCAGACCTCCCCGGGTCAGCACAACACTGTCGATACCCGACGCTCCGACCTCCAGGATTTCAGGATTGCGGATGAGGCCCAGGACGTCAGAGCAAACGCAGCGATGTTGCGTTCAGTTGTGTTCAGCAGCTCAGCAAGTCCATACGCTAAAATATGTTTACGTTGAAATGCGCTAAATAATTTTTGACAGCCCAGGACTGTCTGAAGCTCGCAGAGCTCTGTAAATACCTCCCAGGCGGTTCAAGGGGTTAAATCCCAAGCAGAGTTTCTTCCCGCGTTCCTTCTGCTGGCCCAGCTCTATTTCATGGGTAAATGGACATTCGCAGGAATCGCAGGGATCGGCTTCCCAGTTCCGTCAGCACTAAATCTTGAAATCAGGGGATGTTTTACTTCAGTAAAGACTAAATAAAATCTGATAAAGGGCTTTAGATTTAGCAGCCTGGTGCAGCACAGGCACACCTCACTGGGAACTGGATAAGATGAGATGGTTTTAGTGCTCCCTGGCTCCTGTTTACTGTGATCTCTGGGGCAAAATAATCCTGATAGCTGTGCCTCACTTTCTCCTCCCATAAAATGGGCATAATAATAAAAATACATCTGGAAAGATGCAAAATTTATGCCATAGAGAGGGTGTTTACAGTATTAACGTTTTTAGTGATTTTTAACAAGTCTCTGATGAAACCATTTTTCTCAAGCTTTTCTTTGGGAGGCAGCTAATTTGCATGCAGTTCAATTGCTTCAAGTTTTGTTTGTCTTGCTGTGCTTTAAAAATCCTGAGCATTTTGGGATAATTTGTCAGCCATTAGTGATATTTTTGTCATCGCAGTCCTGCTTCGTGACTCAGTATTGCACCAACAATCCCGTTGCAGAGCAGGATGCATTCGCAGCCGGTGACGAGTGCGCGGCTCCTCTTCCTGCTAAGCTCAGTGGACGTTTTCTCGTTAATTTAAACAGGGGTAGGAGAAGGTTTTTATCAGAATGTCACCAACTGCTTAGCAGTTCAGCTGCCCATGCTTCATCACGGCGGGGAGTTTGCAGGGCAGGGTTTGTAATTTAATTTTTATGTTTCAGGTGGAGAAGAAAAACTAACGTTTGTGTTTGGAGAAAGCCTCGAGCCGAGTGATGTTGAGATGGAGTTACCGGGGCTCGTACTGCTGACTGGGGTGCTGCACCCTCGTGGCAATAGAAAAGGCCCAAGGCCAGGGGTCTCTACTTGGAGGGATCCCCCCACACTGCTCCCCCTCACCCAGCGCTGTGCCGGGGCACGCTGCACCTCCTGAGGCTCGGCCAGCTGTGCTGTGGGGGAAGGACGGAGGGGGTTTGTGGTTAAAAGAGCTCAGCAGGTCTCGGGTAGTCTGTGCTTCGGTTCCTCATGTGGCTTGAAGTGAGTCATTTGGACCCAACAGAGCCCTGCTCGGGGTGCCCAGCACAGCGCACCCGGACCCGGAGGGGACCTGAGCTCTTGGAGGGCTCGGCAGGGATAAACGTGAACCATGTCAAGCTGTGGTGCTCCAGATGCAGCGGTGACATCCTCACCCAGCGCCCCTCGTGCTGGGCAGGGTGTTACCCCTGATAATTCAGTTTCAGAGGGATGTGTGCAGTGCCCTTCCCTGTCTGTCCTAGGCAGCGTTTAAGAAATAAATACCAGAGTTCGTACAGGCATCAGTGCTCATTAACCACATGGCTCAAAGGATATGAGGTGCCCTGTGTCAGTACTTTCCTTCAGATAAAAAAATGACTTTTTGAAAAAAAAATCCCATTTCCTTTGAATGTGTCATGGCTTTGTTTTCCAGCCACAACATGCAGGCGTGCTCAAAGGCTTGCCCAGTGCTGCAGCCCAGCTGGGCTGTGAAAGGGCTGTTTCAGGCTCACTGGTGCCTCCAAACACATCATTTTCCCACAAAGACATGCATGGGAATTATTGTTTCTATGCTGAGAGTTTCTCCTCCTTCTGAGAAGAAAATGCACACTGGACTCAATGCTGTAAGTGTCAGGACTCAATGCTGTAAGTGTCACCTGGACTTGCCATCTCGAGAGGAGTTTACAAAAGCCGGGTATCCATCAGCACGCAGATAAAGTGCCCTCTTGGCTCCCAGCTAGATGAGTTTTGTCCTTCCCTTTGGAGGACCATGGCTTCAGTGTTCAGCAATGTGGAGCAAATTATACCCAGATTCCAGGGTTAAATCTGTGCCAAGCACTTCAATGAAGCCGGTCGCAAGGTTGATAGTTTTGGTGTCATTCACAAAGGTCTCACCCCTTGGGCACCTCTCGGACCAAGGGGAAGCTCCTCTCCTCTCACGCCATTGTCTGTGACTCTTCCACAGCCCTGGCTCTCACTCCTCCAGCTGAAGGGCTGCTCTCATCTCCCACCTTGCATTATTTCTGTTCCTGGTTTGCTCCCCATCTTGCAGTCCTCCACCCTGTCTCTCCCTAAATGGATCTGCCTTTCCTCTGGCGAGCTCTCCCCCTCCAAGACAACAAGCCAGGTTGGAAGATGCCTCTGGAGGTCATCCGGCCCAGCCTCCCCCTCACGGCAGATGAATTTCCCCTCCGGTTTCACACCCACCTCCAAGAACATCTGAGCTGCTGCTTTGTCATTCTCCCCTCAGCCGTACCAATATTGCTCCCAGAGACCAGGTGGCAGCAGGAGGGCTGGTTTTTTAATATACACAGCGTTCTCTCTCAGGTTGGGAATGGACTTGATTGAAATCACAATCAGGTCCTGCCTCCCTTAATTTGGAGCTACCAAATTGCAAATCCCAGGTGTTTTTTTCATTTGTTAAAATTCTGCTAAGCTGATGGAGTCTCTCTCTCTCATGTTGTGGTTAAACAAGGAATGGGTGGATGAAGTATGTAGCATAACATTTATGCCTAAAGTCTACCAAATTTTTTTGGTTTTCCATTAACCTATAATGGCTTATGAATATTCATATCTGGGCTTGAAAATAAAGGGCAGAGTGGCCAAGAAGTGAGACTTCAATGCCAGTGGTGAAGACAAGATTTATATTTTAGGAATTGTTCTCCTCTTTCAGACCTGATTTCAATTCATCCCACCACACTTCTCTACAAGAGGTATTCTGCTTTTAATATTTAAAATTAAATGTTTGCAGAGTGTGCAAAAGGTGCTGAGCTGCCTGATCAGAGACAAGCAGAGCTCAGGCACCCACACTTCAACTCATCAGCGTGTCGGCTCTGCGGGGACGGGGACCACCCCCTCAGCCCGCAGCCCCAGCGCTGGTGCTGCACCAGCCCTGTACCCCTGATCTCATCACCTGCTCTAAAAATGAGTCTGAAGTGCCTTTGAGAGCTACAGTCTGGTCTGGTTTTTAAACAGTATCCTTGAACTCAACCCTTAGAGTTTGCCAAATTCAGACATACTTTTGTTCAGATTTAGATTTCTAATCTACAATTTTGATTTTTTTAATTATTTTTTTTTTTTTATGTCTTATGTTACAGAAAACTCTGTCTTGAAATTCAACTTCTGTTTCATATTTCTGATCTAGGAGTGGGATATAAACTGATCACAGTGGAGGTGATGTGTGCCATCAGGACAAAGTGCCCTCACTGGACAAAGAGCCTCCTCCATCCCTGCAGCTCCCTGTGCTGGGGCTGGAAGAGGGACCAGGGAAGAAACACCGGGATGATCATGGACGTCTTCAGGGCTTCGAGGCAGAATTCCTTATTTAGTCCATGGGCTGTGCGGCTCCCCCCATGACGGGCAGTGTCCCCTTCCTCTGAGCAAGTGCACACGAGGGGCTTGGCCCGGGTCACACACACACAATGCCAAATGCCTTTTTTTTGTCTTTGGTTGATTTTTATTTATCAATAAAACAATACTACAAAACATGGGAAACATCTGCATTAAATACAGATCTGCTGTTACTTTGCCAGTTTTTAACCTGCTGTATTTACAGAGTTCTCCCCTACAGACTTTTGGACAGCCAGAGCCTGAGGGGCTGGAGGACGGGGCAGCCCAGCTCCTCGGCACTCCGCAGCAGCAACGGGAGTGAAAAGTTGAGCATGACGTGAGTATCTATCTGCTGCTTTCTGCTCTCGCACGAGACAACCTCATTGTCTCAGTTCCCTGCAGTAGGTCTCCTCTTTGCCCTGCCCCGGGTGCAGCAGGGAGCAGCTGCTGCTGCAGGCTGGAGGGTGCAGGGGTCTGTGTCCCACCTGAGTGGAAAAGAACTTCCTTCTCCACCAGATACACTGAGCAAGCTGCTGAGCTCCTCATTTCCTCTGGTTTTGGGGCACTGTACTAATTTATTCCCATTCCTGTCAAGCCCACGATGACTCGCACAGTCACGCCTCGCCCTGCCCGAACATGCTGAGATCAGCGGCAGAGAGGGCAACACAGGTACTAACCACCACCCTCCCCATCCAGACCTGCTCCTCCACATACCGAGTGCCTGCACAGTTTGTCATTTGGGGGGGTCAGGGATTACAGGTGGGGAGAGGCGTCCCCTCCTCTGACAAGGGTTTGGACCAGTGATGAGTTACGGCTGTCCTTCCCACCACCTTCCAGGCACAGACCCAGCCTGGGGCTGCTCACCCTGGGGCTGCTCACCAGCTAGAATGACTGTAACTCCATCAGTGAGAAAAAGAAATATACATATCTGTATATATATATATATTTTTCTATATATAAGCTCCTTTAATTACACAGTTGTAAGGCGGATTACAATTATTTTCTGATATCACCTGGTATCAAAGGGAATCTGTCCTACTTTCCATGCACACCATACAATGCTGTGTAGGGAAGGTAATTAAGTCTTCAGTAATTATCGTACAGGTACTCTAACCTGAACATCGATTGCTCTTTCACACCTGCGGTGACATGAAAAGAAGACAAGATAGTACTCAGAAGTGCTAGGAATAGCAAAATTTAGCTTCCTGTCCTAGAAAACCCATGGGAAGCGGCAGAGCTGAGTGCCTGCTCGGGACAGAGGTGTGACCTCCCGGAGAGAGGACCCTGCCACCGCCCCAGAGACCTCAGCTGCTTCCGATGCGTCCTCCTCCTGTGCAGACTGGGACGACTGGGAGAGACGGGGAGTGAGAGCAAACTCCAGGCAGGGGCCAAGTGGGGGGAGACGGACCCTGAGCCCGGGCTGGGTCGGACCAATGACTCTGGACGTTTCTCCTCCTGCTTGCTGGAATTTGTCTTTGCCTTGGCAGTCAGCAAAGAAGAGCAAGTTGGGTTTTTCTCTCAACGTGTAAGGGAACAAGGACAATATTCCATAATGGTTCAGCTTTTCTTAAGATTTGTCATTAGGGCGCTGGCCAGAGCCTTGCTAATTGGCACTGGGCTGAGCAGCACGGCGTGCGCTCGCACAGGAGGGCTGTCTGCTCACACCCCGTCCCCGAGACCCCGCAGTCACGACGCTTCTGTAACGGGGCACGGTTGTGGAACGCAGCTTCTCAAGAACTGCCACAACATTGCCTAAGACAAAATGTTTGATCATAATTAAATAAAAGTTGAAAGAAGTGCAAGAACAGGTAGAGTGCTACTGCTCTGCCTGGGGTCTCCTCAGCCGCCAAAGGACAGCAAATCATTTTTACAAAACAAACTTTGATCCTGAATTGATTCCTTTCATTTTTGTCTTTATTTGTCTGCCCAGGCAATGGAAACAGTCTGGGACATCTAACTACACCTCCCAAAAGCTCGGGAAGTCTTAAAGGCCTTTTTTCCTGGGACAGATGAGTACGCTCGTCCTCAGGGGGCTCAGCCAAGCTGTGCTGCCAGCTCTGACAGGTGTCTGCCTCCCCCAAGCCCCACTTAAACCCCAGGGCATGTCTTAAATCGAGAGATGCGAGCAAGTAGAGCAGCTTAAAATATTTTCAGCAAAACGTGCTGTTTTGAAAAAGCCACAGTGTATTATGAAGGCAGGTAGATGTCGGAAGGAGCGGGGCTGTCTTTTAACAACAGGTGCTCAGGTTTGTGCGCAGTGGCTGGGCTTGCCAGGGCTCGCAGAGAGCCCACCCCCGCCTGCTGTGGGGTGAAAGGGGTGGCCAGGACAGGGGAACAGGTTGTCAGCAGGTCCACAGAAATAAGATTATTCAGGAATGCACAGCGAGTCTGGGAAACAGGCCTGGATGGAAAAAAAATGTGTGGAACAGGGACATGCTGAAATGTGCAAAAATGCATACATTGCCATTCTAAACGTGAAGGATTCCAACTTTTGTTCTCACAAGTTCTCATCTTTCAGTTTAAAACTGACCTAACTCAAAACAAAAAAAGAGCAAAAATGGGTGTAATAAATCATTATTAATTTCTTTTTTGTTTGAAGTGAAACATTTCTTTCATTTCGGGTTAGATGAAATGGTATTTGTAGTTTCACATTAAAAAAATTTTTAAAAAAGAAAATAAAAGCTTCAATTTTCTGTTTATTCCAAACGGTCATTTAAAAAAAAAAAAAAAATTGGTCAGCAAAGTCAAAATCCATTAGTCACCAAGATCTTGTCCACGTACAAGTGCCGCAGCTCCACAGACACCTGGAGTCCAGATGTTTGCAGTTACTGGTTCACCTACAGCAATTTCGACATGTGCCTTTAGGATAAAACAGCGTCCCCAGAGACGTAACCCGTGTCATTTCTGATACAAAACTGGCGACAGCAGCATTGGTGCTTGTTCCATTTGTCGAAGAGGAGTGTGCTATCGTGTGAGCTGACCTTCATCGCCCCCCGCCCCGCAGAGGACGAGCCTGCTGCTCATCCAGCGAGCGGGTGATGAACCCGGGTTTCAAATCCTGAGCAAACAGGCAGGTAACCAGGGCTCCGGACCAGCGGGCTGGTTTAGAAACAGCAGCAGAACCGTCTCCTCATGTCACCCCACCTCCATGGCTCCGGACCAGGGGTCGTTAATGTGGGAGAAGCTCGCGGCGGTGGCGGTTTGGGGATGGCAGGGCCCTGCTGCTGGCTCTGCAGGCACTGGCCTGCTGTCACCAAGGCAGACGGTCACCGTTGCTCCCAAGTCATCTGCCGGGACGGGAATCGCCTCCTCCTCTGGCTCGTGGCTCCTCCAGCGCGGGCGTTCACAGGCTGCCAGCGGCGGAGCGGGTGCAGCAAGCTGTGCCGGGCAGAGCGCGGCGAGCACTGCGCCTCGCCAGCTGAGGGGATGGAGCTTCCAGACACGCTTTGCTTTCCATATGCTTGTGCAGACACTGCAGCAGCCAAATCCCTGCTGGGGTGAAGCACCATATGGGGGCAGCTCTGCAAAGACGGGATCTCTCCCCTTTTCCCACAAGGGGCCGTTGGAAAGGGCTTCCTCTGAAGAACAGCCAAGTACCACAGATTAAAAATAATAATTAAAAAAAACCACCCCAGGTTACTCAGCCCAAGTGAGCAATTGCCTGGTTTTCTGGCTTTTTCAGAGCCAGCTTGCCTACAGCGAGGCTCCCCGGCGCGAGCCGTGTTGGTGTGTCTGCGCGGCTGGGAGAGCGACGCGAGCCGGGCCGCCCTGCGCGGCGATGGCAGTGGGCCCAAGCCCTGACTGCCCCCAGGCAGCCATGCAGAAGGGAAGAAGGGGTGATAATAAACCCAAATTATGAGTCTGTCATTGCCAGAACGGCACTGCTGGGGGAGAGATGGCAAACAGCTTCCTCCTGCCCCCCCGCAGCCTTTCTTACTTTTTGCAGCAGCCACTGGAGGGACGTAAAGCCTCGCAGTGGGCACCATCTGCGGACCCTGGGAGCTGCCTGGGAGGGATGATGTGGGGACCAGCACAGCTGGCTCCTCTCCTTGTCCAGGAGAGACGTCCCACCCTTCCCTCTGCATGCTCCTCCTCCTCCTGCTGTGCCCTGCGCTTCCTCCATTTGTGACTCAGCCACTGGCTGTAGCGAAGCCATCCCTTGCCAAGGCGTCTTTAAAATGAGAGAGGATGAAAGTATTTCAAAGCATTCTTGGAAATACTCTGGCAGGTGAGCCCTGATGCAATGGTGGCTTTTCCAGAAGTATGTTCAAATCACGGCACCAGAAAATCTCTGTTCAAGACAGGGCGGCAGAAGAATCTCACCCTGTGACCATTGAACTGTTATTTTTCAGCCTAACCCAGAAATAAATGAGGAAAAAAAAAACCCACCACCTTCAAGGGAGAGCAAACCCCAGCCTGCAGGGAACTGGTTAACATGAACTGATGCCAAACCACAGTGGGAGGAAAGCATGGATGTACCTACCTATACATTTATGTGTGTGTATATATGACAGTTGAAGGATACCAACTTATTTATTCTTGTCTGTGCTCTTACAGTGGATATGCACCGATTTATTTGCACGGCAAGACACAAATTAGCTGCAGTTTTCAGCCGCCCAATGCCACGACACCAATAGCTGCACTTTTCACCAGCGTATTGTGTAACACTAACCTGCACGTGGAAACAATTAGCATGGAGTGGCTCTCTCCATTTATCACCATCCCAAACAGAAGGTCATCTCTTCCGCCAGCAGCGATGCTGGAGCAGAAGGCAATAGCAACACCTTCATTTGCCACCTCCCAGCCTCTATAAATAGGCATTTTTTTGGCAATTGGCCCACAGCTACCTGGCAGGTGCCATTGCACAAATGACTCCACGCAGGTCACAGCTATGACTTGTTTGTTTTTTTTTCCAACATCTCTCTTTCTTTCATGCTGTTATTTGTACCAGGGAAATACAGCAGGCTAAAAGCTACATTTTTTTTTTTTTTTTTTTACATACCACAGTAGAAACAGTTACCGAGTTATATTTGTCAGAGTCACAGTAGTTTATGCATATTTGCTATTCACAGACTGCAGAATATTGCCAATAACCTCACTGGTGGGGACTGACAACACGGAGATACATGCATTCATGTGAGACCATAATCAATGATGTCTATACTGTATTAAGCACATTCATTTTTTTAAACACCTTCCAGTAAAATCAATTCCTTTAAATTTGTAGATAAAACTTTTTTTTTTTCCACAATTACGCACAAAATAACCTGTAAACAATTTGACATTACACTTATGTACAAGTGAACCACATTGGAAAGTAGAGAGGTAATTCAGTGGGTGCCACTTAATCTACATCAATGTGCAACAGACTGACTCAGCCTCAGCAAAGTCATTAAGTGCTTGTATGAGGTCCGAAAATGTAACATGAGCAAGGCCCCGAAGAGATCACAAAGTCACCAAACCCCCCTCTAAATCCTGTGTTGGCTGGGAAAATATTGCACTGGCAGCACTCGCTCCTCTAAGGCGGGAACGTCTGTCCGGACCCAAGTGCCCGGGCGGAGCATGTCCTGCAAACACGGGGAAGGGGCCGCCCCCCCTCGCTGCCCCCGTACCTCGGGGCCAGGGCGGACGCGGGAAGGGACGTCGGGGAAGATCCTCCCCCGCCGCTGAAGTCCAACAATTCCCACCCAACCAGCTGGGCCTTGCCATCCTTCTGCTTCGCGTCGGTAGGTTTTGTCTGTTTAATTCTGAATTCTGTTTTTTCATGTTTGCTATAGTTTAAAATCTGTAATATCATACTTATAAACTGATTTTTTAGCTAAGTGATATCGATGCCAAGAAAAATAAAGAATGTCTTTTTATAATATAAATAATTTAAAAGTGCTTTTTTGTTCTTTTTCTATTAATCTACAAAACCCCGTTGGGGCATAAGCTATCCATAAGACTGGACAATTATTTTGTACCATGATATACATGGGGCCTTATGCATAAAGTACTCTGAAAATCAAGTCCACGTGCATACTCGCAATGGTGGAAAGGGCTTCAGGGCAGGGTAAGACATTGGAAAGTTTCCTCCAGCCTTTCTGGGGCTAGGAGAGCAGTGTGAGATACGGCTGAAGGTGTCGGTTACATTATGGTCATTGCCAATAAAAATCAACCTTGTTTTCTCCTTCAGCCCACGGCTTTGCAAAGAAAATTAATAAATGGACTCACAAAACTAGAATTAAACCCCAAAACGTTCTCCAGAGTGCTGTGAAGCCTCTATTCGGTGTGTGCAGATTATTTAGGGGAAAAAAAAAAAATTGGTCCCCATGGGTCTATGTAAACTCAAATGTTCTCCCTTTGTCTCCCCCTGATGCTTTGAGTCCTGCTCAAGTGTCTGTCTTGAGGCGTTTGGCCCCTTGGAAAACATATTTCTGGCCACGAGAGGCGTAAAGGCCAGCAGGGATCCGTGTAGCTGTGATGGGAGCTGAGCTGAGCCCAGCTGAGCTGAGCCCAGGCAGCAGCCACACTCGTGGCCAGGACAGTGTCCGGGGCCCCACGTGCACCCACAGCTGTGGAGGGCTCTGTCACCCCCCGGCCAGGTCCTCGTCCCGTACATACAGCTGTCACGCTCCTCCAGCCCCGTGTCCTACGCAAAGGTTAAGCAAGGCTGAACAGACCCTGATAATTAAAGCCTGGCTGGCAAGGCCATCACCGAACGACCAGACCTGTTTGCCACACGTGGAAGTGATGAACACTGTGAGCAACCTAAGTGGATTTGGATTTTATTACAGCTTAATGGCTTCCTCTCATCCCCACTGAGGCCGGTGCCCATTTTTCTTGAGGTGTTTTAGGAGAGTCTCAGTCCCACTGAAGTCAATGTAAGTTTTCAAATTAGTTTCAACAGAACTTATATTTGGTCTTTGTTATGCGTGGAAAGTAGCTCAAAGCGCAATTTCCTCCCCAGATATTTTAGAAAGAATAAAGTCCTCTGTTAACCGAGTTTCATTTTGGTTTGCCACCGATAAGTGACCAAAAATGTCCTAGGGACAGACACGGGTTCTCTCGCTGAAACAAAATAGAATTGAGCTGAATATTTTTAAAGCTCAAAGCCCAGCTACCTTTTAGACAATCTGTTCTTCCCATTCCACATCCCCCCGCTGCACTGCAGCCATCTCCCTTCTCTCCCTCGTTGCCTCGCGTCGGCAGGTGAGCAGAGGGGGGCTGCAGCCCCCCCCCTCCCCTCCAGCCCCAGGCAGAAGCCGAGGAGGGGGGAAGGTGCCTGACGTGCTGAGCACCAGCCACATTTCCCTGCTTCTGCCGAGACGGGGGGCTGGTCTGAGGGGCTGTTTGGATGCCCACCTATTGCAGGAATTTCTCCTGCCCCTTCTAACAGCGAGTGGTGCCACGTCCTGTGGACGGGGGGAACAACCTGGCCCAAAGGGCCTCTCACCCCGAGGCGCATGGATACATCTGTGTATGGGTATGTACTTCTGTATGGGTATAGATGTATATGCATGTGTGCGTGACATTATTTTGGGGAAAAGCTCTTCCATAGTTAACACATCACCCTCCTGTGCTAAGAAAAATCACCATTTTGGTGCCTGTACAGACCCCACCAGCGGGAGAAGGTTCGGTCGCTCTTTCCCGACCCACTGCCACCTGCAGGTGAACTACAGGGCCGTCGTGGCTCAGTGGTTTTAATTACCCTGATGCCTGTCTCTCCCTGGCCAAGGTTCCTCCACCCTCTGCCCACAGGCAGGGTCCCATGCCTGGTGGTGGTCCCATGCCCGGTGGTAGCCCTGTGGCCACCTGACAGTGGCAGAACAAGGTGCCCGAAGCGTGGCTCTTTGGTGGGGTGCGGTTCTTGCCATGGGGCACTGGGGGTCCAGAGAGCAGCAGTGAGGCAAGGAGGGAGAGGAAGAGCATTTAGGCTAACACCCCACAGGGAGGGTGGGCAGCTCCCCCACCATTGCCCAGGGGCTCCTCTGCCACAGAGGCCGCGGCATCTCGAGCCTGACAGCCAGTCTTGAGAGCAAAAAGCTGTGCAGCACAGCCCCCGAGTCCCTGTTAAACCAAACCACCCTGTACAACAATTGCAATGTGACATTGGAGCAGAACTGGGCCCCTGCAGCTGTGCAGCAGGAGGTGCTGTGAACACCCACGAGCGTGCACGCACACGCCTGGGTGCCCGCTCCCCGCCCTACACCGTCCCGACCAGCAACGAGCATTGTGCTTCCCAGCAGGCTTGGCCTGCCCGTGACTACTGAAGTTCTGCAGTTTAAGACCTTTTTTTTTGTGTAGCACTGGAGAATAATCACCATTTCATCTAAAACTGAAGACGTGAAGGCCACATAAATCAAGCCCATTCGGGCGCATTTCATTTGGTCTAATTTTTCTACAGTTATTAATCATCGTGCAATCCTGTGCACCCTGAACGTCACTCTGGGAACACGCACGCACACACACACACACCCAGCGCCTGTTCTCCCACTCTGTCACACGTATTTTATAGCCCAAATATTTGTGATATTAAAAAGAGGCAGGGAATGATCTGGAGTGGTGGGAAGGACAAAGTTTTAGCTGCAGTCTGCTGCTGAGGAAGAGGGGTGATCCATCCCAAACTGCACACTCCGCTGGAAATCCCAAGGCAGGGCCCTATTTGTTCCCCGGTTTTGTTCACTGGGTGCCAGAGCTGGGAGGCAAGATGCAGGAAATATTGAGTGGGAAAAGAAGAATGTTAGAAATGAACAAACAAATAACTAAGAGCAGCCAAATCTGTGGATCTTGTGCAAAATGTTGATTTCCATGTGAAATATGAGCAGAGAAGCGGAGGTTCTGCCCAACTACCATGCCCGCACTCGAGTGTGAGTGAACGTCTTAAAACCTGAATTGGTTCTAGAGCCTGATCCCAAGAAGTGCTGAGTTTTCTCCCTGAGCTCAGCTTTCCCCAGATCAGACCCTCTATTTCACAGCCCTCGCTCCACATTGCTGACACCGCATGTTCACCCTAAGAAACAGCACCTTCTTGTGTGTAAAACCTCAGCAGAGATGACACCGAGCTGCCGCATCCCAGCCCTGTTCTCCAAAGGCTGGCAGGGGTACGGCTGGGAGGGTTTTTCTCCCTCCCTACAGCCAGCTCACACTTAGGGATCGCTCCAGACAAGCATCGCTTCCTTTCTTGCTGGTAAAATTTTTCACCCTCACCAATGAACACCCATGTAAGGTCTGCAGCTGAGCGCTGGGTATGAATCTCTGCCTGTGTCCTCGTGCAGACCCAACGGTTCTTCTGGCAGAACACAAACGCCCCGGGCAGGTGCGTGGGCGCAGGGGAGCCCTGCGAGCACCAAGGTACCACCTCGCCGAAATGGCACGACGATCAGACGAAATAATCTGTGCGTACTTGACATCAACTTCCGCAGCAGTCTCAGACTTAAGAGGGGGGCAGCCCTGGAACCTGCAGGACGCTAAGTAAGTCAGGATCAAATACTTTGTGTTACCAGCACTATCACTTCCCATATTTTTTTATATATATATATATAAAATCTCCTTCTTCCTGTGCCTTTAGAAAACAAATAATTTATCTCAAATACTCCAGCTGGTTTGTTCCCAGCTATGGCCAAGATAGGTTGGCTGGAGCGATTCATTTTTCCGTCACTCCGTGGCTCGCCCGCCCCGGCAGCCCGAGCTCACCCCTGAGCCCAGCCCCGCTGAGCCCAGCCTAGCCCCACGTGTACCTGCTCCAGGTTTTGCTGGCCCTACGCCTTGGACACCTGCTAACACCCAGCTCCTGGGCGCTCCCCGCTCCGGGCTGCTGTGCTCACGCCTCGCCTGGCAAGGACAACTTGTTGCACCCCACAGCCCCATTTCCCTCCCCGGGGGCTGTGGGCCCCCCGCTCTGATTGGTGCAGGACTGGCCTGTTTGCTTCTGCGCTGGCCAGGATGTGGTGCCCGCTGGCCCTGCCAGCCGGGGCCAAACGCTCCTGGCACAGGCGAGCCCGCAGAGCTCAGCCATCCTCGGCATGGCCACACCGCCCGCCGCTGCACCCGGCTCCCGAAGAATCCCTACAGCTTCCAACCGGGACCATCACGCCTTGAACCCACCGGCACCGGGAAGCCTCGAGAAACACGACAAGAGGTGTGGGGAGGACACGGAGGGAACAAGATCTTCAAAAACAAACAGAATATTTTGCTGACGGTTACAAAGACCCACACGCTGTTCCCTGGGCTCCACTGAAATGGATTTACAGTGTCTCAGAGAAGGGGGGAGAGAGAGGGAGCAGGGAGAGGGACAGTGAGACGGGTTTTCTACTGTTCAACCCTCAAAGACCTGAAGAAGAAACAGAACATCCACAGACTGCTAAAAAATGCTCTTTTCTGAGAAAGTGCAGTTATAAGGAGAGAGCCAGAAAATCTTTAAGCAATATATATTGATATATATATACATATATATATACACAGAGATATATATATACACACATATATATATATGCACATATATATATACACATGCTTAAGGTAAACTGTCATGGCATAGCTTGTTTCTTTGAGCGGGGTGCATCCCTCCAAACAAACGCACTACAGGGAGAACGCAGAAGGCATGCAGCCCACGGACACCCCGGGCACCGCCTGCTCCCGCGCCAGCTTCCCGCTGGCACCGGCAGCAGCCGCATGCCAGCAGCTCTTGGGGTCGGTCTGGTTGTGCCCTTAAGGTACTCAGCTTGTGTAAGACTCAAGAGTTTACAAATAAAAGCGTTTGTCATTGTGCTTCCACCACTGGAAAAATATTGTTACCCTATAACTATAAATATTAGGGTGAAATAGGCAAATTAGGCAGTACTATAGAGATGGATTTTTTTTTTTTTGTGACCTAACAAATAATTATTATCGGGAATTATTTTCATATCACTTAGAATCTTGCTCTAACGGTAATAAGGTGTGTGCTTTCCCCACCCTGAGCCTATAGGTGGTACTTCCGCAGCAGTTCGGATTGCCAGGGATGTTTCCTTTCTGGAAACCTGTCTGGGATTTTGATCTTGAGGAAATCCTGGATACATTTTTCTAGCTCCTCCTCAATGGAGAGCTTCTCCTTCACTGCTTTTTTCTTGCTGGAGTTGGACTCCCGGGAGCCGGAGGTGAGAGTCCGGAGCAGGTCGCTCTTCCTCCGGATCTCGGACTGCTGCAGCAGCTGCACCGGCCCCTTCTTGGCCGGCCGGTCCAGAGTCTGTATGTTGGGCTGGCGGGTAACGGGGCCGCAGATGACGGTCTCCTGGGGGGAGCTGGCCTCTGACTGGCTGTCGCAGCTCGACGTCGACAGCTCGTTGCACGACGTGCCGCTCTCTCCCTCCTTGTCGCCTTTGCCGTTCTTGCAGCAGCAGTCGCAATGGGATGAGGACCACCGGGAGGGTTCACCTGCAAGGGGAACAAACGAGAGTGCCCCAGGGTTACCGACAGCTCTGAGGCCCCCCCGCCCGCACCCAGAAACAGGCTCCTTGCCCACCGCCGAGACCCGTGAGAGCTGGGAGGGAGGAAAGCACCTGGCACAGCAGGAGCTTTCCTGAATGTCACCACGAACTGCCAGCAAAATCTCCACCCAGTCTCGAGGAGAGGCTGATTCCCATTAATGCTGGATCTTCTTCATCTGCTCCCCTTGCATGTGTTGCTCAGACACCCAATGTGCATCTGAAAGTTTTCTGAGCTCCTCGGTGGGGAACAGTCACGAGGACCCAGTCAGGGGTTTAACCAGAGCGACCAACCATTGCCTCAGCAGCCCCAGCAGCTTTCCCAGCTTGTAATGATTCACCGCTACTTCATCCACCCACCAACCCAAGGCCAAACCCTGAGCAGATCACATGGGGCTTTATGAAGTCTGGACAGGAGGGAATAAAACTTGTTTGAACAGGAAGGGTCTGTCTGTGCTGGTGGGTGAAGGAATCAGGCTGTACCTGAGATGGCTGCAGGGACCAAGGGGTCTCACCGGGGAATGCCAGGCTGCTCCGATCCCATCGAACGCTCCCGGCCTCACCATTCTTCTGCCTTTACAAGGACAGGGTCAAATACGCTGTTAAGTCCAACCTATCTCATTTTTTCCCTGTTTGCCATGTTCAGGTTAAAACCAACAACCTGAGGATGCTGCTATGACCCTTCTCCGTGCACTTATGCACAACCTCAGAGTCCTACCCCTTGTTAGCAACGCACATAACAAACCAGCACAGGCA
Source organism: Strix aluco (assembly GCF_031877795.1). Taxonomy (NCBI): domain Eukaryota; kingdom Metazoa; phylum Chordata; class Aves; order Strigiformes; family Strigidae; genus Strix; species Strix aluco. The sequence goes on from NC_133943.1 coordinate 986,087, forward strand.
AACACCCTGCCACGGGCTCTGCCCAAGGACAGAGCCGTGCAAGCCACGTGGCATGGCCGGCAGCTCTCCCGTGCAGTGGAGATGGAATTCCAGCCCCGCTGCAGGGTCAGGCACCATCACCGCTCCGCAGAGGCATTGCGGTGGCTCCGTGGCATTTCCCTGCAGCCCCATGGCAAGCTGGCTTGCAGCAATCCCCGCCCTGCCCCCGGGGAGAAACGGGACGATGCCAGGCTGGGAGCCAGCCCACCGGTGAGTCCTTCAGCAGAGGGGCTCCTCCAGCGTGGCTCCCCCGTCTCCTCCCAGCACGACATGCGTGGGATCACTCCATGGTGTGAGGGGCTGCAGCAAATTAAACGTGGGAGGTGAACGGCAGAGGCATGTGCACAAAAAGCAAAACACACAGATCCTGGCTACGGGCAGCTTGCCCTGATATTTCTCTGGATCTTAAGAGGTAAAATCTTGGCAATCACAATGAAATTCAGTGTTAGGGGTTTGGGTCTGGCCCCCAGCTCATGGCGAGCGAGCAGGGGGCTGTGGAGGCACGACAGCATGGGCAGCATCCCGGCATGACACTGCCACGGGGCACACGGCCTGGCATCACACGCCTTCCTCACCGCGGGAAACAAAGCAAAACAAAACATGCTCCTCATGCCTAAAACAAAATGTTCAGACAATGCTGGTCTCACTGCTCAGAAGAATGTTCCTTATTATGCTAGTCTGTCATCATCGCGGTTCTTATACTGTCATTTGATTAAATATGGCTATTTGTTCTTTTCTGAAGTAAGAAGTCAAACATTCAGGGGACCATTGGCTACTTAGCTCAATAAACATCACTCCCACAACAAAAAGGACAGATACAGCCCATTATAAAATCGAGAACTGGGTACCAGAAGGTGCCTGGATTCCCCAGCCTCCAAGGAATAGCGCTTGGGAAACTGTCTTTTCCGTTGCTGACAGCTATAGCACCCCTAATTTCTCCAGACACTCTATTCTCAGCTTCAGCTGTAAGAGGGTGCAGGCAGTGCCGGCAGCCTCCAGCCCCCTCCGGCTGCCCAGGCCCTGAACCCTGCAGACAAGTCATGTCACCTCAGGGGCAGCCTCCCCATGCAGGGGGGTTTGGTCCCACACAAACCAGAGGCTTTGGGGAAACACGGTCCTTCCTTTGCATAACCCACCGGTGATGGGAACCCCTTCATTTATTTCCTGATTCATGTAGCGCATGGCTCGAGTTTTTGTTTTTCAGCTGGAGACCTGCCCAAACGCAGTAATCCATGACGAAGGGGAAGAGCTGGCATTGAGAACAACTGTTCCCTGACCAAACCACTGCAATAATCATGGATTTAAATGTCATTTGGAAGCATCCATCTTCCCACTAAAAAGTAATTATCATTTCCAACTCATGCAGATTGGTAACATCATCCAGATCAAGAAAAGCATACATAATTCAGCTTTGCAAGTTCAGACTAGCAAAACAGCCCCTGGTCTCACCCGTGAAAACCAGGCCCCCGTAGCCAGTGATGTCCCCCGGCACTTGTGGCGCTTGTGATGGTGGTGTAAGGGCAGGAGGAGGGAACGGGGAGGGGGAAGAGCCAGGTCAGTTGGCCCAGGGTTCCTGCAGAGCTCCTGCACGGCGGCGGGGGGGTGAGGCCGATGGGGAATCTCTTCCTCACACCAGGGTCCAAGGTGGCCGTTTGCTGCCACCGCTCCAGAAACAGGTCCCCATCAAAAAAAAGGGACCAAAAAAAAAGAAAAATAAAAAACCCCACGTTGCTGCCAATTTCAAACCCCCAGGCCTTGGGAGCAGACCCTGGCAGAATGGGGTTTGCAAGCTCATGGTAGCAAAATGTTAAAGAGCTGCACTGCTGATAGCCACTGCCCTGCTCGCCCATTCCTCCGCCTTTCTCACAACCATAAGCACGATGCATATCATTTACAGAAACTGGTGGGAAAACAGGAGTCAGGAAGCCTCTCCTCACCTCTTCCTTCCTCTGCCTTGTCAATGATGAAGGAGTCTCTCAGTCTGTGGAGCTGTGTGGCTAAATTTATTTTATAGACTTGCTTCAAGACCTGTTCTGTATCTTGTCTGAAAGAAGTCAATAGTGGCTAAATGGAAATTTTTTAATAATTTGCTCAGCTTTGGCAAAGGCATTACCACTGAGCCTTTGTAAAACCCTGATCACACGTGCTCCTGAAAAACACATCCATGAGCCCTATTGATCTGCAGCTCCTCATTGCAGCAGACGTTCCAGTTCGGTGAGGGGTTTCCTGCGCTGTGGCTGCTGAGGGCTCCCTGCAAGGGCCGCCTCGGCGCCTCTGCCCTTCCCACACACAGAACTGGTTATTCCCACTGGAAAGGCAAAAATTAACCCAGTGGAAGGGAACTGGTGAGGGTGTTTCTGGCTGGTGGGAACACAGCGACGCCGGGAGGGGAGTGCATCCCTGTCACGGCTCTCCTGGCCGGCAGGAGGGCAGCTCCTGCTCTCCTTTTCTGTTTGCTCTGCAGTCGCCTGTAATTACTTTTTCTCTTCTCATCTTCCCCGTGCTGCCTGCGTGCATTTAAGGGTGGCAGTGAATCCTAATGGAGGAAACATGTTTGGCAAGCACCACTGCTGCCAGCAGCCCTTTCATGAGGTGTTTTCCCTCCTCGGACACCAGGCTCCCTCCCGCCACGGCCCTGGGGAACAGCGGGGCTGAGCTCCCAGCCAGCAGCGCTGGCGATGTTCTCCTGCTCCAGCACCAGGATGACACGCTCCTGCTGCTTCCCCACCCCATGCTGGACCGAATGAAGTCTGAAAAACGGTGAAAAATGAGTTGAGAGGGAAAAGGTAACAGCTCAGGTCAGTTCCCATTAGCACACCGTGCAACCTCCTCCTCCATCCCACCGCTGGCTCTCAGCATGGCAGTTTTCGGCACCTCCCTCATAATTTCTAAGCAAATTCCTAGGGACATTCAGGCAAAGCCCATCCCCATCCCATAGCAGCCAGAGAGCCCATGAAGCCCAGATGAAAGCGCTGCACTCCCCCAGCCAAGGAACAAAACTCCAGCACGTGCCTCAAGTGCCCAAACAGCCCCAACACCGAACATCCGACACCAAATACCCAACACCACATCTGAGACCACTGCAGTGGCACAGGACGTTGCTGCCATCACCTCAGGAAACTTTGCAACCCTGAGCTAATGTTCGGCACACGCTTGGGTCGCAGACACCTCCTCACAGCTGTGACTTCATAGCTGTGGGGAAAAAAAGGGGTTCAGTCCCCCATGCCCCCGGCAGAGGGGATGGACCCTGCTCAGGGATGGCTGCACAGGCAGAGGAGCCAGCAGCTGCCATCAGGCACATCTAGAGTATATACTTCATTACCACCAAACAAGCCTGTTATACCTTAATTAAGACCTAATAGATGCTAATTTCACTTAATGAATATTCACCAACGATGGGCATACCATGGGTGAACTGGGAGGCAGAAATTCATCCATTCATGAGGCAGACAGCAAAAACCTGGGTGCTGGCATGAGCTGCAGGGTTTGGAGAGGTTCTCCGGGCAGAGACCTCCCGCCGGCACCAGTGCTCAGCGAGCTGGGCTGGGTGGGCTCACTAGGAGGGGGCTTGGCAGGAGAGCTAGTGGCCAGCGCAGATGCTCCAGGTGTGCAGAGCATCTTGGCGGCGGCTGCAGGCTGAGATCTCCAAACAGCCCTGGAAAAAGGCAGAGCCCGGCCGGGAGAGCGAAAACCAGCCGGGTCCTCTGGGCAACCCCAGCAACTGCTCCACTCCGCTGAAAAAGGGGGGGCAAAGGTGAACAGATTTCTTTCTGATAAATACATTCTTGACACCTTTAAATGGTGGGGAAGGCTGTTTGCACAGTTAAACACACTCTCAAAAACCACCCGGCCAGCCTGGCTTCCAGCCTCCCTGCCAGCCCTGCCCTCACTGGCCCCGGCCCAGCGTCACGCAGCCAGAACCCCAGCGGGTGTGTGGGCTGTGGGCATCGCCAGCCGTGGGCTTCTACTTTGAGCTACAAAATGAGCTTAAGTTTTATGCTGAAAAGACCTTGATATAATCATTACAAGAACAACATATCAGGCTAGCCAGAGCAGTACATTAAGAAAATCTAAAGAGAGAGGGAACGCTACAGAGAAAATTGAATTGCCCTTTAGCATTTAATGAGGTAGGGGAAAAAATAATTTTCATTAGGCTATCATCAGATACCAGAGGAAGAAAAAAAAGAAAAGTTCCAGTATTAAGCAATAATAGATGAAAAATACATCTGTGCCAACCAGGATCAAAGTAATTACCATGCTAGGAAGTTGGCTCTGTTAGTTAAAACAGTACTCTAAAATTATCTGATGTCAAGTCAAGCAAGCTGAGCTCCACTTTGTTGCAGGTGCACAACAAAAAGTGTGGGCACAGCTGCCTAATTTACTGCTTCGCGAAGTCCTTTGCCTGATTTTGACTCAGTCAGGCGCGGGCTGTGGAAACCTCTGCTTCCCGCACGCTTTGACAAACAACTCCAGACATGGGCTCAGCGAGATGGCTTCTGTCACCTCCTTGGGAGCCAGAGGGTGCCAGGGGGTGCCAGAGGCAGACTTGCCAAAACCCAGTGAACAGCCTCAATCCAAAGCCAGCTATCAGTCACATGAACTCTCCAGCGAAGTGAACTTACTGCAGGATACACTCCTTCTGCCCATAGAGTTTCAGAGCCTATGCGGTAAGGAAATACAACAGCAAAATTCTAACAAGGAAGGGAGGTTGGAGATGCTAGACACATCATACAAGATCTAATTTCATCATTTTAAGTAACTAAATTACTCTCTGTATTACATCAATTAGTTGAAATCAAAGTGAGGGAAAACGATCGGTCGGTCAGACAGAGAGACAGGGACCAGGCTCGGGAATTACAGATAATGGCATGCACGGCTGCAACGCAGCCTGTTAGAAATAAAAACCTCAACAGCATCATCAGCAAGGAAAAAGCCCTTTGGGAGTCGGGGAAAGGGGCAGCAGGTTGCAGAGCTGGGCTACCAGCAGCACGGCGAATGTGAGAGGGAGCTGCTGTGCGTTAGCCGGGGAGCCACTGCAGGGCAGGTCAATGGCAAAGGGGGATGTGAAAGAGCTCAGGACTTAGAGAAAAAAATTCACTGCTGTTTGCCTCAGACTGATTTTATTTTTTTTCTAGCAGCGTTCAACCAAAATGCTTCAGCCACTCCCTACCAAAGGAAAATAATACATTGTTTAGCTATTTAAAAAACCCCTCACTTTTAAAAGATGTTTTGGAGCATGGAAAGGGGGATGGGGGACAAAGGGCTACTGATTCCAGGCTGTGCCATGTGCCACCTCCATGTAACCCCCCCACATCTGGGTGTAATTAGAAGCTGCTGACAAACCTGAGGTTGCATCAGAACTGTAACGAAATGAGCAGAGCTCAGCGCCCTTCACACCTTCCATGCGCACACATGAGACATTCCTTTGCTGGATACAACGAGTTTTCAACAGCAAGAACCACGCGGGGTCAAGGCGACCGCGGCGTTCGAACCGCAAACCCTCCCGCTGACCTCGGCCGGGCGGGAGCAGGGTCGGCCGCGGCTTGAGGCTCGGGGCCACATCAGCTCCTCCAGACTGGGAGCACGGTTTTCAACAGTCGTGTGTGTCGTGGAGCGACCACACGGAAAAGGAAATCAATAAAGCTCTACTGAAAAAATGCAGGCTGGTGCTAACTAAAAGCAAGGGCTGCACACTGAACTGAAATCAATTAAAAAATAAGAACTACCACAGCCATTAAAAAGAAGAGCTGAGGCAAGTCATTCATCCCCGTGCCAGCACACCATTGGTGCTCTTCAGGTGTTTTTCCCAGCATTTCCCAGATGACTTTTAAATTCACCCAGCTATTCACTTCTTGCGATTTTGGGGGAGAAGTTAGTAACTTCCAGCCTAGAGTCCCCACGCCAACACCCTTGCAAGGCTGCTGCTGGCTGCGCCGGGACTCGCCCAGGTTTCAGTGAGTTTGGGTCTGGGTCGGCAGAGAACCTCTGCTCCCCACGGGAAGCCACCAGCTTTGGGCGTGCAGGGACGCGCGGCTGGTGGGGATCCTGTCACGTCCCGTCTCTCACAGATCCGCACGGTTCCCCGCACTGTAAATCGGCCCAGTTGCATTGCCACATGGGGTTGGGCCTCCTCATCCCGGTTTTGGGTGCTGTCAGGGTGACTGACAGAGCCGATAGGAAAAAAAAAATATTTCTGTGGGTTTTGCAGTGAGAGGGAAGTACCTGCAGGAGCATCAACCCACGCAGGACCTATGGCTGAGCAAGGATGGGTGCTGAGACCCGAGACCGGCCACCACTCTGGCAGTAAACCAAACATCGTGCTGATTTAACCACAGAATTCATTAATTAATGTCTAAATGCTTTGAGATTCTTAGATAAAAGGGGCTAATTAATTCTGGCCTGGCTTTCCTGCTTTTCTCCCTGATCTCAGCACATTTCTCTCCCAGTGCCCTAATTATAATTATTATTATTAGAAGCTTCTGAAGAAGCAGCAAAGCCTCTGATGTATAATTGACACACAAACCATCAGCCATCCAGTTTTTCTCTTTTCCTCTCCCTCTTTCACAACAAACGTGCTGTAAGCAGGAACGGGAAATCCCCGCGAAGAGGGATGGCTGGTGAGCAGAAAACTAGGGAGGAGAGAGAAGTTATGATATAAAATAAAATTAGCACAGGACCTTCAAACCAAAATCAGCAAAGGTTGATTGTGAGAAATGGCACGCAGACCCTAACCCTAGTTGTCACGAAGTCCATCTCAGATACGATGGTGTTTGAATTTTGTAGTGCTAAGCCTGGATAAACAGCCCGACGGAGACAGACCTGGTCCCCCCCACCCTGTCCCTCTGCAAACCCCCAAGCCAGTGGAGATGCTCCATCGTGGGGGGGTTGCAGAAGAACTTTGGGGTGTCTAAAACTGCCCCAAACCCCACTGCCGCAGCAGGCTGGGGGATCTCCTCCTCCTCGACTTCTAGGAACTTTGAGAAGTAGGTTTTTGCATTACTTCACCCAGAAAAAGGCTAACAGAAATGTAACACTATTCAAATGCAAATGCCATCCGTAAGTGACTTGCAGGCAAGTGCTGTTCTACCTCGTAGCTGCATCCACTTCTGGGGCTGGCACCAGCCTCAGCCTCTACCTGTCCCAGGCGTCACCCCCATTTAATCGCTCTAACAAGCTGCTGCAGTGGGAAGAAACCATCACCCCTTGCTCTCCGAGCCCACCTGGAAACGCAGAGGGAGCGTAATCAAATGTGTGAAACCTCTGACAGATCCCGGGAGAAAGGGCTGAACACTAAGGCAATTTTTCACCGATAAATGCTGTTGTCTTGAAATGGAGCACGGTGATTTTGATGACATTTGCACTGGGAAAGTGCTCAGCTGGATCACTTCATCACCTCCTTTCATTTTGACATCTATATTATAATATTAGTTTTAATATCACATTACATATAGTTAATTTTCTGTTATAATGCTTCAGACATAAAAATGCAATGTTGTGATATTTCAGAATTCAGAATTCTACAAGAAATTTTAAAAATTATAATTATAATGCTTGAGACTTATAAAAGTGCAATGTTGTGATATTTCAGAATTCCACAAGAAAATTAAAAAATTTGATTTTTTTTTTCCTACTAAATTTGACATGAAAGCACATGTTGATGTGTAAGAACATGCAATGGGATGGAGACTGCTTTCTCATGTAGCTCTGACCTTACAGGCAGACGAGCTCATTGTTCTCAAATTTATATTCTTTTATTCAGCTTTCACGGTTTTCACAGCCCTTTTTCCTCAAGTTTGGGCTATTTTTGGTTTTGGGTTTTGGTTTGGTTTTTTTTCTCCAGGGGAAGATGGATGGTTGAGCCTGTCTTACAAAATAACAAACAGCAGCTTTGTTGCTACAGGTTTGGAGATAGCAATGAATTATGAACCAAAAGGCACGAGGGAGTTTTCTCGCTCAGAAGGCAGCACGAGGGTCTGGCTGCCAGGGCCACCCATGCCTGTGGGAAGGAGCCACAGCTGCTGGGGCTAATGTCCACTCGGCCCATGCAGCCCCACCAGCCGCCTCCGCTGCAGGGCCGGGCATCGCCCTAGGCCAGGAGCAGCTTTCGGAGACGCGGCTGGGGCGGGCGATGTCTCCAGGCAGGACACGGCGCTCACACCCCATGTGCTTTTTGAGGCAGGTGGAGACCTTTTCAGCACCCAGACGTTCATCACCTCTGTGTGCGTGGGCTGTACCAACCTTTCAGGCTGTGGCCATCCTCACTTGAGCCATTTTCCTGTCCTACTGTTCTCAATCAAATCTTATCCATTTACGTTGTCCTTTCACCTTTTCTTCTTCTTAATGCTTCTTCTGCTTCAGGGTTTTGTTGCTGGTTTTGGTTTTTTATTTCTACTTCACATTCCCTTTCTTCGTCCTCGTCCACACAACTTTAACCTCTCAACTGCTCTCTTGATGTCTCTTCCACACTTTATCTCTTCTGCTGGGGCCAACTGCAGCAACTGATCCCCACTTGAGCAGTAATTAACAGCACTGCCCAGGTAGCCAGGACTACCAGCAGGTGGGAACAGAGTGGCCCCCCCCAGCCAGCTTCCCATCACCCCCATCCCACGGGGGTCCCATCACCCCAGTGCTCCACGGGCCGGGCCCTCACCTCCACACTCACCTTTGTTTCCAGCCTTGTGAAGCAAGTATTCTCCTTTCAACACACAAAAAAAATGAAGTGTTGAAGCTTTTAAAAATATCACACATTATTCATATGGTAAATAAAAAATTGATTGCCTCTAGATCTGAAGATAAGGTGATGTCGGTAAAGTGACAATTTGATTTAGATCACGCATTCATGCATGCGCAACGCCTCAAACAGTTTTTGCATCCGTGCATGAATTAAAGGTGTTGTGATTGATGACAGACGAAGGTCTAATTGGTGTTTTAATAAATACATTCTGACTTGGTAATCGAGCTAGATTTATCAGCAGAAAATGCCCCTGTCTAAATAAAATTGCCAAGGTAAAGCTTAGGAACAATGACAAATGCCATGCAAGTAATTGGCTCTGGGATCAGCGCTGGCAGCAGGACGGACATGCGGTAGATTTATTTGCATTTAGGATCAAGTATCTTCAGTAAAATTTCAGCAAGCAAACAAAACCAGGGAAGGACTTGACAGTAATGTTATTGGTTTGAACTCTCCCATATGTTCAAAGCCAGCAGTGAAGGGGGAGGAAGAGAATCAGCGGAGGCAACGGCTGCTGCCAGGCACAGTTCGTAAGCTAATGCAATTTTTAACCCTCCTGGGAGTGTCTGCGGACACCTGGGTGCTGCCGTGGCCAGGACTTGAGCTGCTCTCCGCAGCTACCTGGTTCCTTCCTAGTCCATTCTACTCATTTAAATTTTTTCCATTTACATTTTCTGAACTTGCCAACCCAGTGTAAAAACCAGAATTGTTCGTCCGTGGTCTCTCTGTCTGGGGAGGTCTATGATTCATGCAAGAGAATTCCAGCCAGTCCCTAGCCAGCACATACACTTTTATCAGGAGTCTCCCCAGCACTCTGCCATTTTACCAGCACTCCTGCAATCTTTCCTAAAACACTCAATTCTGGAAATGAACTTCTGAAAGAGTATCAGATTTGTTTGAAAATAAAAGTTCCCCAAATGGTGGAGAAAATAAGAGACCTGGTGATAAAATACCATAAGGCATATTAAATGAGCCAAAATATTTATATATAGATCTTTCTCAAAGTAACACATGATGAAGTTAAAATTCTGAGTGGAAAGAGAAGCACCAAGTGTATGGTAAGAAAGAGAAAGCGTTTAGAGAAATTGGTCAAGCATGGTCACTGCTGTCAGACTGTTTCTGAAAGTTGTGGTATACCCCAAGTCATACAGACCCCTTACACTTCATAACAAAAGCCTTTTTATCAGACAAAAACCACTTCCATGCTCAATTTATTCTTTTGGGCATCACTTTGCTGTGCAATAAGCATTTCTGACTCTACCTGGACCCCCCGTGCTGGCCTGCCTGGAGACACAGCCTGTCCCTGGGCGACTCAGCACTTGTCCAAACCAGCAGGTACACCCTGGGGGACCCTTCACCTTCAGGCGTCTCCCCTCTGGGCGAGCAGGGGGTGAGGGCGGCAGCCCACGCTGCAGGAGCTGCTGGGCCTCACCAGCACATGGGCATCCTTCCTGGGGAACGGGGTGGCCGCAGTGGCTACGCCGCACCCGCCCAGCAGCAAAACAAAAGCACTAAAGACTCAGCCCCGGGTGACTCCAGGCAGCCTCTGGCGGGCTCTGACAAAGCCCCTGCAGCTTTGAAATGGAGGTTGGAGGGTGGTGGCAGACCCTGTGGTTCCATACGCGTGACCTTTGGGCGAGTTATTTCCGTGTTCAGGAAAAATCTGTCCTGTCTCTCACTATGAAGATGTGTTGCGATACCTCAGCAAACGTCTCCATCATTAATTCAGGTCATCTGTCAGCTTTTAATAGTTTCTGATTATGGTCTCTTCAAATCAATCCTTTTTTTAAACCTCTTTATCAGTCTAACCATCGTTGTCTGCTTAGCCAAATCCTTCTCTGGTAGCACTGTAGAAATCATTCAGGCTTGCTCAACCCAGATTTATCTGCCTTTCTACCTTTTAGTTCTCATCCACTAAGTGAAATCGTTGGCCAGACCAAAATGGGAGCGTTGCTGAGCAATACTCTTTCAGTTCTCACCTGTATTTTTCATTGACAGTTTTGCAAGCATTTAGCCTGAAGAAGAAAAGTAAAATGAATAGCCCGGGTTGTAGGAAGAGCAGAAGGGGTCTGACTGTTCAGCATTGCCAGTGGAAGAAGAAGAAATTCCAGGAGTAATTCAGTGCCGCTGGCTTCCTTGCTTTGTACTCCCCATTCCAAATACTGTTTGGCCATCAGGGCTGTGGCATTTAAGTGTACCTTCCTCTGGGAAAATGATGCTGATATGAGAGACTGACGGAGAACATTCCTTCTGCCAATAGCGTTTGCTCTTTCTGTCCTTCTGCCAAACATCTCCAGCTCGGTTAAGTTTGATGCACAGAGAATTAATTGCTGCTGCTACCATCATCTTCCTTCTTCAAGTCCAGCCTTGCCCCCTCAAATTTAAGACTCTTCTGTATCTTTTTTGATTTATTATCGACATATTAATGCCTCATCTTAAACAGTTTTCCCTTTTACCTTCTGTTACTTTAAACTGATGCTCAAGAACTCGGAAGTGAAGTTTGATTGAATGAAGGCAGCTGGGTTAAAGAGCGAGGGCTCTCCTCGGCTCCTCGGGACAATCCCCTGGAGTGAAGCACGGCGCGAGCCGCCAGCTGCACTGCCTCTCTGTTAGCAAAAGGCGTGAAACCCTCCGGCAGGACCTTAAACCGACCCGCCAGAAACAGGGAAGCAATGCAGGCGCAGCGCTGACTGAACCCCCACGGTTGTTTCACACTGACATATTCCTGATGTTTATTAAGAAAGAAATTCCAATCCTCCATTAATTAAAACACAGGTAAAACCAAATTAGTCTGAAGAATCAGAAAACACGTCCCCTCCCAGTGACCTAATTTTAGAATTACCCACATGAGCATTACTGCATACTCCTCAGCAGCTAAAGCAAAGAAATTCAGAATTAGACGAATGTCAACAAAGCATTAACGCCTAAATGCAAAGCCGGGGCAGTTTCCCCAGTGCAGCTACGCCGCCCTCGGCACCCAGCCGGGGCAGGAGCCCACCCCAACGCTGTGTATCGTGACTGCACACGCTCTGATCTAGAATGAAAGACCTTGAGATACATACATATATATATATATTTGCATACATATGAGTGAAAAACAGTTTACATTCAGACTTGAGTCCTGTTTTGGACACCTTTTTTAATTAGCAAAGCCAAAGTGTGTATCACTCCTGCTTCTTGAAAATATATATTATAAACTGCTGACAGATGGTTATGGTAATACAGGAGGCACAATTTTTGAAAATTAGAACTCATGAACTCAAAAATACTCTGGAGATATGAAGCTATCATGTCAGCCTATGTTGTTCCAATTAATTGCAATCAATTGCTAATTGAGAGCTATTTTAAGACTTATCATTACTCTGAACATAATGTGGAATAATTTGTGTGCTCCCTTTTACCCCCACCACAAATGACATCGGTGTAAAGAAATCTCAGGAAATGGAGTAAAAAAGAGTAGTGGGAGCCTGATTCCTGATTTCCTTCTGCCTCTTTGGCAGGTACAATAAAATCAGAAGCTGCAGATTTAAAAAACATAAAAGACAAGGACTGAGACAAGGAATCTCAGTCACTTGTTGGGGATCCACCTCTAAAACTTTTCTAAATGGCAGCTCTGACATTATTGACTAAATACATTTGCTTACTCCCTGGATTCCCAGACAGTACAGATGTCTCCTGTTGAAACCCATGTCTTCCAAGAACATTGCACCTCAAATCCAGGCAGTAATGGGGAAAGAGCGTCACAGGCAGAAGGCAAAGTGGAGCCTGGTTTGTATATTATAGTGCAGGACTGGTGTGTCCAAAGACAGATCACAGACTCTGGAGAGGAACTGAAAAATCTGATTTCACAGGCAGAAAAAAGGCAAGCTTAAAATATCCCGAAATGAAGGGGTTAGCAATGGCATCGCTTGCAGAGGAGCTGGCAGGCTCCAGAGCTGCCGAGATGAAGGCGCGGCGGGAGCAGGACGGGCGCTTGGCAGCAGGGACACCAGCAGAAGGCGAGACGTGCGCCCACCACCCCGGCGAGCCCCGGCACAAGACAGGCACATTTCTGAGCAACTGCCATGGCAACAGATGCGTTATTAACCCGTTAGGGATTTCCAGATATGACGATGAAACAACACGCGGGAGCTGAGAGAAGCGCTGGGTTAACGATGGCAGCGGGAGGGAGGCACCGACAAGTGCCCAGTGCTCCGGAGCTGAAAGCAGAGGCCCAAAGGTGTGTCTGCCAGCGGCCCTGTCCAGAGCCACCGCCTCCAATTCTACACTCCAGCTCCATGGGTTCTTTTTAAAAACCTGTGCATATACTCATGGGGAAAGGAAGCACCGTTTGGAATTGGGCAACACAGCGGGTTTGTTTGCGTCTTTAGCTTGACTGGCTTTACAGCAGAGACCCCCAAATCCTGACAGAGTTATTTTGACATAAATATCAAATGACCTAAATAACTGTACAGCGTTCAGCAACAGGCTGGATGCTTACTGCAAAAGCTGGTGCAGCAGGGAAATCCAACAGGGATATAACTCTCAGAAGCAAGAGGCATTTGCGAGTAAGACCAGTGTGCTCAAAGACAGCAAGTCTGTCATTCAACATCTACATTCAGACACGCACCAGCTTGACAGGCTATTTCATGATGTCAAGTAGAAAAATCCCCAGGCAAAGAGATAACTAATTCTTAAATGAGGAGTTTCTGCTAACAGTGCTGGTTTCAACCAGCCAGTAAGGTATTTTTTTAAATCAATCTACAGTTCTGCTGTTTTTTCATTGCATTTTATTATGCTTATACTTGGAGCAAACTCAGCTCCCCTTTTGACAGAGCCAAGTTAAACTTTTTTCACCTGATTGTTTAATCACATACTCTCTCCCCTTTCATTTTCCACTTGGTCCTCATATATAAATACACACTATATATAAATATGTATCTCCTTGGATCCTGTCAGTGGCTTCTGTGGACAGTTATGCTCACCATCATCACATGGATAAATTCACCTCCTTTCACCTCTCATTTCTTCTGTTCCTGCAGTCTCTCTGTTGCTCCAGTTTCTTCTCTCTCATCTTTTACTCCTAGTATCAAGTGATTTGCTATTCTGGGAGTATCCTCCCATCGCCTCTTTGTCTCTACTCCAATGCTGTTCCCAAAAGTCACCCTCTCCATGAAGTGTTTATGGGGGCTCCTCGGTCGGGTGCCCCCCTAGACTCTGCAGTCCAGTTTTCCTTTCCTTTGGGGTTACCAACTTCTTGTCTCTTTTCTTTACCAGTCCTTTTCCTTCACTTTACACATATGCAGCATGGGGGTTTATGATGCTATCAATTAATAATTAAGCTGCAATGATAGGCAGTGAGCTGTTATAACTCACAACTGAAATGACTCAGTTGAAAAAGGACAGGGGGATTTTCTGACTGCGAGCCCAAGGTTACTAAAGGTGAGTTAATGCAGCTGTGCTGCTCATCCCCGGAGAGCTAGTGAGGCTGAACAACCTCCCAGGGAGGAGCGGAGCAGCCGCTGGCTCCTGCCAAGGGCCCATGTCCTGTCCCCAGGTAGGGGGCTCCAGGGCTCCCCCCTTTCTTAGTAACACCCTCCCAGCGTGCCAGCAAAACCCAGCGCCCGTGCTGGACACCGAGCAAAAGGCAGGAGGTAGAGGACACCTTCTCTTTCACGCTTGTGCTGCAGGTCTGCCCATGGCACCATGTGCCCGGAGCGGAGCTGCAGCCGTTCAGACAGGCTGAAGCACCGTGGAGCATCACCTGTGTGGGCAATGGGGACAGCAGCATAGAGCCATCAACCCACGACGAGTTTATTAGCAGCTTTTCTTTTCTGCCTAGTTTAGCGCCGTTTGCTGGCATTCCCCCCTGAGCCTGGACGGCACTGGCAGAGCTGAGAGGAACAGCTGCTTTCTGGATGGCGAACAGTGACATGATGTATGTCGTTATTATGGAGGGAGCTGAACCGTGGCTTGTGCACCTGGACCAGGCGGCAGCGAGAGGGTCCGGGACGGGCTCAGCAGCCAGGAATGGTTCTCCTACTGAGAGATCCAACTGAAAAAGTTGCTTATTGAAAACAATGACTTTCTTCTTCCCTGCTTAAAGCTATTACTAATCCCCTAGTTGCCATGATGCAGTTTTCTTCTTATGCTAGGCTTGTTTTAAACAACCTAACGTCCTTCACCGATCATTTAGCGTTGCACAAAATGGCCACGCGTGTCCCATGCAGGGACACCAGCCATAGGGCCAGGAGCTGCCTGGTGGCTGTGGCACCTCCCAACCGAACGGGCTGCACCTCGGGTGGTTTTCACCAGCCGACGCGAGGCACCCGTCCTCTGTCACAAGGACACATCCCCGAAGGACGTCCCACCCCACCTCCCTAGTCAACGGGAATTAACGTTGCAATGGAAGCGCAGTTGACTGCAGACCTGGCCAGCGGTGTTTGCAGAGCATTCCCCGCTTATTTATTATTTAGAATCACAGAAAACTCTTGGTGGTATTTCACACCAATGACAGGCACTAATAAATAACTCACGTTCTTTGCTGTGGCAGCGCATTTTCAACAGCATTGAACCGAACAGCAAGAAGAACCTCGCGTGGTGCTGGGTGGCCCACACGGGGCGGCGGGTCCCAGCCGGGGGGCCGTGTCCCAGGGACCAGCGGGGGGGGTGGGGGCTCATCACCTGCCCCAAGCTCATCCCCCCACTCAGCCTCTGCTGCCCAGCGCCGCCGGGTCCTGCTCCCCACCAGCACGGCACAGCTTCACCGAGGTAAACACAAAGGAAATCGGAAAGTGAGGGGCTGCTAGGGAAGGGAGCAGCCCTGCAGGGCTGGTGTTTGTTAATTATTTGGAGCATGACCAAGGCAGCTGCTGCCAGAATGAAAGAGGAAGCCTGGACCCACGGCCAGGGGCACGGACGGTACCGGAGCTCTGCATCGGGGCTGCTGCATTTCTGGGAGTATCAGATATCCCCTTCCATAGGGGCAGACGCTTGGGTTTTATGAGCTATTTAAGACACACTCTCTGGAAGTTTTCTTTTTTTCTTTTTTTCCTGTCTGAACCTCATAAAATAGCCTTCTGCTCTATAGAGATAAATTTGGTTTATGTGAGAGAAACATTCCCAGCCACAGTGTGCTTTGCCTTAAATCCTGTATCTTGCTGTTCAATGTTGCTGTGGCTTAGCTTGGTTTATTTTCTATCCTCTAAGTGGTGAATTGAACTTTAAGAAATGAATGGTTTGGTTTATCAGTTTTAGCATCTAGACAAAAGCACTTTTGCATCAAATAAATGCATGCAGTGGGAGACCCTCCAGATACTGCTTTAAAAAATCCAGCAGTTTATTCCAAACATTTTTAGCACCAGCTTCAAGACCAATTAAGTTACCCATGCCTGGGCAATCCTCAGTGCTCCCGGATCACAGCTTTTCTCTTCCATGAAGCACAGGGCCTCGAGGGGGGCGAGGGGGTGCTGAGCCGCGGCAGCAGCCTGGCAGGGCCAGCAAACACCACAGCTGGGCTCGTCTCCCATCGCAAGGCAGGTCTCTATGTAGGTCACTGAAGCTCTCCAGCACGCAGTGTTAGCATGAATGAAATACCCAACTATTTCTATTTTTGCAATGTATAAAAAAGAACTGTAGAAACCACCCAAAGCCCAACCTGCCCCACCACTTCTGACTTCACTGTGCAGACGGGGACACGGCCTTCAGACTAGTAATTCCAGAAAACGGATCAGTAACATTTGTCAACCTGCTCCGTGGGAGTAAATCCAAGTGAAATCTGGAGTGAGTGACATTTAGAGACGGAAAACTAAACAAAACACAGCACCCATGCCTAGGTGACGGAGGGGATGTGCTGGAACACGGCGAACCAGAGAAATCTCTTACTGGAAAGTGAGGGGGAGACGGGCACAAAGAGGCAGGCGGGGACGTGACATCCTTTGCTGCCCACAGCCGCGGGATCCTGAGGCAGCGGCACCGCTTGGCACTCAACACCGGCAGCCGCAGGCAGATCCCAGGGAGAGGGTTTTCCACCAGGTTCTGTAGGGCTTTACCCTAATGGGATAAATAATCAGGATAATCTGATTTTTTTGAGGTGGGCACACTGGGTTGGATCAGTCTGGGGAAACTAAACTGGGTTTGGTTAACTAATATACAGCTCTGCCCTGCATTTACAGAAGAAAATACTTCTTTTCCTCCTGCCGAATCTAACAGATTATTAGATATTCTCTTCCATATGTTTCTACAGGAAGATGCAAAAAGTCTTTAGAGATATTAGTGGTTTCTATTATACTCTGTAGGGTTTTAGTGTCATTTACAGAGACTCTACTACTATGAGCATTATTAAATTCCATATAACTTCTCCACAAGAATGCAGAAAATCTCAATGATTATGAGTCCAGTACCTCTGTGAATGAAAAACATATTCACAGGAAATCTCAGAGCATTACAGATGTATTCAAAATAATAATAATGGAAGGATTTTTCTACACTCTGTAATGTGGAAATGCATCAAACATGGAAAAATTGGGCTGTCCTTTGACCTAGAAGAAATGTTGAAAATTTAAGTGAGCTCTCAGCTATGTAAAGACCTGATCCTGATCCCTCTGGAAATAATGTGAGCATTTCCACTGACTGAAAAACCTTCAAAACAGCATGCCAGCTGCAGCTGTAGCATCATGGTGTACTTTTGTACTCTTTACCTTATAGACACTATTTCTTTAGAAATCACTACATCTCACAGCTATCCAAAAGCTAATAAGACAGATTGTGAAGGCGGGCTGAGTCTGAAGAAATCCTCAGAGATAAAAAAAAAAAAAAAAGACAGAGTTAATTTCAGGATTGGTATGTTGGTGTTCCCAGGCTGGTTCTGTGAGGACCCCTCAGTGTAGCACCCAGCAGGTCAGTGATGGAGCAGGACGTGGGTAGCAGCAACCTGGCGCTGGGGTAACTGGTCCATCTGCACAAGTGACCTACAGATGTTGCAGAGGAAGCCTTCATTGCAGGAAACAAGGCACAGACAGGAATATACCACAGTCAGGTTCAGCTCCATCGTGTTAAAGTGACGGGAGGTTTCAGAGAGGCCCTGGAAGAGCAGCCAGTGTTGCCTCCATCTGCTTGAAGTGGTGGAGCCAAGGAGTAACTGAACATATAATTCATGTTTTCTTGATTTCTGTTATTCGTTTTAGGTTTGATTAGCAGTGCCCGTAATGCATTTCTGGAGCGACTGAATGCCGTGCTTCCAGCAGCCATCAGAAATCAGCAATGACAGAAACTCTTCCCCACAGCCCGCGGAAGGCAGCCCTCGATACGTGGCAGCCAAGGCTGACCCAGTCCAGCCCAGCTGGTCTTGGATCTGAGCAGAGACCCAGACTGGCCTCATCCACTCGTACTCACGGAGAAGAAATGGGATCTGCAGCAGAACTCGGGGAAACCTTCCCACAAAAGGGGGAACAGCCGTAACTTCTGCAGGTCCTCAAACTCATGCCGCTTCTGGCATGGAACGAGATGCGGGCCGTCTCCTTCACCATGGTCTTCCACACTGGTTTCCCTTAGTAACCTTAGGGTCCAACCGGGAGGGTGCTGCTGGGGGCCGTCACCAAGAAACGGAGCGCGGCTCATTTTGTTACAGGGGAATTTCCATGTACCCATTCCCCAGGGTTTCCTGGGCACGAGGCGTTTTCCTGCAGCCTTTGGCTCCAGCTCCATATCCTCATCTGCTGCCCTGGGAGCGGACGCTGCACCACAGGGTGTCAGGTGGGTGACGAACCCCCCGGCAGGACCCTTGTGCTGGTGGGGACAGATCCTGGCTGAGGGATCGCCATGGCCACACATATAAAGGCTTTCTGAAATACTAAAACGCATGAAACTGCTTAGCTGAAGTGATAAATGGGCAGCACAATTATTTCTGCAGATATCATACACTGCCTTACGGCTGCCACAATAGATGAGCTATTTCCGCTGGAGCCAGCAAACACCTTGCAATGTTTTCTAAATATTTTCTATTGGAGGAAAACACACTTTCCCACGTGTGCCTGAAAGATTCAGAATAAAACAGGTCCATTATGGGTGTTTTTAAATCTTTTTTCACATAGTTACCTCTGGCACTGTGAAAATCATTTCGCCTGTTGTCAGCGCGTGGCGATGTCAGCCCTGACTCGTGTAGGGCGCTGCTGGTTTTCTGCGATAGGTGCAGCAGGATTCGTGCGACAAGCAGGAGGGAATAAATGCCACCGGGAGTTTCACATGCGCCTTGCGACAGCAAAACAAAAAGCACCTACAAAGCCCCACCTTGACTCAAGCTGTTCCTTCAGCTGTTGTCGTTCGGTTTAGATGAAGAGCAGTTTAGCAGATACGATGCTGAAGACACCACGTGCACGCTCGTCTGCTTCGGAAGAGATTTGCACTTGCACATTGCCCGTTGGGGTTGGCACAGGGCAAGGGAGACCCTGGGCCCCCCAGGACTGAGGAAACCTCCCTGCCAAAGCGCAAAGACTGAACATTTGGAAGTAAGAAACATCCTGGAGTTAATACCCAAGAACAGAAACGGGTTCCTTTGCTTTGCCCGCTGCAGTTGTTTGATACTGGGAAGAAATGGGACTCTCCAGCCAGCTCTCCCAACCTGAGGTGTGCTTGTTCTCCGGGAGGAGCTGAGTGGGAGTAAAGTGGAGATAAAAAAGAGGAAAGGAGAGGTGTAAATCCTGTCCCTGCCCCAGGAGCTGCCGCAGGGCAGGAAAGGGCTGGTCGCCATCACAGGGGCCATCACTTGCCGCTCCAGGCCTGCAGCCGGGGACCTGCTCACCAGAAATACAAAATCCCGAACCCCTCCTGACCCTGCACCGGCCTGTGACCAAGCTGGGACTTCACCAAATGTTGGTTCTTTTTGGGCACATTTACACCTGCCATCAGTTCTGCTTTAGTGCAAGAGGTCACATTTTACCTCTTTGCGGGGGCTGCAGACGCAGGCCCCGAGGATGCGGCCCCTCGGGGTGGCGGCCGTCACCGCAGCACGGGCGGGTGATAACCCCGGGGCCTCAGCACTGCAGCTTTGTTCGATGAGTTTTACACTTTCTAGAAATGGAAAAGGAGTGTCACGGGGGCGGAGGCACTGGCAAAGGCAGGGGGTCCATGGAGGCGGTGCGGGGTCCTCTCCTGCTCCAGCCCAGCAGACCCCACCAGGCACTGCCTGCAAAGGTGCTCTCCCACACAAAATTAAAAAGAAAAATAATGACAAAACGCGGTTTCGCAGGTGGTATCCAACAACATCCAAGGATTAAGGGGACCTCGCAAAGGCCTTTCTCACTACGCACGGCGAGGCCATCGCACAGGAAAACGGGCCATGCTGGAGGGTGGATGCACCAGCCCAGCTCCATAACGAGACCCCCGCTCCGCCCCAGCCTCCACCCGACTGGGAAACACTCAGACTAATGCCACGCAGGCGACTGTACAGTAAAAGTCTCCCGAGAAAACAGTGCAGTTTTAGCGAAGCAGAGCGTTCAGCTGCTCTAATCATACTAATTACTTGTGAAGACTCCTTTCTCCCTTCCCTCCTGTACCCTCTTGGGCCCTTTTGCCTTCAAATCAGCTACAGAAACAAAGTAATTTGGTCAAGTAAGCAGCTTATTAACACATGATACAGCTCAGTGGCACGAGAAAACACAGAACATCACAAAGGTCCATCCACCCTGACGTGCTGACAGACAGACCGACCCGAACATGGCAGAGGGGCTTTCTCCCACAGGGAGGGATTCGGTGCTGGGGGAGGAGGAGGAGGAAGAGGGCCTCATCCTGCTCGTGAAGGGCTGCAGGACCCAGCTCAGCCCTCATCCACCATCCTGCTCCGTGGCCCCGTACCCACTGTTGGGGTGACTGGCTGCGTCCCGGCAGCGGCGGGGGGGCTCAGTGCTGGCACAGATCCTGAAATCAGCCCCCCGCTGCTTCCCCAAGTCTGTTCTCTCCCTTTTCCTCCATTCCTCAGCAGCCCATGGCTTAAAAAAATCTCCCTCAGCTCTCTTAATTCCCAGATGTAAGGATGTGGTTTAGAGCTAGTTTTTGGGAGTCTTTTGCGTCAGTCACTGATGCTAACACTGGCTGCTCGGGGCCTTCCTCTTGCTTTATTTCAGCTTTATCTGGTGAAAACCAAACGCTGCAACCGAGTTCTATTGTTCAGGAAAGATAAATTATATTCTAAATGTACGCATGACCTGCTGTTCAAGAGGCTTGTTTTAGTGTTTTACGGTCTTTATTTATTTATCAGGCAGGAGATCAAAATCTGGAACTGGTAGCTGTCTGAGCTGGGCTGGGAGTTAATGGGAGCACTGGCTGGGCAGCGGGACGGGAGCTCGGTGGCGGGATGGGCAGGGTCAGGCTGCCCCCTGTATTGCACCCACCTATTTCAGCATCACCGCTCAGCCCAAAACAGGATTAAGCCAGCAGTGAATCCACTTTTTAAGTGGTGCAGGCAAATAAAAATATGATTGTTAAATTGAAGAAAAAAGCCCAAACTATCATTTAAAGAGTCTAAATGTTTCAGCTTGAATTCAGTATGTTAGCGTGTAAGTAAAGCTACTGCTTACACCGCTCCCACCTTCCCCGTGAGCCGCTCAGGCCCGGGTCACCACTGCAGCAGCCCAGCTCCATCCTGAACTGTCTCTGGTGGCTTCGCACCCTCATAAAGCTGCTGCCAGGCAGGCGCAGATCCAGGCAAAGGCATCTCCTGCTCCCCGGGGGAGATAATGTTCCTGACAGCTCTGCTCTGCAGCCATTAGAAGGAGCTGCAAATCCAGTGAGTAATTTCTAAAAGGAGCTGTTAGACCTGAATTAATAGGGAATAACGCACACACATCACAGTGTGCCGTGCAGAGCTCACCCCAGCTGACAGCCTGGGCAGGGCTTGGGCTAGGCAGGAGGTGTAGGCTGGGTCCCAGCGCCACAGCAGAGGCGCGTAGTGGTCCTGGGACTGGGATAATGGGAGCAGCAGCAGACCTGCGCGGGGAGCCGGGACGTCGAGCCGTTGGGGATGCCTGGCTCCCTTCGTCGCAGAGCGGGGGGAAGCTCAGCAGCGTTCGGCCAGGAGAACGCACCACTGACAGCCGGGAGGACGCGGCTCCCTGCGCGTGGGCCGCTCGTGGCTGGGTGCAGGGGTTAGCAGGATTTATGCACTCTCCGGGGCTTAATATCGCATTTCGCACTCTCAAAGTTCAACCTACTGCCTTCAAAAAAAACCCTCATATTCCGCACGGGAGATTAATCTCTAACACAAAATATTTAATTAATACAGTGAAATTTCATTTCATGGGTACTTGCATTTGTGCTACGATAAGCATTAGTTGAAGATCAGCGTATCACCAAATCCTGCCTAAGACAAAGGAATCATTCGTCTATATTGCAGTCAAGCATAACAAACAACCAAGTAGTATTTTGGCACAGCTCTGTGTGTTTGCTGTACTCGTCCTTTACATGAATAATTTACAGCTGAAGGTCTGTTTCACTGACATCACCAAATCAAAAGCCATTTGCACTAGTTATGATATCACAGTGACATCTTGGCTGAAACAGTTTTCACTTTGCCAGCCTACATATTGCCTTGAATTTAATGGATTACTCTTACATATTAAGTGAAAATAAAATGAAAACAAACATTATCTGGGAAACATGCATGAATCTTATTGTAGCTATTCAACCTTAGGAGGGGCTTTGGTCCTTAACAAAGTAGTGCAAAGGGCTGTGAGGAGCACAGGCTAGTGACTTGCCAAGCCTAAAAACTATTCCAGGTTTACTTATTTTTAAGACTTGGTTTGACAACCAGCAGATGAGCTGACCTGAGACACCTCATCACGGCGAGAGCACACCAGGGCTACCCCAAGAGCACCCTGGGGCTACTCTGTCCCCCCAGCACAGCCGCTGGGGCTGGGGTCCCCCCGTGGTGGGGGGCAGTGGGTGCCCACCGGGCCAGGGTGGGCAGAACCCCAGGAATCTGCCAGCCCGTGGGATGGGGCAGGGAGCTGCTCCGCCGCGGCGCGCGCTGCCTCCAGCCAAACTCCCACTTATCGTGGGGAGTTTGTCATCTGGAAAGCTTTACAAATCCAAAACCAGTGAAGTCAGATTCTCATTTACACATTAAGTCTTTTTATACCTTTCTTACTGCATACGAGGGCCATAAAATAAGCAGCAACGTAATTTACTTATGCTTCAAGGCCCCTTTACAGAGCCAAAATGATTTATGGGGCTTTGGTGCACATGACCGATAGGCCCTTAATATTTAACAGCTGTAAAAATATTGCACAAGCACTGTATTACTGAGTCAGTTTTGGCCTACAAACATATTAAGATAACTCTGCATACACTACAACTGGTCAAATATTAATCATTGAATAATTTATCCTGTGAATTTATTTTGTTTTTAAAAAATCATTCAGCAAATATATTTGTCCACTCTAGTGCAAATACATATTTATGATATGGTTATTGGTCTAATATATGTTTTCTGGTATCCTCATTTCAGAATATACATAATAAGAGTTGAATCCATCCCGAGGAAAAAGAAAGGGAGGAGGGCCCAGAAAAAGTTTTCTACGCAAGGCTACGCTTGGTGAAATGCTGCTGCCTGCGTGCAGGGAGCTCTGGAAACGAGCAGTTGCAGTCTCTTTAAGTATTGATGGCTTCACTGGAAGGGTTATGAAAGCACTGGAGAGGGTTCTGGAGCTGACGCACAAACCCCAAGCCGCGACACGGAGCCCGCAGGAATCCCGGCACGACTGCGAGCTGCCGCCAGCGCCCGCTCCCCCCGCGCACCCCCGGCCC
Source organism: Strix aluco (assembly GCF_031877795.1). Taxonomy (NCBI): domain Eukaryota; kingdom Metazoa; phylum Chordata; class Aves; order Strigiformes; family Strigidae; genus Strix; species Strix aluco. Next base: position 1,009,635 of record NC_133943.1, read on the forward strand.
CGCGCCCCCCCCCCCTTTGTCACCACACCAGCACACATCCAAAAAAGCAAAGTGGAAACTACACCAGCGAGCAGGGACCCACAAGAGTCACCAAAAGTATTTGTCTCCCAGCACCTTTCAGCCTCTGTGGGAGAGCCCGGGGAGCTGGTGGCACAAAGCTGGGGGGAAGCGGGTCCCTCGCAGCGGCTGCCCCAGCCTCGGCAGAGCCTTCCCACGGGTCGCTGCCGGCACCGGCAGATGCCCAGCCTGGCGTGGGGCGACGCCACGAAGCCGTTCAGCCACGCCACGCAGCCGGCCGACCGCGCGGGGTGTTAGGGCAGCGCTGCTCATGCCAGGAACGCGCCGCTCGCTCCCCGTTGGCTGTTAGTCCTCGCTTGGGAGCCCCCAGCTTACAACATTTTGATGGTGGATTGAAGGAAAAGCCACGTGATTTAGGCAGTCATTAACAGCCTGGGAAGAGCCAAGTCAGCTCGGAGTCTGCGCTGGATAGCGTGTCTACAGGAGCCCACAGCACATCTGAAAGTCACGTAGACGAGCCCAAAGGGAGCAGTGTTCAGGCTTTTGCTGGAAACAGCTTGTGCAGGCAGCTAAAAGCAGATAACATCCTTATGCCTACCATGGCAGCCGTACACTGCCACATGAGTCTGACAGCACATACCTGGGTACGTTTTAGGGAAAGAAAATTCCTATGGAAAGCAAGTCCTCAGTTTAGGCTGGGCTTCCTCCTCCTCTAATGCCAGCATTGCCCCACTGCCTTACAATTATTAACTGCATGGTCATGCTTGGTAATTGTACAATATGCACAAAAGAGGATTAGAAGAAGGCAATACAACTGACATTGCCTGATTAACCTTAGGCAGCTGAATTCAGATCATCAGCAGTACCACGCTAACGAACGAGAGCTGGCCCAGAGCAGTGCCTGGCCCTCTTTCAGTCCATCCCCAGCAAAGGCTTTAATTAAAGACTCCGGGTTGTGCGTGACGACCATATGATGCGGAGGCAGGTCAGCTCCTCCAGCAGAAGGACTGACTGAGGAGCCTGGCCAGCAGGACGGGCAGGGCAGTTATTCTGCCTGTTCTTCGCCATGGGCAGAAAAACAGTAATTCACACCCTGTGTGCTGGGCCCAGCACAGCCATTTAATGACCCCAAACTGGGTCCCCTACTACCACAGTACGTCCACTGACAAATCCGCACTGCGATTACACCTCTTCGGGCGCTGAAGAGAGGTATCTCTAGTGCCGGCCTCGCCAGCTCCTCGCGGCACGGTTGGAGCTGCCTACCCGGCTATGGGTTACGCAGGAGACAAAAACTCTGCCGGATACATCAAAGAGGGGAAGACAGACCAATGTCTGGAAACTGGGTGGCTGCAGCAACGCCCGCTTCCCCTTGAACCTGTGCTTCCAGACCGAAAGTCATGGGCAAATCAAGCAGCCATCCAAATGCACAAGTGTATCAGAGCCGTGTGCTTGCTCCAAGCCAGGCAGCACTGCCACTCTGGATCGACCTCCTGAAAACCCCTGCCTGAATCCTAACATCTTCTCTAACTACAATCACGTTTTGAGGCATTCGTAGCCAACGGGCAACTTTTAAACAAATCAAAGCAACGTGATTATTGAATTAAAAGCCACCAGGCTCAGCTGTTTCAGCTGACCTGCTCTCTCCACGGTAAATGGCAGCCTGCCGTACAATGTACCAATCTCTTTGTGGCCTGACTCTTCATCCCCATCCATGCTGCTACCAGGCACTGCCCACGGCAGTGGGGGAGGAAGGCACATGCGGGTCACATTGGGTCCCTCGGGGTCCCTGGGGTGAAGGCGGCCCCCGTCTCCCAGCACATCCCTGGTTTGCAGCCGCCCGTAGCACTGCCCGGCGCAAGCGGGATCTGCTGTGCGCTCCATCTGCGTTCAGACTAAATGAAAACTGCCCTGAGCTGCCTCCCCTTGCTCCCACAGCACCAGAATGCTCACAGCATTTCACTTATTTCCATTTCTTCATTACGAGTTGGTTGGCAACGTTGAGATTTTGACTTGGAGCAAGATTTTTCTCTCTCAGGTTCACGCTTCAATGATCAAGCGTGTTTCTAAAATCCCCCCAGTGACTCTTCAGAAGACAAGTGCATCGCGCAGGTGATGCCGTCATTCTGCAGGAGTGGGACATCTCGGCCACGTTCACACCAGAGGGGTCAAAGGAGAGGTCCCTTATCAGAGCAAAAAAATACCCAGGATGTGGGTCCCAACTCCGCAACAGCACTCTGCACTGCTTTCAAATTTAAAACAGCTGCGATCTGAGCCACGAGCGTCAGCCCATCCCCAGGAGCAGCTACTGAGATCTGCTTTGTGCTTCTGCAGGCACCGCATGCAGCTCCGGCAAGACCTTGCTCACCCCCACCTCTAAAATGCCCAGAAAGTAGGAGCTGGACTTTGAGCTACTGAGAAAGAAGTTTAAATTTCTAGTAAACTGTGAGAGATCCTCCAGCTCCCTTCACAGCAATGGGCCTGACATTCTTTTAGGAAAATATAAACTTAATTTCAGAACATCTGGGAAATTTCATTAAATGATTTATCATGCAACTGATGAAACTGCAATTTAACTTCAAAGCCCTAAACAGTATTAAGGAAAGCCTCATGTGCTCAAATTAACAGTAAAATATTTGACACTGAAAATTATTGTAACGGCAAACAGCGTCGTTCTCCAATTAGCCTAATGCAATAGATCACCGTAGGGGCAGGCAGCCCCGCGGGCCCTGGCCGGGTGGGCACACGCAGGTTGGGGTACGTGGCCCGTGGGGTGCAGGTGCAGTGAGGGGGGGCCCAGATGAACCCACTCTGTCCTGCTCCTCCCCAGCCAGCTCCCACCCCTTCCCGGCATTATCCTCGGAGCAAAGGGCTAAATACAGCGAGACACAGCCCGGCCGGCTGCCGCCCGCTCGCCCTCGGTGCCTCACCTCTGCCGCAGCACAGGCAGCGGGGGGATTGTGCAGGAGGAACCCACCCTCCCTCCCGCGGGAGCTGCTCTGTGCTGCTGCCCGGGGCTGCAGCCCCCCGGACCATCTCCTGCTCTCGGGAAACTGAGGGGCAGAAGCAGCATCAGTGCTCAGCCAGCGCCTGCCTAATTAGTTTACTACTGTTTCCTTCAATAACCGGTGAATAGGATCCCTATTGATCTAATTAGCAGTACGAGAAGAAAATTCTACCTTTTATTTTTATTTTTTAATATTTTTTAAAATTTTTGTTTAAAGGGCTGTTGGCAGCATCCAGGTTCCAGCTAAAGAGCTCCATTAGCTCCACGCCAGCGCACATGGGCATTGGGGAGAGATGGCCCCAGTGACCGAGCCCCCCCAGACTGAGCTCTGGCAAGAGCTCAGCACCGCACACAGCCAAGGAGCTAAGCCCCAAAAGGACCCCCCTGAGCAAGGTGGTGGGAGCCTGCCAGCCACTCCTGCAGAAACTGCTTTATTTAACGACCTTGGCCCTGATTTCGGGCTGTAACTGAGCTGAACGGAACCAGCAGAGGAGACACAAGTATTTATCCATGCTCTCCTCAGGTCCTTTAGGCCACCCGGAGCTGTCCCCGGCAGAGCTGAGCGGTGGCCCCTGGGATGGGAGCGCGGAGAGCGGGCAGGGAGAGCCAGGGGAGCGGATCCCACCACTCCCAGCCTGCGCCAAGACGCAGCAGCTCTGCCACAGGGTCTCACGGCTGGTGCCAGCCTGCGCCTCGGCCCGCACACGTCCGACAAGGAATGCAGAAGGGATGAAGAGTCCCACTGCCTGGAAATGTTTAGTTGGAAAAAGAGATGAATGGAGGGGGGAAGGAAGAAGAAATACGTTGGTAGATGGTATTTATTTATCTTCTAAAAGGAAAGAAAGACTTCCCGGGACTGAATAGCTCAATTAAGCGCTTGCTAGAATGACAGATTTACTGCTTGCTCAACAAATACATTTCAAACCAGGAGTAAAACTGGGATGAGAGAATTAACTGAGAGATAAGGAGAACCCAGGAGGGGATCTACCACCTGCACAGAAACCAGAAGCTGCTACACAGCCAAGTCAGACAATTTGTTTTGCAGCTCTTTGCCTCTTGGAGGGAAGAATCACCCTGAGGAGACGATGCTGGTCCCCAGCCCCTGCTCAGCTGGGCAACCCCAAAGGCCACAGAGGCCCCAACAAACCCCCCAACCCCAAGCAGGCTGGGGGATCCACCACGAAGGGATTTCAGCCGAGGCTTGCTCAATCAGGTTAAAGATTCATCTCTGGCTGCTCTTGTGGAGACAGTTTTTCCTAAAAATAATTACAAAGCAATTACTTCTTGGTTTTCTTTTTATTGGTTACTACTTCTACTCAGAGCCTGTGATTGGGGCTGTAATTAAGTGCACGGTGCCGTGAACACGCCAAACCGCCGTGACAAACGATGCGCTTGAGTCCTCGTTCCTCCCGTTACGCAAGGGGCAGAGCAAAGCCCTGTAAAGACTCTGCAGCTACATCTTAATAAATACTCTGGTAGTTATTTAAGCCTCAAAAATTAGGTACAAGTCCTTCAATTTAATCCTGTGCCTTCAGGGGTCATAGAAAGTGCCAGATTACGTGTCCCTCCAGGAGCAGTAAGAAGTGTACTTTTTATTACAGGTACTCTGCTGAACAACAATCTCCAGCTCCATTGAGGAGATTTTTGATTAAACCAGACAGGATCGCCTACATTAGGTAAGGTAAAACTGTTTCCAGCCAAGCTATCTGGCAAGCATTTTTTATTTCAGCAAACCAGTAGCGATGGCAGGAATTCAAGATTTGCAGGTGCCCAGATAGAAGCTCAAATCCTCCTATTACTAAACCTTCACGCAATTATGGCAAACAAATTACTATCCCTTCCTCATTGCCCAGACTTAGAAGAGATTCATGGTTTTTCCATTTCAGGCAGATTTTGAAAGGCACAAAAGACCGTTGTGTGTAAAACTCCCAGTGATAATCAATGACAGTTGGATCCTTATCAATCATTATGTTCTCAAAAATCTTCACCTTTGTGATTAACATATTGTTTCTTTGGCTCTCTTCTTGATTAACAAGAATCACAGAGAAACAATTATGCATCCTATCATTACCTTCTAAGGGAGCTCCACAATTACATATTTTAATTAATATCCTTGCTCATGTCAGAGAAACTCTGGTTCTAAGTCTGTTTTCTGGCAATTAAATTGCATCCATAGCATGGCTGAGAGCTCTCCTCCTGCAGCCCGGGAAAAAGTGCAAAGGATAAAGAACATCATTCATTAAAACTTGTTTTTTTCTTTTCCAAATTTTGAATTTAACCCAAGACAATTAGTGATCTATTTCTCACACCTTTGCTTGCAGAAGGCTCTTTTTGCAGTGTTTCAAATCTACATTTGCAGTTTTTGGTGAGGCCACCACAAAAATTATCAGAAGTCATTCCTCGAAGACACCTTGAGTAAAACCACAGACCTACCACCGCCACTACACCGCCGAGCACATCTTAAGCTGGTTTTCAATTATGCGGCACATGGGTCAAAGTGGATCCCTGTGGATCTGGGACCTGGTCTGGGTCTTGCCCAAATGTTGCATTGCCTTAATCCAGCCACAGGCGAGTTTCTCAGAATTTGGGTTTTAAAGCTGAGCATGGCCAGGACCCATGTGATGCCACAGCTCCTGCACCTGCAAGGGCCACCCTCTTTTTCCCCACTTGGACCATTCCCTTTCCTTCTCACCCTTTCTCTTCAACTCTCCTTTCCACAGTCGATTTTTCTCTTCAGCCTCTTCCTTGTGCCTTCTGATGGGAAACTGGGGAAGATGCAGCCGGTAGCTTTGCCCGCAGCTGGCCCCACGCTCCTGGGTGCTGACCCAGGGCTGGCAGGCGGGTGCCTGCAGCCACAGCCAGACGCCGAGCACAGAATCCTCCTCTGAACCACATTATGCAGCTCATCTGTATTGCAATTTGCTGTCATAAATTCTCTGCTCATTCGATATACTGATTGTACCAGGAGTAACATGAAAGGAACAATTGCACAAAGCCTATCGAGTACCAGAGTGTGAATCAGAAATAGGAATTTTCCCTGCAATTAGAAATAAAACGGTGCTATAACTTGCCTTGCAGGAGGGTCATGCATTCAGAAGCAAGGCAAGAAGGGAACTATTTTATTTTTAAAATAGGGGAGCATTTCCGTGGGGAAATATAAAATGCTTTCAATTTTGAGATGTCATTTTTTCACCAAGTCTCCCTATGTGAAAAATTATGGTTAGTCTCAGCTCTGCTCAGTCTCCTTTTTGTACTAGTAAAAATGATCGAGCACCCATTGCCAAATTTCAAACTGCTGGTTATCAGTGCTTGGATTTAGGATCCAATTTGTCCTGCTGCAAAGTATGAGTCACGGAACCTGCATTCTTAGGCATCCCCAAGATTCAGAGAGAGTTTATCCTAAATGAGAGATAAGCCAAGCAACCACCGAAGCTACAAGCGACTGGATATGAGCATCCATTTTAGCATCAGCCTGCAGTCATTTGCCTCGGGCAACACGGCCAGCAGCTGGGGGCAGGACCACCCCCACCCCTCTGGGCCCTGCTCCTGCTCCTCTTCCTCCTGGTGCTCTGGGGGCCGAGGCGGGGGCACCCAGGCACCTGCTGAGCCCTCCCGGGGTGCCAGGGCTGCTCCCCGTGGTGGCAGCTGTATGAACACCGTGCGTGCCACTCAAAACCACAGTCACAAAGCCAAGAGCAATTACTTAATTGCTTTGATCCGTGCTCTGGTGAGATCCACGGAGCATAATTATATTCTTGCTTTAAAAAAAGAGTGAAGAAGAAAAAAAGGTTTTATTTTGATGTTTCAGTGTTTGCTTCTCAGCAATATGTGCTTAAAGGGAACTACGGGAATTTATCTTTCCAATGCCTGCTTTCTACATCTGAAAAAACAGGAATAGCTGCCGTACATTTGCATCTCAATTTTAGCTCCAGCGACTTGACAGGGATTCAGCTAAATGAATCGGCACAGTTTGCAAAGAAAGCAGCTGAAGTAAATAAAACCTCCAGGGATGCTGACAAAAAGAGGCATTAAAATCAGGATCTGCTCTTTTGCAATGAAACAAATCCAGCACTTTGAGTACACGCTAAACTTCCCTGAAGTCCCTCCGTCAGCTCCAGCAGACTTTGGACGGCACCCAAATGTCTCGCCACCCATCGCAGCCCCCGCGGCTGGAACCTGCTGGGGCCAAACTCACAGTGAGACACGAGACCTGCTGTGGAGAGGGTGAGGAGCAGAGCAGAGCACAAGCCCCTGCCCGACATTCTGGGGCAACTGCAGGAAGGGCAGGACAGCAGAGGTGAGTCCAGCTGTCAGCGCCCAGGCGGCCCCACAGCATCCTCCCGCCACCGCTCCGGGGACAGCAGGTACCACTGATGGGCGTCCAGGGACCAGCTCAGCTCCCACCCAGCCCCGAGGTTTTATTTAGAGCAGTTCTCCTTCAAAATTCCATCCGAGAGTGTGAAAAATGCCTTCATTTTCAATTCGCTCAGGAAAAAGTGAGAAATATTGGCCAGCTGCACTTTTTATGGAGAAGTTATGAGCACTGATCTTTGAGAGCTGAAAAATATGTACCACTTTTGCATAACAATTAACTTTTATGTTTTTCAAGAGGGCTGTTCCCTTTACTGCCTCTTCACTCCGGGCCAAGTTCTCTCCTGGTCTCAACGGCTGAAGCTCCGCTGCCTCCAGCCGTGCTGCGGCAATTTATCCAAACGGAGGCTTTTACCCTTTGTTTTAACCCTGCCTTTGTCCGAAGGTCACGCAGGCTCAGAGGGAGATGTTTCAAAAGCATCGAGGACTTGGCTGACTAATCCCTGGCTTCAAGGGAAGCAGAGGAAGTTAATGCAGCATGCTTTCAAAAACCCTTCCCGAGCCCGTATTATCTTAAAGTGCAGCATGTTGGAGAGGCTAAAAGCAGAGGTGGGGCCGATCCAGCAGCTGCTGCGGGAGCTGAACAGACCACTTTAATTAGTAAGACTGAGCTGAGATAGAAAGCTTTCATCTTTTGATACAGCAAAGAGGACACAGAAGAGGCAAATGATTTAAAAGGTGCCCGTTGCCCCGGGGCTGGCTTTCACTGGGTACTTTTGTTACTCAGTTCCTTTTGGTCCAGTGAATTCAGTCGCTCACAATGGTTTGCTTATTTTATTTGAAAGAGTGGGAGGAAAAACTGCTCCTATATACAAGTCTGTGGTCAGGTTTGATCAGACAGAGTGGCTGCTCCCAGACTCTGCTTCTTTTTTTATCAGGGCTACCCCAAATTGCCATCTCAGGGACAGCGTGGCCAGTGAGGCCGTGACAGCCATGGCCAGCTGAAGGCTCAGTAGGGAAAAGTCATCACCACAGGTTTTATTTCAGGACAGAACGGCAGCAGGTGTCATTTTAAAAGTCTCTATTTACCACCCGCATATCGAGGTCACGTGTGTGTCATTCCAGCACAGAGTATCTGTGTAACCCACTGAAACGGCGCGCTCTGGCCCAGCTGGTATTTACGGGTTCAGGCTCTTATTTTCATTTTACAAAGCATATACGCTCACATCAACTCAACAGGTTTTGAGCTCTTGGCAGCAAAGCCTGAGCACACTTTACATCCTCACCAGGGCATTCTGAAGGGTTCAGGAGGAAGAGGAGCGTGCCCCTGGCCCGCTAGCAGCACGGCCGGTCTGGCTGCGGGCTGCAGGCGCTGCCACAGCAGAACTGCCCCTACAGACCATGGCAGACGTACATAAAGCTGTCACTGCAAACCCCTCGTGCTCGGCACAGCTTAATCGATTTTATATTGTACAACGGCCCAGAGCACACTTCAGGAGGGTGGTTTTACCAACCATGGTGGTTACAGTTAATCCAGGCCACGCAGGAGCTGTGTATCAGTGTCACCCAAAATTCAATTTCCTGCAGGTGGGAGGTGACACCCAGTTCTGCAGCTGGCTGGTAATTCAGTTCAGTCCTAATGAACTTCAGACTTTGATGACATCCATCCAGCAGATTAAAACAAACAGCCAAGAGACTGGTGTCAAACCAAGCTACCCAGCGTCATCATCCTCTCAGCTGCAATAAAATCCCTCGTGTCTGTTGCAAACAGCACAAGCCTGATCGTACCGCATCGTTTGGTGTGCTATACCCCTTAGTAAGAACCTAAGCAGAAATGTTGCCATTTTTTTTTTTTAACAGAAAGATAAAACAATCCAAGCATTTAGTTTTACTAATAAAATCTTCACAAAGAAAATAAATCTGTTTTCCCTTGGAACCGTCTTAGGACAGTTGTTTCTCCAGAACAAGATGAGGCAAGTGACACAAGAAGCTATAAATTATTATTTTCAGAGAGCACCTGCACGGCCATTTTTATCTGAGACATGAGGAAGGGAAGGCCTTAGACACACTGTATTTTCGGTGAAATATCTCAAGAGTACTTTGAACCAGGAATGAATACACAAGCTCTCCTCTAGCAACAGATTGCTTTCTAATTCACAGAATGCAAATGCAGATGCTGTTCTTGGCACTTAACCAAACTATTGCACAACACATTTGTTTCTAGAGTAGCAGCATTTAATACAGTAGTGATAAAAGGGAAAATAATACCTGGCAGACACCTGTATTTGCCCAGCTTTGTTATTTCTGCATATGATGCTATGAAGATCCTAACCTGAACCCAAAACACAACCCTGCAGAGATCTCAGACTGCCCATCCTGGTAAATAATGAATAGGGAGGAAATTTAACAAATATTTCCATGATGTCCAAGGCTTCCAGCACTGTGGTCATCTTAGGAGTCATTTCATATAATGAGGTTACCCAACATCAACACCGCCTGGCTCCTGCGACTCAGCTAGGAGACAAAATGGTTAAATTACAAAAAATGCTATCAAAGCCGGGTGATTCAAAGTCTCTTTCACTTCAGAACATTTTGTCTCAGGATCAACAGAAAGACAGTTAGTCTGCATTAACACCTCCCAGAGCCTGTTCTCTGCAATTCAGTTCTGATGTGTGTTACAAAGGGGCGTTTGGATCAGCGGGGTGACAGCGACGGCCAGGCCGAGCCCTTCGTTCTGCTGCCAACCCCCAGCCCAGAACCACCCCAAGATGACCCGGGACTGGCAGGGAGCCCACCCACCCCTGCTTCCTATGAACCCAGAATGTCTCCGGCTGCCAAAGGAAGAAATTTAGGAGTTAAAAAAAGCAACACCAAAAATTCCACATCTTTGCTTTGCCAGAAGGACTCCAACAAAAACCAGTACACACTTGGAAACAAGAAATCCTAAGTGAGGGTCAATATCTCTCCTCTCAAGAACAAGTAAGGGCAGATGCTGTCAATTTTTCTTGACATTTTTTCCTTCTGTTCCCACCTGGTTCTGTTGATGGGGCTCACTGTGCCCCCACAGAAGTGGGGAGCGCTCGGAAACCTGCCCAGGGCAGCGTGGCCCCTCCTGCAGCCCCCAGCACCTCCTTCCCGAGGCAGAACCCCGACCTCCGGGCAGTTGGCGCTTTAACCCCCTTTGTCCAAAGGACAAACACTCCTACATTTCCTTACTTTTCAAACCAGTTAAGTGTATCAGGTTTTCAGCGCCAGGGTCACCGTAATAAGCTGCACATAATGTTTTCCCCCCTTGAAACGAGCCCGTTACTCCCCCCCAGGTTTCAGCCAGCCATCGCCATCAGAAGCAGCTTTGCCTGTAAAAGGATTTCGAAACACTGGGGATTACTGACTCGCTATCACCTCACACAAATTACATCTTATCAAAGAAGCACTGAAGTACATAATACAATTACTCAAAGAACAATTTGCTGGTGCCAGCGACAGTATTTTACATATTGCACTGAATTTACGGTTTAAGACTAAATATTGTCAATGAGCACCAATTTGATACACTTTCCTCTGGGTTTTTCCTTCCTTCCTCCTACTTCTTTTACCCTCCAAGTCACACACTAACGTATAGCTGGAATTAATGTCAGGCTAAGTAGCTCCCAGAGAGATGAACGTCCGAAGAGGAGCCCCAGCAGCAGTCACAGTCACCCCGCCCCGCCCAAACCAGCTCCTGCTTCTCCTTCTCCACTGCAGGAGACTGTACAGTGGGGTCCATACACTGGATTTCACTCTCACCCACCTTTAAGCAACTCAGACCGGTAATACATAATATTATATATAATATAGTAATATAACAGTAATATTATACATATATGTATATTATACATATACATATTATAATGTATATGATAATATTGTGTGTGTGCATATACCTATATAGAAAAAAACACTTTTTCACAGGGACTCATTCAGAGGGCTTTGCTCTGAGGACAACGTTTGGGCAAGGCCTGGATCCTGGTTTGGATTGTCCAACCTGCCATCGAGTGAGTTGGGTGCTGCTATCCGGAACGGCAGCCGCCATCCTCGCGTTTCTGCCGAGAGCCCGCAGCAGGCACCGTGTGCCGTGACACAGCAAAGTAAAGAAGTAAATGTTATTTTCAGCTACTGGAAACCTTGGCAGAGCCATGATCTCAACACAGCTCCTCCTCCACAGAGGAAGAGGGGATGGTGACCACACTCACTGGAGCAAGAACATCTGAGCTCCCCAATACTGAAGGGGAAGACATTATAGTTTTTGTAAGAATAAAGCCCAGAACAGACCCAAAACCTGTTACCTCACATGATCCCATCAGCAGCAAAGATGCAGCCAACAGGGCTCAAAATTAAGGTCACAAGGACCTTGCTCCTGATCTCCTCTTCTGGGAGGCAAGGCAGGCCCGAGCCCCACGGGACACAGGCAGGTACAGACACAGCAGGGGGATTTGGGTCGGGGGGCGTGTGGCAGACTGCAAGTGCAGGCACAGGTCCCCAGCTGTCCAGCCAAGCAGGCTATTTTCCTTTTACCTAAAGGTAAATACAGCAGGGTGGGAGATAACAGAGCAGCACGCAGGGGACATCCTCACAACGGCACCAGCAGAAACATCACAAGGTTCTTCCAAGCCATTCACATGATACAACATGTATTTTATGCATATTTGATATATACACACACATCTGCAGAACATGCACATATCCTGCATTGCTTAAAAGTGAAGATCATTTGGTGCTTGTGTTCCCCAAACCAGCTTCACCTTTTGAATCTCTGAGACCTGTTTCATAGCCAGAGCCCTGGAACTGAATCCGCCTCATTTCAGGTGACACGACACCAGCTCCCTGGCGGCCGTAGGCTGCTCACTGTAGTCACAGCCCTTATCGCACGGTTCAGGACAGGCAACCTCACCTTCCACCTCTTATCTGTTGGTTAATTATAAACATAAAGTCTAGATTTTTATCTATTTATCCAGATTTATATACATACAATCACCTTATTTACCTAGAAAGAATGCTGTGTAGACCAGTAAGCAAATATTTGATGAGTATTATCTGAACCTTAAGTGTTATTACTAATAAAAATGTCAGCTTGAAAATCAATTAAGTCCCATGGAACCAGATTCTCAGCAGAGATGGATCTGTTTATTTCTGCGGAAGTCAATGAAGTTAAACTAATTTACACAGCTGCTAATGCCATCCAGATTTCTCAACAATAATAAATAGTCTGTCCTTTCCTCTATTTAAAACAAAAACACATTAGTTGTTTAAAAAGAAAAAAAGCCTTGCTGTAATAGCTACTGAGTTTTTTGCTTAATGGAGATCCTGCCTCTTTCTTTTTAAATCAACAAGCCCAAACTGTTTTCTGAAATCTTTGCCTTATATAATATCAACTACACTTGACACAACCTTAATGAAATCAATGAAAAAAAGGCAAAAATGCATCCTACTTTGGTTTCTGATGGATTTTCCTTTGTTCTCGGAAATTCCCACTGATGCCTTTGAATTCACAAAAATGATGACTTAAAACTTGCAGTCGTGTTTCTGCTGCGCAGGGGGAGGCATCCTGCCCGTTGGCGTGCAGCCGCAGGGTTCACCGAGAGCGGTGCCGTGGGCACAGCACGTGGGGCTGGGGGTTCTTCGTGGGAAGCCTTTCACAGTGATACGTGAAGATTCACTTTCTGTCAAGCAGTCCCTTTTCTAACTGGTCTGTGGACTCAGAGACAGGAGCCTCAGCTGAAGGAGCCTCCTCTGGAAGGACCACCCTGGCTTAGCCAGCACGGCCGAGGGAGGCAGCCGGGCTTCTGCGAGGAAAGAGTCCGACAAAGACTATTTCATGTCACTAACTAAATCTAACTAAACCTCCCAAATTTTATGGCCCCATGAGATCTACCACACAAGTATGTCATGCCTATTTTACTAGCCTGAATTACAAACACTGGCAACGTGATTTAAGAGGACTAATGCTAAATGCTACACTGCTCATGATGAACCAGCGTGCATCCCAACAGAAGACATTAATTTAAGAAAAACAGCAGAGCCCAGGCAGGCAAGTTCACTGCTGGGAAAGATGGCTGTTGTTTGCCCTTCCTGGCAGCTGGGGTTCATGTTCTTAGTTCTCACGACCCAGTTGGTCCCAGGCTCATGGTTGGCCAGAGCCCCCCGTTTGACTGTAAATGCTGGATAGAGCAGAACCCAACGCTGTTGAGCAGCAACACCCGCTCGTCCTCGTGGGGCACAAACCCAACCCCATCCAGCCTTACACTGAACTCTACACCTGCATTCACCCGAATCTCCATTTCCTGAAGATGTATTTCCTTTCTGCTTTCAATATTTTATAGAAATGTCAATGTACTGTACCATAAATATTTAATTACAGTTAGCTAATGAAATCACTGAAGTTAATAAAAACCAAGGTAGCGTGCGCAAACACAGCAAGGAACATATTCCTGTATACGTGAAAAAATAAGACAGCGTATACTTGGGGTAAAACGTTTAATGCCTGCTTAACTAAATTCATTCAGGTTAATTAAATTCTTCTCAAACAATTATTTGTTTCCTATTTGTTACAGAACACATTGCAAAACATGTCCCTCCACTGCTATGTATTCAGCAATTAGACACACATCTTGATAATTGTTTTCTCTCATATGTCAGATTCTGTTTAGTATTTCTAAACTTTTGCAAAATACAGCAGAGAGAATTTAAGCGTTTCCACATATATCTTTCAGAAGCTGAGATACTGATCTTGGTTTAAAAGAAAAAGAGTGCAAGTACAAAGTTTTCAGTTCAGTGAGAGCCCAAAGCAATTTTCCAAGGACTCCTGCCTGCTCCCTGCGGGACTGGCGGCCGCCGGGCACTGCTGTGCCCGAGAGCGGGCAGCAGCTGTACAGACATCTCAGAGTTCATGCGTTTGTGAAAATTGGTAAACAAGGCACTTAGGTGTATAAAACGAGCGTATAAAATTCCATGTTTCAGAGCATGGAAGAGCCTAACGGAAATTACTCCCTGTGAGTAGCCAGTTCCACAGTTACCTGTGGGAAAGCCGACGACTTGCGTCTGCCTCCAAAGCACCCCCCGCTCAGACAAGGTGCCACCAGCGCTTCTGCTCCAGAAGCTCCTGTATTTCTCCCCAAGATCTTCACAGGAGCAAAGTACAGATCACCAAGGTCCTGGCCCCGCAGGAGGATTTCCCCCAGTAACCCCCCTCCACCATGATGGATTGGCTCCTACGCACCCACAGCCCAACGGTCTTCAAGGCCTGTTGACATCAGTGCTCTTGGGATAAAGCCCTGGCTGAAAAAAAGAATTAAGGCCAGCCTCATTGTTTATATTATAGCCTAAAGTTTAGTGAAACACGGTGTCAGGGCCAGGAGGCAACCTCACATCTCCCCTGCCATGTTTGTCCTGCACCCAGCTCAAGCTCTGTGAAAGATTCATTACTGTATTTTTAAGAGACATAAGAAATGGGATTTTTTTCAGAGTTAGGAAGTTCAGAAGGGGTCTAACTGCGGGAAAGACTAACTAGGCATTTACAGCGAAGGGTGAAGATGAGGGTTTTATCATCATACCTATACATTACTTCCACCAGGGAAAGGGGAGCTTTAAACTGAGTTTAAACTCTTCAGGGGCTACAGGACAAGTTAATAATGGCTCACAGGATGAGGTGCTACATATTATTCGTGATCTTTAAACCACTATCATAATATGAAGCAATTATCAACACACAGAGAACCAGAATAATTAGCACATCATTACTCATAAAACAGGGTCATCAAATAAAAGATACAAGATAATTATATTACATAACCATACAGTTGAAAAGGCACAGAAAATATATGGAAAGTTAGTTAAGACCAAGAAATGATTAGTCTGACCAGAGCTACGATGATGTAACTGCAGTAAAACAAAGCAAATGTCACCGCCCTTTCTGGGAGGCAGCAGGAAAGTCGCTGTCTGTAATTGGACTCTGCGTTAGGGAAGAAGTGCCTGTGATCTCCATCATCCACTCCCCGGCACGACCTGCTGCTCTCAGAGCCCACGGTGCAGCAAATGCACATAGAAAATGAATTGATGAGGAAATTAATAATTACCAGCTTCTAAGCAAATTCCCTGAACACGCAATTATTTCACCCTGCAATGCTCCCGAGTGATCAAAAACAAGATGGAGAACAAAGCAGTTAGTGAAAATCATGTAATCAAATAATTATTTATACTGTAATTGGCACCCTGAAAAACCCCTGTATGCAGGACTAGATGGGCAGGGCGGCAACTCCAGCATTAGAGACCAGCAGCCACGTGCGCCTGGCTACAGCGACACGCGCCCAGGGTCACTTACTCCTATTTTCCCATTCACATTTGCTCCACTACAGACTCGTGCCCACTCCCCATTGGTTTTGCTCCTCGGGGAGCAGCGAAGCAGAGGCAGCGGGTGCCAGGCCGCTGTCAGCCGCCGTCAGCACGACGCCTGGCAGAAAGGCTGGCTGCTGGCTTCGGAGACGCCTCACTGAAGCTTCTGCAGAAAGGAGACTCCACAAAACAAGCAGATAAATCACTTGTGAGTGCAGGAACTGGCAGCGATGGGTGGATGGGCTTTCCCTGCCTCCCTCGCAGGGCTGTACCCACCCGAATCAGCTCCTGGGGAGCGGGTGGACGCTGCCGGGTGCCCGCGGGCAGCTCCATGAGCTCACGTGGACACTAGCACAGCCCTTCGCTCCAGGCCGCCTGCGCTCCTCAGGGCCCCCTCCCCAGGTGAGCAAACCCCAGCTCAGAGCTGGTTCTCTGCATCCAGCCCGTGATGAAATGAGTTGGGGTCTGTATCCGATGGTGTCTGGTATCTGCCGAAGGCTTAATTCAGGCCTCCAGCTTTGCTGCCTTCTGTGGTGGACAAACACCACAGGACGAGCTAAGAACCATCTGTACTCCCTGCACAGAGCTCTGCTGCTCTTGGGTGATCCCAAAGACAAAAGGCACAGAGAGGCTGAGACGTGGGGCCCTGTCCTGGGAGCTGCCTCCCAGCCTGACAGCCAGAGCTCAAGGGCTCAGTCCAAACTCCTCTAAAAATTAGTGTCTCCCCACTGACTTGAGTGAATGGTGATTTCAGACCCTAAACCTGCACCCCCAAATGACTTGGAGCATCCAAAAGGATAAATACTCTCTGACGTACATTTGAACAGAAACTAAACCTAAAGCCCCACTGTTCCAGCTCTCCACAGAGAGCCTGGCCATGCTGGCTCTCCTTGAAACAAAAAATAAGGAGAAGAATTCACCTTTAGCGTAGAGGTTTGTACCTGCTGAGCATCTGCATCTCGCCCACCTTACACTGGTTATTGCACCCTCCTCTCCTGCCACCTTACCAACACAGGCTTGTTGAGAACCTACAATTTTGAAGCCACTGACAGGCTCATCACCACAGTCAGTGCAGCGAGAGAGGGTTCCCAATACAACCTCCCGTTCCCAGCTCCTGGCTCTCACCGCTCCAGTATCTGTAAATGGACCATCTTGGTTTTGGTCCAAAGAGAACTTGGAGCAAAAGCAAACCACGATTTTGTAGGCTCTGGGCAATGCTGATGGGAAGTCTCTCAAATCCTCGGCAGCGGAGAGTATGCTGCTGGCGGTGGCGTCTGTTCACCCAGATATAACTTAAATGCAGCTTTTAAAGTGCTTCTGGTTTTACCTGTGGAAGTATAAATCCATATCAACACTTCCGCGGCTACAAGCCAGCGCCTCTCTGCAATGAGGGGTGGGTGGATCAAAGCAATAAATGAATGCAGACCACAAATACCATATCCAGCTCTTCCCAAAAGACTGCTTTTATCCGATTTTGATGGCTTGTGGAGCCTCTTGTGCATCTTCTCCTTCCCCTCGGCTTCCTGATGCAACTTCCAGATGAGCGCACCCCCCCTGCTCACGGAACACTCCTGGCAGCACCCACCAGGCTCGGGTGCTGCTTGCCAGCCCCCAGCCGCTCCAGCCCCTCGCACATGTTCTTCTTTGCAGGGAAAAGGGAGACAAAGTGGAGCCAGTAGATACAGACCAGGCAAGGGGTGGTGCTGCCAACTGCCATTGCATGAAACACCTCGGGAGAATTACAGAGCTGCTGTGTTTTACTCAGCAAAAGCACTCGGAAATCCAGGGAGGGCCCGAAGGGGTGTTATTGGTGATCACGGGCTCACGAGGATCTGCTGGCTCCAAATGACAGGGCTGTGAAAAAGGAGCAGTTGCATCCAGCCTGTGGAAATCCCTGCTGACCCCCCAGGTCCTCCATCCTTTCTTCTTTCCCTAAAACCAGCTTTTTTTTTTTTTTTTTCCCCTGCAAGCAGGAAGGTGTGAGCACCCATAAAAATGGAAACACTAAAAGGCTGCTGGAAATTGGGAGATAAACAACTGCAGACATGCGGGAAATGTCTTCACGCGCAGAAGTGCGCTGTTCAAAGCACCTAGTCCGGGAGTCAGATAAATCACAGGCTGAAAGATGATCTCAGGGAAATGACTTTATGGAGGAGAGGCAGCCAGGAAAGATGACATGATCGGGCTTCTGGCACAGCGGATGTAATGAGTGAGGCAACAACAGCATAACAGCACAACCCTCCTCCTGGAGCAAAGGACACTGAGCAGAGAGGCGGGAGTCCCATTACATGCATATACCTACATTATCCTGGGACAAATCACACTTGACAAAGTGCATTTCTACATCTCTTTGGCTTCTTTCAGCCCTCACACATACATCCCAGCCTTACCATAACCCACGGTGCTTCCCACAGGCAATACATGACATGTATCGTTCATGCTCAGCATGTGTATTGCACCCATGTCCACAAAGAGGGCCAAGAATTAAATCACCCCATTTAAACAGAAAAGAAGTTTAAGAAAATCTCATTTTAGGGCTAGATCATCCCTGATACATAAACCGAGAGTTCGTGTGTGTAATTGGAGCAGCCAAAAACCTAAGTGCAATAACTGCCCCTCATCACGAGCTTGTCTGCCCCACAGGGCATCTCCGAGCACGTCAGCGGACCGGGTGGGCCATTGAGGACTACCAGTGCACTGCGGACCCGCAGCCACCCTGCGAACGTGCCAGGCACGCCTGCGAGCATCACGCTGTGTGTGCACAACACCTCAGTCAGGTCAGATCCAGCTGCACACCTTGGAGGAGGAAGTCATTCCCCTTGAAGGCATCAGTGTGGTTTGTCCAGGATCTGCTTCTAGACCTCGAAATGCAATTCCTGCCGAGGGCAGCGCCGACCCGCTCAGAGCCAAGGGGTCCCCAGGGTCCAGCGCAACATCCTACTGCCTGAATTACTGTTGGTGCGGATGCAGGCTCAGGGCTCAGAAACTCTTCACTCTCTTGACCTGCAGATTATCTGTTCCACGCTCTTTCCCCACACGTTACACCTGCATTTCCACAGGTCCCTTCACTGGCAACATCAGTTATCCTGGATCATTTGTTCTGAACTGTATGAACAAGCAAGCGCTATAATAACTTCTTTTTACACTATCACTACTATCCTGCTTCACAGGAATTTATTCATAAAGATATTATATAGTTATTCCAATTATTTAATTATTCCATTCTAAATCTTATCGATAACCCAGGTCTAGAAAACAATCAATGTTGGGGGGAGGCGAGTGGAGGGCAGGACACTTCCCATCTGCTTGCACCAGGGCAGGATGCTCAGCTTGAAACTATTGAAGCAAAAGATTTGTAGGACCGAGGGAAAAGGCAAAGACACCAAATGTGGTGAAACTGGGGTTGGCTGCAAATCCCAAACTGGTATTTCTGGGTATGAATCTGTAAGACAGCCATGGTACCAGTCTGGTTTAGGAAAGCCGATCGTCGGCACTTGCCTGGTACCACATCTCCAGGGCGAAGGGCGCACCGGGGCCCAGCGATGCCGCCCTGCCCCTAACCGGGGTCATGATGTAAGGCACTGAGAAACACCAGCAAAGGAGGGAACTGCAGGGCTGAATGTATGTGTGCAAAAAGTGAGCCTGATACTTCAGGGGCATTATTACAAGTCTGTTGATGTCCTCAAAGTCTTTTTAAGCATAAGATCTACTGCACTGCTTGCGGCCTTTCTAGAATAACAGCTAACAGGCATTGATTTTTTTTTAGATCCGTTTGTCCTTAACACTTGCTTGGGTTATAAATGCAAATAAAAACTGAAACGGAAGAAAAGATAGTTCCTCAACTGTTAAACAGAGGACATGTTCACCTTGATTGTATTGACCTGGACTTGCCCGCGAGGCCATTTCTGAGCTGAGGCATAACATAACACTGCAGTCTCTCCTTGGGGACACTGGTCCCCAAGTCCCAGGGCTGCCCCAGCCTGTCCCTGACGCAGTGCCTGAGCCCTGGGGACAACGGGAGTCCCGAGACCATGAAACACACCTTAATCTGTCAGAGCCAGCACATCTCAAAGGCATCTGGCAAAGGACCACACATGCACAGAAGGAGCAACGGCCACCGCCAAGGCTGGAGCCTTAAGCACAGCCTAGAAACAAAGCCAGGTCCGTGCTGCAGGTATTTAGGAGAGCACAACCCTACAGCACCTGTGGGAAGTTCGATCACAGAAAGTACAAGGCATTATTAAAAACTTTTCTAGAACTATGTCTTTTCTGCAGTCAAGAACCAGATTGGCAAGACACACCTCATGGACATATGCTGCATGTTTCCCACCAGCCCTTACCACGTGGAGAGCCCTTCCTGCGAGGGAGGCAGCGACACGCCGGCACTTCCAGAGCTACCGGGTAAGTGCAGAAGCATCAGCTGTGCCTGGCCTCTGCACAGAGAGGTCCCGGCTGGAGCCGGCACTGTCCATGTCCTCTCCTGCACTGTCCCTCCAGGGGATGGCACTCGAGGAACCAAAGGGACCAAAGAATAAACACATAAAGCCCCGGAGCAGATGAAACCCTGCGCATCAGCTCTCAGCAACATCCCTTAACGCGTGCGGCTGTTTGCAGTCGGAGGAAACAACGCTGGTAACAACTCCTACGAACAGGGGATTTCTTCGCACAAGACAAACCCCACTGTCACACTCCCTTTCCCAACAGGCAAGGGGCAACGGCGGTAAATCAAAGGCTGGTGACTGACATTGCAGGTCTTGTTCCAGGCGTGCAGCTGCAGGAACCGAGGCAAAGGGAAGGCACGAAAAAAACTGTAATTGGAAGGTGCTAGGGCATTGTCAGCGCTATCAACAAAAAGGCAATTGCTGTTTAAAAATTAATCTTTTTTTTTTTTGTTACCCTATTGTTATTCCCTTTTTAATGTCAGAATGAGCAAAACAGGAGATTACTTAGCGATGTTCACCCGCAAGGGAAAACGCTGTTTAAATGCAAATGAGCGCACGGCTGCAGCACTCGCTCCTGCCTCCTGCGCTCACCCCGGCCACGCCGAAGTCCTGTGCTGCCTCTTCTGTTTTTATCATTTTCCAACACAACTCCACGTCTCCATAGCCACCAGACTGGCCACCCGCAAGCCCACTGTCAAAGGAAGTATATCCCCGTCACCCCTTCCCACTGCTTCTCCATTGTCCTGTTCTCCCCACAGGTGTTGTCTCAGTTGCGAGGAGCCCCTTCTTCCACTTCCAGCCCAAACTATCAGTCTCAGTCCTGGCCACCACACTCTGCTGGAGCCTCCCCTGACCCCACAGCACCCACAGGAGAGGGTGCACGTCTGTCATCCCTTCTAACAGGGGTTCAGACAGCTCCTCTTCTCTCTCAACTCCACATATTTACACGAAATCCCTCCTGCAGCCTGTCACTTGGAGAATCCTCTTTGACACCTTCGTTACTTTTCCACACAGTTCTCAGCAAACTGCCTCATTTGTCTTTGCTTCTCATTTGTTTCTGCATGATTTCATCCACCAACACATCTTTAATTAAGAGTCCTGTGTTGATGATTCACAGATGCACCGTTCAGCTCCAGACACTTCTTCAGCTCAAGCCCCCGGTTCAGGCTCCCTGCTCCAGCCTGGCTGAGGTCTGTCCTTTGGCTCTGGTGCAGACCGAAGAGGTCAGTCTCTCTCGCCACATTCACCACATGCTGTTCTCCATTGCTGTGGTCAACATCTTCATTGCAGGAGTAACTGGGGTTCACTCTGGGACTGGCCGCAGCGTGGGTCTCCCTGCATCCCCCTGTCCTGGCTATATCCACACCTTGCCAGTTCTTTACCCCAGCGATTGAAGAGCAACTTCTCTCCTATTCCCACGTTAACAAAATCCTCATCTCCATAACTGCAACACTCTTCTCTCCAGCCGTTCACACGCTACCAGAAGATCCCAGGAAAGGTTGTATCCACAGCTCTCACTTCAGCCATGTTGCCCTGCAAACCCCCCCTCTGCCTCCTCTTCCTCACAGCCGTAAGCTGCTGCTCTACCTCCCTCCTCTCTGAAGCAGGGTTTGTCTTCCTGGAGAGCTCGTGGGAAGCCGAAGGGTGACCTCCCTGAGGCTGCCAGGAAACAGCTTCTCATACTGACACCTAAAAGCAGTGACCTACCTTGGGAAGGAGCTCCCCAGCCCCTGTCTGCCTGCGGATACCCCATCTGCCAACCTTCAGCAGTTCTGCTCTGGGGACCATTAGCCAAGTTATCTGATCATTCTGGTTGTCACTACTCATAGGAAGCAACAGGGAGAATCCCAGGCTCTAAGACAACTTACTTAAGACTCATCAAAAATTGTGTGTGTGCGTATCTTCACATTTATCCCATGCAAGTGAAAAAAACCTAAGCTTTGGCATTTTTAACCAACCATACATTCAGAGACCAGCATCCAAAAAAGCAAAAAGATTAATAAAAAAATTATGTTCTTCATGCAGCAGAGAAGGCTGACACAGAATGGAAAGAGATGCCAGGAAACACAGGAGGAGCTGATAACCTGCACAGGGTGGCTGAGGAGACTGGGAAGGAGAAGGAAGGAAAAGGGATTAATGAATGATGCCTGTTTCTTGTAAAAATTAAAAAAAAAAAAGTCACTTCCAACACTGACTGTTTTTAGACTCCATGCTGTAAACAGGCTCATAAACACGCCAGATGCCTTTTTCTCTGCTGTCCCCACTCATTAGGAAGCTGCAGCCCCCTGGGAACAGCGCTGCCAGACGTAAATGATGAGAGAACATATTGCCTGGTGCCAGCGTTCACCTTTCTCCAAGATGGAAACAATCACGGACATTTTGATTGTTAGGGTGAGAAAACCGTTAATGATGTGTTGATGAACATGAAGTTAATTTTCCAATACATTTCCTACAAACTGTTTCTTTAGGAATGCTCCTTGGAGCCCAGAAAGCAGCTTTAAAGAGCTACTGTTAAATATTGACTGCTGCACTGGGATCATCACAGGAAATGTGTTTGGGCAATATTTTCCAGGGCAGGCAGAGGGGGCTGGGTGGTTTCTGTTAGGAGAAATGCCTTTTCTACCCCAGTAAGGAGGAGCGGGAAGCCGGGCAGACTGAACTGGTCAATGCTTGTTTGTTGCTGGGTTTTCCCTCCCCCAGAAATCTCAAATAAAGCCCGAGGACAGCAGTTTCCTAAGCTGGGTCAAGCAGAGAGTGCAAATTCAATAGCAAAATAGAAATATCCTCCACTGCACCGCAGGGGAAAGCAAGAGCAACTCAATTGGGAGGGGGAAAACAGAGACATGGAGAGGTTACTTTGGGCCAAAAAGATCACAGAAAGAAAGGAAAAAAAGAAGAAAAAAAAGTAAGAGAGAACAACAGGGTATACAACATGCAGTGTTGCACCCTGCTTGGCTTTCAGGGGCCTTTCATGGTAGTACAACTCACCATCTTGAATTTCAGTTTTCCTTTCCAGGTTTAAAAAAAACTGAAATCAAAATCAAAATCAAATGCATTTAAAAGATGCAGAAAAATCTCTGCATGAAGCAGCTGGAGGCCTGTGCTCCAGTGCTGCCTCACCCCAGCGAGGGCAGATGACCCCGCTCCCTCCGGGGAAGGTACCGGCACCGAGAGTCCCCGGCACGGCCCCGGCCAGGCAGGGCCGAGGCGCCGATCGATGCATTTGCCTCCACAGCGAGCAAGGACGACTGGAGCAAATGTAACGAGCAATGCTTGAGCAGCACTTACAAAGGAGCATAAGAAATGTAGTCTGAGAGGATGAGAAATTGAATTTTAAGCCCATAAAGCAGCACATGACCGTATCTGTGACGGAGCCCTCTTCGTCTTGCAGAGGCTTGCTCGTGTGCCCCCCGACGCCGCGGGGCAGGGGGGTGCAGGCGGCTGGCGATGCTCAAGGGGAGGGTGCTGAGCTCCCTCAGTGCCAGCACCCCAGGAGGTGACTGTTTCTAGGAATTTCTATGAATTCCCAATATCGTCAGAAGACATTCCCAGTATTGATACAGAACGTGGGGGTCTGGGCGGGGAGGAGAACAAAGTTAAGCAACGCGCTCCCGGTGCGAAGCAGATGCCCTCCCCACGGATCCAAGCGCCCACAGGAGAAGGTACTTTGCATTTCTGTCTCTTTCTGAATGAGAAAGCACCAACTTAGTGACAAAACCCACGGACAAATAGCTCAAGAATAACGCAGTTTTACAATACAATTTGTACTATACACTGCAGCTAACATGTATTATGTTGAGGGATTGCCAATTCCGTGATTTTCCAGGCTTCTTAAACCCATAATAAAGAGCACATGTCAGGGATTTCATCGCCTGCAGTCAGTGGCAGAAGCTATTCTTCCTCACTGCCTAAGAAGGTAACAAACAGTTATGCACTTCTGCAGTATATGTCTCTGGAAAATACAGATCTTCACTGTAAAGGAAGGCCCGTGGAGCTGTACATCAGTTCAAAACCTAGCAGCATGGCAAACATGGCTTGCTCCATCAAGTGACGAGAGGGGGTTAGCGGTGTCGGTCTGCTTGGCCCAGCTGCGGAGGGAGGGAACAGACATCGCCGCTGCCCCTCCTCTGCCAGCCGCACAGGGACCAGCCTGTGCCCAGAGGCCTGCGGGTACTTTGCTTTTACATGTTCTCTTTATGCACAATAACATTTTTTTTCCCCTTTTCCCAAGGCTCCTACTCACTTACATACAAAGTTCATTTTCTGTCATTTACAGTTCAAGACTGGATTTTCAATTTTCCCCACACAGAAACATTTACAATGAAGGGTGGGGCAGAGACAAGTAACCCATGAGTACCATGAGCTGAAACACTTCCCTTTCTTTCTCTTTTTCAAATACTGATAGATACCAGCTACAGCACATTTTCTCCTTGTGTATCCATCAAAATTACTTGGGCACAACATTTATTTTTATGTAATGCAAACAGTATATGGAGGAGGGGGGGAACAACCACATTCATTTTGTACTTTGGATTCAATTTTGTCTAGATGATTATCTGTCCAACACCACTATCCTGTTTTTTTAACTAATCATACTTAAAACATGGAAGAAAACCCACTTTTTCCTTTAAAATTGAAATTCACTGATGATACACGCTTAGCAGCAAAACAACTTAGTTTTGCTCATTATCATCAAGAAGCATTTGAGTGACAGTCAAGTTAAAAAGCCCTGATTAGCACATGAAATAACATAAAAGATCCAAACAAAAGCAGGGCTTCAGATCCCTCAAATACAAATACCCCAAATAAATAAAACCTTGGTGTTGGCAAAGCTCATTTGTGGGATATCCAACTCATGAGAGAAAAGAATCTCCCTTTTCTTTTCTTTTGGAGAAGCTTCAGATGTCAGCTATACATCAACTGTTAACAAAAACTGACATGACCAATTAAGACAGGAGTGATCCTGCACTGTCCTCTCTCCCTTTGGCCTGCCTAAAGCTAAATAATGCAAATAATTCCAATTATTTGTGAAGAAACAACTCAAGAGTCAACCTATTTCTGTCCCTTTTGATGACACACGGGACCCTTCATGTGCCATGAGCAGTGCTGATAAGAAACATCCACGAAACTTCATGTTTAGCAAATCCATGCTAAAATTTGGCTAATCTTCAACCTCCTTTCGATGGCCCTGTTTTGTACCTCTGCTTGCGGGAACACGCTGCCTCCAGCCAAGGAGCAAACGCCACGTGAGGTCACAGCATCCAGGTTCTGAACCATCCGGGGAGCGGGAGTGCACACAGCAAAGCCAGGCTCACAACCACCCGCTGGCGGTTAACCACGGCGAGTCTTGAGCAGACCCAGAGCAACGAGCTTATAAGCCAAAGGCTGCATCTGCCACACCCGGGGTTTGTCACACGCTGCTCCACGAGGAAACGTGGAGCAATTCTATCTACGTATCAGCGCAAGCATTTCCATGCCGACTCCTCACACGGCATAACTGGTACTGTTGAAAATGATGAGTGTTATTTTAAAGACAGTTGAAGGACAGAAACTTGGAGGAGAAGAATAAACATTTTCCTTAGTGTAGTGGACAGCACTTTGCAGCCACAGCACCAACTCCCCCGTCTCGTGCTGTTTGAGAAGGCGCTCGCACACCTCCCGGCTCCAGGTTACTTAACAGCAAAAGCCAAGCCTAAGGGGAAGCAGCTAAAAAAATTCAGAGAGTGGGGGTTGAAAGAGAGTGGTGGAGAAGCACCTTTTGCTTCTCTCAAGTCTTTCTGAAGGAACTTCACAAGTACAGCAGAGCAAAAGAAAAAAAAAGACATCATTCAGTTTTAAATATATTTAGAGCATGTTGCTCCTAATGGATTATCATACTTTAAAATAAACCAGATCAGATGTGTTCAGCTGAGCTGCATCCCATAACACCAAGAGCTTTTAGAGCTGGCCTCAGAGCACACCCATTAAAACTCCATCAAATAATTACCACCAATTTGGCTGGGGGTAGAGCTTTAACCTCACACTGCATAATTTGGGGGAAAATTCAAAAATCTAGCTGTAGCTTCTTACTTATTAAGGGTATTTTAATAGTCTGTTCTGCTGCCTCACATGCTCCTGCTTGCGTTTCCTGGATATTGATGAGTCCGAATCTGCGCAGGCAGAGCTCAAGTGCTCTGCCTTTGCTCCTCACGTGCATATGTTGATGACATCCAAACTGGACAAAAAGAGGACTTGATGCCATCAGGGACACTTTATCAAGATTCCAGCCGGGCTTTTTCATTCCACTAGTCCAGATCCATGTCAGAAGCTTTTGTCTCAGAGAGGAGTCTGACCCCACAGCATCCCTGTGGGGGGACATGAGAGCTCAGTGATGCTGGGACACAGCACGTGGCACAGCACCACCTCCCATAAGGCCAGCCCAGCCCCGTGCAGAGCTCCTAAGGTGGCACTGGCCTTATGGAGACATACAGCATGGTCCCATTTTAATTTCAGCATGTGGATCAAATAATTGTTTGGATTTTAATATTGAGTCTACGTTTCAGTGATTTGCATTTAAATGTGTTGTCAGAGAACTTCCAGAAATCTTTAATAAGAAGAACGATTTGCATTTTAATGTGCACTTAAAGAATTTCAAGAAATCTTTTCATGTGAATAGTGTTATCTGAGTAACGTTCACATTTGAGGGGGAACGAGAGCTGCCGAATTGCTAAGTACCATTCTAACAAAACTACTTTTTTGAGACAGCCCAGCTTTGGTGGGCTTTGTTTAGAAAAGAAAGATGTGGTTTACAGGGGAATCTGGGAGAGCTGGAAGGGCAGTGGGTGAGACCCGGGCTGGTGCAGGGAAGGCCCAAGAGCAGATCAGCGGGGGCTCAGCCCCCATCGCCATCAGGAGCGCTCGGTGAAGCCAGAGCCTGGGGGGAGCAAAGACCTGCAGAGGGATTGTGAGCTCTAAAGGGCCCTTTGCTGGAGCCCGCAGCAGCTTTATAAACAATTCAGCTGGGTAACGGCTCGCTTGAGCCATCCTGCAAGCTAAGGAACCAGCTGCTTGTCTTCTACATCAAAAGTGAAGTTAGACAAAAGCCTGATTTCTTTCCTGTGCTCCTCAGTAAAATGAATATTTTAACCTCCTTGTTACCCTCTATATCTCTTCAGAGCATGTTGTAGTATCTCAGCCATGACACTACATTTATGCCTTCAGGTTACGGAGCAACCCTCCTCTCTTCTAATCAACCCAGTGCCACTGATACCCATCAGATCATCGGGAGAAGCAAGCAGAGAGCCCGGGTAGAGTTTCTGAGAACAAGAAATAGAACAAGTCTTCACAAAAGCTGAAAACAAAGACAAGCCTAAGACCAAAGAGGAAGGGGAAAACCCTCACAAATCCCAGTCCTCCTCCCCAGCCAAACAGAAACACCCCACTGAGGCGCAGCCTAGAAGCCCCCCCACCCATCATAGCCCTCATGCCTAGCCAGGCCTTCCCCCACAGAGGGGCAGAGACCCATGGCACCAGCCACGGCCTGCAGCCTCCACAGGGCCACGACGGGCACCCAAGAGGTTTGGGGGACCCACTGGGGGCTCCTCGGATGTTTTGACATCCCAAGCTGACATTTTTCCATAAATCAGTAGAACACTAGCACATGTCTTTGTTATGTTAATCATTACTAGCATGGCTTTAAGTGCTAGGGAAGGAATCTGCATTTCTGATGATTGGCTTTATCCCACACTCATTCCTAAGCAGAGCAAAACCCTAAGCTGATGTGAAAACAAGTTCTTTCTTCCATCTGTAACACCAGCAAAGAAATGGCTCCTTCAGCTTGAGCTTTCTTATGAAACATTTGTACATGCCTGCAGATTATCTTAACAGAAAGTTAGGTTTCTACACTGCTCTGGTTCTTTATGTTCTCACTTTAGCACCAAATACATTCAATATGCAGAATAACCCAGCTGATCATACAGTTAAATCATGCATTGAAGTTTAAGTTTTATTAAGCTAGTTTATGTATTTCTAGATTATGAGAACAGGCACAGATTCTAGCCTCTACAAAAAAAAAAAAAAAAAATCAAGTTATGCTTATTTTTAAAATAAACCAGTCTAAAAATCCATACAAAAATATTCAAAGCAACTGAGAAGCTCATTTTCCAACTACAGCTCCAGCCTTACCTTCATCCCATGCACATTCCAGCCTCCACTCACCAGTACTCTGCCAGCTGCTACTTCCCCAGACCTGCCCCTGCAGATAAATGAGCTTCACCTTAAGCCCCAGCTGTGCCAAATAGAAAAAGTTGGGCTGCAAGTGGTAGTAGGGACTGTTTCTAAGGAACAGATGAAGACAGGCTCATTGCTAGCAACAAGTGGAGAAACTTAGAGACTGTCA
Source organism: Strix aluco (assembly GCF_031877795.1). Classification (NCBI taxonomy): domain Eukaryota; kingdom Metazoa; phylum Chordata; class Aves; order Strigiformes; family Strigidae; genus Strix; species Strix aluco. The sequence goes on from NC_133943.1 coordinate 1,038,154, forward strand.
TAAGAAACAAATCAGCTTTTTTAGGCCCCAGGAGTTACTTGCAGCTGAGGCAATACAGGAACACTGTCCTGCTGCTAAACAAATGCAAGGCTGAGGCATTTATCAAAAATAAATGACTTTAGGAAATGAAGACACATATTTTTAGCAGACAACTCCTTCCCCGACAACTCTGCGTTGGGTTCCCACAACTGCACTTGTACCTGGTGACTCAGGCTGTTCCGTCACCTCCTCGGAGGCTGCTCCGCACCTGCCCTCGCCTGCCTGTGGCCCTGCAAGGGCCAACTCCTTCGGAGCTGAAAGAGGAACTATAGAGCTCTGAGCTGTATTTGAGAAAATATAGAACATTCCTATCCTGTGCACAACAGAGATATCGGTAATTTAAATGTAAACACACGTATCTGTGCCGCTCTCAAAGACGGATCCTCTCCGAGCAGAGCCTGCAACTCGCAGCTTTGCAAACCTGCCGCTATTTCACAGTGCAATCAAGAGTTTAAAAACTGCAATTAGCAAAGTGGAGACATATGCAAGGAGACAGCACAATAATTAGTGAGAAGCAAACTGGATACTTCAGAGTTTAAATTATATAACACATGATTGGTACATAAGTAAGAATATTTGTTTGTTTACTCGATATGGGGTCACCTACTGCTTCCACTGAACAAAGCTGTCATTGATTTTAAATGGAATAGGCTTCTGCTGCTTAAGCCAATTATTTTCTCACCAGAGATCAGAGCATCAATAAAAATGAACAGATAAGCCAGTTTTTGATCAGCTGAAACATTAGTTATGTGGGATTTTTATCATATTCTTCACTGCAATAAACATAAACAGAGTATCGCGTACGCATCGACACTGCCAACGCCGGTAATTCTGCTGAGCCTCCCCTGACAGCTGATGTTTATCCCCATCCACCTGCCTGGAGACAGGGTGCATCTGCCCTGGGGGAATCTGCGTGGGCTTACAGCAAAACATACAAGTCCCAGTGCTGACCCTGGGGCTGCAGGAACCACCTGTAAGCTTACAGCTGGGGGCAGGCTTACCCGGGAGGGGGGGCTTTTACATCAAGTTGGAGACAATGCGGCGGCTTCACGAGTCACCGGTTTCATCAGCCCAGGCTCCTGCTCTGCTCCCGGCTGGCCCAGGGGAATCAGCCAGGAGGAAACGGCCGTTGTGCCCCACGATGGGGGCGTGCGGCTCTCTGTCACTAAATTCCACACGGTGTCAGGTGGAAGTCATCCTTCTGTGTTGTTTTAAAGACCTGCTAATCCACATCGTATCTCCGATGTCGGTAGCCAGCGATGCAATCTTAGGGAAAGTGAATCGTCTTGAACGCACGCTAATAAGCGGTTGAGGAGAAAACACGGTGACAAGGCAGGTTTTGTGCCGTCCTATATTTAAACAACAGTTCCAAGCACAAGGAAACCCTTCCCTGTTGTCGAGGCCAGCTCTGTGTTTCTGGTGCGTTTGGGAGGGTCAAATAAAAACACGTGTTATTGGCACATTGCTGTCAGGGTGTGCAACACACACCAAACAGAACTTCAGCTACAGAGGCTGAAAAGAAGTTGAAGGTCTCACTGAAATCATTTTAACAACGGTAGTGAATGGGCACAGCAATCGTTCTGATCTCACTATCAGCAAGAGGTTTACGTGTTTTTACTCCGGACCTTGCTGTTAGTACGTGTCAGCTCCGAGGGCTGATGCGCGAGAGCTCGTCAGATGGATTCAGCCGCCCTCGGGGACATACGGGACATGTCCCTGTCCTGCTGAAGGGATTGTTTTATAGAAGGTTATATCCAGGTGGACGTGTTTAGAACAGCTCAGTAAAAAGGTGACTCCTGCACATCCACAGAGCTTTTGGCAAACTGTGTCTTCATGAATTTATCAAACCCGCTCTGTCTCTCCGAAGGGGCTGTGTCACTGCACGCCGAGTTAGCGCAGGAGATGACGGAGCGTGCTATGACAGGCAGGAATACGGACGAGCACTTCCACACAAAAGCGTCCCCTGGTTTGCATTTTCAGATAGGAGTAAAAGCAAATGCTTTAGATTAAAAATGCAGCGTCTGTTAAGGTCCAGAGGCTCCAGCCACCTCCCTTCAGCCCTGGCAGTGACGTGAGCGGGCGCCCACACAAGCCTGCAGGGAAAGGGGAGGGCGCGGGCGCAGGTCACGGCGGAGGTCAGGGTACCCCCCTTTCAGCACAAACTGCCCACCCCACGGAGAGGACATGGTGGGAAGAGCCTTTCCTGGAAGGCTCTGGAAATACCCCTGACTTAGGTCTTGTGTATTTATGCATTTGGACTTAGAGCATTGCAGTCAGAAAACTGATAACCGAGCTCTAGCCACGAACACTGTTTACATAAGCAGTGAGAAATACAAATAACCAAATACCTAATAACCTTACACAAAGCCGTTTTAAAGGAAATATGATGTTCCCTAACAAAACATTCTTTAAGGTTTAACTTAATCTGTTCTCTTCAGTTACTCCATCTCTTGGGAATAAGCACATTAAAACACTGACGATCTGTACAAGCAAGAAGAGACATTACAATGCCTTTATCAATACAAACCAATTTAAAATGCCTCCAATATTTAGAGAAGACCTACAGTATGATTGCAAACAAAATCTCTGATCACTTTTTCAAACAATATTTAATCTGTCCTATAGCCAAGGCTCTGTAAAAGCTCCATCTGCAAACAAAAAATACAGTGTGTAACTAGAATTGTCACTACAGCTGAGCAAACACATTCTAGCTAATATTTTACTTATTAAATTTCACTTTTTTCTTTTTGGAATAATTTCAGAATCAGGTCACAGAACTTGCAAACATCTTCATCACTGATCTGTTTTGCTGGGTTTCTCCATGCAGTGGAGAAACCTGGCAGGGTCAGGTGCAGGAAGTTCAGGTACAGGAGAATTTTTCTCTCCCCAAGGCAATGGTTTATGTCACCAAACAGCCCGGTGGACACTCGGAATATGATACTGGAATTCAGTTTGGTTTTACGGTTGTGTAACGCAAGCGGAGGCACTGACACTGATTTCAAGGCCTGGTTTGATTTCAAGCCATCAAGCCGTAGGTGGAGCGAAGCGTGGGGAGATCTGCCTGGGACACGGATCCTGCGGGCAGCGGGCAGGGGGGAGGCGTGGGCATGCCGAGGGGCCGTGGGGCCTCGCTAGCAAGGGTGGGGCGACGTGGTGCCAGGCTGTGCCGGTCGGTAACAGCTTCAAGGGCGGGGAGAAGAGCGGGGGACGGTCCCCAGGGCTCCCAAAGGGACGGTGTAAAGCCATAACCTGCTCCCTGCAGCCAGGACCCAGCCCCCGGTGGGTGGACCGAGGTCCCACCAGCTCTGAGATCTCTACTGGGGATGGAGAGAGGGGCCAGAGGGGCTGTGGTTTTGAAGTCAATGTTTCAACCACACCATAAAGTGCAAGTTCATATTCAGAGCTCTGCGATCCCCTCGTGCAGAAGTAGCGACACAAACTTTCCGATCTTTACGCTTGTGAGGGAGAAGGTGGCAGCCTGGATGCGTGCCCGGTGCCCTTCCCCTGTCACCGCCTCGCTCCCCGTCAGGTAACCAGAGAGAAAAACCTGCACTGGCTAAAGCAAGGAGGCAGCTGCGAGGGTGTGATGGAGTCAGTTGCTCTCATAGATGATGTTGCAATATTTTCCCATGAAATATTCATTGCCCATCCCCACTCACCCTGTCCCCATTAGTACTTAAGCATCGGAGCAGAGGAGAGGCGGCCGCGTGCCCCTCGACGCGCGGTGCCGGGAGCTGCGCACAGCCCGTCCTTCCCAGGCACTCCGAGGAAAACCAAATTAGCTCAAACACCTCTGGCTATGGCACGGCCTTCTCGGTCAATGTCATCTTATCCAGGATAATTATGGAAAATACTAATTATCAGAAATAGGCGGGAGGGCAATTTTTTGCACTCCAGGGGATCCCAGAAGCCCTTCGTGCATCAGCGCGGCCACCCCAGCAGGAGGGGAGGTGCCAGCCCTGTGGGGACGAAGCATCTCTCAGCCTTTGGAGATGCTCTCAGTGACACCCTGGTCTGGAGGCTGCCCTAGTGTCCCTGCAGCCCCCCTGCCAGCCCCCAGCCAGCCCCTGGCGCACCCCTGGCCCAGCCGCCACCAAAACCGTTTTCATTCTCCACCAGTTTCCCAGGAAGCCCCAAAAAAAGTGACTGTGGGCCCTGAGTGGGGACGGGGGGAGGTGGGTCCCTGGGTACCATGGGAAAGCGCCTCCATCCCATTAGCGCTGTGCTCCCGGCCCCGCTGCGTTTTAAGGATGGGAAGTGTCTTCTAAATCACTGTGGGCTTTAATGAGCACTGAGGAGATTTGTACATTTGCATGCGAGAGGAATGAGTAATGGCAGCAGGCACGAGGGAGGAATAAATGAACCTGATTATACCTCCACCTGCAACCGGCGTCTTTGCCCTTATGCCATATGTTTGCACCATCTTCCATGGAAACCTTCCCTGCAGCCGATATTTCCAGGATGTACCTGTGAAAGCACCAAGGACAGGTAATAGACTAAGAGTTATTTTTGCTGGTCCAGTCACCTGATCACAGTCAGACCTCAGAAATAAGTTCCCTTGTTAGGAGTAAGCTGGGTAGACACTTATTCCATGATTTAACCCTTGGGAAAGATTGTTCTCCCCATTCTAAAGATCTCAAATACCTGCAGCTTGTTTCAAAGGCAGGAGGCACTGGGCCTCTCCTGCTTTCTGGACTGGGCTTTAAGTTAATCACCAACACCATGGACTGGCACAAGCTTCCCTGTGACCAGCTGCACACAGCAAACACCCCTGCTGAGAGGGAAGATCAACGAGCCACGTCAAACCTCCCCGCTCCAAGAAGACGCTACCACCTGCAGCCCCCAGCAGACATGAAGCCAAAGCAGAATCGAGGTTGGCACACAAGAGACTTGCCCGAAACACGTGCTCCGAGGGCCCTCCCCTGAGTATGTGACGGGGGGCGGGAGAAACAACACGGAAAATGCACGCAGGTGCTTTGTGCAAATCACCAGCATCTTCGCATGAAAATCAGCACTATGTAGTAGGTGTAAAATATTCAGGTGGGCATTAATAATTTGTAGCAGTAGATTACTTTTTTTTCTATAAAAGATTAAACAAGCTTATAAATTATGACAAAAATATAGGCCTGTGTTTCACAACAGGATTACATAAGTATCAGACCCTTGCTGGTGTAAAAGTGGAGTCAACCTGGATTTACTCCAGTGCAACCAAGACCAGAACCTTGCCCTAGCGTCCCCCGTCACACGGGGGCACGAGGCCCATCCAGCACCCCCATCTGCACCAGCCCTGCCTCGGGATTTGGAGCCACGGGAGGTTTTGGAGCGGCTGCCACCCATGAGCCCAGCACGGGACCTGCTAGCCCAGGGGATGGGACCTCCTGGCCCCGGAGACAAGGCTGGGCTGGGCAGAGCTCTGGTCCTGTCCTCCCAGGCAGGTCCTCCCCATGCCTCGCAGGGAGACCCCGCATGGGCCTAAGGGGAAAGAAAAGAGCCACTGGGAAGGAAAGAGAAAATAGAGAGAGACAGGAGTTTCAGGCAGAAATAGGGCTGGTTTCAATCTAAAGTTACAAGGAAAAGAGATTCTGAGAAGACCTGCACATGTGCACAGACACACATACAAATGCACGCACACACGCACAGGGAAAGAAAAAAGGACAAGTAGAGCAATAATAATAATAATGGTCAAAAAGTAATTTGTTCTTAACCTGTTCAAAATAAAAATAACTAGTGTACAAGTTCACTCCTTGGACCATCTGCATCTCATAAGCATAAGTTAAAATCCTGACACCATCTGTTCAGTTGGAATTTTAATACTGTACCAATATGCCAGATCACAATTATGCTAGCAAGGACAGCAGCCTCCTCACTTACCAAACAACTTGCCGCCGTACTTCAGTGAGACGGGGAACACAAAGCCACCAACTTGGAGTGAAATGAATGCGGGTGCTTGGTGCTCGCCCTGGGGTGGGGGAAGTGGGCCCAGGCAGGCCGGGAGCCGCCCTCACAGCCCGACAGAAAAAGGCAGTTGGGGTACGACACCTGAAGGCTAAAAAATGAACAGAAAAACTTCTCTGGGTTCTTGCAGAATATATCTTGTTCTCCACAACAGCAGCGCGTTTGCGATCCTGCCCAGTCTGCAGCCCCAGAGGGGCCCTCCCAGCCGAGAGAGCTCCACCGCCACCGGCACGCGGGTCAAGGCCCCGGCACTGCCCCAGGGCCCTTTGCCGGGCTGCAGCTGTGACTCTCTGGTCCCTCCGTGCCAGGCACCAGCCGCCATCACCTCCGTCACTTCTGCTTGTGATGGGCCAAGGAGGAGACACGGAGATCCCAGCGAGACCCAGAGCATTGGTATCGGGAATTCAGGGGCAAGCTTGAATTCAATGGCAAAAAAAGTGTCTTGTGAAATGTCTGAAGAAACCTACCTTGCTAAATTAGCCCAGCAAGATTTATACCATCTTTTAACTAATTTCTAGAGAAGCTGTTGAAAGCCTTTGCATATTTTTTGTTGCTCCTAGTGGGAAAAAATCCATATTAAAATGGAAATTAACATAATATCTGCCCAGCCTTCTTCAGTGATTTTTTTGGTTTTGCTTAGCAATCTTGTAGAGTTACAAACCATACATCATGTCCTGTGCTTCTTAGGATCAATTTCTTCAAGAAAGAAAACCAGAAATGTGTTCCCTTACCACTGCAGGATATAAAGTGAATGAAACTGAGGGCGGGAGGAAGGCAAAACACCATCAAGCAAGAAAATCTTAACGACGTAGCACATATCCATTTTTTCCTGATCAATGGAACTACGTAGGCATGTTCACAAAATTTAATTAAGTTCTGTTCCCCAAGAAATCTATGTGCAATGTTTCCCTGCCATTATTTATTTACTATCTGTCATGTAGCTTTTAGCTTTCATCCAGAAAATGGTTGGTTTCCGCTGCATTTTCATCAGCAGGCGTGCAGTAGAGAGGCTGCTTCCCAAACGGTTTGTGGGAAGGTTTGCTCTTCATTCACCGTCTGTACATGACTGTCTTCTTGCAAAGAAAGTCCATGAATGTATTTAGAGGCACCTCAAGTACGATGCCACCAGGAAAAGTCGGAAAAGAAATGTACAACTGAAGAAAGTTCAGCTCTGCTGCCTGCAGCTACGGATGCTGCGGGATCCCCGGCTTCTGCCCATTTGCATCCAGACTTGGTTTGATCCCGAGTCTGTTGTTGCTGGAGTGCGAATACACAAACTCAAAGCTCTGTGCTACCTCAGCAAATTTATCCGGGCATGGCACGGCGTGCGACACCCCGCCAAAGGGGATGGGAAACATCTCAGGGCTGTGAACAGCGCAGCTGCAGAGAGGAGGTCTGAGTCCTTTGGCTCATCTCTTGAATCAAAGAGGCTGCAGAGACACCCAGGGAGAGGGACCCGAACCCATCACCCTGCCCACACACACAGGACTTGGCTGTCCACGTGCCACCCGCTTTGTACCAGCCTGGCTGGAAGCACGGGGGCTGCTGCTGGAAAGGAAAGGATGCAGTTGGTAAGAGCTTCAGATGGATCATCTTCTCCAGTCCTTCGAGTTTCAGCACAGGAAAGGTTCTTCTGACTTCTTAGACCCAGAATATCTTTATAAAGTAAATACTGATGCTTCCTAGGTACAAGTCAAGTATTTTGAAGATTTAAAAGTGGAAGTAAGTTAGAGCAGAGTTTGATTCTCTCCATTAATGACCTCCAAGAGATCTGCCAGCCTCAATGGGATGCAGACTACTATGGGCTGCCTAATCCCATATCTGGGAAATTCTGGTTTGTCTTTATCATGGGAGGCAGACTCATTTGTATTCATGGCCAATTCTGCAAGCGGAAAAATAATCCACAACAACTAACAGATATGAAACAGGAAAAAAAATAGTTGTGACACCCATTTCTATTTTAGGTCCAAGTAGTGTGACAATACTGTCCTTCTGGGAGGGAGGTTATTTTATTTATTTATTTCTGTCATGAAGGACATTGAAACCAGTGCACAGAATTATTGCTACTATATTTTCAGCTTTACAATAACACGTGAAAATGTTCATTGGACTTCTGAAATCAGAAGCACCCTTGGAAGCAGTGAACGGGCCGTAGCAAAAGCCACCCTGGGGCTGCAGCAGAGGAGCCGGGTGAGCCAGTGGGGAGGGACCTGCTCCCTCCCCAGCACTGGGAAAGTCACCGACTTGTGGAACTTCTTCCCACTGATCAAACATAAACCAGCTTTTCAATCCCTCTGCAAGAAATGGTATCTTTTGAGGTCTGCCTTCACCTACAGGACTCTGGAAAGCAAGAGATTCTTTAATCAAATTGTCACTGGTGAAAGCATTTTTTATCAGCATCCTTATTTAAATATTCTTTGTCTACTGAAAGTAAGGCAGGCCAGCTTTGTATCTGCTCTGACTTGAAGGAGGGAATGAATTATTCCTCATGTAATATAAGTGCACTGACTTGAGAGACTAGAGGATTTGTTCTCTTGAATGCTCACAAATGAATGAAATCAAGAATACCTGGAAACTACTCTTCCCCCAGCTAGGAAACCCGCCCTTCTGCATCCTGATAGCTGTGGCTTCTCTGGGGAAAGTGAGGACACCCTTGGGCTGCACGAGGTTTAGGTCCAAGGGATGAAAGAATTTATTTGAGCCATGGGTACAAAACCCCTCCTCCTGGCAAGTCTTGTGGTTTAAGAGGTGATGGCAGGACTGAGAGAAAGTCATTCTACCCAAAAATGACAGGAACGACGGACAGGTCCATCAGCCAGAGAAAAGCACTCAGCGTAGAGCGTGACACGGTCAGACTAACGAGACAAAGGGAATCCAGCTGTCAGAAAATTGTCAGCATCATGTTTCTGATAGTGACCTCTCAAGAAAGCACAGCTGTATTTAAATAAAGTACATCAAATATATTTGCTGTGCCAAAGAATGAGATCTCTGCTCTCACAAACCCTCCTAACTGGGCAGAGCAGGCAGGAGCACACGTCTGTCAGGGCGAGAAGCGACAGAGGGGTAACGCGCTGCAGAAGCGCTCGGCCAGGCCTTGGCTGAGGAAGCTGGTGCAGCTCTGCTGGGCGCAGGGAGCTTTCGCATGAACCTCAGCAATTCAGATTTACTCTTCTGCCTATACATATAACATTAACAACAGATATTAACAGTAAAGGTAATAAATAATATAATAAATAGCATTCTTTATGCACAAAAATTATATTACCACTGACCACTATTGGGCCATTAATTCAGAAACACAATTCCCTCTGTAATTCTGCAAGAGGACAGTGGTAGTTTCTTTTCCCCACGATTAGGCTGCATCATCGCACCAAACGGAAGGAACCCGGCAGGCTCTTGAGGACCAGCTCCCTGCGCTGCCTCTGGTGTTCACCTGAAAACTAAGAGAGTAAACCAAAGCCAACATACTTTTAAAATAATCAGCAACTTGTCAAATTCCTCCGTATTGATTTTTGCATGTTATAAGCAAGGGGGGTTTAGATCTTCAGTGAAGCCCCAGTCTGTTGCTCTGCTGCCCAGCCTACGCTCATCTGCCATGTGACAGCACCCGAAGGCAACGACACAGCAAGAGAAAATTCTGTTCGAATATTATAGGAAGGCATCCGTTATTGACACAGGCGTTATAGTTAGTTTAACTGATGATCAATAATCACATTTTCATATGAGCATGCAAATAGTAAATTTGCAAAAAGCCGTCTTCGCTTCCCAGTCTCGGGATTAGCCTCTGCAATCCTTCTGGTCCTTTGTGGAACAAAGATCGGACTTTCCCACACTACCAGTGAAAATCCTGAGCTGAAAGAAATTCATTAAAATTCCCTTTGTAGGAGCCCAAATAAACATTTTTTTCAAGCTCTCTTTTTGCTCACTCAAGCTTTGCTCTGAGTTTTTGGCTTTGAGAATATTTAAAGTGCAAAATTCAGTCCAAATCAGCATGTTCCATTGGGTTCTATTTCAGCCTGATTTAATTCTGGTGTAAAAATATACTCTGATCCAGTTTGATGGAAATTCAATCTGAAGTCTTGAAATAAGTCTCCTCCATAATATTCAGACAGAGAATTTCTCCTTTAAATTTGTCTTTCAGGCCCTGGCCAAAGACTAATGCCCAGCCCGCAGCACAGGGTTCCCATTCCCACGGGGAGGCGAGCTCAGAGCGAGGATGAGAGCGTCCCTTGGGCTGCTGCTCGCTCCAACGTCAGGCTGTTCCTCCAGAGGCGCACACCAAAACCTGGGTCCATTTTCCCATTTGAAATAAAAGGTTTGGGGATGTTTTAGTCTTTTTCCAACAAACTCCAGAGCCCCGTGTCTGGAGCACAGCTATAGAGATTTTCACGTGCAGACTTAAAGGAGTTTGTTTTCGAAGTTTTCAGATGGATTGCAAAACAGGATGGCCAAGGTTTTCTTCACTATATTTTCAGTAGAGGAATTTTTTAGCTGCCTTAGCAGCTAATCAATGAGCTCCTATAAAGTGCTAATCACTTTGTTAGTAGATTCAGAAGCAGCACTGGAAAATTTTTGGCGCCGGTGATTTATGAACCAGCTCCCTAAGTCCAGCCGGTTATTAGAGCTCACACCAACACTCCGCTTAGGGATGGAAAGGCATTTCACACGACTGATAGTCAATACAAAGTGGTCGACAGGATCACGCTCTAATTGAACAGTTTATATTTATGGGTATTTCAACAAAGCTTATACCCAGCTATTGAAATGTAAGAAGCGTTCACACAATTCTAGACTTCTTGCCTTCTTTTAAACCTTATTAGAAAACTAAGACTACAAGCTAATTTGGGGAAACTAAGGAAAATGGCCTGCCCAGTACTCTGATGCCCAGTATACTCCTGTTCATTCTCTATTTTATCTAAAACCACAGAACACTGGCTCCAAAAGAAAAGTACAAAGCTCTTGGGAAGGCCCTTTTAAGGGCCATGAGCACAGAAACAAACACCAGCCTCTGACACGGGGCCAGTGAAGCGAGACGTTCCCTTTTGCACTAAGCGTTTATATCACACATTCGTATTCAGACCTGAATCTTCATGGACTTAAAAGGTATTGCAGGTGTTCAAACCAAAATAACAGGCGCCCTCACATCATCAGATCTGAAGCTCGAGCTCCAACGTTCCTTGAGCACTTGGGTTAACGTTAGGCAGCATTATAATGGCAGCAATGTTTTACTGTATTCCGGTATTAACTTGAGCACGTCTTCTGAAAGCAGCAGGGGGAAATCACTCAAGCAGGATCTTCTGGACTGGCCAATTCAGTCACCATTACGTTTTACTGACAATTTAAGCAATTCCACAAAGTCTAATTCACTTCAGTCTATTTTCTTCCTTTACAAAAACTACGGTTTTGAGCACGTTTCATAAAAGGTTACTCTTGCTCTTTGCAAAGATGTAATTTAGATTTTTTGTCTCCATATTTACTGTATGTTAGCCTTGAACTTGAAAAGCCGAAAAAAACGGAGAAGAAACTGAGAAAATGTTGTGGTTACAAATTTAAACAAATCCGGGATGGCTAGAAAGAAAAAAACCCAACCTGCTGCAAAGGAAGTGTTTGTCTGTGTGTACAATATGTTGCTGATATTCATCAAATGGCAAATATCTGTTGTATGTTTTCTTATTTACACTCCTTTCGTCTTTCGGGTTTTGTTTTCATAAGAACCACAACTACATTTCAGCAAATTTTAAAAAAGGCCAGACCTCACCAGGCTGGATAAAGCTGCAGGAAACCGGCTGGGGGGAGCCATTCCACGCTGCTCCGCAGAGAGCAGCCGCAGGACGCTGGGCCACTTCCCCTGGGATTCTGCCGGCCCGGGCAGCAGACGGGGCACTCCCCGTTTCCACACCTCCCCGGGTGTCCTCCATGGACACGGGACGGAGGGGAAAGGATTATGCTTTGGAGGAAGCCTGTCTGGCTGCTGCGCAGGGGACAGAGGGAGCATGTGCATCGCCAAGTGGTATTGTGGAGCAGCAAGGTCACAGATCTGTACAATCATGCTATAAACATCTACCTCAACCGTTCAAGCCGACAAAGAACGTATCCAAAGGGCTATGAAATAACCAGCTGTGCCACAAACCTGGGTGGAGACAAAGGAGACAAAGGCCCAAAAGCCGTCCTTGCCATTCCTGATCACCACTATTGTTAGAATGAACTCCAAGTCCTATTCCCAGCCAACTTTTTTATCAAGTTCTGCTTTAGTTCTCCATTGAGCTGGAGATTCTTACACTAATCTAACAATCAGATTGGACACTAGTGGTTTCCAATAAATAATAACATTTTTCATCTGTGGAATAAGTCTAATCAAAAACTCTGCAGGCTTTCCAGTCTGCCAGGACAAACTGGGAAAAAAACCAACTGTCACTCAAGGCTGACCAAAAAGCTCGGAGCAAGGTCCTTCTGACACGAATATGCTAACAGACTTGGCTGATGACAGCCCCACCACCTGCAGACCATCATCCTCATGAGAGTTTTGTTTGGCAGGATGGACCAGATTCACTGATGATGACAATAATTACCTGGAAACAAACCCATCTCCTGTCAATAGGAAAAGGAGCTTGCATTATTCATTGGACTAGACGTTGTTATCTCTAGGGTCATTTTGATCTTCCCTGATTTAAAACCAGACAGAACCAGCTACTAGAACATATGACAGTATCAGTTTAAAGAGAGGGGAAAATAGGTGACACTCCTCTTCCACATGTAACCCATTTGGCAACACAGCTGTAGGTGTGACACAGGTGGTTTTGTTCGTCACATTTCTACCACACAATTCATTTATGAGTCAGCAGTACGGGTAGAGCAGTACGGGACTTCTGAGCTCCGTTCCCACATACAGAGACGGGCCGCAGGTGGCTGCATTAATCCCAAGTGGATCATCTTGTATCAAGGCCACCAGGATTATCTCAGAGACATATCTCCAATGAAAGGCCACCAGAGTGCAGTCGCAGGGGGTACCACTTGGCATTTCTCTTCCCTCCTGCACAGCCCCACCCCAGACGATTCATCTGTTTAGCCCAGGATAATCTGAAGCCTGCTCCACAACCCTCTCTGCACATCAGCCTCCCACCAGCGAGCAAAAGCCCACCCAGCCAGCATCTTCTTGAAAGAGTAAGGTGAGAAAGCCAAAGTTTACAACTGTCCCATGAGCGAGCAGAGGCAGCACGGGTCCTTCAGGAGCAAGAGCCTTGTCGACTAATTTTTGGCTTTCAGAGCTACAGTGCCAGGAAGGTCTCGCAGTTTCCTCTGAACACCTGCAAGTGCTTGAGCTGCTCCCTGTGTGCAGATGTGAAGTGGCCGGCGCAACTGATTGTCCCGATTTTCTCACACTTGCTCAAACTTTGAAACACGGCCTTAGGAAGGGCAGCCACAGTTGTCTGTCTAAGCCCCCATATTCTTTTCTGCTACTGAACTTGAAGGAGCATTTGTCAACCCCTCTCCACCTGCTTGTTGCGGGAAAACATTTGGGTTAAACTGAAGGCTTGACATATCTAACAAATTCTCTTGGTGGAGTTGTTAGTACCCCCATCTTTTCCCTAGTTCTATCTCTCCAGATTGTGTGTGAATTTTCTCTCCTTCACCTCCATCTGTACTTCTATATTTGCTCCTTTTCTCCTGGCAGCTCTCCTCTCCCCCCGCTCTATTGCTCCAGCTAAGCAGAGGGCAACCTGCTGGTGGGGGTGCCAACCGCGCTCCTGTCGATGCTGCCACAGCTATGCGGGGAGCCACGAGAGGAAGCACGAGGGGTTCGATGTGATATATTGCAGTCGAGATCTCCCCCCTGCACGGTGAACTCTTCTGAGAGCCCGGTGCAGTCCCAGCCGCTGACAAGCAGAGGCAGAAGGGACGTGGCATCGGGGTTTTGGGGGCAACGGCAAGATGCAGCCAAGGGCTGCCATGTCATTTGTCCCCATCCCGTCCCGTCCTGTCCCGTCCCGCTGCCACGTCGCTCAGGTCCCAGCTGCTCGGCAGACACGTGCCCACAGCCTGCCGTGGCGCTTGGCTGCTGTCTGAAGCTAAAGCCTTCTCTGTTCCCAACCTGTTCTTTTGCTGTTCTGGCACTCACAACATCCACGTGCAGGGCTGTCACCCACAGTCCTGGCAATGCCACAAGACTGGAACGAGGCAGCAAGAGCTGGTTTGTAGGTTATGGGAGGTGGTGAAAAGAGAGGGCTGCTGCCGCTGCGGAGCCAGGAATGGGGCCAGGCTACAAAAGACTGAGCCAGCCCATATGCTGTAACACCCCTCACCCCCAGCACAACATTTACCAGATGTTCAAGTGCACATTTTGATTCATCCCGTCGTAAAGGTTGAAAACATTTAAAAATGAAGATCCAAGCACAGGCTATCACCCTCTTCAAAAACGAGAGTGTTTGGAGAGGAGGTTTTACTTCAAGATCATCAAAACAGTGGGGGGGGACACAACAGAATGGTTCAAGCTAGAAATCCCTCCTCAGCCAGTATAAAATTTAAGTAGATGTCTTTGACATAAGAGAAACTGGAGGGAAAGAAAATGCACGAGCAGAATCTCCATCTCCTTTCCTCAACTGATACTCCACCTGTGAGCAGGGGCCAGGCTGCGACTGCTGCCTCCCCACCGTGCAGGAGCTGCGTTTCAAAGAACTGTTTAATTGCGGCTCTAATGTACCAGCGCAGCCCATCTCCCAGCCCTCCTCTGCATCGGCCTGTTTGACACTGGAGCGGAGCCCAGCTGCGCCGTCATCCCCAGCGCCGGCGTTGCAGCCCATCGTGCCACCCACTCAGCAAAGCAGCTGCAGGTTTGCTGTACTGGAGCTTTCTGCATGCCCTGCATTTCAGGAGAACCTCCTCCACGGAGAACATGAATCTCCCATTAGCCTTAATAGCACCTCAATTTGAACAAGGGGAGAAAACGTCATGCAATATTAATCGTGCAATTCTGTTAACAGCACACACCGTACCCATGTGAGTAGCTGCACAGTTTACACCCCCTTCGGTCCATCTGAGCTACTTTCAAAAGGATTTGCACGTGAAGAATGTTCTTTATCTTTGTGCCAGCCACAGCCATGTACCTTCTGAGTAGTGTTTGGAGCATACAATGTCTGTGGTGTATCAAAAAAATATTCCTCCCTCTATCCTTTGGAAATACTGATCCTCTCCCAGCTCTGGAGTCTCTCCAGCTTGCCGGGGGTAGGAGGCAGCTCTGCAAAGCCCACCCTTGCGTCTGCCCAACCACTTGGATTAGACACCTCCCATGTTTAGGCCCATTAACCTGATCACAACAGCTTGATGAATTAATGCTTATGTAGACACAGTTGGCAGCTTCTAATTAAATAATTATGGCTAAGCAGCTGCAGAGAAGTTGTAATGTTCCACTAGAAAGCCAGATGTCAATTTTATTGGTCCTAAGTTTCAGATTAAATGATTTTGGGAAATTTGGAAAGGGGCTTCTTTTGCCCCAGGTGAATCCTGCAGGTAGCGTGGCTGCTCCCGGGCCGGCCAGCTGCAGTCGGGCCCAAGCAGCCCCAGTAGCCCCAGCAGCGCCAGCTGCCCCAGCAGCCCCAGTAGCCCCAGCAGCCCCAGTAGCCCCAGCAGCCCTCCACCAGCTCTCTCGCAGCAAGCAGCGGCGGGCGCAGAGCACAACACCACCATTCAGATTGAGATAAGAGAGAGGGATTTGGCACCACGGTTGTCATCGCTTTAGCTTTAACCTAGGGAAGGACCCTTTGAAGAGTCCATCTCTGAAACTGTATCAGTGTCAAAACCCCACAAAACTGCGATGAGCCAAATGCAAAGCCTGTTCAACTGGCTAAGAGTCTTCCCAAGAACTTTAATTGGATTGGGCTTTCCCTGCACTGGTGAGAGAAGATTTTGTGACACCTTCTATAGACGTTCACTCTCCAAAATTTCTGAGGTACCTCTCATCTCAGTACCTAACCCGGCTGTAGTGATGTGGAAGCAATGAGCGATCCTTGAAGGGAAAAATTTGAATAATATGAAAATCAGGAGTCTGTGTTTGCTAATTCATGCAAAACCTACGTTCATCCTCTCTTCAATTAGCAAACCATTATGCCTATAAGGCACACATATTTTTTTTCTGATTTTAAATATAAATGCAAACACCATTTATTCTAATCCATTCCTTTACTACACTAAATCTCCTCCTATAACTTGTACAAGACACTAGGATTGCAAACAGAAGCCCAATAATAGAAATCATCCATCCCTGTCGGAATATAAGCGGATGCATGACCTTAGAAGCATTTTGCTAAGAAATCCAGCTAGAAAACTAATTTTAAGTAAATCTATGCATGTCAAAAATACAGATGGCTTTTCAGGGTGCTAACTTAAGCATCATTACATAAGCAGATCAGGGCTGCCTGTTGAGCCCAGACACGAGAGTAGATGGCGCTGAAGCCGGTATTACACACAAACTATTCACTTCCTGATATATCTTCCATCTACAACTTTTGTCAGCTCTCCACACTACTGAGCCCGCTAACTCTGCTGAGAGCGAGCCTGCTAACTCTGAGACTGAGCCTGCTAATTCTGAGACTGAGCCCACTAACTCTGAGACTGAGCCTGCTAATTCTGAGACTGAGCCCACTAACTCTGAGACTGAGCCCTCTAATTCTGAGACTGAGCCCACTCAGTGCAGTGCAGCCAGTCCACCACAAAGCATCAGCCTTCCCTCGCCCCCAGTGCCCGCAGCAGCCGCTGGCTAAAGCCTGCTCTTCTCCAAATGGGCTTTACTGAGGAAATGTTCCATCCTTCACCCTCTTGAAATGAAAATGGAGGAAAACAGCCTCGTGAACCTCTCAAATATTTAAGTACAGCAGTTGTGGAATGCTCATCTGATACAAAATTACAGAATCAAAATTACCCTGGTGTTACCATTGGTAACGGCGCCTCTACCTGGATATCGACCTGGGAAGTTAATGAGCCTGCTCGAGCTCGCAGCTAAATTCCCCCCAGCAGTGCGGGAGCTGCTGTGACTGCAGTGAGTGGGGCAGCTACTTCTCAGGACGAGGGTAGTTGGGTTTTCATAGGCACGTTGCATAACAAGGCACAGCAACTTGCCCTGCTCTGAGCCCTCGCTGCTGAGCATCAGCTGGCGCCGAGAAGGCCCCTGTTGAAAAGCAGCCAGGGGAGGGGATTGTATTTTCCCTTCCCTATGTGTCAGGGTGTCAGGTTTGCTGACAGATGGTTCGGCTGACTCTGCTCGACCATTATCAAGCAGCTATTACCTTTGTAAACTGAATCCCATTTGAAGATTTTCTGTAATTAAATCTGCAGTGTGTTTGCGAGGCTTGTGTCTCACCCCACGCGTAGCCAGGACGTGTGCAAGGCCCTCAGCTGGCTGATCCGCACAGCCAGGGCAGCAGCACCCTTCAGCCCTGGGGATGGGTGCCGTGGGAATGGGTGCCACGGGGATGGGTGCTTTCGGCAGTCTGTGCTGCCACCTAGCCAAGACCAAGCCACTCAGTTCAGCCTTCCTTCACATTTCCAAAGCTTAAACCCAAGCGTAATCCCCCCCCAGATCTAAATAAAGCCTGGGTTCACGGCAGACACAAGGAAACTGGCGCTCTCTGTGCTTCGAGAGTTGCACAGCCAACGGAAGAGAGCAGCTTAAACAGGCAGTTACATTTCCCTCAGAAATGCCTTGTACTTACGGTAGAAGACATATTCGGTGTAGCTGGACCAGACCTTGTCGTCTGTGTACTGGTTGACAAAGGAAGCCGTCACCGAGGAGTTACAGGCCACCATGTGGAATCCACACTCGGACAACATGTCGAAAGCCCTCTCCAGGTGCTTGAACTTGAGATAAAACCTGGAAGTGTACCTTTCTGGAGCCCTGTCTGGGTCTCTGCTTTCATTCAAACTTTCTCCAAAGACCTCTTTGACCAGAGCAATCCTTCCACAAACCAAAATCCTCGGGACCCTCCTGAATTTGGCATCTGCTTGGCTCTCCCTGCCAATAGTGCACGACCCCCGGTACCCGATGGTAATGAATCCCCACTTCCGATCAGGCGGTAAGAGCGACGAGGGTGGGCATATTCTCGTGTCGCTGCCTTGGGAGACCTCTTCATAGTCACTGTGGCAATAATCATCGGGGCTTTGCTTGTTGTCGTCGGGAGTCAGGAGTTTGACCAAGTCCGGGAGCTGGAAGTACTCAGCCTCCCTCTTGAGCCTTCCCTTCTCTGGGAAGTGGTCAGGCAGAACCACTTGCTTGTCCCTGAGATAGTCCAGAATATAGCGGAAAAGGAAACCATCTCTGTCGATGAAGAATCTTCCCTTGGAGTCCTTGGCCAGATCGTTGGCTGTGTCTCTCTTTGGGGTGAACATTTTCCATAGCAGGGAGTGAGGGGTGCCAACCAAGGTGGAGTGGCGAGTGAAGTAAACCTGGCCGCCCACGTTTAGCTCCACTACCTCTGGGAAGGAGTGCAGCCCAGTCCCCTGCTCTCGAGAAGGAAGGTAAGTCCTGCAGTTGCCACTTAGAGCCATTGTACTTTAAAACAGAAATCAGCAGCAGGAAGCAGCAGGACTCTCAATCACATCAAAGTGTAGAATAAGGCTCCCAACATCAAGGAGGAACAGGGGGGAGAAGGGAAGTGAGAAAAGAAAAATAGCCAAAAGGTTTGTTTAAAAAAAATCTGAATTGTCCATGAGTGACAGTGTGGCAGAAGTGGCTTATACCCTAAGCCATAGAAGCTGGAGAGCAATCACTTTGTGAAATGCAATCACATCGTTAGATCTTCCAACAAAGCCATCAAAATCAAGGTCAAGCCAAGCCTATGGTCCTTCACAGGTCTGTCGAAAGGGAAAACAAAATAAGACACAAATTATTCCTTTAAGCATCACAGAAGCTGCGACAGAGAAAAGCATAACAGTTTAGAAAGCCGAGCTAGATCTCCTGCTACATAGGTCTATTTTTTTGTGAGTTCTACGCTTCTTTTTCACGAGTACTAATCAATGGAAGGACTACATACGACTCTGCCGTCTAAAAGAAAATACGTACTTCGTCTTTAAAGAAACATCTAATTTAGACATGCACACGAGGGAACAAGAACAGCAAGTCTTACCTTGGTTACAATTAATGCACAGCTCTTGTAAAGGAAAGCAAAATTTCAAGACACTCAGAACACACACACAGGCACAGAGAGTCCAGTTAGCACGAAATCCGATCCCAGCAAAGGGCAGCAAAGGCAAGAAAAGTGCTCTGAGCAACATCCGCGTAGATCTCGAGAGTTAAATCGAGTCACAGGAAAGTTAACCGTGGCAGGTGACAGAGAAACCGACACGTACAGTATGATTGGGGAAAAGAAAAATCCCAACCAAACCGCACCAAAACGCCCCGACTAAACGCGCCGGGGCTCCGGGCGAGCGGGGCAGGGGGGGCGCGGGGGGCGCGTTTCGGCGGGCTCAGATGACTTGCAGAAACCCCGCAGCCTGCGCTAAGGGCGGGCGGGCTCCGGCGGCTCCCGCGGCGGCAGCCCCCCGCGCAGCGCGGCCGGCGGCACACCCATGTCCCCCCGCCGGGGCCGCCGCCGGGGCCGCCCCGTTGCCGCTCCGCTCCGCCCCGTTTGCGCCGGGCCGGGCCGTGGGGCCGCTCCCGCGCCTCTTGCGCCGCGTTGCGCGGTTCTGCTCAGCGGCGCGGGGCCGGAGATGCCGATTGCATCATCTTAAAGGAGTCGGGCCGGGACGGCGGGCGGCACCGCGGGCAGCACCGCGGACAGCGGCAGCACCGCGGACAGCGCCCGCCCCGGGGACCCGCCGGGGCCGCCCCGGGGCCGCCGCCGCCGCCCCGCTCCCCCCCCCTGTTCCGAGAAAGTTCCTCCCGCTCCGTTCCTCTCCGTCCCCCTCCAGCCGGCAGCGCCCCGTCCCCGCCCGCCCCCCCGCCGCCGAAACGTGCCTTTCCCGGCTCCGGGGCGTTCAGCCGGCGAGGCGGGCGGGCAGGGCGGGAGCGCCCGGCGGTGGGGGGCTCCCGGTTCGCCCGCCCGTGGCTTGCAGGCGGGACCGGGATTGTATCACGCTGCTGGCGCTCCTCATCTCCCCGGCAGCGACCCAGGAAGGGCGGGAGCCGGCAGGGAGGTGATGCGGGGCGCGGGAGGGAGGAGGTGGGACCCCGAAGGAGGCTCGGCCGTGGCTCCGCACCGACTTTATTAGTCGGGGCTTTAACGGGGGGGCGGGGGGGGGGGGGAAGCGGGGAGCAGCGGCCGTGGCTCCGCGCCCGCCCCGCGCTCCCCGCGGCCGTGCCGGCACCGCCACCTCGTGTCCGCGATCGCGCAGGATCGTCCCGGCTGCTCGGGGCGGGGGGGTGGGTCGTCGAGGAGAAGCCGGAGGCTCCAGGGGAAACCGGGGGTGTGGGGGGGTCGCGGTGCGGCCCGGTGCGGGCTCCGGGGGGGGCAAAGCGGAGAGCCCCGCCCCCCCACCCCCGCGGGACGTTAAGCCCGTGCCCCGGGGTAGATAAACGCGGCACAAAAACAATTAAGTCGTGAAGCTGCGTCGGTAACTCCCCGGATCGCGCCCACGATACGCACCCGGCAGCGATTTCACACCTGGGCACGCGGCGGGAATGGGGAAGCCCAGCGTCGTGCCGAGACATCAGCGCCGGGCAAAACCGGGCTACGCAGAATGATAAAAGTATGGCCAAATAAAGCCTTTTACTCCAACAGCAACCAAAACCTGGAGGGGAAGCTTTAGAGTGAAATCTTTGTGTGAAGTCACCACGCACAGATCGTTTTTGCTGACTGCACTTAACTTGCAGATACTTCAGCCAGATTGTCCTGAAAACACGGCTGTAATTAAAAAAATTAACACAACGTGCTAATGTAAAAAGTACAATTTTCAAGGCTAAGGCAGAAAATCACTGATTTGTGTAGTTACAGACTTTTCAAATTCAAATCTGAGAGTAGTTAATCAAACCCTCGCTTTTCACCTTAATCAATTCATTAATGCTGAAGCAACTGCTGGGCTCCTGAGCCAAGCTTCTGCCTCTTACTGCCGGATCTGATTTCTAATTTTCAAATCAGCAGAATCCGGTACCGCTATGGAAAATGCTCATTAGATCCCAGAAAGAGAAAAGATGAAGTACTGTGCATCCTCCCCTGACAAAGCACTCCTCCAGTGCTCCGCAGCCCTCCTGAGCAGGACTGAGAGGTGGGATGCGAGAGCACGGGAACGTCAACGCCTTCACGACTTCATTCTAAGAGTCTGGCAGTGTCGGCGCGTACGGGCCTTGACACCCGCGTGCCCAGTCCCGTCAATGACAGCTTCCTTCGGGATTTACACTCATTAGTGCTGCCCCTGCTCAAAGCAAGCAGTATTGCATCAGCTTTCTCAAATATTTTAGTTATTAATGTTAGTTAATATGCTGTAATAACGTTTAAATCACTTTTCATAAAGCCAGCGATGCCATAGTGGCTGCGCTTGAAGAATCAATTCACCCTCCCCAGTAAAAACTGCTCTTGCCCAGAGAAGCCCCAAAGCCGCGTGTGATCAGGCAGTGGGATTACGATCCCCGCCACCGAGGCGGTGGATAAAGATCACCCGGGAGGAAGTTCTGGGGCTGACGAGACAACGCAGTAAGTCTGATGTGCCAGCACTTAGCGAGTGGTGTGGTGACAAGAGTCTTCTGAAAAACTGTGATTCCTGACAGGCTTCTGTGCAGCATTCTGACATGGATAGCATGTGATTAGTGAGTACAGAGAGATTTAAGCATTAAGTATTTTGAAAAATTGTAATCAGAATTGCCCTTTGAAAAGAATAAAAACCTTAGAATTTTAATCACAACACCTTTAGAAATGCATCTGCACTTTTCAAATAATAAATGAAAGAAATTCAACACCTGCTTTTATTTCTTTACACAGGATGTTCCAATCACTTTACTGTAGCATAATATAATTTCCTCTGATGAAATTACTTCAGTAGTAAAAGCACCACAAAATGCTTCCCAGCTAAAGACGAGGCATCGGCCAGATCCACCAAAATGCAGCCTGAGAGGAGTGAAACTTGAAAATCTGGGCCAAATACACTGGTGACCTAAATGTAAAATATATGTCAGGCCCCCACTAAGGTCCTCACCTACTGCGCGGCAGCACCAGCGCAGCTCATCTGAAGAGCAGCTCCAGTTCTGATGGAAAAGAAAAGCAGCTTCTGTCAAAGGGAGGAGGACGAAGCATGTTCCATTTTTAACAGATGCCTCCATAACCTTCAGTACTGCTAGGGGGAAATTCAGCCCGAGCTGTGAGTGTTCCAAAAGCCACTGCAGAGCTGTGCTTAAACCCGGTACACTAATGATGTGGCGTCATTCACGGCTCTGAGGCCATTCCTTACGGCAGAGTGCTAAATTAGCACTCATACTTCCCGGAAATCATGGGACAACTGACCTCATCAAACTCTGCGGGTGCTAAAAAAAAGGTGTCTTAAAAGAAGCAGCAACAAATGTTAGAAAGAAGGGGTAGTACTCGGCTGGGTCTGTAGTAGCAGTGGTGTGCAAACATATCACCTCACATCTCGCAGTGTGAACACACAAGCTATAAATACGAACCAAGTCGCCCACGCGTAATGAGAAATGTCGAAGCTGTTTATCAGCATTTAGCAACACGGTGCAGAACTTCAAGGCACTCGGAGAAGTAGCAATTGGAAGTGGCAGAAATTGAAGGAGGAGTTCTGGGAAGAAAAGAATATCTAAGTGGGATTTTGGACAGAAGATTTCAGCTAAAAAGCCACATGGGAACTCTCATCACTCTGGGCGATTTTTACACACAATAGTTAAAAATAAAAAAAGGAAGAAAGAAAAATAGTACTTCCAGTTCTAGGCTTACGCTTTGGTTCAGAAACGACTTCAAGGGGCCACCTAAGGATCCTTCAGCCCCATATCCTGCAACATTCAGTGCTCCTCGGCAGTCTCACAGCTAAATACTGAGCCAACGCAACATTTCGCCAGGGCAGAACTCATCAAGCCAGAGGGAGAGAGCACTTGCCGAGAAGGGTGGCACGGCAAAGGGCAGAACCGCCTGGCCCCAGCAGACGCCTTGGGCCGTTGTGGTTTATTGTCGGAGCGCGCAGCGGGACGGAGGGTGCTCTGAGAAGCAGCACCGCACCGTTGGCAGCGCCCAGCGCCTCCGGGCAAGACTTCTGACCCAAAGCAAAGAGCGGTACCAGAGCCCTGGTAGGAATAAATTCCAGACTCTTGCAGAGTTACAGCCCTTTAACCCAGCCACTTTTCTCTCAGGGGTGTATCACTCCTAGGGTGGAGCGGACTTGACATCACTCAGGTAGCTCTAGAAACTGAGCTCCCAAGAACCGAGCTGGCAAGAAAAAGCATGATACTGAGCTAAAATAACACATTATCCACTGCTCCAGCAGCACGAATTACATACAGCGAAAATCTCATCTGCTGAAATCCAGCAGTATATGTGAATAAGAAGCCCTAACAAATCTTTCACTTTGAAGAAAAAGCATAAAGAAACACCAAATGGCAGAATCTCCCTAAGAAAAGGATCTGCTAGCAAAAGAGCGCGAGTGCCATAAAGTAGGTTTATTAACAAGTGCACAGTAAAGCATTAGACAGATTTGCCCTTGATCTTTTATTCATAACTCAAGTGCATAATGTATTTTCATCAAAAAAAGGCAAAGGGGAAGAAAAGCTTTTGCAGCCGCTCAGCATGTGAGCCCGGGCATGGTGCAAGGCAAACAATTAAAATAGAAGACATGCGACAACATTTTTTTTCTATCATGCAACATACAGAGTGTGGGCACAGCTTCTGCAAATAAAACTCTGTGCTCCTTCTGTCAAACACCAAACCTGAAGCAAATCCATCGCACGAGGTTCTAGGTTTTCAAAAACTGACAGCAAGGGGGAATCGTGTTCCACTGATTTGAATAACAATCACTGCACGTCAGATACATTTTGACCAAGAATTGATATATCCAACGCTGACAAATCCTTTAGAATTTCATGGACACTGTTCAGCAAAGTCCAAACAACATAGAAACAGTCCTGGGGGTCTCTGACACCTCAGGGGACTCAGAGTGCACAGGCAGACAGAGACCTCATGTGTGCTCACACCAGCATCCAAGGATTAACCTCAAACAAAACCTGTTGTTTTCAGTCACCCTGCTGTGACCTCCCTTCTCTCTCACACGTTCTGCCACAGCAAAGCCCACTTCAGCAGACTCCTTCCTCCCCTCCATCCTCCCTTCCTCCAACATTGCCAAAGTTGTTTGAATAATACCTTCTCAGTCTGGTTCAAATTATCCCGTTACTGTTTTTTAATGTTACAGCTAAAACAACGCCCAGTCCTCACCCGGTAGCATTATCATGGTATCAGCACTGTGTAATCCACGTACTAATTTTATGAGCACCTTTACTCTTCCCAGCTTGGAGCCATTTTGAGGCCTCCTGCAAAGCCAGACGCCCTCTCCAGATAACCCCAGCACAGCCGGAGCTGGGCCCTCCAGAACGGGACGGTGTTTGCCAGGGAGTGTTTGGTGCCTTGCCAGGCCGCACCCCAAGGCACAGCGCTGTTCTTGGGGTGCCCCTTCCAAGGCACAGGGCTGTTCTTGGGGTGCCCTTTCCAAGGCACGGGGCTGTTCTTGGGGTGCCCTTTCCAAGGCACGGGGCTGTTCTTGGGGTGCCCTTTCCAAGGTTTCCAAGGGGAACTTGTCCTGCAAAGCTGAAGCAGATGATACCCTAGAGCAGGGTTGAGACACCTAGTGCAGGGAGAACTAATTAATGAAAGCTCAACCTAAGCTGTCAGTAAATTCTAATAATCTAAGCAAATCCAAATAGATTTCCAGCCAAAGAGCATTTCACCAGCAGATCACAATTACACAGCCCACTGCCTGGGATTTGGGTCTCATTTTACCGTCTAGTGAACTGCAACCAAGTCACACAGCCCAGCAAAGTGGCACTAAGTCACCAACATCAGATGTAGCCCGCACACTCTACAGGTCTTCAATGAGCACTGGGGTCTTCTCAGCCTTCAAACACTGATTTACCTAAAGTATACACTGGCAAGAAGCACCTTATACCACAGTTACTGATCTCTGTATTATCCGTGGCTGCAATTCCCCCACTGTTATTTCATTCAGTTCTACAAACATACATATTTTCTGGGAGGCTGTTCTCAGGAGATACCGTGTACGCTGCACCACAAGATACGTTTTGCAAGAGAGGTTTGTGACAGGACTATAATTTAAGTACAGTAATCTCACTAGAAGAAGATTACATACATGAGAGTTTGTAACAAAATA
This sequence comes from Strix aluco, assembly GCF_031877795.1. Taxonomy (NCBI): domain Eukaryota; kingdom Metazoa; phylum Chordata; class Aves; order Strigiformes; family Strigidae; genus Strix; species Strix aluco. The sequence goes on from NC_133943.1 coordinate 1,063,438, forward strand.
ACTGTAATCGTGTCCTGAGCCAAAATGAATTTAAAGAAAAAGGAAAAGCATATACATACTTCAAAACAGGGACTCGCCCTTGCAGAAGCCTGCGTGCCCAAGTGGCAAGCATTCGGTTCCAGCATGCGTATAAGAAGTTACGCTACATCAAGCGTGGGATTGCAACTGTTTATGCCTGCACAGCTATTTCACGTATTTCTAAACCTCATTACCATGCCCCTCTTCAGCGACAACGAGAAACCAGCCATCAGGATTCATTTCACTCTGAAGGTTCGGCTGCGCCACCTCAGCCGGGGTTTGCCCTGACTCTGCCCACTGCAGAGCCCGCCTGAGCCATCAGCGCACGCTCGCTCCTTCCTGCGCCAGGACTGGGGGGAGTTAATAAAAACAAACTCTAGTTAACAGTCTGAGTACAGCCTGTTCCCCTGGCCCTACGTGAAAAAAAGGGAGCAAAATGATGAAACCAGAAGGATAAATGGAGTGACTGAGAAAGGACTGTGAAGGAAAGGAGCTTCTTCACATTAGAGTGCCTTCACAGACCCAGTCATTCTTCTTTTTCCTCAGTTCCACTGTATTCCCAGGTCCTCCAGCTCATTTTTGAGGCGCAGGCTAACACCTGGGCTTTAATAAAGACAAGAAGATTCACGGCTCTAGCAAATTTTTTGTCTGGCCTCAGGAAAAAATTAATTTTAGTTAATGTGGGCATGTGAAAGGGTATGAAGGTCTAATATTAAATGACAGCGATTATTTAGTTTTCACTCAGCAGCACCATCACCTACCCCATTTCCCTCTGTGCCTGCAGTTTCACATAAACTCCCCCATCCATGCAGTGAACAGAGGACACCCTGTTCCCTGGAGGAGATCTAGACAGATCACGGGGCAAGGTGCTAAACTTGCAGGCAAAGCCACTTCATGGAACTAAGCTGTGGCCTTGAGAAAAAAGCCCCAGCCTTAAATGAACATTATGCAAAATAGTATTTCTAGGGTCAAAGTCAACTCTCTTCAATGATGTCAACAAGAATTCTGTCTGAATCCTGTGAACACCACCTACCCTGCTCCACATTTCTACAAGGACCCACAGTACCCTTTCTTCTGATGAATAATAGGAAAAAAATCCTGGAGAGAAAGAGATTTTTGACAATTAAAAAGTTGCTTAGTAACAAATGTCTCTGTGGCCTCAAATGCATTAACCTAAACCTTACTGAAAACCTTCTGATGTTGTCCGTGTACATAAACTGTAGTGAAACCAAAATTCTGCACCCAGCTGAAAGCAGACGATGCTGCTGAGCATAAGCAAACACAGGGAACCTGGCAGATGCCACCAGCCCTAGAGCCTCTGTTCTAGACTTCAGGAAGCTGCATTAAAAGGGAGTATATTGCTCACTCGGATGCAGTGTCCTGCATCCTGGTGCCCTGAACAATCCCCGTCCTATGAAGATGCCGTGGAAGAGCAGTGTGGGGCTGAGCCAGAGCAAACCCTGAGCCTGCGCCTGAGGCCACGGCACACGCCCCAGCTGCTGTCCTGTAGCCAGCATCGCTTCTGGGCTTCTGCTCTACTGCTAACCATTAAATTCAGCCTCTCCTTGCTCCCCCAGCAGCTCTTTCAGACTGATTAGACTAATTGCAAACACAGCAGTGACAGACAGGAGGACTGCGCGACTTACTGCCATCCCCAGAGCCCTGTTTTGCCCATTTCTGTCCCTCCTGAAGAAAAGCTCAGCTTTTCCATAAAGTGTCTCACGCCATCACATCTGCCCTGCGACCACAGCAAGATTTGCCAACTGGGTTTCTCTAGATGAGAAGATTTCCAAACACAATTTTTTTACATGTCACTGGTGGCTGCACCAGGAGAAAGCAGTAAAAATAAGTAACTATCACCGATTACACAGTGTATTATGGCTTCACCTCACAATCAGTATTAGTCCTCCCACTTCACAGCTGGGCTATCTGACACTCGGCACGTAAAATGAGGTACTGACTACTGATGCTTTAACGCCGTGAGAAATCTGGACAGAAGCTTATTCTTCGCGTGTATTTAAAAGCCAGTGATTTGCTTTTCTTCAGATGTCAGGCAAAACAAGGGGAGGCAGAAGTCATGACGCCTCGAGGCCTGTTATAACAGGAAGGCTTGACCAGGCAGCGGAAAACGCCCGCTCCCCCTCACGGGAGAGCTGCGCGGCGGCCAGGCGGCCCGCAGCTCTGAGGGGGGCGACCGAGCCCTCCCGCAGGACGAGCCCGAAGCCACCAAACCTCGCCAGGGGTGCGAACAGAGGACAGCGGGAAGCGGCCCGCAGCCTCCATTCCGGGCTCCGCCGCCATCTTGCCTCCGCCCCACGCCCCCGGCCCCGCCCCCTGCGGCGTCGCCACGCACCGGGGGCGGGGCAGGTTCGGCGCATGCCCAGTGGGGCGCCCCGCCCAGCGCGCCGTGCGCACGCGCGGCCCCGTGACCCCGGAAGTGCTGGGGCCGCCGGGTGACACGTCGCAGGGGCCGCGGCGGCGGGTGCGGGGCCGGGCCCGGGGGGTGCAGGTGGGTCCGTGCGGGTTCCCCGCGGGAAGAAGGGGGGGAGAGGGGGCTCCCGGGGCTGGGGCGGCAGCTGAGCGGTCGGCCTGAGGGCGGGCAGCCCTGGAGCGGGCTGTGAGCTTGCGGGAGCCCGCGGCGGCCCTGAGGGGGGCCCGGCGGGCAGAGCCGCTCGGCCTCTCCCAGGCGGGGTGGGTCTGGAGACCCGAGCCAACCTCGCTGTTCTCTTGCAGATAATTTGCGATGTCTGGGTTTGACAGCTTCAACACAGACTTCTTCCAGACCAGTTACAGCATTGATGACCAGACACAGCCCTACGATTACAGTGGGAGGCCGTACAGCAAGTAACTTGTGCATGCCCTTGTCTCTCGTGTCATGCTGCTTTAGTGGCAGAGCCCCAGTTGAGATTCTTCAGGGATAGTCTGTTTGTTCAGGAAAAGATTGGCATTTCCGCCAGCTGCTGTTGCCTGGAAATGAATTCCTGATGCTCTGTTTTATGAAGAGCATAACTTCTATATGTGGAGATACGAAGCAGTTGTATGTTGAATACTCTGCCTTCTACGTTTTAAAGCAAAGATGATAAATCATATGAGTCATCATATTTATATGAACAATCTTCACATCTTTGGGAAAAAAAATGTTGTTGTTCTTTAAGTCCATCTCCAATCACTCAGGGAATAAAAATGAGTTACAGGGTCAGATAAACGAGCCTCCACTGTCCGTGGTGGTGCCTGGACTTGAGGAGGGAAGCGTGGCGGAGGCGTCGAGGTCAGAGGAGCTCCCGGGAGCCCCCTGCAAATGGCCGGTGGCGGGCGCAGGGTTTGGTCCGTTACGTGACCGGGGTAATTCCTGCGCTAGACGGAGCCGGTCGGTGCCTCTTTGTGTCCTGGGAAGGGTCACAGGGCCAGGATGGGGCTGGACTCTGCTAACACAAGGAAAGGAGAAGGAGTGCTGGGTTTTCATTCTTTATCTTTTGGAGATGTTTGCTGAACTCTCTGTACTCAGACTTCAAAATGTCTAGTGGCAAGAATTTATGAGTTTGTTTAGGAACAAAGGACAGCTTTGGTGAGGCTATTTTTTAAAGATAGCAATGTATATTTTTATACATATAAAATCTATAACAGAAAGTATTCCAAAGACAGTATAAATTGATATGTTAGAAAATAATTGAGAGTATGTGAAATAAATTGAAAAATTGCCTTTTTTTTTCCCTCCTGCATCACGTCCTGTAGGTAGATGTCACAATGTGTTTAATGTCTGTATCATAATTGCTCCCTATATGTCATAATGCTGCCTGATACACGTGGTGCCCAAGTGAAGGGGAAAACAGCTGTTTTTTTTGGCTATGCTCATTTTTAAATGTAGAGGGGAACAAAAGTGACGGTATGAATAACTTTGTTCTCTAATAGTGAGTTTGCAAATAAGCATTCTGAATAGCAAATTAATGCTGGCATCAAATGAGCTGTCAGTGGTAATTAATGGACAATATTTGAATAAGTTTGAGATGTAAAATTTTCCTCCTCTTTTCCAGGTCTACAGCCAGTTGTAGTAATTCAGTCCCTGGATAATGCTTGTTTCTCCAGGCTGCTGACTTAAAACCAGTGTATCTAGCAAGAATTATCTTGTTTAGCTTAACAGTGTGGTTTGTAAGGCTTTGAACTGGTGAACGTGGCTGTAGGCCTAAAAGGCCCAGATCCAAGTAGGGGATCATCTAATGTGACTTTTTAAAAAACAAGGAGGAAGGATTGTTTGCTGAAACAACTTACTGAAGTTTGCTTCCTGAAAATAAGCTTTGCTTTTGCAGAGAGATGTTTAAAGCAAAAGTCTGTCTCTGTCCACAATGCAATGTCATTCTTTGCAGGCAGTATGGAGGCTACGAATACTCTCAACAAAGTGGATTTGTCCCTCCAGACATGATGCAGCAGCAGCAGCCTTACACGGGGCAGATTTACCAGCCAACACAGACATACACTCCAACTTCAGCACAGTCTTTTTATGGAAGTAATTTTGAGGATGAGCCTCCTCTATTAGAAGGTATAACTTATGTTTTATGGCCAAAAGCCAAAACTCCTCCCAGTTTGGGGATAGGTTGAGCAGCGGGGTGTGTATTCCCCACTTCTGAAAGAGCGCAGTTGATTTGAAATTCTTGCTAATTTTGTTTGTTTGTTTAACTGTGTTTCGGTATATGAAATACATATTCTTGTGTGAACTTCGGCAGTTTTAGAATTGTGTGCTATTACTTCACACCAGCTGTTCTGTGGGAGACACAATTAAATGGATAACGTGTCTTCAGACAGCTCTTGCGACAAAACACTTTCTATTTCTGTTGTTGCAAATAATACTGACAGTTGCCCAGTTTTTGTAAAATAGATCGATGCAGTTAGTTTCGGTTGATTCTCTGGTTAGAACTGAAATCTTTCATTGCTAAAGAGGAATGCTAGACACTGCAGGCATTCCAGATCTGCAGACCAGACACGTAGTTAGCGTCTGGATCCATGGTTTTGGTTTCTAGCTTACAGCTGTCATTGTTCAGTACCAGACAACTGAAGAAACCCTCGCTGTTACTGGTTAGAGAGATGGGCATTCCCACCCTGCTGTGCTTTTTTTGTTTTCTTCAAAAAATAGATGCGTCCCAGGGTCTGAGGCAGGCAAAGAGGAACTGCATTCATAACTAGGTTTTCATGTGCAACTGTGGTCAAACTGGGTGGATGGAGACCTGAAATCGTATCGGAGGGAGCTCTGGAACTCCTTGTCAGGAGACACTGAGTGTTAAAAGGGTGGGTGGAATTTTAGTGGCTGCTTATGAAAGAGAAATCCGCTGAGGGTAGTTAAGTCCAGAGAAACTACTTTGAATTAGAAATCCTTGAGCGCTGGTCATTGGAGACCTGGTGAATCTGCATGTTCTGTGCTTATGCTCTCGTACACGTCTGCTTTTGGGTACTTCCAGGGATGGGGTACTGGGCTAAAAGAACTTTTGGGCTGCCCCAGAACACTGCGTTTCTGCTCTTACCTGGTCCTCGGGAAACCACCTTGTCTCTTCTGAGCATTTGAGACCTGGCATCTGCAGAGGCAGCTTGAGGAAAGATGAATTTCTGGTCCCCATAGGATGGTACCTGGAGGAGATTTAAAAGTGGAGAGGCAGGGAAAACTAAGAGTGAATCAAATGGGGGCAACAGGAAGTGAAAAAATGAAATAAATGTGTGTAATTCTTTTCATGTAACTTGTAGAATTGGGGATCAACTTCGACCACATCTGGCAGAAGACACTAACAGTGCTGCACCCGTTGAAGGTAGCAGATGGCAGCATCATGAATGAGACTGACTTGGCTGGACCGATGGTCTTCTGCCTGGCGTTTGGGGCCACGTTGTTACTGGTGAGATACGGACTGCAGAATATCACTGTGCATTAATATTCTTGGAAACAACTTGGCTTTTTTCCCAGTATCTATAGGTTTATTAGAAGTGAATTCTTGGCACCGTGGCCAAAAAAGCAGATTCTGACCAAGAAAGAGGAGCTGGGGCTTCACACACCACTGACTGAAATGAATGAGTTCACTGTCACGTCACCTCTGTGGCATTTGAATCCAAGTCTTTGTGCTTTTTTTTTCATGGCAATTATTTCAATGTAATTTGTATTTCTTTTCTTATTTTGCTTTTGAGGAATGTGGCTCCCTTTTGTCACAGGAATGAGAGTGCCCCATGTTTTCAGATTTTGGGGTTTTTTTTTATAGATTGAGATGTCTTACTTTCAGAATCACGCCTTGTCTTTTTGCAGTGTCTCTGTCATCTTCTGTCTTACCAGGAATCAGAACAGTGGACACATTAAATATTTAATATTTATTTAATTTCTCCATTTAAGAGTTTATTTTTGAACTCTTACTGTGTTTAATATTTGAGTCTATTTCCCTGTTTTGTTACATTGTATTGAATACTCTCCATGCTCTTTATTCATTGTTCTTTAACTCAAGAGGCAAGGAAACTCAAAATTCCTGTGTAAAAAGTGATTTCCTAAGTGCTGATACATTAGGCATGTGTCAGTATCGAGCCAGTCTGGTACAACACTTCTACAGTAAACCTGCTTTCAGATTGTTTATATTTCTTAATAGGTCGGCAGCTGTTGAAGCTTGATGGTTTTTTTTAGTGAGCTTAATTGAAGTAAGATTGTGCTAGTGACTCAAAACTGCCAATTATGAAATGACAGAGTAGCAGCAAACGGTCTTCCTCATCATTGAAAGCTTCAATATTTTTAATCAGATTTTTTCTCTGCCTTTGGGCACTGCATTTAATTTTTGCCTAAACTTTCACATTGCTATGACACTTAGAACACAGTGTTTTGGTACCAAAGGGACTTCAAGCCTACTTCTATAAGTAATTTTTATTTATGGAAACTAGGCCAGTAGAAGTAATGAACATGTTTATAATAGATACATTTGGATGTTCTTTTCCCAAGAAATGATTACTTTCTCCTGTGTGCTTTTTTTTGTAAATACGTTGATTATAGTGGAAGAAAACAAGCTTGGCTTACCAAAAAGATTAAAGCAGATACGGTTGGTTTCTGTAGTGTTTGAGGAAGAAGAGGGCTGGGTTATAAGTAAACTGGAAGTTAGTAGTGGGAGACGCCCCGTGCCGTGTTCCTGCAGGCACGTGCACCGAGCAGTGTGTGCTTTGATGGGTGTTAGGAGGGAAGCGTCGGTCACGTTGCTGGAAAAAGAGGCGGTGACGTGGGATATGTATGTCTTGGAACAATGTGTGTGTGCTTTCTGCATACTGGTAGTAAGCAACGTTCTGATTTCAACCTTTTAAAATCGACGTGAGTTAATTCTGCCGTTCACATACAGTGCTTTGCAGCTCAGCTTCAGCTGCTTGTGGGAATTTTTTTACAATTTATGTTGTGCTACAACTTTGTGGAGTCTGTCACAAATTAAAGGACATTAGGTTTGGATTTGTTAGGAAGTTCCTGAATTACAACTTTTTGTCTTTACACACTAGCTCTGTAAAGATTATTATTGGAAGTAATCAGCATGAGAAGCTAGTTGATTAAACCTTAAAGAATGCATAGGATTTGCAGCTCAGATCGAAGAGTAACAGTTCGATCAAAATCTGCTCATCGAGATAGGTAAAGTCTGGATAAATGTGCCTCTTGGGTGCCTGGAACATACAGACGTCCTGGAATTCCTTCCCGTTGTGGGAAAATACTGCCTGTTGGATTTGAATGTAGGAACTGGGGGTGGGGGACCGGGGGGAAGGTGAAGACACTCCCTGAAACATTCGTTTGCGGGCGGCGTTACTCGTGCTGGTCACTAACGGGCGTTACTCTGCTTCGCTTTCAGGCTGGTAAAATCCAGTTTGGCTACGTGTATGGAATAAGTGCAATCGGGTGTTTGGGGATGTTTTGTCTTCTGAACTTAATGAGCATGACGGGTGTCTCCTTCGGCTGCATCGCCAGTGTCCTTGGATACTGCCTCCTTCCTATGATCCTACTTTCCACTTTCGCAATTGTATTTTCGTTGCAGTAAGTACATAAACTTTGTGATCTGGTAGTAGATTCCTCTCCCGTCAGATGGTGGAGGAAGTTATTAAAAGGGATTGTCATATTCAGTGATGAAGCTGCGTATAATTTGAATATAACAGGAATTTGTAGTAAGTGTGAAGACATAAATATCAACGGTCTTCAGGCATTTACTGGATGAAAGGTGAATGCTGGTTTTCTCTGTGAGTCAATTGGCAGCTTTTGAGTACATAGACTCAAATAACAATATCAAGTTTGTTTGCAGTCAGCTTCGAATCTGACAGATCTCAGTACCTGTGAAGTCTACAAGTAATTATAATTTAAGATGCAAATTTGAATTTGACAAACAGAAGAAAATCAGTGTGATTCCTCATAGCTGTACAGAATTAGGGACTGAAAAGGAAGAACTTGCTACAGTTCCTTTACTGACCGCTTTTACATTTCGTATGCACATAGTTTGGGGTTTTTTTTATACTGTCATAATTGAATAATATCATTCTGAAGTCTTTACTGGAACTATTTAATTTAAAAAGTCAAAGATAAAAGCTGAAATTCATCTTAGAATCTGTAAAAGGTGTTAGGAGGAGTCCAGTTAGGACTCCTATAAGCATACATACACCAGTCTTACATGAATTCTCTTTTTATTTCTGTCTTTACAGGGGAATGATGGGGATTATTCTCACGGCTGGTATCATTGGCTGGTGCAGTTTTTCTGCTTCCAAAATCTTTATTTCTGCCTTAGCAATGGAAGGACAACAACTTCTAGTAGCATACCCCTGTGCTTTATTGTACGGAGTCTTTGCTCTCATTTCTGTGTTTTGAATAGACTGTCCAAACCGTTGGACTCCAGTGGGCCAAAATGAAAACATCAACTTGGAACCTTTAGTTGGACCAGAAGCAGCTGCAAACAACTGTATAGTGTTGCTATCACAAAACTTAGACCTGTTTTGAATCATCTGGAACAATGAAAACAAATGTCTCGTGTTCACTTTTTTAGGACTTTGAATACTGTTTTCAATTGACCTGAGGTGTCTATAGCTTTAATAAGTGTTCATGCTTATCAGGTTAATGTAATTTCTTTCCTATTCCTCTATCTTTAGAAAAGTAACTTTTGGTTGTTTATTTGAGGGTTGTGTTTTTTGTTTGTTTTGTTTTTTCTTTTTTTAGGGGAGTGAGGGAGGGAGAAGGGTTGCAGTTATAAAATGATAGATTTTTATCTGGAAAAGTTAACGGAACTGCACTTGCAGTAGATTTGGGGTACTCTGAATAAATCTGCAGTAATAAGGAACCTGTTTCCTTCCCCTCTTACCAACAGCAAAATGCACAAATGAACACAAGCAATTAGAGTGTTTTCTATATTTTGACAAATATACTCTTAAGCTCTTTGGTCTCATTTGTTTGTTCATTTGATGTGATGGTATTTCGGGATTTAACATACTTAAATTATGAATTAGAAAACAGATGCTTAAAAGTTAAAGGGATCTGTAATTCTGTCACACTTGAACTCTGAATACATTTGGATGTCTAAGTAGCTATATGTTAACTTGGATTTCTGAAGATGACTTCAACTAGAGTCTCTTTTCCTAATGGTGCACATACTGGTAGATGAAGAGTAATCTCTTTTGCAGTACTTCCAAGGAAAACACCATTTTGGAAATGTTATGCTTGTCAGTATTGTAGTTACTGTAAAATAATTTAAGGCGTATTGATTAAATTTTCCTTAGATTTTGAAAAAGGTGTTTGATTTTTCTAATCTTTCCTTTTTAATGGGGTTCACTTACTAAAACAAACTTCAACAGCGAAGCAAAATCATATTTAAAACTGTTCAGTTAGTGGCTTGGCTATTTGCCTCAGTCACAAATACTTAATCTTCCATGAGAAGCACAATGAGATTGTGATGTTAGTCACTTACAAGAAGTCTTACAAGTGTGAGAAGTGGGAAAGCAGAGATTGTTCTTCACATCAGCACTTGCCAATTCTTAAGAAAAGGATACAGGCATAGTTTAACTCATATTGGGGAGGGGGGGTTACTTAGTAATTCCCTGCCCCGCCTTGGACCTGGAAAAGCTCTAACCAGGTGCTAGTTTATAACGGCTGTTTCTTCAGCAATTTAATCCAAGGGATTTCATTTCCCTGAATTTACCGCAGGGGTTAGTCTGAAGTTCCTCTGTCATGTCCCTGGGATGGGCTGGTTCTAGACTTGGGGAGCTGAGTCAGGGGTCAGGTGTGTTACATTTACACCTTCTGGTAAGGCTCAGGGTGCAAATGCATCCTCAGAGGGAAACTCTGTTCCTTGTGATCCATGAATGAATGATTGCGAAGGCTCAGCACACCTCTCTGTTCACTCTTTCCTTAGTCCTGGGCGTTCTCCTAAAAATACCTTCCTAGTGCCACCAGAAGCTACTGACAACCCCCTTTGTTGTTGGCCTGGGCCAGCTTTTGCTCGTGTCACTGGGAGTTGTGGGAAGTGTCATCTGAGCGTAAAGCCTCTGAGAGCCACGCGCGGATGCCCAAAGCCCCTCTGACCCGTGTTAGGGGCTGTAACTGGCTGTTACAATGAATTTTAAAACTCAAGACGCAGATAAAACACTTCAGTTTTCTCCCAGAAGCAAATTCAAGAGCTCAGATAATTTTCTACTTTGATATGTTATTGCAAGTTATCATCCTAAGTAAAACGGTGAGTTGATCTTATTTAGCAAAACATTTTACTCTGTACTTTGTAGTTCTGATTTCTTCAGATTAGTAGACCACGTCTGCCCTGGTGCACAAAGTTCTTACTCCTTTTAATGAAGAACATTACCTGCTGATGGAGCATGATGTCCTGTATTTGTGCAAATAAATTACACTGATTATCTTTACTAATGAGGCCTAATTAAATACAGAATTGTTCTAGTAAGTATAAAAGCTCACAAACTTTCTTGAGCGTATCAGGTTCTAATTCTCAAATACTGTATATTTGTGAAGTGGCTAATTAAGCTTACCTTGCATAGACAGATGTGGTTCACTTCTTAAGGCTTGCGCTGATTCTGTGGATCACTTCCAGGGTGATTACATCTGTGTTAAACTGTTATTTATAGTAACTGTTTCTCTCACCACAGCACGAGCAAGCTAAGTGCCCAGGAAAAACATTAAAATTAGCTTGTCTCAGTGTAGCACTGGCCATACAGCTGCTGCGTTTGGAAAGGCCACGTGAAAAGGTGTTTATTTAGATCTATACGTTCACCAAGTCCTTGCTCTGGCCACAGAGGATCCTACATACTCTACTTGAGCCACAAGGTCTGGCCAGTGAGTTTCAGGAGCATTTTGTGTTCTCCAGCTCCCATTGTGGAGTGTTTAGCACTGGATTTCTAACTGGTCTCCTGGGGGCAGGAGAGAAGCGGAGGGGTGTAGAAGGTCCAACGCTGTAATTCATAGAGGGCTTCATAAAAACAAGATGTTATGTCTAGACTGGTAGTCCTAAATATCCCAAATTCCTGGTACATTAATCAACGTGATTCCATTGACTGTGTTTATTGCCTTTCCAAAATCAATTCCATTGATTTTCTGTAATAATGTTTTGTCCTAGTTCTTGCTTCAATTTTAGTTACACTTCAGACGGTTTAATCTTGCCGTCTCATAGAATGACAAGATTGTATGCTGTAAGTCTTTACTCCCACATTTGCCTTTCATATTTAGTAGGACTTTTAATTCTTTTTACTTTCTAAATCTGATCTCTCCCCCACAGTCTGTTAACATCGGTATTCTCATGTAGTTTTCAGATGAAATACCAACATTACTTGCTTCCATCCTGCATTGTCTGTTGACATTTTCATGTTACTCAGCTTAAAGCGTTCAAATATGAATGCGGGTGTTGCTTTTTCAGAACCACTTCTGTTATCACGCCCAATCTTGAAATTACTTCCTATTCTACAAAAGTTAAAAGTTACCTTTCCTGGTTTGTCCATTTTTTGTCCCGGTTTGTGGATGTTTCCACAGTGACTTTGTTTTGCAGGTCACTTGCTTTGCTGTGAGGCGGCTGCTGACTGCAGCTCAGTTGGTTTCTGTAGGCAACATTTCTGTAAGTACCAACAAGTCCCATGGTGCGTCCTTTACTAAAACGTGTTTTTTCTGTGCTCTTCTGCCTTTCAGCTGTGCGCTGGTGTTGGCATCTGTTCTCGAGGGGCTGTTACTGGTTTAGCGATGGATGAATACCTTCAGAAGCTGCAGAGAGCAGGGACTGATGTGGTGCTTCGTGGGAAGCCAGATGTTCCTCCGTCCTCGCAGCTGGAGAGGAGCATCCTGGGTTTGCGCTGGGGGCACCGACACCGCTCGCACTCGCACCGCCTCCTCCCCAAAGCGATGACCTTATTTCTGCGGAGAGGAGCGCTCCACACCGGGTTCCTGGAATACCCTTAGGCTTGGCTCCAGGCATCAGCACCAGGATGTTTTCAGTGGATAATCCGTGCACAAGGAGCTGGGACTCCTGTTCCTCTGGGGAGCGATGGTTGAGGTTGGGCACACATTTCGTGGTGCATGGGCTGGGCTGGGAGACAGCCGAGAGCCGTAGGGGGGAGGGAGCCGCTCGCTAGTGCACTAATGGTGCGTTAGTTCACGTCAACATCATTGTTTAAAAGTTTGTAAATGTTTTTTAGGAGCTCCATTAGCTAAAAGAACGGCCAGCACTTTGGGGTACGACAGATGTTACAGCACAGAGGCAGGGGTGGCAAAAGAGAGCGCCCCGCTGTGCTCTGCTGGTTGATTTACCTGGACAGGCTGTCAGTCCCGGTGTCTTCAGCGAGGTGCTTTGGCCTGTCTGCTGTTCACGTTACACGCTGCATCTTAACAAAAGTGAAGGAATGGAGTAACTGGGACTTGCCATTTCCTGCTTCTCCACAGGGTGGGCCTGCAGCATGTCTGCTGCGCTGCGACGCTCCCGCCGCGCTGCGAGGCAGGACTCGGGGCTGGCACGGCTTGGCACCAGGAAGCCTTTCCCCTCCTCCTCCCCTCCTCGCTCGTCTGCCCCAACATCAGTAGCAATCACGCTCCCAGGCAGGCGAGCAGCTAACGCTGTCAGGCTGGGTTTCTGTCCCCTGCGATGGGGAAGGGAATCGTTCCAGTCGTGGCCTGTCGGATTAGCGGAGATGCCGTGTGTGCTGGGGAGCCCTCCTGCCAACGGGAAACCTTTGCTACGTCTCATTCTTTGTAAAAAGCTGTAATATTTCTGACCAGCTTTTTTTTCCCATTACCAGGAAGTCTCTTCGTTTTCTGTACACAGTCCAAAAGCACATAAAACTATTTTTCTCTGGGTAATTCGGTGCCTTTCCAAGTGTTGGGTGACACAGGCAGGCAAGCTCTTCCTAGCGAGGATCACACTGTGCTGTAGCGCTGTCTTGGTATCTTTTGTCTGTGTAAGTTGACACGTCCTTCATTTGCTATACTTTTTAAATTTTGTTAAATAGCATCCCTCTCAAAACTAAAAAAAATTATTTACACAATCTATGGGATTAAAAGAGTTTTTTAAAATACTTTTTGTTGCTTAGGAGTTGCAAGCCCTAATGCCTCAAGATGTGAGGACCTCAGACTATTGATTGTGGTTATCCCTGAGCGCCCTGTGAGATGGGGAAGTTCTCTTGTCCTGTTTTGTAGATGAGGAATGGAGTAAGGAGCTGTAGGTAATTTGTGTAAGTCCTGCTGCATTTGACCATCTTTACCCCAGCAAAACATAACGGGGTGTTTCTCCAGGGGGGAATTCTCAGCCCAGCTCTCTGGGACACAGTTTGAAAGTAGGAGGAGATTTTGTAATTCAAAAGTCTGTCGATTGTGTTTGCCAGCTTTGTGCTTTGCTAATCAAAGCCAGCAGGCCATTAGCCAAACAGCAGGCCATGCTTTAGGAAGGACTGCAACCATTGTGCTCTTAAGGGCATTCTTTTTCTCCTATTATTTCTTTGCTTTATTGCAGGAAGCACTGACATTAGAAAAGCGAGGGTTCTTTGGTCCTCATCGGGCACGATGAAGTGGAAGATTGTCTAAAATTAGACACTAGTACTGGAACAGGCCTCTCTCAAAAATTGTCCTGTAATTACGTGTCTTTAGGAAGGCGGGCGTTGCTCTATTTCTTTACACGCTAAACTCCACCACATCATCCTTGGAATTACAGTGCTCTTACCGTACATATTTCTATTTGTTTTTTCCCAACATTCTTGCTTTTCTGCTGTTAGCATAGGAAAATCTAATGTTCTTGGATACCTGCCTCACCTATTGATCTACCAGACCTATTCGCTTTTCAGTCATGGAATTTGCATCCGCTTCCGTGCCAGAGCTGCAGCCAAAGGGAAGAAGCCGCCTGTGCTTGGGTCGGAAGGACGACCCCAGTTCCCGCGGGCCTCTCTCCACTGCAGTGACACGCACTTGCCATTGGGCTTTGGACCAGACCCTGCCAAAAGCACTCTACCTACTCTATTTTCTCAAGTTTGGAGAATAATGATTTACTGCCAAAGAGGAGTCGGGAAGATTCCCTCTCTCTGGACTGCCGGTTCCCGGCACAGAGGGTTGGGTGGTTCCTGTGGCACAGGCTGTGTTTTTGCCTCTGTGACTGCACGGTTTGCATCTCGTGTTGCTAAATGCACTACAAGAGGTTAGTTCACCTCGGCTATTTCTCCCCCCGCGCAGCTTGCCCACCCACCAGCCTCTCAGAGGGGCTCACTGGAGATGGCGGTTTAGCGGCCCAGCTCAGCGCGGGACCCAGCACTTTTTGCCAGAGTTTCCAGGCCCGTTGGCAGCAAGCACCAGCAAAGGCTTATCTTCCACAGTTTTTATGAATCCAAACTCGAGGCCGTTTGGGCCTCAGGGTAAAATCCAGACGTTCTTACTTGGGGCGTGATTTATCCCACTCTGGTGGGTGCCAGCTTCTCGGTTCTTTTCCAGGCAGAATTCCCATTTAGCTCAACAGGAGACTTAGCTGAATCAACAAGATGAATATTTGGCCAATAATTATGTCAGGCAAATCTGGACAAATACCCTTAATTACGAATAAACCTGAGAGACTAGGACACTTGGCTAGTACCTCTACTCCAGACAGCACTGGACCCGAGCGGTGCCCGGCCTCCCAAGCCTGTGCTCGGACTAGCCACATCCGCAGAGAAAAGAATTTGTGTTGAGAGATCGATGCCAGCTCCTTACCTCAGAAATGTAGAGTCTGAAAAGTGTGTGCATAGAGGCCTTTTGTTCTAGTAAAGGATGCAATCTGCAGAAGTGAAAATCCACCTTAAGAACTTATTGTATTAACCTGTTCATGTTCAGTTACCCAAGAAAGTTTAAGGTCATATTGTCCTCATACCATCAAGAAAAACACTGAAGACTCATGACATGTTATGGAGGTTTTTAATGAGTTTGGTGCCGTTTTCTTTCTTTATTTAATCTCCACTTTATCAATATGAGTCAATCTTCCGATTGTTTTAGTGGCTAGTTTAAATCTTAATTACCAGTAGGAAAAGATAATCTAGCATCTTGGCAAGGCTCTGCTGGTAGCGCAGCTGCTTTATTGAATCACAAATCGAAACATTTAAATTCAGGATGATTGTCTCATTCCAGAGTTTTGTCCCAATTAAAAATTACTGGTTCAGACAAGGTTAGGAGATCTAAAGAATGCCGTGTCTGCACTTAACTAATGCCAACAGCAGATGTCACATTACTTGCCACTCTACTTTCTTACAGATTCATTTAGATAAATTCTGCCAAATGCCCATTTGGTCTATTGTAAAAGCCCTGAGCCTGCAAGGTACAGAATTACCTTTAATCATTTTATAGGGGATTTGAAAAATTTTATCATTCCCCTTGAGGACACAGGAGTGATTTTTATCTTTTGGAATAGAGTGGTCCAGGGAAGTCAGATGGGGTTCTCTACACAGCACATACCCCCTGAAAGCACAGACTTCTGGCTGCCTTGTCACCGCCTTGTCGTGCTCGGCAGAAGATCAGTCTAGTGGCCGCACTCATGAAATTGGATCCAGATTTTCTGAAGTGAGGCCTCAGAACTGATCTCTGAAAATCATATGGATGCCCTGTTTCATCGCCCTCCTGTGAGCCCCCGGTTTGGTTCCCCGGGGGAAGCCCCTTCCTCCAGGTCCCCTGTTCTGGGGCAGGAGGGGGGCACACGGAGTCAGCGGTGAAGCCCCGTTTCTCTGCTGTGGGAGAGGCAGGGCCTGGCCTGGGGGTGAAGGCAGAGCCCACCGGTGACAGGGCGGTTTTCCAAGAGTTAACACCCCGGCTGGGTTCCCGTGGCTGCCTCCCCCCTGCCCTGTGAAGGCTGCCTGTTCCCATGTCCTTCTCTGTGCTCGGCTGCAGAAGGTTGGTCTGGATGGGACCAGAGAAGTTCATCACCTGGTGTAATGGCAAGATTATCTCATTGCTGACCTGTCCTTTAAAACTCCAGCTGGAGGAAATGGCACAATCTCCCTTGAACACCTTGTCAGTCCTTTGCTAACTTTATGATTAGAAAATGGCTCATGATGTCAGGCTTATTTCTTCCTCCCTTTAATGCATTGTATTATTACTATTCTATCCACACTAGACATGAAAGGCAGCTTATTCTCTTCCTTTTGGCAGCAGCCTCTTACATAATGGTGAACTTGTTCTAATTTCCCCTGTCGTTCTTCTCTTTTCTTGAAAAAAACTGTTTGACTATCCACTGCAATCCCCAAGTCCTCTCCTACAGAAGTGCTACTGATCCCGTCTTGTGTATAGGCGTTGACATTTCTTCTTTAAAGTAGCGTTGTGCGCTGTACTGAATTCCATCTTAACGATTCAGATCATTTCTCCAATTTATGTAGATCAATTTGAACTCTAATCCCATCTCCAAAGTGATTGCAATGTCTTCCACTTTGTTATCATCTTTAAATTTCTTTAAGTTTCATCCCCCATGTTGATTAAAATAGTTGATAGTTCAGACTGAGGGTGGGGTATGTTGCCTGCATTTTATAGTGGTGCAGTCATAATTTTGTGCTCACATTTCAACCTTTATAGTAAATTTTTCTGACCTGTGTTTCTCGTAAACCACAATATCACATCGGCTGCTTCCCTGACTTTAATAAGACCAGTTAGCTGGGGAAGGAGATAACTAGGTTTTCCTAACCTGCTCTCTCCCTTACAAGCCCATATTGGCTGTTTGTTATCACCTCATTTTCTTCTATGTATTTACAGACAGATTCTTTTAATTCTTTTCCAGCCTCCTTACAGGCATTAGCATTTGTTCCTCAGGCCTTCCTCTTAAAAAGTGCTTTATTTGTCCCTCTGTAACCACGGCGTTTGTGGCCCCATCCCTGCGCTGGCAGCACACGTTCTCAAGATGATTGCAGGTGGCTGAGCAATTGCTCTGTCTGGTTCCCTGAGAATCCTCCAGTACCGTTTAATAAAGCCACACAATTTACAGAAATAGTCTTAACCTTTTAAGGGCTTAAGCATTTGGTCACAGCTGGTGTTTTGATGAGGGTTCACATAAAAAGGGCACGTTAACCTCCTTATCATCCGGCAGCACTGGCTTCCCTTCCCTGTTAAGTAATGGTCATGTACTTTGCTTTTACTTTTTGTTCTAATATATTCATAGAAACTTTGGTTAGTCTTGTCTGCAGCTTTGTTTATAGATCACTTATTACTCTTCCTTTTACCTCAGCGTAGGCTGCTTATTTTTCCATCATCTTTACTAGAAGAACACGCATCAAATTTTCTTTGATGGCCTCATTTACTGTCATCAGCCATTGAGATGTTATTTAGAGAAGAAGCTGAAATAATCAGACTAGAGTATTATAAAAATAGCGCTCCGTATTTTGACCTTCTCGATGCCTTTCAGACATACAGTTTCATCACTGAATATTTTGGGTCTACTTCAGTCTTTAAATACATGCAAAATGGTGACTTTGAGTGCTTTTGAATTACACAACACAGGAGAAGGCGGCCCTTGCTTTGCTTTGAATTGTTTGTTTGCAGGAATATTTGCTCAATCCTCTGCAAATCAGGTTGCTGATTTTAGCAGCCAGCCTTGAGTTAAACAAGTCTGGGAATTAACTGGCCTGAGATCAGTTTATCAATTATAAAATGGGATTGCTAATTCTGGAGCTGCAGCCATGGGCGGAGGAGTAGGGGGAGAGTGTTTGAAGGCAGAGGCAAACCGGAGCAGCGTCACTGAAGGTGAGCACTGTGCTGTGAGTGGAATCTGCTAGTGCAGGTTCTCAATCCAGTGCTTTTCCCGTTAAAAATGCGCACTTCAGTAAAACAATTAAATCATTTAATTACATTTTGTTTGAATAAAAGCCGCAGCAGTTGTATTGTTCTTGAAAGCTAAAGGATGAAAAGGGATCTGTGGGTATAATCTTACGTGGAAAAGAACGCCCCGGGTGTGGGTTTCAGTAGCGGTGGTTCAGTGACAAGAACATCTGCTTGATTAGCTGCAGTGGGCTTTAATGTTTCCTCTGGCTATTTTATACTCTCCTGGAATTCTTACACTCAGAATCCTTTTATCTAAACTAGATGTACTTAACTCTCATGTAATAGTAGGTTTGATCTGGAGGTTGAGAATTCACAGTTTTATATGTCAGTAACAGCTTTCTGAGAGAGGCAGATGTTTCATCTTAACTTAATTTCAGTATCCTTTAGACTGAATGAGTTTATTTATTTCCTTGTTTACACAACCAAGATGATAACAATTCTGATGCCATGGGGTAGTTTATTTCTGTTCATTTATTTAATGTTTAGATAACATTATCTGCTTTAAATATCACGGTTTGTGTGGGGGTTTTTTGTTGGGTTTTTTTAATTGAACAGGCCTCTCATTTCACTCGTTAATCTCTGGTGATTTCCCTGTCATATCTGAATAAAGCATCAGAATTAAATTTTAAATACGCATATTGACAAAAGACAAGATCATGATTATAAATGATTGATTGGTCCAAGCCCGTATCACTGGATTAATTCTTCACTCCTTCGCACACTGTTAATTTGGAATAAATTTGCAGCAATCAAGTGATCTTCACTCGTGTAGTAAGTATGAAGATCTTAATGTTCTGCCTGAGCTTTAATTGAGCTTTAAGGGCCTAATTCTGCCTCAAATCTATTCTTATTTTTGTTTCAGACCTGGAGTGAATGTAGAGTTTAAATTTGTAAATGATCCTCCTGTCTACATATTAGCTAGCGGTAGTTTTCCCACCCAGTCTTTCCTTCCATCACCAGGCTCCGACATCCACGCAAGGACGGAGGCTGCGGCGCAGCTGCTGACGCGCTGCTCTGGCTGCTGAGGTCGCTTTAGAGCAGATCGCTGAGACACAGGCACGTCTGGAACGGGATCGCGTGTTCCACACGTTACTCCTATCACTTCTCATAAAATCTGTTGTGAGTATACAGTGATTGATCTAGAGAATGCCAGGAGGGAATAAAGCCACGAAAGGTCTCAGAGCTTCAGAGTGAGGTAAGTCGTGGGTTGTAATATGTTTAACAAATGGTCATGAAAAACACAGGAAAAGAGAGAGAGGAAAAACATGTTCCCTGGCTATGAAGTTGTTTAAATGTAAGAGTCAGGAGCACAGTTCAGTTGGGAATTTTCTTGGCTTTTCCCTGCATAGATAAATCATCCCAGCGTACATAGTGGACGTGGTGATATGTAGTAAATTCTACCCTGAAAGCCCCTCGCCCCGTGCTCCCCTCCCCGTCACGGTACCAAACCCTGCACGAGGCCAGGCTGGAGCCCGACCCTGGGTGTGGTGGGCGGGGTGTGGCCACAGGATGCTCCTGGGGGATGCTCCCGGGGGATGCAGCAGTGGGATGCAGCCATGGGATGCTCCTGGGTGGGTCCAGCCGTCAGCAGGGCCAGGGGCCGAGCGGCGCAGGGGATGCAGCGGAGCCCGCAGCGAGCCCACGGCTCACACGAAGCGGAGACGAGCCTCCTGTTAAGACACAGCAAGCGTTTCCCTTCCCATCTGAGTATAACAGGGTCTGAGGCAGCTTTCTGCCTCCTGCCTGCCAGTATCTGCCTGTGTCTGTAGACAGGACGCAGAGGATAAATGGTCAAAAAAACCCCAACCCCAGCAAAAAACAAAGAACAAACAAACAAACAAAAAACCACCAAAAAACCCCCTTGGTTCTTCTTTGTACTTTTTGCATTCAGTATCTTTCAGATAGTTTTACAAGACATCCAAAATTGTACCTTGTAAAAAAATACATCGGTTTAAGTAGGGAATAGGAGACAAAAAGAATAGCAATGCCTTTTCTGTTTGCTTGCATGCAAATGGCGAAACAACCAATTATTTTTTTGCAGGTTCTTTTTATTTGGGATTGAGGAATGGATGACAGAAAAAGAACTCGGGGAGCGAATCCACGCGGTGCAGAGCCCGTCTGCAGCTTGTCCACAGGCTGCAAACCCGCCTGTTGTTGGTTGTCCCAGCAAAGCCTCGCTAGCAGGGGAGAAAAACCAAACCAAAACTGGCTAAGTAGAAGCACAGAATGTTAATTTGCCATTAAATCAGATTGGGGGTGTGAACAGCTGATCTATTGCAGATTACAGATAAGAAGCAGGAGGACAAAGTTGGCAAGAGGTGAACAGGCAAAGTTAAAAGTTCTCAAATTATCGATTATCAGTGAATTTGTGGGGCGGGTGTGACTTGTGCTCAAATATCATCCGTTATTATGAGCTTCGGCTGCTCATCAGCCCCTTTCCAGTCCAAACTGGGAGCGCAGGGATGGGCCTTCCCAGCCCGGTGGCTCCCGTACGGACCAGCCTGGAGCACCGATGGAGGACATGGCTCTGGGGACTTTCACCCCGTCCCACCTCCCTCTCCCGTCTGCTCCCCCCACACAAGCAGAACTGAGACTTTCCCCTTCCCGTCCTGCCAGAGAAGCAGCTGTAGCAGCACCCCCCAGCTCTGCAAACACCCGCCCTGCTCTAGGCAAGCTCTGGCTCTTCTGGTCACACCTGGAGCCTGCGCACACCGTTATTATTCATTTCGCCATCTGCCTGAGCCCTTCTCCGGGCTGGGGGTCCCGTCTTCCAGCACAGCGAGGGAGCGGCCTCGCTGCGCCCATGCACAGCCCGTCAGCAGGAGCGAGGAGCTGGGACTGAGGGTCTGTGCTGCTGAGAGGGGGGAGAGGAGGGGAAGGGCCGGCAGGGAGCTACCAAAATATTTATTTCCAGTTGAATCACAGAAGCTGTAAAAACTGCTATCAGCCTAACTTCTATAACTGTTAAGTAGTCGTACCAAATATTCCTTATTATTCTCAAATAATAAATGTTATTAAAATAATTTCTCTCCATCATGAATTACATATGAATGTGGTATTTATAATTATTAAAAATTAACCTCTTTTGAGCAGCATGAAAATATTCAAATTAGATTATTTCAGATCATGTTTTTTAAAGCATTAAAGTATATCCTAGCAATGCTCTACAGTAGCTGCAACTCTCAGCCAGAACTCTGTGTCAAGTTGATATGAAAAATACTGGGTTTTGATAGTACAGAAATTCTGGTGCACGATACCTTAGTCTTACCCTGGAGTCCAGTTCTGGGTGAGAAAACTAATTTTACTGATGTGGAGAATCTCACCGGCTGAAACTCAGCAGAGTTTGATATACTGGGGATCCCAATGGACTTCAAATACTGGAGGTAAGGAAAAAAAAAAAAAAGTCTTTAAAATCCTTTCATGGCCCCTTTTCCTTGCCAGTGCAGAGCTCTTCCTTTCTCTGCACAATCCAGGCCACTTCCAACCACGCTCACGAGTTTCCATTGCACTGCTGAAAGGCGAAGCATCCCTGCGCAGAGGGACCTGCCTTAGGGGTGCTGAACTCCCCTTTAACCACGGCACTTGAAAGCATCTTCAATATACGCTGGTGAAACGCAACAACAGTTTTTGTCCTTCTGCCACAATCTGTAATAAATTGGCTTTGCTGATTTGTAGGGGTTTTTGCTCCTACTTCTGATTATTTTGTCTGTATAAGGGAGGCTGCGTGCTCTTCAGGCGCGCAGCGTTTTTGAGGAGGCACCAACGTTCTCGTGCTGTAAGGAGCTCTGAAGCATTCACGTTCAGCTCTCTCCCCGCTTCTACCTCCAGCACATTTGTTTGTTTTCGCTCTGGATTGCTAAGCAGATGAATGAGTAACGACAGAGGCCATTTCTTGTTCCTTCATTATTTTCAAAGCAAATACAGGCAGAATTCTAGACCCTGGAGAAAATACAGCTAAGCTAAATTTTGAAATTGTAAAATGCTGGCAGCAGCTAGATAATACTCATTAAAAACACCAAGCTGAAGCTCTGAAACCTCTCTTCAGTTTACACAGTAATTCGGCTGGAAGTATGTTCTATGGGAGTTTTTTCCATGGAAACCTGAAGTGTAATCCCCCAAACAACTCACTTCACTCTCATGTATATGGGCTTGATGTTTAGATACCACCCGGCTGTGTTAGTCTGGTTGCTATGGCCCTGTTTTCTTTTTCATATAACCTCTGATTAATCCACTAACCATCACAAGAAGTTGGAGGACTGGTATACGAACATGCCATCTGGAGTGTGCTGGGTAGAGATGGGCTTGCTAGATGCAGAAACGCTGCTAGTCGCTTCCAAGAAACTCTGGCAGTATAAACAGCCTTGGCCTGTGCTCATACAGCATCTCAGTCCCCTCGCAGCGCTGCCAAGAATTCGCACTGCAGAGGTTTTTTCAGCCATCATCCCCACCCCATCGCTGGGGCCCGGGGCCTGCTCACGGCCCGGCCGGGCTGCCCGGGGTTTGCAGCACGACCCTTCCGCCAGCTCCAGCCCCTCACAAACCAAGATTCAAGTGGCTCGTGCCTTGGTGCGGGCGCCTCGTGCAACACACACGTGGCAGGCTCGGGCCTGGGTCACCCAAACCAAAACACTGATGTCTTTACCCAGCTTTTTTCTATTATCATCAAGTTTCTGTTATTCCCAGCCTGCAGCTAAGCAAGGTGGCAGATCCTCAGGCGATACATCTTGGCAGGAGTGTTGACTTTCAAGCACAAGAGCAACGCATGAACTCAACACCTGATGAAGCTTAGAAAGCCAACAAAGCTTCACGGATTATAATTCTGCTCTGGTTTTCTCCTACTATAAAATGCTTTTTCCCTTTTTACCAGTCTCAGCCAATCCAGTTTAGAAAAATGCTGGTTAATTATTATCATTTCTGTATCACAGAGGGAGAAATTGAGACACAGAGAAGGGGAATGATTTGTCTGGAGGTCACTGAGCGAGCAAAGCAGAACCACACTCGAGGTCCCCAGTTCTGCTGGGAAAACAAAACCAGAGCAAAAGTTACCTTTTGCTCATTAATCTATACCGTTATCAGCAACCTATCTGCATCGTTCTCTGAACCAATAAAGTATTTTTAACTGCTATATTTATATTGCTGTGGTTCTCAATACTTCTCACCATTTTCAGCCTTTGTTTCAACTCATCGGCTGGGGGATTGTCCTGATCAGATGGATATCTGTAACGCACGTGTAGATATAGGAGTAAATCACTCGAGGCTCTACAGGCAGTGGAAATAAATAGGGTTTATAAGGTCTTTTTCTTACCTTAAAGTAGACTACCGTGATCAGTCAGATGAGTCACACCCTTTGACCGTAGAGGCAACCCGGGATGACTCAGACACGCACGAGGCCTCCGTAACCCGTGGGGTGAACCCTTCCCGAGGCCGGAGCAGGGGTGCAGGTGGCCAGCTGCAAGGCTGGCTCACGCAGGGCACGTGTCCCCGTGGGAGGGGATCTCCTGTGCAGTGACACCTGGCAGTGGGGGGTGAGCAGGAGCCCCATAGCCAACTCCAAGTCAGGCAGTAACGCCTTGACCCAGTGCCGTCGCTGGATTCCAGCTGGCTGCTTGAAAAGGTCGTGTCCTACAGGTTCGTGCACGCTGGCCATGTGAGTGGGGCGTTGGCAAGGCCACTGGGGTTCCCTAAACCTCCTGGTGTAAAGTGTGAGCACGGGCAGAGCGTCCCCAACTTCAAACCCCTATTTCACCCAGGAGAAGCAGCACCGACAATGAACCTTCTTCCCAACATCACCCTTTGGCCTTGCTTTCTAGCCAAAATATCTTGAAAATTTAAAATACAGGATTAACAAAGGAAGAAAGCAGAGCAATGTGACCTCCAGACCCGTTGATCGCAGCAGCACTGCCACGGGCAGCAGGAGGAGAGGTCAGGCAATTTCAGAGCAGCCTTGCGGCAATATTTAGACTCAATCAGCATCCCCTGTCAACAAAACTCGAGTGCCAAGTTCCAAGCGCCCATTTTCCTGTGCCACTAGATGGCAATCTGTGTATTCCACCTTCTCTCCACTGCTAGAATGTTGGCGGCTCATGGGCTCTGCTCCCGAGGTGGGATGCCTTCCCCAGGGAAGCGCTAACGGTCACCCATGGGTGCGGGACGCGGGGCTGGGGGAGCTGGGCCCAGAACATGCGCCTGCCAACGACTGGTTCTTCTTAGCTTGATTGGGTTCATTTTCAGTGGAATCAGTTCCCTGAGCTTGGGCTTGTGGCAGGGCCACATGAATGCGGCAGGAGGGGACAAGAAGGGAGCGGGGGGGCAACAAGGCAGAACATCTTCAGCATGACAGTGTGGCCGAGCAGTGATATTCAAAGATACTCAAAGATATTCAAAGCAGTGACACTGTTTTAAGAATACTCACTAATATGTCAGAGCGTAAGGAAAGAAATCCTCACTTTGACCTGTGAATTATCAAAAGTTTCCACTTTCTCTACAGCTTACATTTTTAAAGAACACTCCATTCTTCTCCCAGAGGGGGTGGTGGGTACCTGCTGTTTCTGTACTCCTTTCCTGTTGAGTAAAGCTCAGCAATGTCTCCAGGTGGCACCAGGTCCTACAAGAACTCAGTGGATCACCTGGGTCTGGTGCTCTGTGTCTGACTTCAGATCTGGTCACGAATTTTGTCTCCTACTGGGAGCGCAGTCCCACAGCACCCGTGGGTGTTAGGTGCACGCAGCCTCTCCTCGTCCCTTCCAACAGAAGCTCAAAATCCTGTGTACCAATACTACAAAAAAAAAAAAAAAGAGGCGGAGGAAGATAATGATTTTTTGGCTAACCGCCACTTCACTTAGCAGGGAAAAGTTAACGGCTGTTCTAGTGACCTCCACAGTCACTGCACTCATTTAACCAGTTACACTTAATTATGCTGAGTAATATAAAAATTCCATATGTTCTGTGAGCAAATTCCTCCTTGGTCTGTGGAAAACAGAAATCCAGCAGAGGCAGGAAAATGCCTGTGCCTGACAGCACTGTTATAATCTATTTTTAACTGAATTTCTCCATCTTCTTTGTAAAGGAATAACACTTCTTCATTGCCTCTGGCTATAATTAATGTGCCATAATTCAAGTCCAAGAGACATATAAAAACAGACTTAAAGCAGAGCCTTAGCTTTCAAGCAGAACAAATAATTTTGGAGAAGATTGGTATTTTCTGTGCTTAAAACACTTTTCCCTGGTTTTAATTAAAGTCCTTCAGTTGCTTGAAGATGGAACGTGCCTTCTACAGCCACGCAGTGTGTGCGAGCGCGTCCGCCTGCGCCAGGGCCAGGCGAGGGAGCCCGGTTTGCTGCGGGAGCTGGACTGGAAATGGCAGGAGTGTCCAGGAGCATTAACCTGCTGTCACTGCCTCTGGTTTATTTTGTTTGGAAGCAATACTGTCGGTTTTATTGCAAAAAAAGGTATATAGAAGAGAGTAAACATTTGAAAACATTTAAAAACTGCGTTTAGCAATCATCCAGCTCTCCAAA
The DNA here is from genome assembly GCF_031877795.1 of Strix aluco. Taxonomy (NCBI): domain Eukaryota; kingdom Metazoa; phylum Chordata; class Aves; order Strigiformes; family Strigidae; genus Strix; species Strix aluco. The sequence goes on from NC_133943.1 coordinate 1,089,220, forward strand.
TTGGGTTCAGCATCCACCACTCCCTTCTTTTAGTTACCTGGTGACCAGGCAGCTCTTGGGAAGCAAAGTACTGCTCAAGCAGAAGAAATGCATTTCAGATAAAACATGTTTTGAAACAATAAACAGTTTATATACATGACTAATCCTAAGGAGCCTCTTGCCTGCTGTAGAGGGCCCTGGGGCTGCCAAAGTCTGGCAGCAGCAGACCCCATCAAAGCCCTCCTGCATTTGCTGGATTGGGATTAAAGCACACAGTGAACAGGTTAATGCTCTACTCCCCCTTCCCCTGCACCCCTTGAGCTCTCCAGCCATTGGGGCAGGACAACTTTTAACAAGCCCCCTTGGTCCCCAGCTGTACGCAATCGGCATCAGCACAAGAGGCACTCTTGCATCTCCTCCTCCCTTGCTTACAGTCTTAGGTCATTGTGGCTACAGCAACAACACTATTTACTAGCAAAAACATATATTCTAAAGGTCACATGCAATCAGAGCAGGCAAATGGGCAGGACGAGGTGCTGGGAGCCAAGGCAGGATGCCAGCAAGGAGCCTGTTGCTGCTTGTTTCAGGCCCCCCTGCCTGCAGCTCAGCTCTGTAACTACGGCCAGAGACCCCCAGGAAACGCAGCTCCTGCCCTTGGGCAGCACAGAGCAGCTCCCAACCCCTGTCTGGCAGGTTTGCAGGCTGGGCAGAGGGCTGCGGGTGTGCCCCATCCACACAGGTGGGTAGAATAGAACGGAATAGGCTGTTGCAGCTGGATGGGACCTACAACGACCGTCTAGTCCAACTGCCCAGCCAGCTCAGGTGTGCCCCATCTGCTCAGGTGTGCCCCATCTGCTCAGGTGTGCCCCATCTGCTCAGCCCTGCTTATCTGTGCAGCCAGCCCAGGCCCTTGCTCCTTTTCTGGGGGTCACTTTGCTTGCAGAGAGGGTGTTGGATGCAGGTAAGAGCTTCTCATGGGCTTCAGGGGTGGGAGAGGGGTTCCTTGGGGGCTGTGCAATAGTTGCTACAACCCAGAACGTAGCTGGGTTGATGCTGCCAGGCTGCTGTGTCTGCTTCTCTGGCTGCTTTTTCTGTGTGTGCTGCTGCTGTGTGTGCCCAGGTTACTACAGCTGCAGTCCTGGCTCTTGGGCTTGTTGTTGCTGGGCATGTGTAGTACTGGGGCTGTGAGCACACCAGGGTGCCCTGGAGCAGGGGGAATGTTCCTCCCCTTTGGGGCATAGGGGGTGGTCAGGGCTCTGCTGTGTACTAGAAGGAAGAACAAACTCATTTCAGTATATACCATACAGTAAAATACTTTGTGTTGTTATGGCAACTAAAATTCCAAAAATAAACCTGGGAAAAAGATGATGTACATCAAAATGACCACATTTTATTTCAATTATGAGGATTTTCTAAAATGCTTTCTATGCAAAGAATTCTGGTGTTTATTTTTAAGTTTTCCTTCTCTTTGTAACTTACAGCCTAGAAAGAGTCAGGTACTGCAAAAATGTTTGCAGAAGCTGGCAGGTGACACTCCGGCGTGTTTTCTCTGCTGCAGCTCAGCATGGTGGCAGTTGCCATGCTGGAATATAAAGGATAGAGACGAAATCTATTGGGAGTTCCTGCTCAGAATTTGAATGTATAGACATAATCTGTTTGAGGGAAAAGAAGTTGGAGTTTCATCTTTGGGATAACTTAAAAATCTTTCTGAGCAAAATCCTACTGTGGGACTTCGTGGTACAAACCCAAGCAGCAGCAATAGCTGTTTTATGGCTTTATCTGCAAACACTGGGGGCGGATGCGGCGTCTGGGCTGGCTGTTGTACAGGTAAATAGTAACAATTGTTAGGCTAATCCTAATAATCACATATTGGCATTATGAACAAATGACTTTATAGGTAACCTTCCTCCAGTTGCATTATTCTGCATGTGCTGTGTTTGCCCAGAACTGGCTGCCTTCCCCATCCTTTGTAACCCAGCTCAGGAGCTTTTACTTTTTTGCTTTTCCCACTAGTTCTGTGTTGTGAAAGACAACTCTTGAAACTGAGTGTATTGTTTTCTCTTAATAATAATAATAAACACATTCTTGCTTGGGCGGACTCTCTAAATTTAGTTGGTTACATTGCAAAACCTTAAGGCTCTGCTTTATCAGGAGAGCCCACTGTTCTTGCCGCTGGGTGCTGCTTGGGAACCAACGTTTGAACTGCAGAGAACAGTGAACTTAGGTCATTCTTGGAACGACTGGAGAAATGAGTTTTATTATGTCAAATCCAAGCTGCAGCTGCAATCCTTTTATTAATCATAATTAAACTTTCATGGAGTTGCTCATGAATGTGCTCGCTAGGCCAGGCGAGTCGGCTCCCTTCTGCTGCACCAGCGTGACTGAGCCATAAAGCCCTGGCTGGGAAGAAGGGCTGCAGGGAGGGCGCTTGCTTATGGTATTTGCCAGAACAGCAAATTCCCCCTGAAAATGGGGATTCTATCCTTATCCCAGCAGACTGTGGATGCCCTGGTGGACATCCTGGGGTCGGTGCTGTTCGCGGCAGGTCCCCGCTGCAGGACACGGCTCTGCCCCTTCCCGTGCTCACGCGTGTGCTGGGGTCAGGCCCTTGATGTTTCACTGTGCTTGGAGAGGATCGTTTAAGGTGCTTTGCCTGTCTTGTCTCTAGGTCCCTCTTTGGTAGATACCTTGTGACTGGTGGTAGCACCCTCCCCTGGACGGCAGCATGTCCCGTGGGCTCCCTGGAGAGTTTTTCCTGCTTTCCCAAGGTTTCGCACCCGCCCTTTTTTGGGGATTTGGTGCAAAAAGGAGAGAGGGGCTATTTGCAGCTGCTTGCTGCTGAGGTTTCTTGATGTGTAATGCTGTGACTGGACATCTCTGGAGCCTCACAGGCACGGTGAGAGGCAGTGAACCCTTCTTGATGGCAGGGTGTCCCCTGCAGAGCTGGTGCCCACCCGCAGGCTGAAGCTGCCTGTGTGGAAGTCAGGAAAACCTGTGTCCTTCCTGCTGACAGCAAAGTACCCAGAGGAAAAGGGGGATCAGCCCCCCCCTGCTGGGAGCAGAGCTCAGGTGGGAGGATTTTAGGGATGCCAGGAGCTGCTTGCACCCCTCTGTGTGGTGCGGTGCCTGCAGTGGGGGAGAGCCAGCCTGGGGGGGGGACACACAGCCCTGCCTTGACCCCCCCCCAGAGTGTTAGGGATGGGAACATGCACCTCCCCGGTGTGTTGGGGCTTGAGGTGGGGATGGTGTCGGGCACACTGCTTGCTTCTCCTGCAGCTGGGCTGATCCCGCATCTCTGCTGGAAGACAAACATCTGGAGAAGGGGCCACAGAAAGGAAATTTTCCTCCATTCAGAGGGAGAGCTGCAAGGGTCAGCTAAATAGTATGTGTGTGTGAAAAGCGGTATTTAATTAAATAAAGATAATGTAAATAGAAATATGCGTTAGCTTAGTATGTGCCATAGAATGAAGGCATTTCCAAAGAGCACGGAGGGGTGAGGCCGTGCACCCGAGCTTACTTCTTGTATCCTGCCTTCCAGCAGGAACAAATTAACTGCCAAAGCCATGCTGTTTCTCTTTATACGTATAGACATATAAATAGGGTGCATGTGTGTTTACTATGTGCTGTAATTTCTTAGGTGCTATAAATTTCGTGCTTCTTCCAAATATTTGAGCACTACTTTGACCTTTTAACCAAAACACGAAAAGTAAACTGTATGAAATCTATATGTACAGTGGTTGTCATTGAAAGCTAACATTTACCCATAGTCATTACTGTTTATATTGCAACAGCATGAAAAATTGCAAATATGGAGGAGAAAGGCTGCTCCTGATGGGGAGCTCTTTGAACCCAGAGAAGCAATGGCCTGAGAGCGGTGCTGTGCTTGCAGAAGTCAGGCTTTTTCCACCCTCTCTGAGCATTCTCCTGGTACATCTTGTCCCATCAAGGAGCCCCTCCTGGATTTGGGCTTTGATTCGTGTTTTGTTAACGAGTGCCTGAGCCATCACTGGTGCTGTGTTTGTTCGATCATTCTTCTGAGACCGCAGCAAATGGCTGCTGGTTGCCATAGTCGTTTCCCTCGTTACTGTGGGATGTGGCATTCTGGGGTAGTAGACAGTAAAACTTGTGCTTTCTGCTCAAGGTTCTGAAATCTCCTGTTGATGACATCTCTACGGTTATACCACTGCTCTGTTTGTCCCTTATCTCCCCTTTTTCTACAGCTGTTTTGGGATGAAAGGGCCTCCAAGAGCTGATGGTTGCGTGGGGGCAGCTCTCCTGGCGCTGCTCCCTGGTGTGCTGGGGTGAGGGGGGAGCGGGCACGGAGGGGTGAGCTCAACCCTGCTGGCCAGGGTGGGTTAGGGTGGGGGCAATTCCCTGGTGACCTGCTATTCCTGTCCGCCACCCCTCATGGGAAGCAGCAGTGTTTGCAGAGGCTCTGGCACGCTTGTGCGTGGGTGCAGGTATAGGCACCCCAGGTTCAGGCCTGCTGGGGCTGTGGTTAAATGGGAACCTCAAACCCTCTGGGGACTCTGTGTGTCCGCAGAGAATCCAGTGTGATGTCACCGGACTCCCCTGTGCTCCCAGCACTGGTTACTGGGGCTGCCTGGGAATGACTGGTCTGATTCCCCAGTGTAAAAAAACAAGGGTTTACCCTGTGTCTCATAAATGCTGGCAGTTTGGGTTGTCCTGAAGTAACATGTCAATGCTTTCTGCTTGATATGTCAAAGCTTTTACAGCTGGCTGTGGTGACACAGGCATCTGCAGCTTCATTTGCATGTGAGGCACTTGTGTCCAGGAGGATCTTGCCATCTTTACAGGATGACAGATAAAATGTGTGGTGTGATTTGTAAAGCAGCCTACTTCTGGGGTCTCCAACCTTGTGTTTCAACTACCAGACTGTTTTCTTTCTAATAGATTTACTCTGTTAAAAGACCTCTGGTAACATGGTGGTGTCTGTGGTGCCGCGTAGCTACATAAACATCCAAAGCAGTGTCGGGGCCCCAGCTCTGGGCTGGTGTGGCACTTCGTGCTCTGTCGCAATGCTTGTGTTTGATGCTGAACCCAGAGGCTGCTTGAACTATTGCCCTATTTACCCCATCGGCTGTTTCTATTAAGAGCATTTGCTCTCTGGAGCAAGGCTGGTGTCTCCACATGGTGACCCCTCTATCCTCGAATGCTCTTGCTGGACAAATACACGTATTGAAATACAGAAATCCAGTTGGATTTAAACCAAACATCTAGTAAAAATATGATGTTACCTTCAGGACTAGTCTGAAAGCCAACAGCCTGATGGATGAAGTGTCATTATTTAGCAAACAAATGGGCTGTTAGAACTGCCAGGGAAGAGTCTTGGTGTGCTACTGAAGAGTCAGTATACTTGAATGCAAAGATAAAACTATGATGGAGGGGTGGAGTGGGCTCAAAGTCACATATTCAGGTGTTTCAACTGGTTGCTGTTCTGATATCAGGTCACTGCGATTGATACTAATAGTGCGGTTAGGGCTGGAGAAGCAGAACAGCAGCATTTGTTATCAGTCATGTTTTATGTAGGTTAGGCTAATCTATTCTGTAGCAAGGGGTGTGTTTCTAAAGTTCAGTGTATTCACCTAAATTCATTCACATCTCTTCAGTAAGTTTGGCTTCTGTTAACTCACATGGCGTCCTCAAATTTTAGCCTGCTTTTGCTGAGGATGTGTAAATAAAATTATTAAACATACCTGAAACAAAAGCAATTGCTACTGCCTGAGCAGGAAGAGGTGCCCTTGATCTGCTCCAGCCTCGTTAGAGAATGAGCCCCCCAATTTACTGTTTTTATATTGATTTCAAAATAATGTTGGCCCTATCTATGTCTGATCTGGATGGACTCAGTGAGACTTTTTTCCTACATGAGGGGTTTCAGCCTCCCACAGTCTGGGAAGGAAGTTTGGCTGTTTTACAGACACGCTCAGCTGTTTGGGACAGGCGGGGAGGAACGATGCTGTCAGGTCTGAATGCTACTGGGAGCATGTAGAAAAGCAGCATGCAGTTACCAGGATTTGAGGGAACATATGATAGGAGTCATTATGTTTCTAATTACCAAAGTAATCACAACATTTACTTTGCATATGGCAGTGTCTGGAAAATTTTTAAGACCTCTTTTTCCATTGAAAAATATTGATCTGTAAAACAAAAACTATTCATAAAAAGGGTAGTTTTCTTCCTAGCCTTCTAATTTAATCTTAGAGGACCTTTTTGAAAATGACCTGTTAAGCTGGGAGTAACTTTCTGTTTGAAACTGTCATGAAAAGGTTGAAACTGAAGGAAAATATTTAAAATGTCTTGCAGTGAGACATTTTGGTGTGTTCCCCTCCTAGCCTGGGCGTCAGAAAAGCAGACCATCTTTTTTTCAGTGATGCCATACAAGCAATCACTTGTCCTCTACAAAATCATGCCAGGTATTTGTTAATTACAATGTTTTTTTGGTGCTAGTGTATTTCTGGAGCTGGAGAATGCCCACGGAGCGCTCCAGGGCCTGCAGCCCCTCGCTGCCCGCGGCTGGTACAGGTCTCCCTCCGTGAGCTTTACCTTCAGCTCCGGCGAGGTTCCAGTGGTTGGCCTAGAGGTGGCCTTATAGGAGCATCCGTGGGACCTGGCTTTCTGTTAACATCATCTCATGAATAACTAGGTGCTCTTTGGTGTGAGCAAACTGTGTGTTTGATGTATCTCTCTTCCCCCCTAAAATGAAAGAAATTACATCTGATTGAGAACACTTAATAGGCATTAAATTAGATGTTAGATGTACTTAAAAAGAAGACAGGACATCCATATAGACAGCTGTGGGAGGAAAAAAGATTAGCTTTCCTGCCAAGTGGGAGTAGATTCAAGTAAGTCCAGTATTACCCATATGCTGTACTTAAACCAGTGTTTGGAAGACTATGGGCATTCCTAACTGTACCTTGTTTTCCTTGGCCATTTTATTGGCTAAATCTCTACTAACTTTTGGACAAAATCCTGATTTTTCTTTTAAGTTAATGGAAATTTGCATGTGCTTAGTTGTTGGGTTTGCCCTTTTCTGTTGCCAGTTTGCTTTTTATCCGTTTTTCTTAACCATTGCACTTTTGTGGCCTGGTGTTCCTAAGCATATATTTCTGTACCCTGCAGACCTGAAATTGCTGGAAATTTGTAAATAAATGTAAGATTTTGGAAACTTGTTACTGCATTGTTCTCCTAACTTCCCCCTCACCACTTCTTATTCCCAGTTCTCCTTTACTCCTCATACCACTAAGCCTGTTTAAATAAGATCCATGTGTTGAGTGAAATGAGAAGAGCTTGTGGACTGTAAAGAAAATGTTCACTGAGTGCTACAACACAGCTTAGTCAAAGATTAGGGATAATTCAGCTGTTTCTCTGCAGTCAATAATACAGATATTCTGCACCCTCTGTTCACAGTTAATGAGAAAGGGCTGGATTATTTTTAAGGAAATTACCCTACTTGGTTTTCTCTCTCCTTTTCATAATATTGGGGATGAAACATCCGTGCATCAGGATGAATGTAGTTAATCTGTAAAGAGCTGCCAGTATGCAGATGAAGTTGCTCTTTAGCAGTAATTGAAACCATCATCTGGATGTTTAACTTGCGCTGACTGTTGGCCGGGAAGGTCTTGTGCTGTTGAGGCTGTGACAAAACTGCTGGTACTGAGTGGAGCATCACAGGTCTGGGATACCTGGGCCAGGAAGGAGGGGACTCTCCCTTGCACAGACTTTGCTTTTTAAGGTCCTGAGCATCTTGTTTCAGTTGAAGGGGAAAAAAATAAAAAGGTGGTCTTGCTCTGAAACAAGCTTTTCTGTGTTGCTGCAAACATCTGCCAGGTCTTTAGGCCCCAAGGGATGATTCTCTGGCAAGGGTTGAAGCTTTTCTGGACAGGCTGAAGTCAGATGGCTTTGGGATAAAGGAGCATCAGAGCTACCCTTGTGAGCAGGACATTATAGCTTGGGGTTATTAAGGTGACCAGCATAATAATGTTTAATGATACTATGACAGTTGTGTTTGCACATGTGTAACTTGTCTCGCAAGGTGTGGTTTGACTTCACAACTGAGCCAATCCAAGAAGCAGAGTTGCCATCAAAAAAAAAAAAAGACCTTCTAGCTCCCACCTTCGCCTCTGCTGCCCTCGCAGTGAGCTGCAGTGAACCTGGGCTGGCCCAGGCGGCACGGGGACAGCCACCGCAGTGTTGGTGGGAGGAGGAGGAGGAAGGTGCTGCAGTGTGCTTCACCTGCACCCAGCTCATCCACGTTCCTCCCTGTTCAGCTCTATTTGCTGTGACTGTCTTTATAAAACAGATGGGAATCTTGACAGCAGTGGCTGCGTCTGGGTACCAGACGTGATCTGAAGAGGGTGTGTAGTGTTTCCCAGCTCTCACCAGTGAGCTGGCGACGCCACCGCAGCCCGAGCTGGGTGAGCACACGGCGCTGGCTGGGGAGAGCTCAGAAATGGCAGGAGAATACAGATTAAAGCAGCAAGTCAAACAAAGCGCTAGCGAAACAAGCCTGAGCTGTTATTAGTAATGATTGTTTTAAAGCTGATAACAAACAAATCATAAGTTTTGATGAATACAATTATGATGAAGTGCCAGAGGTTAATTATCAATACTCTCTGCTCCTTAACAATGTATTTTTTCACTGCTATTGAGTGAAACAGCTTTGCTTGTCTAGGGACTCTGTTTCATCCAATGTTTGTTTCCCCAGCTGGCTGTGCAGTGTTCAGTGTGCTGGGCTGTCGTCAGCCTCACTACCCTGTGCTTCTCTTGGTTTGTTAGCTAACCTCAGTGATGGGTACCTTTCAAACTAGTTTTCCAGGGCAGTTAACCACTCACTAACCAATTCCCCAGAGAGATACTCCATGTGTGCTAAATCTTCACTTAAGGGTGGTGGGGGTGTGTTTTGGTTTTTGGTGATGACCAAAACTTTACTTCAAGTGGGGCTTCCCCCTTAAACTGTCAGGTTGTTGAGCTCTCTGAAACTGCAGTGGCTGTGGGGCTGAGCCTGAAGGACTTCCGAGGCTGATGCCCTCGTCGGAGGGTGGTATGGGATCACTGTCCTCGTGTGGCAAGTTCACACGAGAAGCCGTGGAGAGACTTAGTTGCTGTGGATGTTCAGGAGATGGTTGTCCCCTGGATGCTGAGCTGGAGGAAGAGATGCCCGGGCTATGGAGAGGGTGGAGAAGCACATGAGTGTTGAGAAATGCTGAAGCCCTCCTTTTCTGAGGGCTTTTCTGCTTTTACTACATAGTAATTAACAGGAAGGCCTAGTAGCTTATTAGCTCGTGAGGACTGAGTGCCCATTGCTGTCTGCAGTTTAGCTTCTCTTTGCCCCACCACATCTGTGGTTTCCCTGGGACCGAGTGGCTGCTGGAATGGAGTGTGTCCCCACGAGCTGTCCCACTGGGGTGCTGGGCCCCTTCCCCTGCAGTTACAGGACTCTGCATCTTGCTCTTGTTATTCCTTACTGCCTGCTCCCTGTTGTAGGGTCCCTGCAGCTCTGCTTTGAGCACAAGTCCTCAGAGGCCAGCAGCTCCCAGACATCAGCTGCGCAAAGTGCTTGAATGATGGTGCGGCTGGTTTGGACAAGGGGAGGAGACCTGCTGAAGAAGCTCTCCCCTCCTGGGCCGTGTGGCTTGTATGGATTTGTCTGGGGGTTTGTTCTCTCGGGGGGCAAGTTGTGATGCAGCGGCAGCTGCTTGGCACATCTGCGTCCACGTTGTAGTTCTCAGATAAACACATCAGGAGGCAGAGATCTGTGTTGTGGTTCTGCTCTTTATCACATACTCACAGGTTTGAGATACCATTTACCCTGTGGCAGGGTGAGGTCCTTTTGTGTTCATCTTCAGAAGACTTCTTTAAATTGGGAAGGAGACGCCAGTGGCTTTTTAAGTGTATTTGTGTGACTTGCACTTCAAGTAAGAAAGACTAAGGAATATCAGAAAACCTCTGAGATGTGTATTGCATATTAAATCTGCTCTAAATCTGCACTGGCCTCCAATTGTTAAAGTGAGGGGAGATGTAAAGGCCTTGATTAATTACAACAGTAAATTGGGTTTTTGTGTGAATTTTGTTTTGTTAAGATTAAAAAAAATGGCTTGGATGAGAGGTCAAATTTAAAGATCATATTCTCTTCAGATGTCAAAGGAAGCTTTAAAGAAATTCCATTGTGCACCGTTTAATCCAGACCTGTTAGCAAAATGCATAGCCTACCCTCTTCTCCCCATCTCACCCCTTCCCCAAACCAGGGAACACCTTCTCCTGCATGTAAGACAAAGTTCTGGGTTTAAAGGCAGTACCACATCAATAGGTTTGCTTCTGATGGTGGTAACTTTCCAATAAGTTACTCTGAAAATGCAGAGCGTGTGTTTTTAATGTGCCCTTGGAGAAGAGGCAGCAGACAGTCTGGGCTATGTAGTACTTGAGATGTTCTTCCAGAACAGTATTGGCTTTGTACAGCAGAGGAGGTTTCCTCCTAGGAACTGAGCACAGAATGACCAGAGGCCGTACGCAGCCTCGGAAAGACCTGGAGTCACACAGCAACAGCTGAACAAAAGCATAAATTCCATGCAACAGAAACAAGAGATTTGGGAGGAAAAGTGAATGCAGCCAAGCTATAGAAATAGATCACAGGCAGTCTGAAGTCTACACCAGCTAGTAAGGAAAGCTTTGGTCCTAGTCCATAAGCACATTAAAAATATGAGATGGCAGGGTTTACTGAAACAAACACAAACCATTTGTTGATGTTGGCAAAGGCCACGTCCTTCAGGAACAGGGATTTCTCCAGCTACGAATGCATGGCTTCCAAATTGAACACAGAACAAGGAGAGATGTGGTAGCTGTAGACCCTTCTAGAAGAATAGACAGACTTTAAAAAGAAAAAAGTGAGAACGTCCCTTCCCTCAGCCAGCCCTGGGTGTGCTGAGAGGGGAAGAGATGCTGATGGCCAGAGCCCCAGCGAGCTTCACCCTCCAAGCTGCTGCCAGACTTGGAGGGGAGAATGTGACTTCCAAGTGAAATGGATTAAACACTTTCCCTTTGAGATTTGAGTCACATCGTTACCTCCTGCTTTACTTGTCTGACTTCCTAGTGCTGTCCCAGAGCTACAGAGTTCTACTGGCCTCTGTTCAGATCGGGCTGTAAAACTGCAACTTGAGCCTCTGCTCCAAACCAGAGCGGCAGGGACCGTGGGGATCCGGGTGGCTGAACACTGGAGTTACCAGAATGATGTTTTTCTCCACAAGCTGAAGTCGTGTTGTCTGGCGGGAGAGGTCAGCGGGGACGATGGGTGGGACAGCGCATGTCCCTGCAGTGGTGTGACCCGGCAGCTGTGCAGTGCGGGACTATCTGTAGGGGCTTGTGCAGGAGCTGCTCCTGGTCTCCAATAAGGATTTATTTCAAAACAAATAAATAAAAATCAGTGCAGCACTTGTCCCTCACCTGGTGCAGGCTGCCTGTAGATTTCTGAAGTTCAGCAGAGCACTGGCAGTTGACCCTTAGTCACCATCTCTCCATCAACAGGCTGGTTTGCAGTGTTTTACACCAGTGTATGGGGCCAGATTTGCCAGCGGGATCAGACAACGTACGACTTGAAACAACTTGTTAAGACAGTGATGTGTTAAAAAAAAAAAGTTGTCTTGGAACAATGAGTATAAGCCCATTTCAGACAGTTTAGTGAGAAACACATGAGACAGCTCTTCTTGCCAGTTCACGGAGCGTATCTTGGTGGGTCCTTTTATCACTCCGTGTGCTGAGCTGCCAACTGACTCCCAACGGATTGCACAGGGGGCTCAGTTTTCCTCCTGTGCTCCTTTCTAGTTCCTTTCCATCATGCTCATAACAGCTATGGTTCATTGTTTTAGACTTCTTCCTTGCTTAGCTCCTCTAATTCTGGCTGGTTTTGCCTGTTTCTAACATCCCAGAGATTTATTGTCTTTATTCCATTGCTGTTCTGCAGAACTTCATCTGAGTCAGTTCAGCTCTCCCCATTTCTCAGCAATTAATGAAAAATATTACCTTGAAAATGCTGTTCTGCCTCCCTGCCCCTAGCAGACATTTCTTTTCTGCATGGTTTTATCTCCCTTCCCTAATCCTCAAGCACTGCCTACTGTTTAAATTTTATTCTGCCCGGTGCCCACTGCTCCCCTCGCTGCACGAGGTGCAAGGCGATGCCCCTGCTCCATCCTGCTCTTCCGCTGCCATCTCTGGGCTTGCCTCCCTTGCACGCGCCAGCTAGGAAAGGGTGGATGTCCTGGGGTCAGACTTCCATCCTTGCCGTTGGAAATCCTTGAAGCTTGTCATTTAAGGAGCCCTGTCTTACGGTAAATAAGTTTTCTCTGTAAGGAAAAACATGCCATCTAACTCTTGCCTTCCTCTTCCTCCTGCTCCAGCCCCGGCTGTTGAGTTTTATCTCTATAGATTCAGCTGCTGTATGCAAAGCTGTTTTCTGTATTCTGTAACATGCTGGCAGAAAGCAAACCGACCTGAAAGATAACATACCTGAGAAATACTACAGATGTGTCATGGCAAGCTGTCAAGAGTGCTAGCCAGTACTGTGTTTTAAATTAATGAAAAATAGGCAGGAGTACATTTTGTGCATGTAGTGTCTGCTGATGACTCAATATTTCAGCTAAACATATTTACCTGAATATTCATAGTCACTTAGAAGGTGGCTGCATCTCCTGAGCTCAGCTAATCGTTTAAATTCTGTTAACTATACTGCTTTTCTCCAGCCCACAATTTGCTACCTGCAAGCTGTTTACTATGTATCCTTTAACTTCCAAAAAAACCAAAACAATAACAAAAAACCACCACCCCAAACAAACAAAAAAAAGCAACGCAAGCAAAACCAAAAACCAAAACAAACAAAAAAGAGGCACCTGGGAGCAAGGGGCTGCCTGGGGAGCATGCAGGGGGATATGATCCTGTGCAGGGCCCCATGGTCCAGGGTGTGCTGAGCCCGCTGCCTGGGGACCTGAGGTGAACCAGGTACCTCTGGCAATGGAGGTGTGTGGTTTGGTTTATCTCTTTTTAAGAAGATTACGTTCATCCTCCAGAGCAGTATGAGGTCTGGGGACTGGGAAGAAGGGAAAGCTGCTGAACAAGGAGCGGTTCTGCTGGGGGCAGAGCTGTGGCTGGAGTGCTGGCTGCAAGACCTGAGGAAAAGCAACCTTAGTCTTGTTTTTAAATCATGAGAGAACGCTTACCTCTGAGCATTTTCCCCAAGAATGACAAAAAATAATTCTGGGGGTGTCTTCAAACAAAGGTGGTATTTGTCACAACACAGACCTGAAGAGCCTGCGGTTGTGATACCAGTGTCTGTGCAGCTCTCTTGGGTGTTTGAACGGCAAAGCCCCATTCATCTGATCTAAACTCTGCATCACAGAAGCTGCGGGGCTCTTCTGAGGCTGCAAACGCATCTGATGAAGACCCAGCAGCCTGGGTGAGATGCCCCTTTCCCAGCAGAGGCAACAAATCCCATTTCATGCTCGGAGGTCCCGGGCGGGAGGAGTGGGGAGGGCACGGCTGCCTGGCAGCAGGAGCTCGCCGTGAAGCATCGAGGTCGAGACAAAGCTGGTTTAGTGCGTTTTCCCCTCTAGGAGGTTTTTATCAGGGAACAGATGGTGCTAAGATGCTGTTGAATCTCAATGTCACCTTAGTTAATCCTCTGCGAAGTTTTGAGGTTTCTCTGAAAGCTGCGGCTGCCAACTTCAGCTGCTGCACTGAGTAAGTCCTAGTTTGGCAAGAGGTGCCTTGAATAAAAAAGCCAGGAGTCATTACAGGGTTTTTACAATAACAACTATAAGTCCTGAGGTCTGGTTGGAATGTATTTTTACTTTAAAGGGGACTGAAGTTCTTGAGAAAGCAATAAGAAAAGTGAAGTTAGAAATTAAACCCAAAACCAAACAAAAATGACAAAAGAAAAAAACCCCACACTGAGCTTTTCCTTTTGCTGGATTAATTAGCTTTAAGATCACAAAAGAATCAGAGGGACCTCTCTAAGGAGTGTGATGGGGAAAAAAGCTGTCATCCTCAGATGTGAGCAGCCCGCTGTGCCTCGGGCCGGCTGGGGGCAGGGGCTCGCCCAGAAACAGGCAGAGCTGGTTGCTGGAAAAGGCCGACCTGATGCTCCAACACCCGAGTGACTTCAGTGTCACATGCGCTGACTGTAAAACAGCTTTCCATAAGTTCCTGTTGATTGCATGTCTGCCTGCAGTTAATCAATTTTATGAAAACAGCTAATTAGGAAATACAGTGTTTCCTTCCATAGCCACTGTGCTGGCTGGTGACTGGTCGCTCCCAAACCCGCGGCCGAGCGGCTGCTGTGAGCACAGGCGGGTCTGCCACTTAGGTGATGGCTTTAATTAAACAGCAAATGGGTGGTTTGGTTTTTTTTTACCAGTGGCTGACGTTATTGCTTGACATTCAGCTGTTTTCATTGGCTGCGTGATGCTGAAGGTGTCGGAGACCTGTGCAGAGACCCGCTGCTGCCTGACCCCCCGCCCGTCCTGGCCACCGGTGATGGGCGAGTGGGGCCACTGCCCAGGGACTGAGGGTGGTGACAAAAGGTTAATGGTGCTCTGGATAAAGCTGTGTTCAGACACACGCTGAGCAGGATAAAAGTGTGCCACTCACTTCTGCTGGTCTGTCCTGTCCTTTCTGATGAAATGCATTTGACCCAGAACATCACCTGTGTCTTTGTTTTTCCCGTGGTCAGTGCCAGATAAGGCTTGGGACACACTAATGAAGAGTGCTGGTTTGGTAATGGGAAAATGTGGCCAGTAAGTGAAGTCTTCAATCAGAAAACTAATAGCATGTTCATAATGAATGGTGGGAACATTTAATACGTTCAGCAGGAGTAGATGAGATGTTGCCCAGGAATGCAGCTGTGTGAACACCTTACTATCCAGTGATCAAACGCAGGAAGGCTTCAGGATATTTGCTGGGGGAAGCCAGAAGATTACTAAATATTGCTTCTGTCTTGAGGATTTCTTGACAGCCTCGTGGCAGTGGGCATTTTACAGCTGCATTTGAAGAGTATTTCAAAAACTGTTGATCTATGTGCCTGCCATCAAGCAAAACTTAAGTCTACAGTTCAAGATATGATTGATTCCACGGCTGCAGTTACTGTCATAAGATTCATCTAGGGATATGAGTTAAGGCTTTTACTCTTTTCTGTGAATTCTTCATAATAACATTTAAATTTTACAAAGTGCAGACAGGAAAGAGCTGTGCCTTGTTGCTCAGGACCTGCGAGGATTCCTTTGAACAACCAGTATGCGTGACTGCACAGCAAAGCCGTCGTTAGCGTTTCAGCTGCAACCACTGTTCACTACTGTACAGCTAAAAGTAATCCATAACATAAGAAATCTGTAGGTAAATAAGTGTGGGGCTTTCTCGTGCAATAGCAGCATGGGTTTTAATTGGAGGTGCTGTATATGGGGAGAGGGGGGGGAAAGAGGGAATAATTTAATCTCCAGGACATCCATTTGCATTAATCGCTTGTACACCAGGCATCAGATTCTTCCTGTCTAGACCATCCTACAAAGACAGATTTTCTTAGCTCTTGGCTCGGGAACAGGTGCTTCTATATATGTGCTGAGACTTTCCTAGAATTTTAAAAACAAAACTGAGGAGCTGCCAAAATAAACAATAATGCCAGCATTTTAAACCTGTGTGTTAAGCGCGTGAACGGGAGCTGATTTCCATTGGTGCTGTTACCTCCGATCATCCCAGCTGGACTTCAGGCCCTCCCAAACCTCAAAGTTAAAGGAGATAAGATTATGTTTATTCCAGTATCTTCCCTCTGTAGTTAAGAGCGGTGAAAATCTTTACAGTTTATGTCACTAAGGATTCTTTAACCTTTTGATTTTTAATTTTTTTTTAATTTTTAAATCCTTGCCTTTCCAATAGCTTCATCCCAGTAATTGCTAAGGAAAATCATGTTGTAGTCGATACAAAACTGCTTTACAGCAGTGCAGAATTGGAACGACGTGTCTGTGCCCTGTCTGCCTTAATGACAGAGCTGCTTGTGAATCCCCACGAACACCAAATGCAGCTAAAACACGGCAAAGTGCGTCTGCCATGTCTAAATTTGTAACAGCACGTGCCTATCTGAAAGTATTTTCTCTTCCACATTAGTGAGTAATGATACATAATAAAGCATTTACGTTCATCCTCCATGATTAATCTTGGGCGGACACTGTAATGATGTGTATAGAGTAGTATATCTGTGGGGTGTGTGTGCGCTGAGGGGAAGATGGAGATGGCTAAATGAAAGTGGTAACGATCTGTAAAGTGTTAGGACATAAGAAAACAATAACAATAGAGACAAAACAGAGGGAGGATTTCGGTTGTATTGGCCCATCACCAAACAAGTGACAAGGAACTGTGTGGGGCACCGAGATCCAGCTTGTAAAACATGAGAGCATATTGTGGAGATGTTGTTCTCTGCTCCAGCTCGACAGCTGCCCCGTGACCTCAGGCAATTCCATTCAAATCTGTGCTTTGCCCCCTGCTTGGCTCATGTCTTGGAAACTCTGTTTCTTTCAGTGTATGCTTAGGCATGACTTGACGCATAGGTTTTGTCTTTATTGAGGTCTACAAGCATTGCTAGCATCAAAATGTAACCTTTCATTTCAACTCCTGTGTAATGCCTACTCCCATTTAACTTCAGCGGGGCAGCCTGTGGTTGTGGAGGTGTCTAGCCTAGCCAAGGCATGTCTAGAGGCTAGATGGGACTACTGAATTTGGCTACTAGATCGATACTTGTGCTGGTAGAGATGATAATGCAGAGGTACAACTTTCACAGCAGGTTGTGTAACTGGTGGGGGAGCCTCTGGCAGGAGGAATTCAAGTAGCTAATGTACGCAGATGTTTCAGGTCTGTAACTTGTCTTATTAATTGGTACTGACGTCCTTGACAGCCCCATCTCTGCTGTCCTTCCCTAAACTGGCTGGACTGCGTTCGGTTTGAGTACAGACAGAGCACAACATGCTTGGACAGATTTCTGCAGTTATGGAAGGCAAAATCATCTTTGATCCTGACTCCGAGGCACCCTGGTTGTGTGTGCTGCGGTCATCTAGTGCTGCCACTGATGACTGCGTTTGGCCTCTTCAGTTCTGGCTCAATTTGAGCTGTTCTTGTTGAGTCACTTTAAGCATTAAGGATGCTTGAAGCTTCTCAGGCCTGATAAGACGATATGTTGTTAAACATGAGAACAGGCACAGAGTATCGTGTCACCACGATGGTTGGTTGTTCTCTTCACACACCCAAAACTCCTCTGAGTACATGAGGATGTGTGTACACCCCTGGGGTAACGATGGCTGTAGGTGAGCCCAACAGGTAGAAGAGGCTTTGCTCAGCAGTAATATGAAATAATAATCTAAAAAAAAAAAAAGCTAGATGGACTTGCATATGTGAATTTATTTGCAGTAATTTGCATTTTTACTCATTAAGGGCTGATTATTCTGATAATAAACTTTGCCATCAAGCATCTCAAGTGGCTTAACAGTCCTTAATTAAATATCATAATTTTCTTTGAAGCAGGTAAATGTTATTGCATATCGCAGGTAGGCAAGCTGGGACTGAAGAGCAAATGAAGCTCGTCATGTTGAACAGCTAAGCTTTGCTGAAAATGAACATTTTAGGATCTGTATGTTTTCAGCAGAGGATAGACCTTAATCAGAGGGACTTAATTTTTCAACTTTCTTGTGTCATTTGTAGTTTCTCACTGGAGAACGGGAATATCAAACAGTTTGTCTGCTTGGTCTCAGCATTTGTCTGATTCTTCATATTTTATGTGAAATTTGCACAAGAATAAATGCCTTTATGGTGAAATGAACACATAAGTTCCTAAATGTGTAACTGAAAAACTAATTGTGCAATGGTGGAAGGTATGGAGCACCCCAGACAAGTCTGTCTTCTAAAAGAACACAGCTCTACTCACACAGGCAGCGCTAAGTGCACAAGGAAGAGGATCTCTTACAACTTTTCAATACAAAAGGCTGTTTCCAAGAGGTGGGTTCCACCTGGTTGTGGATAAATTCTTACCTCGGAAGGAAGAGGCAAGCTATTTGTTTGCATGTACACAATATTACTGCTGCCCACTCTTCAAAAAAGAGAAGAAGAAAAACGTCAAAGGGCCGGCCGGCAATCGCATTCAGAGCACTTGTAGGGTTGTTGCCCAGCTGCATTTCTGGCCTTTGAGCATCAGCCGTGCTCGGGCAGAGAAGCGCTGCCGAGTGCCGGGGCAGGGACACAGAGCCCCCCCCAGCCCCGGGGATCAGCCCCTGCCTGGCGCAGCCCTCTGCCTGCCCTGCGTGCGTCCCTCCCGGACTGAGACCTCCAGTAATTAATTTCTGTGTTTTCCTGTATTGAAGTTCTTGGCTGAGATGAATTCACGCTGCGTTACGGACTGTTATGACCTAAGGAGACGATACTGAATCTACATGACTGCTATAGCCATTAAGTGTAATAAAGTCTGATTTATAGTTAGTGATAGAATATAAAAGAATTACAAGGGCTTTTTCTGAAGATTTAATACTTAACATGTTTGAGCTTTTTGCCCCTGGAGCGGAGCACAGCCTTTACCGTAGGCACTGTTGTGGCATCCTCCCTCTGTTCCTCTCTTCCAGCTATAAGGACAGATGTAAAGGTGAGCTGGGTGCTCAGTTAAAGGGTTACAACAGCTGCTAACACTGGATTTTGTTCTGCTGTCATAAGTATTGTAAGATACCAGAGGAAAAAAGCCAAAGAAAACGAGTCTTTGTAGAAGGGCAGGACGTTCCTGCTAGGATCGTCTTGCACAGAGTCGTGTCTAGGAAATAACATTCAAGAAAGAGTCACTGGCTCTTTACAAGTTGCCAGGTACCAAACTCTTGTACTTACAAAGCCTAGCAAATAAGATTGCTTTATGTTGGCCATACCACAGGAAAGCCAGATTAACCCCCCTGGACTCTGGAGCCGCCTTAGGTTTACCCACCAGCGGCATTTTTCTAGTCTGTTCCTTGGAAAAGGCTGGTGCAAGCCGAGGTTGAGGGTTTGATCTACACCCATGGCAACTCGAGTGTGCCCGCAGGCCTGTTGCTACGCTACAAATGCACTATCAGCTTTACTCCACGAGAAAGCTGAGAGGTGTTAATACACCTGAAATGGATCATTTCAAATATTAAACTTGAGACAGGCTTCAGAAGCTCTAGTCAGAGGAGCAGTTTCCTCCTTCCCATTTAAGAAAAATCAATCTGCTGAGCGGGTGTCCTGCGGTCAGAGCTGTTCCCTCTGCTCAGCTCTCCCAGCCCCCAGATTCGCCTCCCCGCCGGGGCTGGCAGGGTTGGGCCTCGGCAGGAGCATCCCGGGGGTCCCGCTGGAGGGGCGGTGCCGGCTGCTGGCCTCTGCGCCCCCGTGCCGTGGAAGATGTGGTTGCGGACGTGGGACCTGCTTCTCCTCTCTATTATGTGGCTCAGCCCTGGCGTACCCCACTGGTGTCTGATTTATACCAGTTTTAGCAAGATGAGAGTTGGCTCTTTCTACCCAGGTACATAAATTACCTCTCCAGGGTCACTGTGATAACGGATTCTGAATAATATACAGAGTCAATTAATTAGAGTGCTGGTACTCCACTGATCTGTGGAAAGGTCACAGTCATATTTACTTTTTCTACTATTAAACTGGGCAGTGAAAATCAGTTTTACAGTGCATCCATGAGTTTATTTATCAATGACTTCAAGGCATGTGTGTACTCTTCAGCCGTTAAACCCCAGTGCTTGGTGTCTGAGTGACTGTTGTCGCCGTGTTATTTGCAAACATGTCACAGCAGCATCAGTTGAGCGTCTAGGTTTCATATCCATGATGTTTTCTTTTTCTTAAAAATATGTCTTGAAAAGCGGTGATGCTGGCATGTCAAAGAACAAATGTACCTTCAGTGCTGCTCAGTTTGTCTTGTTTTTTCCATCCAACTCTGTAACTTCTTACAGTGTGATCAACTTGTAAACAGTTTCTGTTTGAAGCAGTCGTGTAAAAACTGGAGGTTAATAACCACCAGTAAGGTTTGTATATTATGTCAGCAGCTTGCTGGCTAGAGAGACAAAATAAATACCTCTGATGCAAAATGTGATGATTAAAAGGTTCAGATAGACAAATATTTCTCTTCCCTGCATATCGAGCATTTGTGATGAGCTCATGTGTTAAAATATGCTGATCGCTCTGAAGAGACCCCTGGATTTATTTCCATATGACAGTGTATAATCCATTCCCCAATTCTGTTCTGAATTAGCTTTAACATTTGGTAAGGTCTTCAACTGCAAATATCTAATTTCTTATTCAATATTCAGATTTCCAAATGAAATAAATGATCTATTTACATGCATCAGTAGACCATCTGGTTCCATATGAGAATTCAACAAAGAATCTATTAATTGTCACGCATGTTTATTCATCTTTCTCAATTCATAATTCTTATAAATAATTAAATCAGAGGATCTTTTGCAAATAAACAAGCCAAATGATTATTTTGAAGTTCCAACTTCCATACCTAAAAGAAAATAAAATTAATAGCTGATGTAAATATCCAGGAAAAGGAAAACATCCAATTACACGAATATATAAAGCACTATCATTTTCTGCAACTAGCTAAGTCCCTTTCGTCTTGCATTTAAAATCATAATTACCGTCACCACTAGAACATGTAGAAGACAACAGAAAGAGAAAACAATGTATGGAAAGGAAGCGTTAAGGTAAATTATGGGAAAACATCAAGACAAATTTGTCTGTGTTGCTCTGCTGTTTCTGTAGTTATCTCCCCAGAGGGACGGCAGCGCCGGCTGTATGTCTGTGTTTTTATAAGCCTGGGCGTAGCATTAAAAGGAGGATGAGATGTGTTGGGGTGTAAAGGGGGGCAGCAGCGGAGCTATGGTGCAGATAATGGTGGGGGGGGAAGGGGTGGGAGCTGGGAGGAGCTGTTGGGGTGGGACAAACTCCTCTGTGGGACCCAAACCAGCGCGAGTGGGGAGGCTGCGGAAGGTGCTAGGGATGAGTTGGGTGATTGCTGTGTGGATGAGAGGAATAAAATAGTTGGAGTTATCTTTGGATAAAGCATGGCTAGCAAGAGAGGACAGATGTATGGGTGACGTACAGATGACTTCGGGTAGTTCGTGACTGGGAGGAGACGGGTGACATTTTAAAGGGGAGCACAAATTCCCTTTGCTAAAGTCTTTGGAAGATTAAAAACAGAGGGACAATTGTGGCCTTTTAGGGGAAATTTTGAGGTACATCCAAATAGCATCCGCGCATCCCTAGAGCCACTGGAGCCTTATTTTTATCTCCCAGCCACTCCAAGCATTATTTCTGGAAATCAAGAGTCCTCGGGCACATAGTGCTTTCACTGTGAGTGACTTCAAGCTGGAAAATGTGATTCATTGGAGCTAAAATGTAATTTCCAGAATAGTCATCTCTCACAGCTTATCTTCTGGAAAAAAAGACATTTTGGCATGTCAGCAGGTGAAAAGGTTGGACACCTGCTGCGACTTATGGATAGTGTTTTATTACTTTCACATTTCTTATTTTAACTTCACTGCCTGACATAGTCATTACCTTTTCAAGGACATAGTTTTTAAAAGTATTGGGAGTCTTCTCTCCAGAGTATACTGAAACTCCTGTAATGTAAGACATAAATGTACCTAATGCATCTCTCTCACTTTCATGCCGAGCCTTGGAAATGACATGGCTGTGTTCATTATGTGCTGATGGTTTGACTCAAGTTCTTATTCCAGGTTCCTGTAATTTTAAAAATTGGTATCCTTATTCCTACAGCAAAGAAGGGTACCAAATTGGTAATGATTTATGGGTGTTCCCCTCTGATTTATTAATCCAAATTAGCACAGCTCCGTAATGACAGAGATTGTTCCTACCTGATATTTTTTGAGGGCTCTGTGTGAACATATTGGGGTTGGAATTTTCAAATTCCCATTAATTATTAGACCAGTCTAAGCCTCTAACAGGATTGACAGACATCAGCTTCAAATCAGAAGTCAAAGCCTGGGCCCTGGAACTAAACTGTCTGTCCTGAAATCTCAGTTCAGACACCCATCCATCCTGCTGGTATTTCATCTCTTCATTCCAAGAGTGAAAAATAGGCTTTTTGTCATCCAAAAGTTGACAGTTTAACAGGTTCCTGTTATGATGCTTAAAACCTGTGTGCGATGTAGCTTAAAGTGGCAGGATTTACTTTCCGCGGGGTTGTATCGAGCAGTTCTGATACGAAGGCCATGGGAGTCCTGCCCTGTGTGGCCTGAGTGAAATTCAGCTTCAACAACGATGTTCTCCGAGCCCCACGGTTTGTAAGAGCCGTTTATGAACGGTCTGGTAGAAGCTGGTGGAGCCACATGTCTCTGTTACCAGGTACACAAACAGGAATCTTAATGAGCAAGTCACAAACCGTAAGTGTGAGCTACCTGAACCTTTGTCGGCAGTAGGAGGCTTTTCTCTCCTTTGGATGTCTACGAGGTGACAGTTGGAACAGGAATTGTTCCTCCCCGCTCTATGATTCCTCTGGCTGTTTGTATAATCCCGGAGCGGGGCTGTGGATGGTCCTACATTAGAACAATGCATTCCAGGTTCCCAACCTGTAACCATTCAGGCTTGGTTTCAGTTGTAGCAGAAAAATGTTTGTAGAACGAGCAGAAAGAGAGGGCCTGACACGCTCATCTGTGCTTTATGCTTCTGTCGAAAATATTCTTCCCCTCTCTGTCTCCCCAAATCACTCGGAGGAGCGATGCGGGCAGTACTGCATTGCTGTGTTTTCATTGAAAGTGGCTGCTGGGAGAAAGTCAGGAAAACTTATTTTGGAGTATTTTTGGGTGTGTTGGGTTTGGCGGGGTGTCTCTTGTTTTTTACTGCAGCCAAGAGATGCTATTTCAGTGTTTCAGGCACTAAGGTTAGAGAAAGCCTGGAACAGGTTTTATAGAAAGATTTATGCAGCTTCTGAAGACAAGCGTGCACATGCTTGTAATTATCGTTCACCCGTAAGTTTGCTGAAATCTAACTCAGTCTCCTGAGTGACAAGTATAAACTACCATGCAATTGTTTTTCCCTTTTTTAATGAACTCATAGCCTCATTTGTATGTTGAATGAGGAATCAATGCAATCAGACCACAAAAAGTAGATATTCCGTATAGATCAGACTTTAAGATACCAGCAACTGAAATGTTGCCCTACTTTCAGTCACCATTTATAGAGGTAATGGAAAATATTGATTTCAAATGCCATTGCCAAACTATGAGAGCATATTTTAAAACTTGCTTGCTCTTGGAATTTCATCTCCCCGATCAAAAACTTTCTGAGGATGCCTGAATAACTACTGACACTCATATTTTCTGTTCTAAGCCTGGTTAATGAAGAATAAGTGTCAAAAAAACATAGAAAGATTTTTCTGGCTGCCTGTGATAGAGGAACAGGTAGTGTCACTGGGATGGCAAGTACTGATGGAAAGATAGTTGATGTAAATCAGAAACTTTCATTGCTTAGTATACACTAATGAAATTTTTTTTTACATCAATTCCTCAGCATGTGTTTTGTTTAATGTTGGCTTTCTGGAGTTTCTCTAACAAAATATTCTCATACATTGTATTCTAACAAATAGAAGAACTGTAAAGTTTTCATGATTTGGACATGTTTATGGTGCTTCTTTTGTGATCATGCATGTGGATACACATGCTCATGGACTCCACGGGTGTCCAGAACTCTGCCCCAAAAGCTAGAAAGGGAAGTGGCAGTAGCTTTAGTAGCAATTGTTCTACATATAACATACAACATACCAAAAAAACTCAAAAGCTACCTTTGTGCTACGTCTAGAGCTAGCTAGAAAAACTGATGAACACCTGTATCAGAGTGCAGATCAGTTGAAATTAAAATGCTTCATGTAATCATGCCATCATTGCTGAAAACTTAATTTCTAAGAGGGTGAAGGCACTAAGGAGATGACAAATTCAGGAAATTTCAAACATACCGTTTCAACAATTTTTGAATGAAATGTTTCAGTACTTCCTTTCAAAGTGTCTTTCCATTTTTGAAAGATTTTTTTTTTAAGACTCAATTATGTTTTTATCTGTTTTTCACAAGCAAATGTCAGATTATATCAGGGTCCAGTATTGTAAAGTTCAGGCCTGCACATCTGTAAAATGGGCCTCTTCCGTATCTTAAAAAAGAGTTTTGAGATTCGAATGCTTATGTTCTCATTGTTTCTTGATTATTTGTGAACCAGAGTGGAAAAGGTATTCTGCCTGGCACTGCCAGTGAAGTTGTTTTCTTTGTTCTTAACAGCACCAGTGAATGAACAACCAGTCTTAAGTGAAATAATGAAATACCCCAAATTTAATCTAAATCTTTTTTATATATTAAAAATATGTTGTTGAGTTCTTTGTGTTTCACCAAAAAGCTGCAGGTTTTCTTTATTCCTTTGTCTTTCCATTATAGTCTAGACTAAAGACTGGGTACTTGAGCAAGACAGGAAGCAAATAATAAAGAATTATTTTTTGAATAGTACAAGAGGCTTCCCATCCCCTCTCCTGGCGTGGGGGGGGGGGGGGGGAGGTGGCCCAGAGACCCACAGCAGCCTTCTAAATATTCAGATGTTTTTTCCACAGCTTGCAGGGAGGTGTGTGTGGAAGATACGCAGCTGTGGCTCAGGTTTAATCAGAAGTTAACAATTCCCTTTGCAGAAATACATTAAACAGGCCTTGTTTTTCCAGAATTTTGATGTGCGTCATAGAGATGTGAGTGTCCTCTTTGTGCAAATGTTATCACTGTTAAATAAAATATACTGTGGTAAGTGTAAAGTAGAGCTTGTGTAAGCTGAAACCCCTAAAACATGAGGTTGTTTATACAATGTTTGCTAATAAATTTGTGGTAACAGTCATAGTTTAATAGAAAGTCTGTAGGAGAGGAGAAAGAAAACATATTAGCCTGTAGCAATGACAGTAACGCTGGTGCTGAGGCTTGGGGCAGTTTAATGAATGTAGTGTGATAAAGTATTCCACAGATGGGAGAAAAGCTGTAGATCTGAAAGGAGTGGTGTGGGTGAGATCATTTGTGCAGTTTAATTGGAGAAAGCCTCGTGTGTGCATGACTGGGGTTACTCTGACGTTGCACACACAAACGTGCCCGTTAGCATCCCCTGGGCGGCTGGCTCCGCGCCGCAGCGAGGCAGGCTGCTCCTCACACCCTGCTGCCCCTGAAGTTTGATCTGCGGGGTCTGACACGCTTTAACTTCTTGCTCCTAATCTGATGACTTGAATTGGGGCTTCCAAGCGAGGGGCCTCATACTGGGGTACGGGGTTTTGGGGCTCTGCCGCCCCACAATACGCGGGGCCGGGGCGGCTGTGTGTGCCCGTGGGGGGTGGGCTGCATCGCGGCTCGTTTCTGTGCCCGACTAATGCCTCGGTGTGATCCCAGGAAAGCTCACACCTGGCTGCAAAGAGATTATTATAGCTGCAATGTGAAAAGAGAATAGCTGTTTTTCCTTCTTCAGACCCAGCTTTATCCTCTGCCTGGTGAATTTTGCTAAATTGACTCCTCGTCAGGCAGTGAGCAGACTGGCGTGAAAGCACAGGTGTAGATTTGTCCTCCTCGGTGTCACAGTCCGAGCTGAAGCGATGCCTCTCATCACTGACAAGCAACAGACAGAGCACAGCTTTTTCCCCCTTCTCCTTTTTCTTTCTTTTAATTTTTTTTTTCCCTATACCATTTCAAGAAATAGAGCTTGTTGTCGAGTCCTGTCCCAGCGAGGTTTCCCCACGGGCCTCCTTGCTTGGGGGAGTTTGTCCCTTGAGAGCAGGCTCTGCTCAGCACAGGTTAAAGGCCACCCGACTGCTCGCAGCCTTCTGCTTGTTCACAGGGACCAGGACTGATCTTGTCTGGTAGGAAAATCACTGAACCACAGCTCACATGGCCATCTGGGTGCAGAGCCATCCCCACTTTTTTGATAGACCTCAGAGATATCTAACTGTTGAGCACCTTCCTCTTCTCATGCCTGTTCAGAGACAGGTGGAAAACGGATTGCGGTCTAACTACTGAAGAGTTTGGGTTCCTGTATTGTTATCTGCTGCATTCAGGTTGACTCATTCCAGGATTATGTAGGCATTTTATTCACTGTGTTATTACTGGAAAGATCTTTCTGCAGAAGCTTGGAATATAAAACTGAAAATACTCTGATTGTAAACTGTCTAAGATAGTATGCAGCGTGTCGTAAAAGTAGGTCCTGTCTGTGCAACACTAATTCCACAACTGCAAAAGCCGTAGTAAGTGTTAAATTTGTTCCTGCTACCATGTAAGTGGTTTTGGTAACTGCCAGAATTGAGATTCTCGTCACAGACAAATCTGTAGTCTGCCTTCTCTTCACATTTAATTTTTTCCTAGTTGAAAAACAGTCTTTTAATGCGTTACTGCTGGATGTTTCAGGTACTTTCTCCAAGATTATGACAATCCAAGAATTTCAAAGACGTGGGTGGTTATAAACTCTCTCTTGAAATGTGCCATAAAGCAGAAAAAGGAGCCAGAATTTGTATTATTTCATTGCTCTGCTACACCTCAAAGGAGCTGTCGTCCGAGGGGCACACGGCTGTCGAATCAAAATTAAGCTGAAGAGACTTCAGCAATAGCAGGAGGTTCTTTTTGTGGTTTTTACCCTAATTTGTGTATTCTACCTGGGTCCCCGTGTTGGGTTTCTGCAATGTGAATGCTAAGTGAGCTTTCCATCATTAGATGGTTACACCCTTCTCTCTAGAGGACTGGGTCAAAATGTGATTGCTTTTCCCTTAAGAGCAAAATTATTTACCTAAAGAGAAGGTTTCTGTCTTAGAATTTCTAGCCTTCAGTTTCAAAGTCTAATACGTTTTTTTTTTCTCCCTGCTAGCTTCTGGCAATGTGAGGAGCTTTGAAACACAAATATTTATGGATGAGGCAGTGTTTGGATTAGGGAATGAAGAGTCTGGATCAGCTGCGTTGCTTATCTTTTTAAGAGAATGAATATTACGAGCATGGGTACACTCTTCAGATAACATCTTACAGCTTTGATTCCACAGAACATGCTTGATTAAAAAGTAGCCCAAAGAAAGAAGAGGTTCATTTTTACAGCTTCCTGCAAAGATACAGGATTTGGCACCAGTTCTTAGTTCCCTGGCAACGTGACCGTGCCTGGGAAGAGAAGGCTGTGAGTGTACATACCTACAAAATAGTTATGATTCGAGTAGCATCTGAATGCCCCAAGCTGTGCCGGGCCCCTCCCAGAGGCAGGGCATGATGCTCAGCTGTGGAGAGCAGCGGCATGGGGATGGAGCGAGATGCCCGGCGTCCTGCTGCTCAGCCCAGCCCTGGAAAGGGAAATGATTCTTGGCCCCGTATCTCATCAAAATCCAGCCAGAAAGCATCTGCGCTCTAGGAAGTGATTTATATTTGTTCCCTGGGTAAACAGAGTTCTCTGCTGGGTTCTGCCAGTCCAGCACCTTTCAGGCCTGTTTAGATTAACTTTTAGAAAAATAATAAAAATAACAGGCCAGCTAATTAATGCCCTAGGAATTCTATAGAAGGCCTTATAACACCTACATTAATACCAAATGAGTTCATTATGATTAATGTTATTAAAATAAATGTCATGGGAATGAATAATGACTTGGTCATTATTTTAAAGTGTTGCCACTGGATCTATAAAAGCTAATGATTCTGTTCTGGGAAAGTAATTCTGCATGTTCATGTCTAAAACCCATAGAGAATTCAAACTTTTTTGCAAAAAATAGCCATGAAATTAACGTGAAAAGATGCGTGTATTCTCTGAAAAACAGAACATGCCCTGGCTTCAGGAAGGTCTGGCTTCCCTAGGGCTGAAAGGGGGATGAGAAGCTTTCTGACCAGGGAATTTTGTTGTGCTTGATGATGAATTCAGAATTGCTCGTGCTGATTTGTGCTTAGGCTTTCATCAGGGCAGATTTATTTTTTTTCTTCCCCGTTTCTTTCAAAGGAGAGTTTGGGCTTCTGTCTGTGAATTCAGGAGGTGATTTCTCAGATCCAGATGTCCTAACGGTTTGTCTTTGCATTGCGCTGTTTGTAACAGGTAATTTTGTATAAACAATTTAAAAGAGAAAAGGGCAAGACTGAAAGCATTTTCCTTCAGGCAGAACGTATATATCTGCAGTGGAGATGAGCCACGTGGTTCCTCCTGCTTGCAGTCATGTTTGGTTTCTGTGCCCTGTTGTACTGTCTGTCCGTGGGGCACGTGGCTGTGGGGCTAGAAGTAATTTTGGCTGGTCTGAGTGTAGCGTTGCTCAGCTGGAGTAGATCCAGTCAATGCAGCCTCTGCTGAGGAACACATTGGGGTTGAGAGAGTCTCTGTAGCTGTTGTACTGCGTTAGATTTTCTAATAATTTTAAGCAATTACTTCCAAGTACTTTTTGACTACACTTCTATCACGTAAATGCTTCCCTCCTATTTCTTGATGTGTGCACGGTTACAGTTTAATTGCACTCTGTGAGATCCCGGGTGTGAGATGGGCTGGAGGTGGCAGCGTGATCGTGAACTGCTCTGCTGCAGCAGGACGATGTTCAACACAAAACCATCCCATTTGTCGTGAGGCTGTTGGGCATGACAGAAGCGGAGAGTGGGGTCTTACTGCTAAGAGAAGGCTGTAAGGACACTAGGAGTTTGAATTATGAAGACTATAATTTGAATTATGAGCAATGGACTATAACATAACCTTCTGTACAAAATGAGAAGTGGTGAGAAAAATTTCATCTTCCAAACAGCTGGTCAGAGTCCTCAGAAGTAGTTGCCTGAAGGGGATAAGGGAGCTGCCAGAGCTGTGTTGCCTTCAAGATCTATTTCCTGGTGTTTGGAGAAAGGGCTGCTGGCTGGCCAGCGCTGACTTGTTGGATTAAAAGATGGGGTCAGCTCATGCAAAGTAGGTGATCGGGTTTATCACGCAATGAGAAGTGTGTTAAATATGCAAATCCCTTTAAGGATGCCTCAAGCTTGTGAAAGTCACAGCCAGAGCTCCCAGACACCCCTGTGACTGCCCTGGCCCCTCGCTGTGCTGCCCCCAGCTCCTGCTCCTCTTGCTCTGAGTCTGTGGGGGTTCCACATCCTCTGAGGATTTCTCAGGGTGACGCTGGAGCTCCTGGTTCCCCGTTAGCGCTGCCCACATGTGACAGTCCTCGCGCTCCCAAAGCTTGCCCAAGGTTGGATTTTGTTCACCCTAGCTCTTTGCATTGCTTTGTGAGATTGCTCAGTATTTATAATAAAATATTAATGTTTGAAAACTGCTTTAAAGATTAGGAACTGATATTCATTTAAGACTTTCCATATTCTTAGGGGATCTTGAAGGAGTGAAAATGAAGCCTTTTGGAGAGGGTTGTCCAGGACAGTGTAATTGAGATTCAGGCTGCGTGCTTTTGTAAAGAGCTAGGTAAATAGTAAATACTATTCTTGTTGTTCATGGATTTTTATAGCATTTTTGTGGCATGTACTAAATTGCTTGTAGGTTTAAAACTGAACGTGGCTATTTATGGGAATCAGTTCACCAACCAGTAAAAATTCATCCAGTCCTAATGTAAAAACATGTTCTGTTCATTCAGTGCAATTTGAATTTATGCAAAATGGTAGAAATTGGAATTTTGCTGGGTTATAAGAGTTGATATGAGATTGTTAATGACATAAATAGTCTTTTTGCTTTTGTTACATATTCAAATTGCTGACTTTTCACTATTTGCCTCTTACTTTGATTTTCCTAACAGTACAGTAGTCTCATAAACATCATAAACTTGTCTTTACAAGAAAGAAGAGGTTAGGAATGAAAATATTTATTTACATTATTGACATTTAAAACCCAATTATTTTCAGTGCAGCGGTTTTTACCTATGCAAATTTTTTTGGCAACTTATGAAGCCTTATGAGACATTCTTTAGAAGATTGATTAAAGTCTCAGCTGGAATAAAATATTTAGCAAAAAGATGTTTTCATGCTCTTCAATTACTCCGTAATGAATCATCTTTGTTAACCTACTAGGAGAACAGCCTGTTTCATTCAAGGTCTGCTTGTAATTTTTTCTTTTTGGCTTAGTATAATATATGTAAATTCATTTTTTGTTGTGTAAACCAAGCATAAAAAAAAGAGAGAACCTTGCTGCCACTGATGGAATTTCGTTTGTAGGGCTAAAGGAAAGGAAACAGCCTGTTGGTTGCGTTGTTGTGGGGGGGCCGTGGCAAACGACGTGTTGGCTTTTTGCTGCTGCTCAGCGATGCTGCTGTGCAACGAGCCAGCACCGAGGGGGCCTGGCCGAGAGCCCGGCCATGGGTGCCAGAGCAGCACCTCTTCCCTCCAGAGCAGGGGTGATAGTGTCCTTAAAGTGTGCAATAAAAAAGATACAGAACATGAGGAGAGAGATCAATATTTGATTTCAACTATTGCCAAAACGGTGCAGTAAAGTTTAAGAGGTACATCTTACCGTGAAGTTAAAATTGCCAGGGGTGTAAGAAACGTAATAAGAGATAAAATTTATGTAACTTATATAATTATTTTTAAAGCAATGCATTTGCCCGGTCACAAAACTATTTTAACTGTGGTGACGTAAGGTCTAATTAATGAAATGACATTGGGAGAAGAGGTACAAATCTGCAGAGTGTGCATTTTACTGCTGATGATCTAATTATGCTGCAGCAATGGAGCAACACACTTTAACCCCGACAACGCTGCTGTTTTCTAAACAGCGAGGTAGGTGAGTGCGCAGTGCCAGACGTGCCTGATCTGGAAATGATGACAAAGTTTGTTGACATTCCAGAGTTAACCAGGTCAGTGAGGATAAAAGCTGGCTGCAAATAAATGCAGAATGTCCTCTTCATGCCAAATAACGAGGCGATGAAAGGGCAGACGAAATTTAGGGCAAATAAATGTAAAGTCAATGTAAAAGGGGGAAGAAATGCAGTCTGACTTGCAGAAATACATTGATGGGATTTCAGCTGATTAGTTCCACTGAAGGACCAAATCTCAGGGCTGCAGTAGATAGTTTTACAAAAACTTCAACTCAGTGCTCAGAGGCGCTCACAAAGCATGCAGAGGATCAGGAGTAAGAAAACTAGAAGAGGGAAAGATCATAGAAAACATGGTTGTGCTACTGATGCATCTTGGACACTCATTAAACAAGAGACTCTTGACGTTAGAAAGGTATGGAGGAGGTTATTGAGGACAGCAGTTATGTAATTTTTATTTATTTTTTAAGGAATGTCTGAATAGGTTAAGGCTCTTCAGCCTGGAAGAGCGATGACTGATGGGGAATAAAAGAGTGGTCTGTGAAATCACCAGTCTCACAGAGATGATTGATAGGAAATGAGTGTTGGCTGTAGAACTAAGAATTACCACTTAAAATGAGCAGCTTTGGGCAAACCAAAGAGTTTCCAGAGCATGAGCTATAGCTGTAGAGCCTCTTTCAGAGGGTGTCACGGAGGCTGAAGGCTGATATGGATCCAAGAGGGATCTGGGTGACTTGGTGGGAGGAAAACCCAAGGGCTGTTAGAGACAGGCCCTGGCTCACAGCCCCTCTGTCCATCCAGGGGACCTGGGGACGTGGGCAGGTTTGCCCAGTCCTGACACCCTTCCCTGGGTGTCTGCGAGAGGCCCTGGGCGCTGCCGGGAGAGCAGAGTTGGTGTCACCTGTAACGGCTGCTTTTACACTCGTACTGCAGGAGTGTCAGTGCCAATCTTTTAGGTGAATAGTGGCTGGGGAGGTTTAGAGCAGCAGATGAGTCTTCTCAAGCCCTTCTTCACACTCTACTTCCTCTGCCCAACGCTTAGCCTGAAGGTGCACCAGGTGTCCCAGGTGGAAAGAAACGTGACGCTGCGGCACAGCCAGGAGTTTCACTGACGTTCCTCGGTATTTCATAAAATGTCGGAGTCTATTCTGGCTATAAAATTCAGGGCTCCTTTGAACTCGGCTTGGGGGAGGAACGGGATTTTAGACAAGCACTGCAAGCTGCCCAGAGGAGAGCAGATGGGATTGCACCCCCGTGAGTCACCGCGGCCGGTCCCGCTGCCAGCGGTGCCGGTGAGGGAGGGAGCCCAACGTGTTTTCAAAATCAAAACACGTGTCGCGCGCTTTGCTGTTGCTAGGGCCTAAAACCTTCTAATTTCCAAGTAGGTGTTTAATTTATTTTCCACTTAAATTTTTTAGCTTTAAGAGGCATGAATCATTCAGTTCCATTTACCAAAAGGGCTTTGCTCCTGGGTTTTGTTTCTGCGGATATTTGCAGCCGTTACCTACAGTGAGTGGGATGGTGTTACTGCTGTGTTAAGGGACAAGATGCTGGTAAGGAAAGCTGAGAAAACTGATTAATTTAGTGTTTGTAAACCATAGAAAGAAGTCCCACATATTGATGAGAATGACAGTGTATGTACCACCAGACTGAGATCAAGAGGTTTAAGAAAATTAGGTTTGAGATTGAACGATATGTTGGAAAGGGGTGCAGCAGTAGCGATGGTTGCCAGTTCTTTCCTCATGGTTTCTTGACTGTGCAGAAATATTAAACTTAACTAAAGGATGTGACAACCCCTCTTATCTTTCTGTTCAAATGTCTTGTCTTTGTGCTTCACCGGGGAGGGCTTATGTCCATACAGACTTAGACAGCTGTGCGCGTGCTGTGTCCCCAGCGTGGCATTGTGAACCATAGGGAGAAGAAGGATAAAGAACAGATATTCATGTTTCTGAGATATTGCCCAAACTAGAGGTTGATAACTTAATCTGCTGCCTAACAGCTTGACAGTCTACCAAAAAAAAAAAAATCCCACTTTTTTCCACACACAAACAGCAGAGAACACTGCCACAGATGTTGGGAAAGCCAAAGAAATAAATAGTCCCACTGTAGTTATTAAATATGACGGTTGGCATTCAGACCGAGGTCAAATATCTTATTCTGCAGACTCAGTATTGTAGTATCTCCAGTTATTTCTATGATTTGTGCAGCTGTCATAAACACTTCTGTCCGTGGAAGCCTATAGATGTTACACTAAGATGCTTACAAAACTTTGAGTAAAGCCATAGATATTTCTTTAAGCTGGAGCTTTTTGATGGAACACCAGATCCCTTTACGTGCTGCTGCTGGAAATATTTTGTCATCTTACACCTAAGCCACCACCATCGTGTCGCCATCTGTGCACGACTCCTCGTTAGAGCTGATCAGATTCTTTGCTGTGAATAACGCGCCGCTGATCCTCTGACATTTACCTGTGAGCGGGTGCCAGGTGATGAGAGCCGGGCTTGGTGCTGGCTGTGCTTGATGACCGGTCACCTAAGCAACAGGTTTCATAGAGTTAGTGTGGAAATGGCTTTTTTTGCACAAAATGGAACAGCGTGTGAACCGCATCTCGAAACAACGGCGTCAGAAAGGGCAGCCCCTCCTGCAGAGAAGGAGGTACGCTGCGGGGCTGCCCGCGGCTGCAACCCTGGGCTGTGCCTGGGTCCGAGCTCCGTCGCTGCATCCTCTGCTGAAATCAGAGTTCTGGATGAGAAAAGTTTTTCCAGATGCAGGTTCTTTTCTGCCCTAAACCGGGATATAAATACATAGCTGATTTTGTGCATTCAATACTGCCTGTCTGCCCTTAGATGGATTTCTTTACAATTTCTGGTCACGCAAAGAGCTGCATCATTTACAGGCAGGATTCACAGGAATGCGGTTCTGCTGCTAAGGAGCAGCTGGAGGACGCACTTAAATAAAACAGGAATCCTCCTCACAAGCTGTTTCATGTTATCAGGAAGGTTTATAGATGGAGATAAATCCTTTCTGACCTATGTGACCCAGCTGGCAAGCAGTGACAGGTTCCTGCTGAGCCTGGACCCAGGTTCTTTTACTATTTCTGAAACTTGTGGAGCATCCCTCCCTCCTCGTGGACGTGCCTAAGTACAAAGGGAATTTAATCTCCTTTTGCAGCTCCAATCTCCCAGGGTCTGCCTTTCTCGCTTTCTTCTCAGACTGCATCTGCAGTCTCCCTGCAAAAGCAAAACTTCTCTGCACACTGAAACTGCTCCTAAATTCACCCAATAATATATCACTCAAACCTGACTGGGTCTGGAAAATCTTAGTAGCTGTGACATAACATGACACAAATCCTCGGCTGCAGATACAGGAGTGTTATTTCTCCTTGGCGGGGTGGGGGTGGTGGTGTTGAAAAGGGTTATTCCGTGTTGCAACTTCCCAACTTCCAGGTGCTGTTAGCAGGGAAATGGTATTTTCAGTGGCTGGGGGACCAGCCTGGGCCAAGCCTGCTGTGAGCCAGCTCTATTATTAGGCAGCTCTGGCTTGTCCGTGGGCCTGAGAACCACCCATCGCCTCGGGTTCCTTCAGTCCAAACCTCATTTCCAGCCAGAGGGGGATGCTGAAGGAATCCACTGAGAATAACACATGAGGAGGTTTTTGGCAGGTTGTTTTTCAGTCCCAATGTGTCCTCCTCATTCCTTACTGTTTGTTTCCTACAAGCACAGTATTAAAGTCATTTACTCTGCAGTCAGTTCTATGAAACCTGTGCAGGATGTACGACAGATTCCCTGAGATCTCTCTGTTTCCTCAGAACTACCTTGCCTGCCAATGTTTCAGGAGATTGGTTTTTTTAGAGGTTGTTTTGTGATTTTATTTCCCTTTTCAGGGCCCCCAAACTGTATGTGCCTGACCTCATATTTCTGTTATTGAACATTTATGGGATGCATAAAGACGTTTTACAAGAGTCTGAACTAGACAAGATGTTAACACATATATCTCTTAACGTTCTCCAAGTTGTGTGTTAAACTATTGAAGCAGCTCTGCACGGGTTCAGCTCTTACAGAGAGTTACATTACTGCAAGAAAATAGTAATAAAGAAGTCATTGCACTCCATGAATGAGGAATCGGATGTCCTGGCATGGGAGTTGGGAATTAAAGATAAGCAAAACAAACTTTGAAATGAAGCCATCCAACAGGATTATGGCAACAAGGGGGGCGAAAAAATGTTCCCACTTCAACAGCATGTACATTTTTTAGATTGATTTGAAAAAATTGAGTTCAATAGACTCTTACAGACTCAGTAATTCAACATAGGCTGCTGCTGTTGATTGCTAAAAAACCTGCGCAGAACTTGGTGGGACGAGAAAGCAGGGAAGGGCGTGGAATAAATCCCTCTGTATATTTTGCATATGTATAAGCAAAAAAAGCTATCTGAGAGTAGCATGGCTGTGAGAGCACTCTTAAAGAATCAGTTAAGTAGCATATGCTTATAAAACTAATCCTCCTTGTGCCATTAGCCAGCAACAAGCCGGGGAGCGGTTCCAGCATTCCCCGTGGCGGGCGGGTTTGCAAACCAGAGAGACCAAAATCGTGCTTGCACAGTGGTGGAGGCACAGCGTGCTTTTAGCACGCTGCAGTTTTTCAAACCTTCCTTCCTAAAACATTTATGTTCCCAGAAAAGCCAATAAATATCCTCATGTTTGATCTTTACCAAATTACAGTCAGGGATGGATTTTGAGTGTTTTGCTGCCTGCAAACACTTTCACATAACTCTCGCTTTAGTATGGCAGGGCTCTTAATGAAGCATAATAACCAAGTTCAGGCTTTTTTGGGAAGGCTTTTGTGGTCCTGCTGCCAACCATAATTGACAGTGATTTGA
Organism: Strix aluco; assembly: GCF_031877795.1. Taxonomy (NCBI): domain Eukaryota; kingdom Metazoa; phylum Chordata; class Aves; order Strigiformes; family Strigidae; genus Strix; species Strix aluco. Next base: position 1,124,878 of record NC_133943.1, read on the forward strand.
GATGCGTGAGCTCGGTCAGCGCTGTGATTACATTTTTGAAGAAACTGTCCAAGCAGGCTGTGGCAGAGCGCAGTTTCCTCATACATTGTATTGCTGCTGTTCCCTGTCTTTGCACAATAACCGCCGAGCACAGAGGCTTTGCTTGGGTATGGCTCAGTGACAGACTATACAAGGAGCTGTTTTGACAGCTTTGCAGCTGCCATTGGGCCCGTTCTGTGGTTAGGCTGCTGATGGGCTGTCTAGACAAGCACGCCTTCTAGGAAGCCATGTTCTTCTGGTTCATATTTGATTATGAGACAGGCTTTTTCATCTGTAATGTAAACATGCCCTGAAAAAAAAAAAATCTGCTGTGGCATTTCTTGTATGAAAGCCCCTTTTTCTGAAGGGGTGATTCGATTCATACATTTCCATTCCCCACTACGGTATATATTTTCAGCTTTCCCATTTGGGCATTAGGTTTCCTGAAAAAAAGGGTGAGGTGAAAATGCTGAGCCCCTCAGAAAGTGCTCATATTTAGCAAAGAGCCACAGCTGTGCAAATACAAGGCATTGCATGGAACAAGTGAACTGAAATCCACTTAATACACCCAGCCTCAGGCTCTCCCTGAGCGGCAGGAGTGGAGCTGGCATGGCCACGGTAGGGCCAGCTCTTGCCATCACAAGCAACGGCTGTCGGCGCTTTTGCAAGACAGCATGGGGCTGGGTCTGAAAGGACCATTGCAGCGGGTAATTCCTCTGACCAGCATGAAAACACACATTAATTTCCTTGTAACTGAAGCAATATATCACAATGGTGAGGAGAAAGGGCCCTGGATCGAGGCGGGGTTTTGCCGAGGGGCTTCAGCGCTGGCTCCTTGTTGACGGCTGCCGGTTCGTTCCCCCACTCTGTGCTTACGGCCTCCTCGCCCACCCTTGCTGGGGGCCCAGGGGGCCTTTCCAGGTGCTGCGAGGGTGCATATGTTGCCCTGTGTTTGCTATGAACAGTGGTATCGGCTGCACGTAGGGCACAAAAAAGGGTGCTTGAAAAGCGTAGCTTGGGCAGTCTCAGGGACTTCACAGGGAACTGGAGATGACTCCTCCCATTGCAGCCTTGCATCTCCCCTCACCTTGCTCTTGTGTCTAAAGTAGAATTGAACCAAGAGGCCAGGTCAAAGCTACCTACAAGGTTTTGCATCATCCCAGAAAAAAGTGGCTATGAAAGCCAAGTCTCCCTCTTCCACCTCATGCCAAGCTCCTGTGAATGACCCACATTACTGAACCTCCAGGACGTGACAGACCCACAAGTGGCTCTGCTCCCCTCTGCAAACCCGATGTACCAACATCATGTACCCCCGGGCTGGCAGCCAGGTCAGGGGGGATGTTCCTGCTCACTGAAAGGGGACCAGACCCCTGGATAAGCCCAACAGCTTCTCTCTGTAAAGGGTTTGAAATAGGGTCAGTGGGATGCATCATCTAGAACTAAATAAATGAGAGATTTTCATTTCTAAATAGGCTCTCTTCCAAGCATGTTTTAGTTTGGGGAAATCTGTTCTCTGCAGCTCTTCTGAAGACTTTGCTCTTCTGTTGACCATCCTACTTTTGTTTATGAAATTAGTATGGTGTTGTATTTTATATGTTATTGAATTGTTTTGAGCATGTCTTAGCCCTAAGCAAATATATAGTAATAGTGTAAGATCAGAGTCAAGAAAGGCATAAAAATTCTCTAAGTGTCAAGAGGGAGACAACACTCACTTTGCTGCATTTTAAGGAGATAGAGATCTCCAGACTTTCCCATCCCTGTCCAGCACCAGCATAATCCTGTCCCTAGATCAGATCTGCAGTACAATATATCAGAGACTTCAGTGAGTTTCCCTTTGTTTTTCCAATCTAGAATATAAAAAGAAATTCTGTGAGATAGCTATAAATCCAAACATAAATACTTTTGTCGAGCAAGAAAAAGATATTAAGGTTATGAAAGATCAGAACTTAAAATTAAAAGTCTGCTGTAGCACTGAAGGACAAGAAGCTATTTTGTTAGCTTTGTAACATACAACTCAAAAATTGGTATGAGGATTGAAATGCAGCACAACAGCAAAACCGCTGCAGGTGTTCTTCATAAAAGAAACATTTAGTTAGTGAGTTATTACATCTTATTTGAAAGGTCTTTTAAAATATTTGTTATCTAGCTCTACCTGTAAAATTGAGTGTTGTCAGTAAGTGTGTCTAAATCTCTGTTCCATTAGACTACCCTGTGCTCATGTCAACAAAAAACAAATAAAAATTATTTATTTCTTGCTCATTTGATAGCAGGCTTGCTCCCTCATGATGGGGTGTCTGATAGATTTTTTGGATGACTAGTGAGTGGAATGGGTCTTACAGAGCTCAATGGAAAAACCTGGTTTTAGATCAGTCATTTTCAATTTTTTTTTTCCTAGTGGAAGCATGGACCTCTTTGCTGTGAATTTAGGACCACTGAAAATAGTTTTGCTATCTTTAGTTACCTTTCATGGTCCCCTGCAGAGCAGCTCCTGAGTCAGAGAAGGTCCACAGATGGCAGCTACAAAGCCGTAGGTGTTCTGGGCGATTCTGAAGAATGCAATAGAACATTATATGCCTTTGATAAAATAGTGAACCCTATTAAATTTGTATGACTTTTAAATAAACTTCTGTGGAAACCTATTAGTTAAGTATATTAAATTTTATAAGACTTTCTTGCAAGAGCTGCTCCACCTGGCAGCCATCTGGAGGAGCAGGTTGCTGCAGCTGTGGCATTGTTTGCAGGAGCAGGGAGGACGCCCGCGTCGCGCTGCCTGCTGCACCGTGTCTGCCCAAAAGCCAAGGTTTGGGGGTGTCTGTGCTGTGCACCCGCTCTTCTGCTCGTCCTTGACCCCTTGAGCAGAGCACGGGTGGCCAACCTCGATGTTGGTCACTGCCTGTGCTGTTAGTCCAACCTACCAGCTCAGCCTCGTTCAGTTTATCTACTCCTGGCCATTTGCAAGAAAGGATTTAACCCCCAAAATAATAATAATAGAAAATCAAACTGTTTTTGCATCAGCAGGGCAAGGAAACGAAGCGTGCCGTGTTCTGTCAACAGCAGCAACACTCTGCGTAGAGAAATTAACTCCCAAAGTGTACTTGCCCTTTGTATCTGATTTTAAGCCCATGTATTTCTATCAGTTTTAATAAGTAGATTTATATTGGACACCAAATGTTAAAATTACCTAAACTTGAAACGCCTGCCTATGAAATGAGTCAGAATGGATTCTCTGTGGAAGTTACTGCAGTGCCAATAAGGATTAATTAAAACTCAAATGTTCTTCATTGTGTGTTAATTGAGGAATTGTTATTCAGTCAACCTTCTTGATTTTTCTCTGTGTTAAATAATCACAGAAGTATTTCACCTAGTCTCACTGTTTATTTAACCAATTAATTAAGGGAGGGGATATTCTGCATTTATTAGTATTTTAATTGGAGAATTTTATTCCCCATGGCCTAAACATCTACATATGTTCAGGTTTTGTGTTTAGCTTTTTTATCTTTTAAATGACCAATGTTCCTGATTGTACACACTATGGACTAAAAAAAAAATATTTTCAAGTACTTTGTACAATTGAACTTCATTAGAGCTTGAAAACCAGGGGCCAGGTTTTAATCTCAGCTGTGCTCATGTAAGTCTAAAGTAATTCCCCACTATAATAATGAATTCACTTTAAGTTGATACTGGTGTTGAGTTGAGAATCTGGCCTCTGTGATTTAAATGATTAGTGTGCATGTTGTATAATGGTGTTTAACAGTTGCCAGTTCAAAACATTATATTTAATGGTTACCGATTTATAAAAGTTCATTTTATAACACATTCACAGTTTAGCAGGTGCCACAAAATTTAAATCTCCATAGAGAGAGCCCTCTTGTAGGTAAACCATGAGAAAATCTTCACCTTATAAGGACAAAATTCCCCTGTATTTTGGTGTGCGTAGCTTTTCTCCTACGTGACCGTACTCTAAAGGGTCATTTGTCCCTTTCCTGGAAACATTCAGGGTCAGGTTGGATGGGGCTCGGAGCAACCTGATGTAGCTGAAGATGTCCCTGCTCATTGCAGGGGGTTGGACTAGATGACATTTAAAGGTCCCTTCCAACCCAAACCGTTCTGTGATTCTGCGTCGTTAAAAAAAATCCAAGCTTGTGGCCTCCTGCTGCACAGGCACATGGGCACAGGGTTGTACGTGCTCCTCCTGCAGATTGTTTTGAGGCCACACTGAAAAAAGAATAATCCAGGTAAGGATACAGAGGTCAGAATTGGCTCTTGTGGGTCCTCCAGCGTTCACCCTTCTGCTGTGCCTTCGCGTGCCCAATTGCTTTTTGCTGGTGCCTGATGGCTCTCCAAAGCCCACGTGTGCAAATGCCGCTGCAGCGACCCGAGGGAAGGCTCGAATGAGATGAGCAAAGAGAACAAAGTGTTGACTCACGGAGCTCTTGCACCTCGTGTAGGATCCCCTGGAATCCTCCCTGTGGCTGCCGAGGCATCACGCTCCAGCGGGGCCACGGGAAGGACTCGCCGTGTCCCTGTGCCCGCTAGGTCTGGGCAGGAGCAAAGCCCAGAAAGCTGCCAATGTGTGTATTTTAGTCAGTTGTTTTAAGAAAGAAAGTCTGTTCTGGTAAGGAAATCAGAAAGCTGATTTCCACACTTAATAAGCTTTTTTGGGGGATGCTGTGCAGGTGTGCAGGCGGTCGGAGGAAGCAGCAAGGCAGTGTCAAGGAGGTGTTTGTGCATGACTTCCTCGAGGCACTGAAGGGATGCTGGAGCACAGGCACTGCCCTGACCAGCACTCCTATGGGAGTTTTGTGCTTGTAGAACAGTGTTATACTTCATTTTTACACCTGCAAATAGGAAAGAAAAGAAGAAAAAGGCATAAAATGACACCCTTCTAGAGATTTATTTCCTCTGACCACATAACTGCAGAATAATAGGTATTTGCAACTCAGAAAGGAAATCAAAGTACTTCCAATATTTTTCTCATGTCTACTTTTCTTCACTGCCCTCTGTGAATCAAAAGGCAACAAACACCAACACAGTTTTCATGCTGTAGGTCTATATTCTTTGTGCTCCATTTTTTATTTCCATCTTCAGTAACCCTACAAATACATTTCTTTTCCTCACGACTTTACCAAGCTTTTTTATTTCACTGGGAAGATCAAGGTAGAGATTACTCCAAATCAAGCAAGACCTTATCTTGCACAGAATAATATGAAAAGCATATAAATGTGTCCAATATCTCTTTGTTTCTCCATACCAATGCTGAGTGATTTATAGCCACCATTCTTATTTCCTTGACAAATGGCTTTAGATTAAAAATTTGGCGAAACAAATATATATTTTTTTCTGTAAATTTAAAGGTCCTCTAGATGAATGTAAATTATTTTTAAAGTCCATATTCCAATCACGGTCCCTGATTTAGCAATGCAATTAGTATCGAGTTACATTAAAAAATATGAACAAGCCCCCCTCAGTCAGTGAAGCACTTGAGTACGTGCTTAAATCCCGTTGGGTTTAAAGGGATGTGTGAATATTTGGTTGAAGTCAGGTCACTGTGTTAAATATAGTAACGTAGATTAGCAGACACTATTTTAGCAATATACTCAGGTGACTTGATGTTATGAACACAGGAATTTCACACTTCACCTTATCTGAGCTGTCAGTGCATCCTTTTAAAGCTGTCAGCTTAATCTTTGTAGTTAGTCTGTCTTTATTACTCTTGATTGACGATTTCCTCGGTGCCTGCCCATTTATTTATTTTTAAATGGTATTAAACGCTTTCCAAATAACCCCAGTGATGATGCATCCAGACACTCAGAAAGGGAAAGGGCTGCCTGCCACGCGTGAAAAACCAAGGGCTGTGCCAGTGCTGTCGTGTGTTTCAGCATCCGTGTGCCAGCAGCCAGTCGCGGGGTAACGCTTTAATCCTTGTGGAGATACTGAGGCGGTTCCAGATGATAATTAATCTGATGACTACTGAGGGAAGCTAAAGGCGACCTGCCTGACGGGAGCGGGTGTCTCGGCTGCCACCGCACGCTCTGCCCCGCCGTGCACACACGTGTGCGCAGCCCTTTACATGGCACGTGCCTGCAGGGCTCCTCACCGTGCCGTTATCGCGTGACCATCTGGGTGCCAAACCGCTTTAGCTAAAATAACGCCTCACGTGAAACACTGCAATTAGTTCCAACTTCACCTACACGACCACTATTGTCCGTATCGATGGAAGCTGATGCTGCCCTGCAGCTGAAGCAGAAATTTCCTCACCATGGCCCGTGACACCGCAGCAGGCTCGTGCTTGGTCCTTGCTGAGTCTCCCTTCTCCCCTGCTTTCTCTGCAGCATTGCCTGTTTCCTTCTGCCCCTACTTGCTCACAAATGTGCAGTGTTCACTCTTAAAATGAGGATGCACACCCCCGGCACCACCATCACTGTCCCCAATGCATGGCTGTCAGTGGTCCCCAGACCTTTCAGAAACAAACAAAATCATTCTCTGCTGCTAAAAAGGCACTCCATCAACACATGGGGGGTTATTCTTTGAACTTCCTTTTTGTTTAGGATTGTATTTCTGGCAAAGGAAACTTGTCCACAGTTCTTGAAAAGGAGTCCGAAAAGACCTGGGTGACAGAAGATTAAGAAAGTGAAGACCAGACAACAAATCATGACAAAATTTTGGAGGAGTTTTCTCTACTCTGCTGTTCATGACACCACAGGGAGTCATGAAGGCCTGTGCTAATACTGGTTGTCGCTGAATACTGGCAAATAACCAGAACTGAAAATCAGGGTGAATCACAATTTGTGCTTTTAAAAGAAAAGAAAAAAAATTCCTATTGTATCTATCTACCACTGCCCATCCATCCGAATATTCCTGAAGTCCACTATTAACCAGTCTCACTCTCTGGGGTAATTGCTTTCCCTAAGAGAGCCCTCTTCTGTGGAAGCACTGTTGAAACAAGGATGAGTTTTGGGTCCATCAACCTTGACAATGTCCTCTGACATTATTAGCTGAATTCATCAGCTATTAATGACTGCAAGATATATAGGATATACTCTGGTTAGCACTTGGAAAGACTTTCAATTCACTTCTAGCTCTATTTATTCATTTAGAATACGTGGAGTTATTAAAGGTCGTGACTTCATTTCCAAAGTATCAGGTGAAAATACTTTTCAATTTAACAAATAGAGGACACTGCTTGCAATAAAATTAAATACCATCTTCAGCTGTTTCTTTGATTTTAAAAGACATTTTCTAAAAGTTTTACTTTCAGTAACTAATTCCAGGTGGGGCCTGGAGAAATGTATGATGGTGCACAAGTGCTCAAAGGAGAGTTGTTGACTCCAATAATGAATTTTGGGACTTTGGGTTTTCAGAGAACAGCAACAAGATTTCTTGTCCTCCTCGGCACTGAATAACATGGAAAACATGAAATATAATAACTACCATGTGCACAGAGGTTTTACAATAAAGCTCGCACTTTCATTTTATGATCTGAGCTTTACCTGCAAAACACCAGCGAGTCAGTCACAACTGAAGAAAAAATTTTCTCTGCTCTCTTGTTCCTTAAGGGATGTCTGCACTAGGTGCCTTTTATCTGTCTACGTTATTGTTCAAGTGCTTTTGATATGGACATTGCAATACAAATTATAGATGCTGCTATATTCAAATTTTATCCAATTTTTTTCCCCCAGCAGGAAATCTGAAAAGCCATCTGCACCACTGACTTGTGCCAGAAGTTCGGGGTTCACCTTTTCATGTCCTATAACTGTTTGAGCTCTTGGCAACCTGTGCTGTGACTGTGATATAAAGCCCTAAATCTAGATAACGCAGTGCGGTTGGCCCCGTTGAAGGTGTCCACCCCACCTTCAGCAGGACAGGCGCTTTCTGGCTGGGTTTGGTTGGGAGGGCAGGCAGGTGTCAGCAGGCCTTCTCCAGGAGCTTCCCCAAGAAAGATGGAGGAAGAACAGAGGGATTTACATGTTGACCTTCCCAGGAGAGAGGGTGGCATGTCTGACCCAGGTGAGGACAAGCTTCACAGCTAGAAACAGGCATCTGTGCCTGGGAAGAGATGGAAGGGACCAGAGAGGGGTCCTGGGAGGACTGAACTTACAGCATCTTGGGATTTTTCAGGATCCCTGTAGGACGATAGACATTGGGTCTTCAGGGGTAATCAGACATGTCCGGTAGGGTTGATATTGGTCCTACTTCATGTGCTGAAAAGTGTATGACTGAGAACAGAAGATGCTTTAGTGTCACAGCTGGACGATGGGTCGCTCCTCGCACACTGCCTTGGTGTGCTGGGTGAGCAGCACACGTTGGGAAGAAACAGCCTTCCCCAATCCCCGCGTGCTTGCGTTACCTGCAGCTTCCTAACTGGATAACTTCAATAAGTATCTCCACTAATTTCGAATAGCATAGACTGCAAGATTCCCCCATTGCTGGCTACGAAATCTGAAAATGTTCAGTGAATAATTTTGCTTAGGTTGTTCAAGAAAACTTCAGGCCCCCGCAAAGGGAATGTGGAAGAATTCTGATTTAACTTAAATTTCTCCACGGCTCAGGCAGCGTTACAGTGCAGTGCAATTTAGATTAATCCATAGGCAGACTTCTGTGACCACAGAAATTTGCCTGCTTCGTTCAGTAGCCGCAAAACAAATGTTTCTGCCTCTATGAAAACTTGTTTTGAGAATGACCAGACATCTGAGCAAGGCCAGGTGTTGCGTGTGTTGTGTCAGATTAGAATAAAAAGGTGTTTTTAACAGAAAATATATATGCACAAGATAAGCGTAATGCCAAAATAACAGAAAGGTCCCTTTGTGAGCTTTTAGATAAGAGTTTGGGGCTTTGTACACCTTCATTTTATTGGGGCTGTATGTTTAGTTCTCTAAATACAGTAATAAAGAAATCAAGTTGTAATCCATCAGATCTTCTTTCCGTTGTTCACTCTTGTTACTCCCCATGAGGAAGCCTTACAGTTGTAGGAGCAATGAACTAATTGGTGAAGATGGCTGCGGTCTTAGAACATGTCTAGGCGTCGTGAGCATGACGATAGCAAATGAGAATTATTTCCTCCGAGGTCCCGTCTAAAGATGTTTTAAATGCCGTAAGATGCTGTAAATAAGAACTAATTAGAAGTACTGGTCAGAGCTTGTTCTGTGGCTTAGAAAGGGACCAGCAAAGCTACAGAAATTTGTACTATGTCAAAATATTTGCTTTACCTTGTTTGTTTGTAATGTATACGGCTTGGCCAGATGACCCTGCTTATTTTCCCTTGGTGCGTTTCTCTAACTACTAAAGCTGGTTGTGGAGACAGAGATTACAAACCCCTTTCTTGCTGTTATGGCTTGCGGACAGTAATAGTCTAGTGAGCCCCGGCTTACCCTCGCAATTCAGAATGGAAATTGTAGCTTCCAGCTGATTATTGGAGAATAGCGAGGTAATGAGAAGCAAAACAGAAGGGAAGAAGTCGAGTCTGTGCGTCGGTACCTCCATATGGCAGTGCTGCAGGAGGACTGCCACCACAGTCGTCATTCACTGTGGTTTAGAATTGATAATGCCTGAATTTTAGAATGTTTTCTTCTTTTCTTAGGAGTGGCAAAGTGACTTATAAACGTAGGGATCGTGTTTTTGATGGGAGCAGCTGGGGCACAGTGCAGTGAAATGCTGTGCTTAAAGCTGCTCTGCAAATCCATCACAGAGCCTGGGATAAAATTCATAGCAGTTGAAGTGTTGCAATAATCATTTATTTGCAGAGATCCACAAGGGATCTCTGCAGGTCTGATATCTGCTTGTACCATCGCACTGCGGTCGCGGAAGAGCCATTCAGAGCTGTTGGCAAAGCACCCTGTGAGCAGAAGGTACGTTAGACTCCTACGCCTGGAATGTCCATTTTGGCTGACCGAAAGTTACAGAAATTAGTTTTGCTCAAATATGCGCCTAATGCAGATTCACATTTCACTTGCAGTAAGAGAATGATGGAGGAACAAAACAACAGGATCATCTGGATAATCAACGTTATCTTACACAGCCTGATGCTCACCACCTTCTGTAACTTCTCCCTGGAGGGAGTGTTGCCGGGGGCTGCGGGATGTGTTCCCTCCCACCCTTAGGGACATGCTCCCTCCCTCAGGGATGTAGCCTTTAGGCCTTTTTAAAAAGGGGAATATAAATTAACCCTGTTCTTGAATTGCAGGCTTTAGTTTCTCTAGACTACACCAAAAACATCTGAAGATAATATTACTGGATTTTTCCTCGTACTGCAATGTGCTACTGAGGCGGTATAAATGCTTTGTATTTCCTGTGGTACAGGTATCAAATCAATAGCATTTTCATTGGTCAAAGTTGCTAAAAAATTAACAAAAGCCTTGAAAAGGTGTCCTGCTAATGACATCTTATCAGCTGTTGACAAAAACAAGCTCCCTCTATTAAGAAAATATGATTTAAAATCCAGTAATAGCCAGTGATGTCGGCTCCTTGCAGCAAGTGAGAAGAGTGAAGTCATGAATATGTGCAATATATTTTTTAGTAATTTTTTAATGAAGAATTTAAAACAGCATCCTTATTATTTTTGCATTTCAAACTATCTGGAAAGTGGCAGAGCAGGCAGTAACATGTAATGCAAAGTGAATTGAAATGAAAATCTGGGATAATTCACTGTAACCTCAGAAGAAAAGGTAGAGACTTCTTTTACTAGACAAAAAAAAAAGTTTAGTCTAAACTTGCCGTTTTCAGATTTTTTGCTCTCTGAGAGACTTTGAGGAGTAATTATTGCAAATGCAGTCAAGGCATTAATCCATCCAATGCTCAGAGGTCAAAATGCTTCATCAGATTAAGGGATTATAAGATTTCTAGAAGATTGGTTAAGGTCATTTCAAAGTTTTAGTGGTTAGATTTTATTTTAGCGGTTGCTGAAATGAAACAAATAGCTGATTGTACTTCTGCAGCAGCCCAGCATTTTGACCCACAGACTGTAGTATTGAACAAAATCCGCTTTAAAGTATTTACTCTGCCCTGCAAAGCAAGTAGTTCTTCAGGGCTTGGAAGGCAGAGAGCCATTTTACACCTGCTGCAAATCTGGAAATTTATGTTGGAGATTACAGCGGAGGGCAGCGCTGCCCCGGGAAGAGCAGCCAAGTAGAGTAAGGGCCGACTGAAAGGAATCGCTGCTGGATCTGGCTCTTGGACTGAAGCAAACCTGCTCAGTCTCGGCTCTGCACAGCGTTTTCCGTAACAGAAGATGCTGTGTGCAAGGCAGGATCAGATCAACCCGAGCGCAGAGTGGCGTGAGAGGTGGAGAATCCTCCGGTCTCAGAATAACTGACTTCTCTTTATTTGGCGATGACATTTTAATTCCTACTTTCAGATACAGCCAGGAATACACGTAGTTACTAGTTAAAGTAAATAGATGCATGAAAGATGTGTTGAAAAATATCTGTGTGTTTGCCAGGGGGGTGTGTGAGATTATGGCGGGTGTGTGAATGCACTTTGCTGGGAATTTCCCAGTCCGTTGTGATTTTTAGTATGCTTTCCCATCAACCAACTGGTTTGTGCAGGTTGGAAAGGAAATATCCAACAAACTGTATGAGAAAATACTGACAGCAGCGCTGAGCGCTGTGCTCCGTGTGTCCCTACTGAGCAGCGTTTGTAAGCACAAGCCTTTTTCTCATTGAAAAATACGCTTTGAAAGTATTTAGATGCCTTTAGGAATTACAATCAGAATAGCCGTGTGTGATGTGAGCAGTGCCTTTGTCACTTCGGGGAGTCAGTCGGAGGTGACATCGTCTGTGTTACGCAGCCTGCATCCCCCAGCCACATGGCGCTGTTTACTAATAAGGTGCAGGTCATTAGTGTGATGAGTTGAGCTCATTACTGGAAGGAGTCCAGAGGCACCTGCCTCAGAAACCACTGGCAGCGAGACGCCTCCGCGCCGAGGGCACCGGGAGGGCCGAGGACCAGACCGGCGGCGAGCGGCGGCTGCTCCTTGTGCTTTCACCTTTGCAAACCCTCTTGCAGCATCTCTACGGGAACTTTGCAACTTGGTCGGCTTTGCCTGAACAAGTGAAAAAAATCCTCCGAGCGTGAGCGCGAACCTCCAGGAGCAGGAGCGAGCCGGCTGGCGCAGATAGCTGAACCCGATTAAATCATCTCCACGGAGTTCGCCCTGCGGTCACCAGGACAGTGACTTATTGCTGGTGCTTCAGCGGTGCCTGGAGCCGCTGCGCCAGGCTCTATCCCACCAAACACGCTAAAAACCCTGATTGACATCGCGGAGCCTCACTGAGACACTTGTAGCAAACCCCGAGGGCAGTGTAGAGGGTAAACGGGCTCAGCAACCTCAGAGGATGCCACATATTCACCCAACTATCGGAGGTTCTTCAGTGCCCATGTGCAACCTGGTTCGATGATCAATTTATTCTTTAATGATTTCCATTCACCTGATGTGCATTTGAAAGCAGAAACAGGTAACAAACTGCAAATATTTTTGCATACCTGTGCTAGAGAATCAATCATTTTCTGTGCAGCAAAGCCGCTCTCATACTCAGGGAGAAAAGTGATATATGAACAGGAGAAACCAGGCAAAGTTTTGAAATCACAGGAAACTCAGCATTAGCCTGCCTTAAACTGTGTCAGAGTGGGAGTCTGAATTTATAACATCCTTGTAAGTACTACTTAGCATTTAAATTTAGGATTTTCTCTGTGGGCGATGCTAAAGACGACAAGTGTCTGCAAAACTGGTGGTATCACACTGAATATGACCTTTTGGCAAGCCATGCGTTAGCAGCCTGCTGTCAAGTTCTCCTCGCTTCTTGCTTCAAACCTCATGAAAACAAAGCGGCTCTTGGCGTTCCGGAGGTGTGAGGCATTGCACACGCTGCCGGGGAGACCTGCTCAGCGCTTCCGAGCGCCGGCCTTGCGCGGGAACCTTTCATGTCAAAAAGTGGCTGCTGAGAAACAGCTGGAGTGTGCAAAAACGTCATTGCTGAGCGCGGTGGATTCTGTACGCTCCGTGTTTCATCGTCGTTATTGGGAAATATGTAACTCAAAGCACACGAGGCAAACCCGTTAGCTGCCCTGAGCTGCCTCGGCCCACGCGGGCAGATTTCCTATGACTTTTCATAATTTTGACCAGTTCTGTGTGACTGCGCCAGAACACCCTCCCTGTAGGATGAGCTTTCATTCTGAGGGAAACGTAAATAATTTCCAAAGCAATATTTTGTTTGGGTTACTCCCCTAATTTTACTAGAGAAGCAGGATTTATTTTAGATATCTCAGACTTTGATATAATTTGGTTCTGATTCTAATTAGCTAATTATGCTGTTCAACTGATCTAAGTATCTGAGAAGAAAAATAGCAAAAATTTTAATTAGCTTACTGCAGTACATAACTACTTTTCTTCTAAACTGGTGGGTAATTGACTGTGCATTGCCTAATATGATTCGTTTGGTAGTTAATTACTTCACTCACTGGATAAGCAAATGCTTGTAAGAAATTATGTCACGATTCCTTGGGGAAAGAATACATACATGAATGTGTTCACCTTATATTTACCACATGCCTTAGTGAGTTTGAAACGTGCATCTAAGCACCCAGCCACGGTGCCCGCGGAACTGCAGAAGAGGCGAAGGGCTGGCTATGATAAACCCTCAGGTTTCAAGCTGCCGTCTGCCAGACATCTCTGTGCTCTCCCTGGGGCTCAGGTGGGGTCATGATGCTCAGGTGGGACTCCAGCCAGGGTGCACTCCCACTCCCCCCCATCTGAGGCCCTGGTGAGCATCCCAGTTCCGAGGTGACGGCAGGCAATAAAAGCTTTCCAGGGAGAAGCTGTTACTGTGGCTCAGTGCCCATCCGGAGGGGCACCGAGTTTCACCTGCCAGAGGGGACCAAGCAGGAACCTCCCGATGCACCTGAAAATTTGGCTTCTTAAAACTTTTCAAGTGAATGTCAATAGCTTCTGAGGACTTCAGCCCGGAAGGACACGACTCGCCTGTCTGGCAACACTGGTGTGCTCTTATGGCAGCACATACTTTTTAAACTTAACTTCTACCCTCTTCATGACCTTGTGTCTTTAATAGCTTTGCTGTCATTGATTTTCAGTCTCGTTATTGGTTTATTTTTGGATCACACGAGTGCTCAATGAAAATAGCCCAAGAGAAAAATACAGCATGCGTTGGTCAGTCTTTTATTTGCGAGCATTAGTGAAGGGTCCATCAGATCCTTTAAAAACAAGCAGGAGGAAGAGTAGCACAGAAAGAAAATCAGCGGTGAAGCGAGTTGTTCTACTCTGTCATGCAGTATAAGATAAAGACAAGGGAAAGGCGACGTGGTGTTGCTGTGTCTCTGCTCTTGTAGCAGTTTTCCTCTGCAACTTCCCCCTCTCAAGCTCTGCTGGGAGCTTTGGAGGGGACACCTCAAAATAAAATAAAAGGAAATAACTTTCTGCTCTGTATAACTTCCCAAACAGAACTGTGCTTATACAAGCACTTACTGAGATCAAGGATAGGGGTCACCTACAGCAGCAGAGAAACTTTATAGCTTGTATTCAAACAAATGTTCATGACTGTCTCATACTCAGTAGTTTTCATCCAGAGCCAATATCAACAACAGAGAATTGCACTGGTTTTCTGTCTCATAAATTGCTGCTTCGGAATATGTATTGACTTTGCAAGTCAATAGATCTGAATAATTGATTTGAACAGAGGTCACTGTTTGCATGCTTCTTAAAATTTTAAATATGAAAAATGAAAAGCTGCTGACTTTTGGAATAATTGGCTCAACAAATTTTTGCTGGGCGAGTGGGCTATGTGGCTATTCACTGCTGATGTGTGACTTCATGGGAGTCAAACTGACTTTTAAATCCATTGGGAAATGCAGGAGAAAAAGTTTACTTGTGCTCCTTCTTGTCATTTAACCTCCTTTTCCATTTTAGTTTCATTTCATTGAGCTTCCTGTTTCCTTTTTCATTTCAATATCCCACAAAAGGTGTCATGCACGTGCACTTATTTTGTTGAAGGGTACATATTTACAGATGTATAAACTTTGTGTTTTAAAACATAAAGGGACATATATTTTGTGATGCTCTTTACTGAACTGATTTTTTCCTCCAAACTAGCTGTGTGGCTTGTGGACTTCAGCACATTTTCCAGTTGCCTCAGTAAAACTGATCCCTGGAGGATGCTCGGTCAAGTGTTCTGGAGGGAGCTGGACACAGAAACCTCATCTGCTGGGCAGAGCCTGGCTGGCCTTCGCGTCTCGGGGAAAGTCTGAAGCCAAAGCCAGTGAATTTGGGTAACACACCCACCAGCACCCCGCAGTGTCCTGAGGACCGGAGCAGCAAAGCGATACAGGTGTGTGTGTGTGTGAATTTCACATTTAATTTATGCTATCAGTGCCTCTTATTACACAAATGTAAACTTCTGAAGATGTAAGAAATTAACACTTAGACACACAGGTATGTATGTCTATCTGTATATTTATATATAGGGAGGGGACTGAGCTCATGCCATGGTTCCAGGTGTCAAAGAAATTTGGGCTCCTCTCAAAAATATCGACCTCTTCAATTTCCCATATGAGTTGCTGTCAAAAGTCGAATTGAGAATGACAAAGACCTCTTGAACCTTAAAACAGAAGGAAAAAATGAGAAAGTGATTGCCTCATGGAAGGTAAGGCAAGATGTTTTGGAAAGGGAGATGAGCTCTATGTTGGATAAGCTGAGGTAATCAAGAGTGTGAACAGGCTGTGGAAGATGTACGCAGATTAGGTGCTAACGCACATTAATTTATGAGTTTTGGCGAAAACTCAGGAAGGAAGAAAATTGCACATGGGATTGAAATGCCAAAGCAATAGGAAGGAGTTTATGTCCAAAGTCTGAAAGCTTCCGTGAATGATTTGCAGAGAAATGAGCACTGACCTATCTGAGTAAATCATCCTCGACGTGGAAGGAAACTGAGATCATGACCAGTCCCTGCAGTAAGAAATCCCAGCTCTGAGCAGAGCTGCCATCCGAGCTGAGGAAGATCTGGCTGTTGCTCTGGCTTTGCTGTTTTGCTCAGGTAAAGAACCTGAAGTAAACCAAGATCCTTACAGCTCCTGTGCAGAATTCATGACGTGACGTTAATGGCACTGCTGCATGGGTTTGTGTCTCCTACAGCCTCAGAGACAAGAGAAAATGCCCCAGGAGCACTTTTCCAATAACTGTTCTGAGCCATAACACGGCTTTGGAATGGCACGACTTCATCTTGTGCTTCTGTCTGAACACCAGAAATGGCCTTGAGAAGAATTATTTTAATTTAGATCTCATTGGTACGGTTACATAACTAAAAATATTTTATGGTAAAATATTTCAGAGTTGGAGTGAGCCAGTTCGGCATGGGGGAGAACAAAGCCTGTATTCTGCGGCGGGCATGTCCGACTGTTTGACATTAAACACAAACAGCTATTTTCCATCTCTGTGTAAAGGCTTAACATATTGTGGGGACTTCCAGCACTTGCCACTCCATTAATGCAGCCTGACCTATAGTAAGTTATTATAGGGAGAGGGGTTTCTTCCTCTCTTTAAAAAAAAAAAAAAAAAAAAATACAAAGAAACCCAGTCCTCTTACACACTTGCTTAAATTGGATTTTATTCCTCTTTTAGCATGCATTTCATTTATCTTCAATGCTGGGGCATGTAAAGCAGCAAATCTGCATGGGGTTAATGCCTCAGTACACTAAAAAAAGCAGAGGCTGGCAAGGAGGAGTGGGAGAAAGTAGATCAAGAGAGAGTGCTTTGTTCCAGTTCGAGTGCTTGAAGTATGAGAGAGCGACTCATGCTGTTACTGGAGACTGAAAGAATTTTGTTACAGTTTAAAATTTAATATCTCTGACAACCAACCCAATAACGTGGAAAAGACCATTTCCACAAATATTCTCATGTGTAGGGACTTCGTCTGCTCTCTTATGTGCCATTTCAGATGGTTGCGATGACAAATCTGTTTTTGCAAAAATAAAACTTTCTTGTAATACTGAGGATATTCAACACCAGGAAACCGCTAAAATCTCAATCCTTGTTACTGTGGACATCGTTAATAACCAATCACTGACGTATTTTGCAGATAGATATATCAAATTTTGTCAGTTGAAATATTAATTAAATTCCCTCCTACTCTCAGTGCTGGAAATACATGGGAGCATACGAATTATTTCTTGCTTCTCTTATGCTTGCAGCCTACACTGAGATCTCCACTACTATTTAATACAACATTATATTTTCTTTCCTTGCGGGGAGACACTAGGAAGATGTCAGAAGAATGGGGGGAGGGGAGAAGCTTTTGTTTTCTAAGAAAGGCATGAAGAGAATTTAGGGACTCTCAAATATAACAAGGGCTTTAGAGGAAGGAAATTCCTTTTGCAGCAGCTGATTTTGCCCAGGCTGGCCTAGACGTTTGTGTGTGCAAGCTATGAGTGGGTGTGAAACACCCTCAGGGGTGTGTGACACTGCGGGAGCATCCCTGAGAGCCCACAGAAACAAGGGGAGACCAGGGTGTTTCAGCCGGGTCCCCAGGCACCGTGCCCCAGGGCCGCAGTGTCCCCAGGGCCAGGGAGGAGACGGAGGGGCTGGAAGGCGGCTGAGCATGACGCAGCTGCTGTGAATGCTAAAGCAAAGGGAATTAGCAGAAATAACAAGGCTAGCACTCGTTTCCCTGGGCAAAAAAGAAACGTGACACAGAGAGAAGAATGAGGGATCTGGCGCCTGTAATGCAAAAATTACCAGAACTTTCTCAAGAGTTGTCCTTTGATTTGCTTGTTCATTACTGGGGATGGGGAGCAGTTCAGGCTTGGCAGATTAGAAGAATTGTCATCTTCTCATTTTCATATACTTCAGTACTTTGTAATCTTGGCAAAAGGAAGGTGCTGAAGGGGGTCTATTCTTGAGTTTCCAATTCTTGCATTTCCAATGTTGATTAAACAAGAAAATCTCCTACAAGCCTCTTCTTGTTAGATTCTTCAGTCCTATTTTAAGATCAAATAGGCTTTAAAACAGGTCTGGATAAGCTCACAGACTTAATCTGCGTGAAAGGTATAGATTGGGCAACATGCTAGATGTGACAATAGATCACTCTGGTACCACAGGTGCCCTCCTGTCCTCGGAAGATAACAGTCATTTTCGAAGATTGCCTGGGACACCAGTGTTCTGCAACTTGCTGTACGATTTGCACAGCACAGTTGTACCTGAAGGCAGTTGTTTAATGGAAACATTCAGTTTGCATTTTCTGCCACTAATACTTGAGTGGGATCAACATTATCGAGGCTAATTAGAATTCAGTGAGAACTGGTTGTTCATTAGAGAGAGGAAAAAATGTTCCATGGAGCCCTGGGTTTGGTAGAACTATTTCGCATAATTAAGCAATTCCACATCTTGGCATTTTATCCCTCTTGTTATCATTGCACTTTGTTAATAAGTTTTTAATTGCAAATCATCTCTATGACACAAATTACACTGTGTTTACTGATCAGCAAAAATGCCATGATAACCACCTTGGATGCCAAGTGCTTCAAAAATACTAGCTGCCAACTTCTCTCTCTTACGTGGTTTGGCATTAAAATATCTTCAGGTTACTTAAACTATATTGATCTCCAGTTTAAAGTGTTATGGACTGCACAGATCCTTGGCTAAAGCTCCAGGATTAGGGGAAGAACAGCTTTCATAACCAAAAGAAGTTTATTTATAAGTTGTAGACCAGCAAGTCTATCCGTGCCTCCCAGATGTTGTTTTATGTCCTGCGTTGCCACCACGTATGTTCTGCGTACCTCAAACTTATGAAAAGTGGTTATTCATACAATTATTTAAGACAGTTACATATTCACAATTACCTGTATAGAATTTGTGCCAGGTTGAGCATTTTATCCTAAAATTTACATTGTTTTTAATGAAGTGTCCAGGCTGACTGAATTCCTGGAAAATGTCTGTTTTCCCTTTATGAAGAAAAGACTCAGAAAGATGAAGAGAGAAATCTCCTTCCTTGGTCTTAAAATCTTTATTTATCACCCTCAAGTACAAAAGGACAAGCCCGAATTCATTTTTGTAACTGTTTTATTCTATAATATATGAAGGAAATATGTGAATATCTATTCAAGTATGAAGTTTCTGATCAAGTGACTAAAACCTATTTGGTACTTAAGTTAGCAACTATTTTAATTGAAAAAAAAAAAAATGGGATAAAAATTTTGGAAAACCCCAGTGAGACTTGTATGTGTTTTAGAGAGGGTTTTAGCTTTTGAGATTTTTTTAAATATGCAAAAATCTATTTGAAAATGTTTTACTTCAAGAGTTTATATGGATTTAGATATCCATGAGCAACTGAAATAAAAAAAAAAAATAAAAGTTTGAGGTCAAATAAAGTACTCAACTCAAATTTAAATAAAATCCATTATGCAGTAGTGGTGAGAATTCAGGAAAGAGTAAAGCATAGGTGCCTTTGGGTCAGACTGTCAAAGACAAACTGTGTGCTGGGTCCCTGCCTCCTGACCCCTGAAATAAATGCAACACAGTCCCAAAACACTCAGGGGGTTAATTGAGATTAACTTATTAGCGATGAGCATCAGACACTGGCATTTGTCCATATGCATTTGCGTGAAGATGAGGTCGGGATTTCTTTGATCCAAGAGGCTGACGACAATGCAATTAGGAAGACCTGAATTTTTGTTCTAATCTGTTGACTTTTTTGTGAGATCTCGAGCAAACATTTATCCTTCATGGTTAAGTGACTGCATCTGTAAAATATTTAAATGTTACTCATTAGAGCACTTAACGAGCAGTTGACAAGAGTTTCGTGGCTCTTCTCCGGGCTCATCTTGCTCTCCTGCCCTCAGCCCGTGGCCCTTGGTGAGATGAGGCACACTCCAGTACTCGTAGCTTACCTTAAAAGTAATGAAGCAAATGAAGTCATTCCGACTTTAGTTAACCTTAATGTGTCCATTTCTTTCTCCGATTATAAAAATACGTGCCTTGTGCATGCTTTTTAATGTGGCAAGTGTACTCCGAGTACACTCTTAACCACTGCAGGGTAAATTACAATTCCCTTAAATCATTTCCAATTATCCTAAACTTTCAAAATACACCGCTGGGTCTCATTCCTTTATCTGAAGTAGCCTTATCAGAAAGTCGTCTCTCAGTTCAGATAAACAGAGATGCCAGATATACAAAACACTGCTGGATTTTACTTCTTTACTACTTCTTTTCCATAATGTATCTTCTGCCTGGTGCTTTGGGGCTTGGTTTCTTCCCTTCCCTCTCCCTGATCGGAAGGGACACTGCGTTTCCTTCAGCTGGATTTTGCTCTCTCCCTCCTTCAGCCCTCTCTAGTGACAGGGACATCGCTTTACATCTCCAGAGGACAGGACTATACCAGAGCAACCTCTGTCGCACACTTTCTTTCCAGAGGATGTGTTACCTAAACAAAACTGAGCTGTGGGAGAATGAAGGGTGTGAATAGAAGGTATGAATACTGTTAACAACCGACATTCCCTTTCAACAGTAACTCAGCTTTGTGAAGAGAGTTTGTTTAAAACCCTTAGCCCTGTTAAATGACCCCTCCACCAAACATGTACCCGCATGGGGTTGTTTCATTTGTAGAATATACAGGTTACTACGGCTTTTTTCCGACACCTACAACTTCATTCTTTCTTACACTTCAGAAGCTTTTTTGTTCCACCACTCTGATTCAGAGGAAAACGCTGTTTTCGTTTGGGCTTCATCACATGTTTCTCTGCATTTTTCCAATTCACAGATGCTAAATTATATGTACTGGAAATAAGTTAGAGTTACCTGAGCTGCTGCTGAGGCTGAAGTGTGCTTTGGCCTCAATAACCATACACCGGGGAAAGCTCGACAAGGCGCCACTGTCTTCATATCGTATTTAATTTCCTTTGGGCCTTTGCAGGAATGGGTTTCCCTGGTCAAGGCTGAAAACATCCCGTTAGGAAACATGGTTTGCAAAAGCTGTGTGCATGTAAACTTAGCCCAGCTTGTTACAAAATAAAATTATAAAATATTTGAATACCAAGGGCAAGACAACAAATACAGATACGGTCTCATCTCATCTAAAAATAACTAATGTCTATCAATCCTCACGCTGGAATTATTCCCCATGGGTTAATTCTTTTAAAATCCAAGACTTTGAAATACCAGCTACAGCATGTGAGAATTGCTCCGCAGCAGGCAAAGACAACCAACTCCACATTTAATATTCCTAGAAGGTCAAATAACTTAAAACTACAAATACAGTGTTTGAGTTCCCTTTTAACTGCATCTAATTAATTAGATCACAAGTGAAAACAGTTGCTTAAGTACTAGATGTTACAAGAGGAAGCACACCCTGCAAGTCATTATCGTATGCCCAGAATAAATTCCTACAGTAGTGTCAATCTAATAGTTGTCAAGAGTGTAACTAAAGAATTAGTCACTGGCTGCTCAGAAAGTTATGTGTTTGGAACAGGAAAGGTAACCATCCATAATTCATCTTAAAGCACATTCTTTATTTTCTCCATTATGTGGAAAGTAGAAGGAGAGCTAAGTGAATAAAATAGTAAAAACCTGACAGAGTCAACACTATGAAATGTGACTGTTCATGTAAATATTATATTAATGTAGAATTCAGCCTGAAGACCCCCTAATCTTGTAACAAAAATTAGCCCAAAATCAGAACAAAAAAGAAAAATCCAGGTGTTTTCGTGAGGCTGCATTGTACCCCCAGAGTACAAATGGTGCGATTACTGCAAATGCATCTTCTTGCCCTGATAGCTCAAACGAAAAAGCAGAATAGCGGAAAAAAATTCTCCAAGGTACATCTCTTAAAAAGAAGTGGAAAGTATGCATTTCTCAGAATGAATGGCAGCGTTATTTCGCCTGTATTAGTGAAGATAGCAATTATTGTTGGCATAAGGCTTGTTGTAGTTTATACAGAATTTTCCTAGTTGCCCTTGATAGATCGTCAGCTGCAAGGCAGCATGCACACAGAGCAGATATTTTAACGTAAACCTTGGGAGCATAGTTTCTAAGAATAACATTCTCGAAACACACTTTTGTGGCTAATCAGTAATCAAAGAAGTTTTCTGTTGCAGGGGCAAGGAGAGCGTGCCATTAAATCTGTGCACAGCCGTGGACACAGGGAGTGCCTGTGGTACTGGGGTGCACAGAGCTGCGTCCTCAGACCCACCGAGGGCTAAAATTATCTCTCCTGGTGAGCTGGAAGTGTCACAGCTTGCCAAGAGTGAGTTAGTTTCTCTTTCAGTTAGGGGAAAATCCATAGACTTTGGCTGAAAACGTTGTATTTTCTCTGTACCTAACGGTTCACCAAGGCATGGAAATTTCTGAGTGTTTCACTACGATGCAGTTTAAAGGAAAACTTTTCCTCTCTGCTCAGGCGTAAGGATATAGATACAGGGTGTTTCTTCAAGGAATATTCTGGACTGAAATACTGAGCGAGTGAGTACAGTCTCCAGGAGCCTTCCAGTGCTCAGGCTCTTGATTTTTTTTAATCTATAGACTTTATTATGCCCAGTCTAACTGCAAATGGAGCAGCAGAAATGGATGGTGCCGTATGTAAATCAATGTTGTGGGAATGCAAAACCTTGCCACATGCAGAGAGCTGACTTTAATAGGAAGTTAATAGCAATGATACATGGAAAGCATTTATTAATTGATATTTAATGATGCATTAATATTTATTTAAAGTTTTGCATAGGAATTTTAACCATAAACTGAAGCTTTAAATAACTGTTGTAAAAAGAAGTGGAAGAAGAGCAGCAGCAGAAAGATTCAAAAATTAATGTCATGCTAAAGGAAATCAGTTCACCTAAAAATATCTCTTGAATAAAATATTTTCACTTATTTTTCATGCCCTACCACCTTATTTCCATCCAAGACATGTAGTCATTCTGATAATGAAAGCTGCTGCCATTGATCCGTGAGAACCATGGAGAACTGCATTTCCATTACTCCTCTTTGTCAGAGAGCAGGAGATCCGGAGAGAGCCTGGGATCTGTTTAAAAGCTTGTGCACGCTCAGCTCACGGGGCTGAGCTCACGGGCTGGCTGGACACCTCTCCAGCTGCCACCGAAATGGAGTTGGTGGCCAGGAGCTGCTCACTCTGCCCCCGGAGCTCCAGCCACCGGTCGGTGCAGGCAGCTGCCCTGACACTTGCCTGGGCCACCGGGGCGGGCTGGCCGCTTACTGACACATGGTCTGTCTTGATTACATGTTGAAATGCAAAGACACCCCCCCCACACACAGTCTCACTGGGATCTCTTGCTGACCACGAGTTAAAAATAGGACCTGCAAAATTCGTGGTTTTTCTTTTCTTTCTCTCTTTTTTTGCTCCAGGCAGCAATTGACTGCATGCCATTTTGTCTGGACGAGCAGCTACACAGACAACTAAAGTGATGTAAAATTATTATTTCTTAACATATAAACTGAAATATACATATAGCATTTTTACAAGATTCAATTAACCTGCAGATCCTTGAAGAGGGAGATCCAAAGTCCTGGAATGAAAAATGCATTCAGCAAATCCAGTTCCATGGATAACTGGTACTTGCTATTATTTCCTCTGAACGTAAGATTTCCCAGCTCGTTTCACTCAGATTTTTAGACATTAAACAATTAGGAAGGTCTGTGGAAAGCCCTGAAGTTCATTCCCCCAAATTCCCCTTTTCTCTGTTGTTAAGAGGACCCCCCCTCGCTGTCCCTGTAAGCTGGGTCTGCCGCAGCTGCCAGCCCCCCGGCAGCCTCATCTTGCATCAGTGCGCTGCCCTGGGAAGAGCCGGGGTCAAAATATTAATCTAAAGGAGACCCCAAACACCCTGTCACTGGGGCATGGGCCAGCCCAGAGCATCCCCTCCCGGGAGACAGCCTGGGGGCACAAGGGAGGGGTAGGACTGCAACAGGCCTCCCCAAAAATTCAGACTATTTTCTGGGTCTCCAGGGACACGTGCTGGCATTTTCCAGAAGCAGCTCAGCCCCCACACCCCACCCGTCAGCTCTACAGTCATTTTTTATCCATTTCGGTGGCAGAATAGAGTTTTTTTCTACACACTGAACTGTGCAAGTGCATTGAGATTATACTTGCTACTCTCTATTTTCTTTACTGTTACAATTTAAGGTAAAGTGCTGATATATTCATGAGGATGCTGTAATTATTTTCTCATTCATTTACCTGTTTTTTCAGAGGGTGTATGTCGGGAGCTGTTTATCAGATGTTGGGAACACACTGATTAAACCAAGCCTTATAATTTAATGCAAAATCTTTATTAATTTTCAAGTGAGTGAAACTATTTTTTTCCTGCTTTGCTTATAAAATCATGAGGCTACAGCTTCAAAGGCAAGTTTAGGAGTCAGATAGTCCCCGTGCAGGATTCAGCGAGAATGAAATGCAGATGTAACTGGTGTTAAGCGCGCTGTTGATGCTCTGCGATTTTGGCAATCTACAGCAGGAGTGCTGGAGGAAGTTAGAAATTTAGGCTGGGCCCAAATGGATTGCATTGCACTGCTCTCGACCCAGGCATCGCTTCTGCTTCCAGTGGCAGCAGCTCCTCTGCACACCGAGGTGTGGGGCAGAGTGATGGAGACGGTGGCATTTGCCTGGCTTCAATGAGAAAGCTGCATTGCACAGTCTGTACATAGCATCACATTAGATCAGTTTTCCTCCTTCTACAAAATTGATTATATGCCCATTTATCACCTCCTACATTCACACTAAGCTCATTCCATTTGCCTTTTCTTATTCTTCAGATGTGCATTTTACATCATCAAAAAAGATGGAACACTGGAAAAAAATGAGTAAGTGTCTCACTAAAACCCAAGAGTTAACTCACAACCTTAAACCCAGGGGATGAAAGAGAAGGAAAACGGGGGTCAAATCCTCAGGTTATGTAAGTTGGCATATATCAAGTTGGAGATGCTCAGTTTTCCTCTAGCCTGAGTAGTGCAGGGATTTCTCTGCAGAAACCAATGGAATTTGGTCTAAGTAAAAATGGAAACAGTCTGTCTGAGTTATAAATGGCACTTGCTGCCAGTAGAATAAAAATCATGAGAAACAAAGCTCCTACCACCAGAGCCAGAAGAAAGGAGTCGGTGGACTAGAGAGCAGAGAACAGCGATGGCTAAGACAAAACCTGACCTACACAGTGTTTCTAGAATAATAATCCGTTTCTTATAATTTCCTAAAATCCTACTAGTTTTAGTTAATGCAAAGGCCCATTTCCCAGCCTTGACCCATCTGTTCACAGCTGCCTGACAGTCCAGTTGCAGAGATCCTCTCTGGAGGTGGTGGGTTAGGAACGCTTAGGGACGGCTGCTGGCGAAGCAGTGGGAGTTACGGTCCCTGAAACGGGAAATGCAGGTTGGGAGAGACTGGGAGAGGTCAGTCAGTCCAGTCTGGCTCAAAGCTGTCCACAGCTATCCCTGGACCATTGCCAGCAATCCTGGTAATTATTCTACTCTTGTAATATGAAGTCAGCACAGACTTTCCCTTAGTAAATTTAAGATCCTTCTTCTTTATACGCATTCCCAGAAATAATATTTTGGGCTTGTGTGTGATGGTGTTTATTTGTAGGCAAGACACTAAGGAGATTTCTAATAACACTGTCTCTTCCCAATTAGCAGCAGACCTACAAGGCAGCTAAGAAATGCTTTTATGCTTTGTATAGAATATTTGACGGAAATACTTAATTTTAAATGTCGTGTATTACACGTGGCAGGTTGTAAATCTGAGAAAGAGGGAAGAGAATAAATTCAGAAACCATGGTGGATGTTTGGTTTTGAAAGTGCTGACTTGAGCAGTGTGAGGATGGTTTGGTTGAGCATCAAGAAGGTGCTTGTGTCAGAAGCACCACAACGCTGCACAGGAGTGTGGTTTTCTTTGGGGAAGAAAAACAAAAAAGCTGAGTTTCCAAGACTCTGTGAGCGTAACTTGTTCTTAACCAATTAGCAATATGGGAAACTATTTGAGTAAAACGAGGTTTGTGTTTGGGGGAGGGAATGGTGTAGCCTGAGTGAGCCAGCCCCGGGCAATCATGGGGTGCAGCTGGGAGCTGGGGGGTGGCAGAAAGGGGGTGGCTCCCTGGGGTGGCCTTTAAGCAGAAGGGTCTGTGGGGTGGGGGGTGTTTCTGGGTGCCACAAGTCAGGGTGAAAGGTTTGGTCCTATTCCTTAAAGCCTGGCACCACGGCATGCGGAGCTCTGGGTGTGCTGGTGGGTGCTTCCCGGCAGCAGGATCCAGCCTGCAAGGGGGGACTGACAGGGAAATAACTGGTGCTCTGGAAGCATTTAAGGGGCATCCTTATTACGTTTAGAGATGTGAGAAGTGCCTTTCCCAGCACGAAAGAGTGGCTCCTTGTGACTGTCAAGTAAGAAATCTTCAAAAGCTGCTGCTGAAGATTTTCTAGAAAATGAATTAATTTAGAAAATATATATTCTGATTGTGACAGAGCTTCATGTTATCAAACTAGTTGTTTGGTTTTTTTTTTTAAAGGGGAAACCTGTTTTATTTGTGCTTCAGTGATTTCTCCTCATGTGAACATGCACAATTAGGAGCTTAAAGTCCCCTCCCTACCACACTGCTTAATTATGAACTGAAGGTGTTAAGCTAATTAAAGAATGATTGCAGTTAGACACTAATCTGCCTTAGCAGCTGAAAAGTATCTTGTTCCTTCTATAGGGGGTAGAACATGAATGTAAATGTCGTGTCTGGGGGCTGTGTAGGGCATTGTGCTCATATCGCTCTCCCTCCGCAGACACATTGTCCGCCCGCGCCGGTCAGTGGAGATGTAAGAGGAGGAGAGTCCCTGCTCTGCGCTTCAGCCCGGTTGAGCATCGTGGGTGAGAAACTGCCTAATTGCAGTTAAAAAGTAAGATTTAATATTTTAGATTGCAAGAAGACTATACAAAAATCACCCCTGTCTTCCATGGTGTCACCCAGCCTTCTCCGATGGGCAGTTCTTTAAGGGCCTGTGGTTTGTGTTCAACACTTTCGAGACCCTCGGGCAGGGTGTGCTGCTGCTTTGGGCAATGTCATGTTCACCCAAAAATGCCTTTCTTAAGTGAAGAGCAGCTGTACTGAAGGTGATCCTGCTCTCAGCTCGCCCCAAAGAGACGTGGGGACTCTGAGGGTAAAATAACAGGTGGTGGTTCTGTTTTGGTTTGGTTTCCCCCTCCTAATTAGTCATCATTAATCATAATTTTACTATCTGTAATTATGGTATCTCCTAAGGCATAATAAATATAAGGAAAATAGAGTATGATTTTATATGGGTAAAATAGTACAAGTCACATTCTTGTTCTAGTATTAAGACAGTTCCGATCTTAACAACTTACTGTGCATCTAGAAGGGGGGTATGTTTTCGGTTGCTCTCTTTGATAATGTTATTAGATATCTACCACCTCTAGTTGTGCAATCCTTCCAAACTGAGAAAACTTTCCAGCATGCCAGGCTCCATTGTGACTGTGATTTTTCCCAAGTAGGAAAAAATGCTGTGCTAAACACCCACCATAAGGGCCAAACCATCAAAGACAAATAGAAACAGGCCAAATATACTAAATGCACCTTCATTCCTGGTTAAGCCATAATGCAGTGAATAAGTTTTTTTTTTAAAAAAGTGTGTATTTCATGGAAGGATTGTCAGTATTTTTTATTTTTGTTGTCTGTGTGTTTCACAACTGAAGAGTTATAATGGTGGTACAGTCTGTTCTATCAGAGAAGACTGTATTAAAAGTTTGCCCAGCTTGTTGCTGGATCTTTACATTGGAAAGGAGTTTCTGAAGGCATTTTTGATACATCAGCAAGGAGGGGAAGAGAATTTGATGTTCCTGCGGAGCAGGTAGGGAGGAGGCTGTGGAACTGACTTTAGACAACTCTCTTTAAGCTATAAGACTTTTACCCTACATGTCTTAACTTCATCACTTCCAAATAAATGAAACTAGTAACGAAAGAATAATTAAAATGCTTGGGAGCATTTGAGAGGTGAAGCCTTAGAGTTGGTCTGACATGGTGCAATCAGTAGTGGCTCACAGGGCGTGGCCGGGTTGGGTTATTTTGTGGCCAGGTTGGGTTATTTTGTGTGGCCGGGTTGGGTTATTTTGTGGCCAGGTTGGGTTATTTTATGGCCGGGCTGGACCCACCTGCAGTATTCTGGGGTAACGGACCATGAATTGCAATACCAAGGTCTAATGCATGGTAAATAAAGAGTTGTAACTTATTCTAGGAAATAATATTTTGTTGTAACGTTTCTCAATACAAGTATGAGAAGGTATCATTCCAAAAGATGGTGTTGTTAAGTCATGCCTAAAATGAAGAAACCTTTGGGCAAAGGTTAAACAAATGGTTCTGTTCTCTGTGGAGATCTTCTGAAGTTGCAGGCCATACTGGATTTCCACTAGCATAGCTAAATTAATGGAGTGTATAAAAAGTCACAGACCCTGAAAGATGTAAGTGAGCCTCTGTTGTAGAAGCAGCTATTAGTAATAGCCTCTCCAGGAGAGTTTATTTTATGTTTTAGAAGTGGTTTAGCGTACCCACATGAGGTGCCGCTATGCTGTTATATTTGCATCCATGTGGGATGTCGTCTGTTTTTAAAAATGCTGACATTTCCATGGCTCCAAAACGTTCAGCGTAGATGGAAACTCCATTTCAAAAGCTTATTTGAATTAATACTGTGATATGACCAAACATTTGCCTGCTACAGAAGGTATAATGTGTTGCCTAGTTTGCAATGAAAATACTTCAAAATGGCACAGATACGGTTATCGGACATGAAAACTGAGCAAGAAGTTACTACGAGAAAATCCAGCTGAGGAAGCCCACAAAGCTGCTTCTGTCTGGGGGGTAAAAAATCAACATTTAATCATTCCATGGCAGTGAAACTGGCATTTTTCACTAATAGCACTGAACTGTGATTCTCACTTCTTACAGAAAGGAAAAACATGCCCAGTATGAGAGTCTGCCTGCTTTACTAAAAACATTTGTTGTTCAGAAGCTCTAGTTAATGCAGAGCTGTTAATTGTCTGACCATTAAATTACTTGGCTTCTACTTAGTCCCCCACTGGGGACTAATTTTAAATTCAATTAGCACAGAATTTAAAGGGATATAGTTGAGGGATTCTAGAAAGCTACAGAGATATGAAATCAGGTTTGATAAGATGCAGTCAGGAAAGGGAAGTTTTAATCTCAATTTCAAGGTTTTAAACCAGGAGAAGCTCCAAAAGAGGAATTAAAGTCCCTTTGAATACACGTGCACAAATGAGATTCCTTTATGTTAATGCACTGTAATTTCTAATTATTTTGTTATTTCAGACAAAATATTAAATCACCCAGAATTTGAACTAACCAATAAAACCTTTAGGAATTAAAAAGTCATGGGAGTGTGTCTGTAAGTTCACACATTGTTGAATTCTTTAGGTACTGGCTAAGACTTCAAAGTGTCAAAATGCCATTTCCATCATTTTCACTCAATCAAAAGCAAGACAGATGAGAAATCCCATTAAGTGGCCTGATTTCCAGAATCCTTTTCAACTGTAAGAAATTTAGGCAAGCACACAGAAATCGGTTAGGAGGCCGACTGTGCTCCTTTTACCACACACAGATGCTGCCATTTTTTATTTTAAACTGCTGGTAGATTTATGGAGGTGGAGTACAGATCTGCAAAGCAGGATTTGGCTCAGGCTGATCTCGCTGTTCAGCAGCACCACCACGAAGCGCTCTGACTCCTAGCATGTCTGCCCCGCAGCTGCGGTAATGATAAGAGTGTTTAGATACTCAAGCTACCATTAAAATTATATTTTAAGATTTTTTTATTTAAAAAAAAAAAATCACACAGAGTAAAAAGCTGTTCTTGGTAGAAGACCAGATGAACCAGTCCTCATACAGATTTGGAACTGTGTGCCAGGCTTCTAAGGAAGCCACTGGAGCAGTATGGGGAGATCTATACCGTGTTCTAAACGGTAAATGCGTCGTGTCCAAAGAGATCACGTGTTAAAGGGGTGATGCCTTCCTTGAAAGGAAACAGGGAAGTTATGCTGTGGGGTGCACTTGTAGAAATATCTCATTCCAGAAACCTTGCAAGGAATGGCATTGCTCCTGCACACCCCGGCCTTGAGGGGACTTTGTGCACTTTGCGTCTGACTTTCAGACAAGATTTTCTGAGGCTCTTAAAAGCTTTAGGGGCTCTGTTCTCAGTGAGCGTTGGGCACTTAGACTTTTGAAACTGCAGCCTTGTGGCTCGGTATCGCCACTATCCTGTTCTACAGGAGGTAAATTCTCATCATTTAGAGCGCTCTGGAAACGTGCGCACGCGCTGCAGCCCCTCTCTGGGGCAGCTTAGGGAGAGCTGCGGGCGGCGATGGGCACTGCAGAGCAACCTGCCCCGGGAGACGGGGCTGCCCCGGCGCTCTCCTGCCTTTCCTGCTTCATTGGGGGTTTTTTTTAGCATTTTAATCACAGTCAGAAGCACACAGCCAAAGGCAGAAGTATGTCTCTGAACCACTGTTTTCATTTTTGTAATACTGTGGTTTCCCTTGAGGAAGGAGGAGGAGAAAGGCTCATTCTTGTAGCAGCTCATCAGCTGGAAAACAAGTGTTTCATTGAACGAGCCGGTGCAAAGCACCCAAAATACCGATCTGCCCAACCCCTGGAAAGGTGCAGAGGAGCTCATGGGGTAGACTTTAGTACATGGACTCGCTTCATTAATGTGCTACTCTTGCATGATTTTGAATATTTACGTTTTGAGGTAAACGTTGGTATAGATGAAGGAATTGCTCAGAAACGTCCGTGTCTAAACGCGTGAGCAGTTCCCCTCCTGCCCGCACTCCCAGCATCCGTTCCAGTCGCAGCCACCAGCTCAGCGTCAACAGTGGGCAGGGGCTGGAAGGTGTTTGCTGAGCTGATAGAAATATTCCTGCCGCATTTCCCACACGAGCCGGGCACCAGCGAGCAGACACAGCCAGGAGGGACCATCCAGCCACCCTGGGTGGGGAGGGGAAGGCTTCACCCTCATCCCTCGCTTCGGTTTTGGCTGAGTCAAATTCAGTCATGGGCCTTTTGCACTGTTGAGGGGATAAAAATCCTCGTGCTACCCAACACCGCCGGGAAAGGGGCACACCGGGAGGGACGTGGGGGCTGGAGGAGGACCCTGGCAATGCTGAGCGGGGCGGGGGGTGTCCCCGCAGCCTGAGACTTGCTGTGTGTCCACTGCCATCACAGAACGAGCTCAAGTGAGGATAAAAATTGAAGGAGTTCAATTAGGTGGATGCACTTGACTTTCCTCAGGTAGAGTTCACGTCTGCTTCAAATCCTCATCCATTTAGCAAACCAAAGGTTGCGGTGTCTGCACAGCCCCCTCCTGTTTAACTCCCCGTGGGCACATGTTATTTTGATGGTTTTATTCTCTTTAATTTCTCTCTGTTCCACATTACTTGAATTGTCCACGTTTTTCTATTTTGATGTCTGCATATGTTTTTGAGAGTAGAACCCTGTTTAAAAAATAGTACTTAAAAAAAACCTAAAACAACAAACCAAATCAAAAACCAAACAGCAAAATAATTACAATTAAATCCAAAACTTTTTAAAGGATGCCAGTTTTATTTTCCTTCACTTTTCTGGCACAAATCCACTCAGAAACAGGGCTTGCCAACTCATCTTAATTTTGGATAATTACATTTTTGCGATTTCTAATTTGCTAATCTATAGTAATTCTCTTGTGATTTTTAAAAGGCAGAAGGGGGAGTAAGGAAAGCTCATTTGTGATCAGAGTTCTCCCTGCTATAATTAACTACATCTAAAAAACCATAATTGATGCTTATATAGCTTCCCAATAGCATCTCTTGAATCGGAACATGCAGCATTGTATACTGTGCTTTCTGCTCTGAAAAGATTGATTTGCAAGCCACTATCAATCTGTTGCTAAGCAGTTAGTGACGGCACACTGTAAAGTCCTCAAGGACAATACAGAACAGCCAGAATGTTTTTCTCAGTATCAAACCTTTTTTTTTTTTCCCCGTCTCCTGAAATATTACATCAGTTGCTCCTTAATCAAAGTATAAAAAATGTTGCCAAGGCAATGCCACATTTATTGCCACAGATCGCAGCAGACAGACCTGTGCTGGGAACTACAAATTTTAGGACTTTCACACCAGGCAGCAGGGGTGTAATGTGTTTTGTTGTCATTGGCATCTTCATTTTACACTCAGCTTTTTTGTAGGGTCGCTTGGTTGGGTTTTTTTCACTTATCTAAATAAGGTTAGCGAACAAGGGTAGAAGAGTCAAAGTCAGCTTTAGCTAAACCTGGTGAATTTGGCTTGCTGATCTTTTTGGCTGCGACACGGAAGCAGCCGTCGGAAGAACTGGGCTCGTGTAGCAACACAAAGCGTGGCTGGAGGAGCCTGCCAGGGATGCAGGATGACGCAGTGCTTCGTGTCTGTGCCAGGAGCCTCTGGAGTGGGCAGGAGCAAAGTGTGCATCCATCTTCCATCTCGCCTGGGCTCATCTTAGCAGTGTGTTTGTACAGAGCAGCAATATAAATTTTAAACTTAGCCCGGAAATAAAATATTCTTTCACAAGCCTGCTGTTCCTTTTAGGACCGTGGGGGGAGAGACAGAGCATGTATGTGCGTCTGCGGCAGAGATGTGATTCCTGCACACTAAAAAAAAAAAATCCAAACCGAATCAATGAGACCATTAATCTGTGTGCATTTTATTTATGTACAGATGCAAATTGAAAATCAGTCTTTAAAAAAATATCCTAAACAATTAGGTCAGAAAAGGAACCGAATGCTAAACTCTCTGCTTGCCTGTTCTACTTTGTAATGAGATTTTAATAAAAAGGCAGAGAAGAATGCCAGCTGAGCTGGCACATCTGACATTTTGATAACCTCGTCAATAGTACAGTTATTTTATTGGCTTTAAGCAGCTGCAGAACTTTCCCTTATTGTTTAGCTGCCTGTTCCTTCTATTCCTGTCTTGTTGATAACAGTACAGAGATGATGAGTAACAGTGGCAAATCAATAGAAAGGCATGTTTCTTCTTATATGACCATGAACCCGACTCTTCAAATTACATCTTAAAAATCCAGGCTCTTTCTTTGATCATAAACAGCTATGCAGGGGGAAAAAACATCTGAATTTTTATTTGCTGGCTTAGGGTTTTATGAATGTATTTGTTCCCAGGTTTTCTTTCTTCTGAACTAAGTTGCGTTATATTAAAAGCAAAGCACAATATTTATTTTAAGTGAGGGATAAGCTTTTAAGCTTCATTACAAGCGTCTGATGGATGGGTGACCACTAAGTGAACTCGCATCAGTGTTCAGCCTTATGACAGCACAGCAGACTTTGCTGTTACGTTATGAGGTTGTGCTCCTGGTCAGAAGGTAAGAGGAGTATTTCTGTTGTGGCCTCTCCTGGCTGAGTCCTGAGTAGAGAGATGAAGGTGAACCTGCAGTTAAAATTATTATGGTCGCAAAAGTCAAAATTAAAATTGAGTTTTAGGAACTAAACACGGCTCTCAACAACATTAAATTTCAATGTGAATGTTGAGCATGTGAAACTTCAGCTGTGATCATGGAAATTCAAAGTTCATAAGCAACCAATAGGGAATCTCAGCTTTTAGCAGCTTTTTCATGGTAATATAAGAATGATGTATGCATTAAAATGTATCACTTCAGAACAAAATTTGAATTATTGTTTTAACATATTCTCTTCTGCCTTCTGAAAATAATTTCTCATCATAAAATTTCATCAAAGACAACATCAAATAGGACTTTTTGAGCACCATGTGTGAGCAGGGGGGGGATTGAATTCAAAGCTGGGCACGAGCCACCCCGAGTTCCTCTCACCCGTCAGCCCCGGTTCTGGCACGGCCGTTGGCGGAGCCATGGGCTGGGAGCCCAGGGCTGGGGCACGGCTCTGCTCTGCTTTTAGCTCAGGTTTCTTTGTACCTAGAGAGGCTGAGCTAACGTGGGGTCAAACCACCCAGAACAGGTCAGTCCCTGTCTGTGTGTCCCGTGGCTCCTCTCAGCCACCAGGCTCCGTGAACCCACCGTGGTTTCCCTGTTGGTACATTCCAGTAAGATCTCCCAAACTGGTACTTGGCTATGGGATTTTATCTGTTAATATTTTTTTCTCAGACAGTTTGAACTCTCAGCCAGGGAGATGATGGGAATGGTTTCATCTATCAGCAAGTGCACTGCTCAGTATACCTGCTGTTGAGGTGGTGAGCGGTTTGCAGTGTCTAAGTAGAGCGCGACGCGAGGGCGGCCGAGCCAGGACCACTCTGCAGCTTCTCGTGACAAAGTCAGTCTGTGCCCCGTCCCCTGAGCTCATCTCTTTGTTGCTTTGGAAGCGTCGGGACGTGCTCAATGTCCACCTGCAGCAGGGCAGGGATCCTGTGCCCACAGACATCGGCCTCTCCCCTCTGCTCACAGGCGCTCCTGGTTTTAAACCTGAAGTCACAGCAAAAATAGGTGTGATATTGCTTCAGCAGGGATGCCATGAGAAACTACAATGGGAAATCAGAGAAAGTCACAAAAATAAACAGTGTCTCCTGCTAGCTAGAAAGTGTATGTTTACCATGCAAACAGAACTATTGTGCCCTGGTTGAAACTATTAAGCCACTGCAGGTGCAGGCAGGGAAGGTGGCTCGGACGGGGATCAGGCAACACGAACGGGCTGTGTCTGCTCAGAGGCAGCTCCGGCAGGAAAAGCCCCACCGACCTCAGGTGCAGTCAAAGTCTAAGTTCTTTGTTTACAGAAAGGGAGAAGCAGCAGCCTGGTGCCTGCCTGGCTTTCAGGTATTAAGATGAGGATTAATGAGGAGTTGCTGAGGCTCCTGGCGCTGATGAATCCACCTGCCCACACCGCTCCTCGCAGGCATCTCCCACCCGTCGCCTGGGCACAGCCTGAGCGCGCGCAGGGTGATGGGACAGGGGACCTCAGGTGGGGACTCAGCCAGCCCTGCTGTCCCCCCGCGCATCCCCCAGTGCGGGCTTTGGTGTTGTGCTGGTGCCTCTCTGGCTTCTGGTGTCCTCAAGTTTAAAACGATGTTTAAAAATCTAGAAGTAATGTCAGGAAAAAATAAGAAAAAATATGCAAATTCTGGCATAGTCCTGAAGAGGCTCTTTAGGAATGAAAGCACAAGACCCACTGATAGCTGGAAGCTGAAGCTGGCAAATGCAAATGACGTAAACTGGATTTTTAATCGTTCCTTTACAAAACTTGCAACATGCCTTTGGACCAACTCCCTTTCTAGGAAAAGGCCCAGCGTCCCGTTCTAGCCGAGAGCCAGACAGGCTGCGCTGAGCACACGGGGTCTCCCAGCTGAGCACGGGGCCACGCAGGACCTTGCACCCTATACAGGTAGCAATAAAGGGAGTTGTGTCTATAATACTGGTTCTTGGGCAAACTCCCTGTGTGCAAGATTATTGTTCTCACCCCAGGCTGATGCACAGCGTGTCTCAGAGCTGCCTTTGTGTGACCATTTGTAGCTCTGCACAGGCAGCACCGAGATCCTCTGATGGCAGAGGAGCACCAGCACCATGATGAAGTCATCTCTAACCAAGTTTCTTACCACTTAAGGGATTAAGCTTCCTAATGTACCACCTGCAAGCGATTGCTTTCTGAGAAAAGAAGATAATCAGAATGTGTCTCCAAAAGAACATAATCTTTCAGCTCATCCTTGGAAGATTTTTTTTTCCCCTACCGTTTGTATGTAATTAGAAACTGAAAATAATAACAAAAGGCTTTTTGTAGATAAATTGATATGCTTGGCTTCAAAAACACATTTGAAGAAGATTAAAAGGGACTGAAAAGACTAAAAAACATTCACCTTATATGGAACAAGACCAGAATGTACTCAATGGGAGACAGAAATCAACTGCTCCAACCTGCAGTACTGGGCCTGTAGGAATTCAACAATTTGGAAAGTGTCTTCTAGTCTCTAACCTATGAAACTTGAGCTCTGTTGTTTTAATTTTACCAATTTACTCTATTTTCCTCCTCCTGTAATACTGGGATAATAATTTTTCCCTATTTTTATTTCACTGAATTCAGTCTGAGTATTTTTCCACAGTTATTTAATATTTGCTGTTCAGACTGCAACAGCTATGCTTGTAGGTGAAAAAACTCAGGTTGCGTTGCCAAAAGAAGAAATATAAGCCAGACTGCTTGTGTTAATATTTGCATTTGAAAGTACAAAACTGAGTTCTCTCTAGTACTAGACACTTCTCTCGTAGTGGAAGTGCCTGAGAAAAACGCTTGCTGGGTAGAGGAGAGGATGCAAAAAATAGTCATGGAAAATACCACTTATTGAATGATATTTTCAAAATACAGAGTACTTGGAAATGTCAACTATCCGCTTAGAAGCTAGAAGTTATGTTATGGTTCTATCCCCTAGAACAATTTCCTATTTGCCTTTAACTGCCACGTTCAGCTTTTAAGAAGCAATAACCTAACTCCGTAACGGCTTTGGGGACGCTGGGCCACTCTAGGTTGCTTGGTTTGGGCTTTTTATTTCTAACCCCTGCAAAGAAGCGATGAGCTTTTGATGCTTTTGCCGACTGTCTTGGGTTTGGACGTGGCTGAAGGTGGCCTTCAGCAAAAAGATTGTCTGTTATTCCCTTTTCTGGACTTAGAAACTCTGACCCTCTCTTTGAAGGATGACACAGGGCTCATTTTTGTATTCAGTTTTTCCCCGAAGAAGAACGTACACTTCACTTTGTTTAAAACTGGTCCCTCTTACTTTGGGGGTGGCTTTCTGACGCTGTAGCAAGCACGTACCAGTGGACAGAGAAACGTTCCTTCAGGCACAGCACTGTGGGGCTGAGGTGTAGAAAAGGGGACTGAGAAGGAGGTGATGCCTCCTGGCAGGAGCTCCGAGGGCTCTACCACGAAACCGTACCATCCCCTCTGGAGGAGCATTTCTGTTGTTGAAACTGTGACTGAATTGAGGCAAAGGCATTTCTGTGGTGCACCGAGAGTTCCGCTGAACCCCTCGGAGCAAGGAGCCGCTCCATCCTTTCCTTCCTGGGAAGGGCTGGCCAGCGGCAAGGGCAGGGCTCCTCCTGGTCCCCATCCCACCTGGGAAGAGGCAAAAATCAAGCAATTCTTGGCAGTGTTTGGGGGGCTGTTAGAGAAGGGGGAAGAGCTGTGTGGACATTGCATAGTGAAATCCATCCAGCTGGAAGGTGGCTGGGTAGACCTTGTTGCATCCTGAAGAGAATTAGTACTTAATGCCTTAATCTGACTTCTCCTGGGGCTTTAGCTGGACTGTGTGTTTGCTCTGCCTTCCGTTTGGATTCACCAGATCTCAGCTCCTGGCTTTGAAGGACATCGTGTAGCTTTTCCAAGCAGTGGGCAGGAGGATCCCTGGCACTTGGAGATGTGACTTTGTAGGCAACTGCAACCGGCTGCTCAGAGTCCAATATTGCTACTTTGTTTCTTGACAAAACGATAATACTCCTGAGCACTGATGATGGGTTTTGCACATCAAATTCCCTTAAATATATTGCTGCTATTAAGGCATCTGTAAAAATAGGGGCTAGAGCGCTAGAGATGGCGGTGCTGTCTTTAAGCTGTCTGCAGAGGCTCTTTTCCCTTCTCCTGTTTTCTCCTGGTCTCCTCCACGCAGAGGAAGGCAGCGCCCGGGGAACAGCCCATCCCAGACCAACACCTCGGGCCAGCGCTCCCCATCCCACAGTCAGGGGCTTTTGGCCACTTGCTCTTTCCTGCGCTCAAACCTTTTTGAAAGCGGTGCTGCTGTGCTGCCGGCTCCTCAGCCTGCGGTGGGGGAAGCTGGGGGTGTGCGTGTAGAAATATAAACTGGTATTGGAGAGGGTGCCAGTAGATGGCACTCAAGAATACAGAGCCTTATATCTGGGGCTTGGAGGACCTGGTGCTCTACAGGGAAAGTGGTTTTCCCTGGCAGCTCTCTGCTGGCTCCTGTGAGGAGCTCTGGAGGGACACAAGCTGTGCTGTGCATCAATCCTGCTGTACCCAAGAGCCCTGCGGAGATGTCGGGTCTGAGGTGCCCTGGGCTGTTTCAGAGCAGGAGGTGATGTGCAGTGGTGCTCAGCGGTCCAGCCTGCACCCCTGGAACTCCCAACGTACCCATAGCTGGTGATGCTGAAGTGGCTTTTTCAGCAATGGGGAAAAATTATGTAATTTATTTGTCAAAGGTGATCAGGGGCAACTTTAAACGGGGATCTGGGCAAATGCTACTGCACCTGTGCTTGGCATCCCCATAAAGCCCAGCGTGGGCGCAGCCCCTCCAGCTCTCTCGGGTGGCGAGTGTGTCATGGCGAGTGGCAGGGTTCACTCACACACCTCCAGAACACCTCGTCTGCAGCTCGTTAGTGGTGTCTCTGCCACCTCTCACCATTGGCAAAGCAGTTACGCTGGCATGTCCCAGGCCAAGAAACCCTCCCCACCCCAGGTAGTGTGCTACCCCCTGCTTTGGATTCTCTGTATCCTTCAGGCCAGGTTCTGCACGATTCCTTCTGCACCAGCTCCACAGCAAGCGATCTGCCGTAAACAGCAGCACAGAGACACGGGCAGTGTCCATAAGGGAAGATGCTTCCCAAGCTCTCTCCAAATCCCTCTTAATTTGCCCTGAGTATTTCTCATTGGGACTGGTAACATAATAATTGCTGCATGATTTGATGAAATCCATGTTAATTCTTTAAAATGTAATTTATTTGACAAATATTTCTTTGCACGCTGTCACAATAACTAGAGGAAGAGACTTGCAGGGTGAAACTGTGCTCTGAGTTGCATTGATTTAGTGATTAGTGTCACGTTTATCTTGAATTTTGTAATTCATACTCATTAACCTGAAAATGTGCTTGCAATTTTCGTCTCCTAGACTAGTTTTAAAGTACAAAAGCAGCTTCTATTAATTTCAAGGAATCTGAGAGCAATTGTCTCTTGTAAGGCACTAAACAAGAAGGGGGCAGGCTGAGAATCACCAAATGGTAGTTAAATAATTAAATTTATCATTTGTTCAAATCCTTGATTAAAATAGTATTTATCTGGTTTATTTCAACTGTTTGAGGAATTGGACTAAATCATTATATTAAAAAAACCCAACCTTCAACTCTCTCTGCACTGCCTTATTGTTGTAGCTGGTAAATAAGTAGCGTGGTCCTGATTCTGATCTCGTTTGCTTTAGTTATGGGCTGGCCCAGTTCCACTGGCTGTAGAGAAATTAATCTCTGTTTACAGCACTTAGTACAGCTTCTTGCACCCTGCACCATCCGTGTGCACTCGCCTGCACCCTGTCATGCTACCGTAGACTCATTTTAGGACGGAGATGGGTAGATCAGACCGAAATGATAGCAGCAAAGCCATAAGCAGGCAGTAGTGCTGAGTGAAGTGGAGATCTGGGGGCGACGGCTGCGGCGCCGTGCCTGAACGTCGGTGCCTGTGCCACGCAGCCCCACGCACCCCCTCGCTCTCTGCACCAGGACACCTCCACGCGCATGAAACCACACAGGTACCGATGAGCAGACACCAGGTGCTGTTTGATTTCCTTGTCTGGTTTTGATGGTTTTAACCCCAAAGCTGTCCTCACGATACACATGCCTTACCTACCCGTGTTCTTGATAGCACACGCGTCCCCTTGCCACCCTCTCCAATTAACAGGTTCGTGGTTGGTGCTGCCCCACCCTGTGTGAGTTAAGGCTCTTTGCCGGGGACGCCGTGGGCAGGACTGTCCCTCTCAGGGAGCTGTGAGTGGGGTTCACCCAAGGTGCTGGTGGAAATGGTGAAAAGGGTTGCACGCACTTGTTTTTTGATGTTATTATTGATGGCGCAGATCTGTGCTGAGGGAAGAGCCCAGAGCAAGTGGACCTGCTGGTCCTCACTGGGAGGGGGGCTGCTGAGAAAAGAGCCTCTGACACAGGTACCGTCTCTGTAGGGCAGCCCCCGGTGCTCACGAGCTGGAAACCAGCCACGTGTTCGTTGCAGGAAAATGCCAACATCTCCAGCCTGTGAGTTCAGTTTATTTTAAGATGTGTTCTGAACTCTTGCAGTAAATACCCAGCCTCTGTTGTGGCATGGTGAACAGTCTGGCCAAGGATGCCCTGTCCCCTCTTGGTTCGGCCGTCGTACGTCCCACAAGCGAGGTGGGGAGGGCAGGGATACCCCAGCAGCCGGCCGGGCTGGGGGACTGTGCCTGGAGGTTTGGGGCTCTGCTCCTCCAGGAAAGATGCCCGTCGCTGGGTCAGGCAGGAGCAGAGATCTCCTCCTTGTTCTTAGTCATAAACTGTTCTGGAGCACGATGGGAACTATCAGGTGCAAAAGCATGTCAGGTTTTTTTTTTCTCCTAGATAAAGGGCTGACCTCGCTTAGTGCACACACCCCGAGTTTGGAAAAATAATTTCAACTTATTTTGCTTTCTTATCCCAGACCCCTTTTTTGGGTCCAGGTTATAAGCTCATCTGTCCAAACAGTAACCTAATAAGCTACAGGATATTCCAGAATGTGAAACTTATTTCTTTCATGTGTTAATTGTAAGCAAAACAGCAATTTGACTCACTGGACTCTCCTTTCTTAGATGAGCACTGCCATTAGTCACACAATTCCTTTGGTTTTTGCACTGAGCAACTGTGAACTTTTTCCTAATGGAACGGTTTATTACAAATGAAATATTTAATTTGTGTATGCAGATCCCTTGTAATATAATCAAGCTCTCTATTCAAGAAAGCAGATCTGATGAAACATCCCATTTCAGTGAGGGCAATTTAGGCTAGACATCAGGAAAACGTAGCTAATGATTAAAATACTGAGGCACTGCTGTAGGTTGCCAGGAGAGCTTAAGGAAACTCCATCATGGGAAGTCTTTAAGAATAAGTTTGGCAGCTATTATCAGGAATGATTTAGCTATAATTGATCTTGACTTGGAAAAGAGAATGGACTGGATGATTTCTTCTTTCTTGTTTTGCATGATTTCCAAGAAATTCTAAAAAAAAAAAAAAAAAAAAAAAAAAAAGTTGAATTTAGATGGTTCAGTATTACCAAATGTTCCTTCCTCTCTTTCTAAGGGAATTTTTTACTAAATTTCAACTGAACGTGCAAATAGTTGAGCACACTTTGTAATTTATATCACATGGCAAGGGCTAAACCTCTTGAGGATGTAGCTTCACCTCCCTAAATAATTGAATATTTTTCCTTTTCCTCCTGTTGCTTGGTAGGTTTGTTGTATTGCAAACAGCTACCTTGAGCTGCTGTTTCTCCACTGATGCCAGAACCTAGACAATTGTGCTGAAAGGAGCAGAGCTGCAGCCACCTTGCAGAGCAAGGCTGAGCCAAGCCTTTTATTTCCACAAATCAGAATTAGAACAGAAAACGTTTTAAGCAAATATTATTCAACTGAGCTTAAAAGAAGAGCTGAGCATTCAGAAAGTGACTCATTGTGCAGGCGAAGAGCATGCACTACCTTGAAATGTTGTCTTGAGGGCTGTTTTATTAAATACATGAGTGAACTGACTAACAGCAAAACTGATGCAGAATGCTGATGGTATCTTTGACCTTTAAAACCTTGATAAAATTTATAATTTGCTCATTTTCTAATTTTAAAAAAGCATTCGTATTAGTCATTCCTTACATTTGCTCCTCCAAACTCAATGAACGTGTATATATATGCAACTTTATACGTTCAAAATCAGTATTTTAGCCTTGTTATATTAAAATGCATTGAGATGCATCCAAAAGAAGATATAAAATGTATGGATTGCTTCCTGTTTCTCTTACTGCCATGATGGACAGAAGAGAGACAGCAATCTGCAAATAACTGCCTTTCACACTTAAAATTCATATGCACAGGCATTCTGCCTATTCAGAATAACCAAATAACCCAGATCAGAAAAAATACTGTGTGCCCTATCTGAAACGTATTTATCATTCCTTTCAGACGTTTGATTTTGACTCATTCAAGTTTAAATATTACTGTTCAGAAACACAACAGGCTTACCCTGATAGCAGGGATGAATGCTTATAGTCACCATCACAAGTTCTGTCAACGGCCCAACGCTGCCCAAACACCGTCTGTTGCAGAAACAGGACCCTGAGTTGCCCAACACACCGGGCAGCTCTTCTGGAGAGTTGCCCATCTGGCACAGAATTGCTCATTAGCAGCATCTCTTCTGTGATGGGAAATGGTGGA
Organism: Strix aluco; assembly: GCF_031877795.1. Taxonomy (NCBI): domain Eukaryota; kingdom Metazoa; phylum Chordata; class Aves; order Strigiformes; family Strigidae; genus Strix; species Strix aluco. Next base: position 1,167,057 of record NC_133943.1, read on the forward strand.
TGGCTTCCAGGTTGGAGGAATAGAAGCCATGCCTGGCGAAAAGCCAAAGCTGGGGTCGGCGTGTGTGTGGAAGGGGGAAACTTTGGGCGTGATTTGTTTAAAGGAGATCACGTGGCTGTGGAAGAGGGGTTTGTTCTTGGTGAGCGTTTGGCTGGCCATGAGGTGGCCTTTCGGTGGCACAGGGTAGTCCTGCTCATCGAAGGCTTCGCAAGCCTGAGACAATGACCGGTTGAAATCTGCAGATACACACCAGTTAATATTTCTGGATAGAGATGGGCCAAAGCTTGAGTTACTTTCCAAATCCCCGTGACTTTGCAGGTTGGAATTAAAATAGAATATTTATGCAAACCACACAACTGATTTTGGCTTTAGGATGTGAAAAACTTGCCTGATGAGCTTTTGCCAAATAAAACCACCCTGGGTTTTATTTCGCGGCAGCTTTTCCAGGCAACGATACTTTTCAGAAAATGAAATCCATTGACCTAGGCCAGGCCAAGAAACGAGGGAAGAGTGTGTAAAGGTTATAACCATGTAACTTTAAAAGTATTTAAATCCACCCCTATATAAGTTCACTGAATCCAGCGTAGCTCGCTCTTTGACACTTGTGAACTGGCAGCCAAGATCACGTGAGAGCAGCAAAGCTCGTTTCCCACCTCAGAGCTATCTCATGGTCCTGAAAGTCCACAAAACACTTGAACGGCTTGTAATGTTTTATGCACAAAACCCTTTTCTCACTTTTTGTAGTAAATGGCGATGTCCAGTAAGTAGTTGCCATCCCTAGTTTGGCACAGGGAGCAGGAGGACCGGCAGCAAATATGCGTGGTATTTACAAGATCAGACTTTCAAAAATGTTTAATCTCCATGAAGTCCTGTGGTTATCCAGCTGCGTTCAGACCCTGCTGTTTCTCATTCACACTACAGGTTTAGCATGGGGAATCTATGTAGAGAAGAACCTAAGCTGGTAAGGAGGAAGCAGCTCTCTCCTTTTCGAATTCAGATCTTTTATACAGTATTTCTGGCCAAATCAACCCGAGCGAGGCACTTGAGTACTCCACCCACCCAGCTTCAGATCCTTCAAGGGTCCAGCCTTTGAGAAAGCTAAAGAATCAGCATCTCCCATTATTTCTAACTTGTTATTTGTGCACAAGTAACTTGTACTTCACCACCTGCCCTGTGAACATCTGCATCCTTGCACAGGCAGCGGAGGTGCACAAAGAGCTGAGGTTTGAAGGCATCAGGCACGTTGCCCAGTCCCTCCTCTCTATGGCTTGCTCACTATAAACATCTTTTAAAGACACCGGAAAGATACGGCTGTTTATTCTGAAGGTCTGTTTGTCTTCAAACTGGAAATACAAGTAGAAGAGGTCTGCGGTTGGGTCACTAAGGTAGCGTTCTGCTTCTGGCTGTGGGAAAGCACAGAGGGGATTGCTCTGTGAAGCTCTGCAGGCATGCATGAAATGTTTTTCAGAATTTTGCTTCAGCTACTCCTTATCTTTCCAGATGCAAAAAACTTAAGCACATTAAAAAAACTTTATATCCCATTACTTTTTCTTAGACTCCACCCTGAAATTTAAGTCTCCTTTTCCCCATTTCTCAGGGTAAAATGCTCCCAGGGAAAAGAGCAAGGAACAACCTAGAAGCTGACGACGTGTCAGTGCCTTGCCTCTCGTGAGATGGATGTGCTAGGACTTTGGCATCACAGAATGACTAAAGGCAGTCAGATACGGTGAAAGAAATGATGAAACCAGATGTAAGGTTGATTGAAACCACTTCTACCAATTCATACTTTTAATGTATTTCTCGGTCTTGGTATTTCGTTGCTGTATATTTCCTCCCTGGAATTCATTATGCTCTGTGTGTGCAACATCTCTGCTAGCAGCTGTGGAAATGATTGTGTGATCACTAAAAACTGTGGCTTTAGGTGAGAAATGGGCAATAGGAACAAAGATAGTACTAATGTGCAGTTTTCTGCTTTCATATACATCTTATTAGTGCGGGGGGAAGGAAAGAACCCCCCCAGAATCATGGAATAATTTTGGTTGGGAGGGACCTCTAGTCCCTCCTCCTGCTCCAGTGAGATCGCCTTGCTCAGGGTCTGGCCCAAAGTCAGTCCTTACCTGCAGCGTCTGTGCCCCACTGCCAGCTCCTCCAGACAGCCGTGGCTCTGCCGGCTGCAGGCACACCTGCAAAATGGAAACTTTTCACCATCAACCTGTCTGAAAGTAGCTGCTATCCCCTCCAACTGTAAATATATCATATGAACAACTAGATTTTCTAATGCCAGAGCTCTCTGCCTGTTTCTGCCATGCATAGCAAGCGTGCCCCTTTCTGTCCGTAAGCCCCACGTTCAGGCTTAGCAAAACGACTGCTCGCCTTTCCTGCCCCACGCAGAGACAGGGGCGAGGTGCTTGCAGGGGACTGAAGAGAAGCCTTGGAAAAGTGCTGAGCTATTTCCTCCCCACTGCTAGGGACTGATCTCCACAGCTAGGCAGCATCCTGCCGAAATTCACTCTTATATGGCTTAGCTTGGCCGAAAGCTTCATGAGCCTGAGCGAGGTTTGGGTTTGTGATCATATCCAAAACTGGATATGTTTTGCCAGGGTTTTGCTATGAAAATTGCTCACAGCTCCATTGACTGGCTGTGCTGCCTCTGCAGCATCAATTCTAGCTCTGGCTGACACCTTTGATTTTGGAAGTTTTCTCCATTTTCCAGAGAAAAGTATGCACATTAGCTATTTTTGGATAGCGTATATTTAATCTCCTGCAAGAAATGGAGCAATTCACTTGTTCCTTATTTCCAGAGCCATTACATTTCTCTTGGTGACAGCTCCAAGGAACAGAAATCCTTAACTTGTTTAATGTCTTCATCTGGGTGATCGAAAGACGCCTAACCAAAGATCCATTTCTGTACTACCGTGAGGAAAACAGCACACAGCACCGACTAGGTAGAGCAGCTTCTCTTTCATCTTGGGTAAAAGGGGATGTTAAAAAGGAACCAGGTTTTGGACGGTTTTTGTATCTGCTTGGAAGCCAAATGAAAACGCTAGTGACTGTTCATCATTTCCTCTGGTCATTCTTTTATTTTATGCTTAGCTGAGGATAAACTGTGGTCTTTGCACCATGTAAAGTGCATTTAGACTCTTTGCTCAAGTGAAAAATGAGTTGTTATCTGTGCCAGTACTGAAGTGTGCAGAGAGAAATCCGGGACAGTCACAGGGGCTGCCAACGGAAATAACCAATGGAAGGTTTGACTCTGTTTAATTGAAAACACATAAAGCAGAGGCATATATTGTGAGTTCCTTGTGATGGAAAAGTGACCAAAAGTAAGCAGTGACTTCAGAGGGGCTGAAGAACACAGCCTGGGGGATTCTCAGGCCTGTCCACAGACTTGCTGAGTACACATCTCCGAGGGAGAGCTGGGCTGCTTGCAAATTATAGAAGTGATCGATATTGCTGATAGTTGGAGGGGCCTCTTTCTCAGATCAGAAAGTGCAAACCTTGCTGGAGCATTCCAAGTTCATCAACGTGCAGCTCAACAATAATTGTCCTGAAGACCTGACGTGTTTGCAAATTTGCTTAAAAAATATTTTTTTTTTTTTAAAAAAAGGTACAGCTATGGCTGTCCTTGAAATGCAGGCTGGGCTTTGAGCGGGTGTTGCTGGTTGCTGCAGTGTGCGCAGAGGCCGCGGCTCGCTGTGGGGAACACCCCTTTCCTGCGGCGCTGCAGGAAGGATATCCTCACCAGAAGTGAGGCAGCACTCGCTTAAATACTGGCTTGGGCTTGCGGGTTGAGGCTAAGTGCAGGGAACTCCAGATGAGATTAACACTGCTGAGGTGAAAGCAGCAGCAGTCAAGATCTGGATTTGGGTCCAAGGTAAATAACAAGTTGAAACAAGGTAAAGAACATAGGGTCATGCCACCGGAGCAGTGTGAAAACACCAGCTCTGTTACGTGCTGGGTACTGATGAAGTAGCTCTAATGAGGGGACTGACAGCTGAGGCACAGGCCAATGCTCTTTGGGCTGGTACAAATTAAACCATTTGTTCATATAAAGTACAGGTTTACACATATGGAAGAAAGGCTGCAGTGTTTAGTCAGCAGTTTTGGGTTGGTTAGTTGAGTTTTTTTGGTTAATGTCAGCTATTTCGAAAACTGATTGAAAAGCCACAAGATGTTTGCAGAAGCTCTCACATTAGTTGTTACGGATGCAGACTCACCTGCGACTCGGTATCTTCGGTCCCCCCAGGCAATGCTCATGGTTGCAGGACACCTCAAGGTCTCTCTAAGCTCGTGGTCCCATGAGGGTGCTGAGAGTCAAGAGGGTAGGGGCGACCCCCTGCTACTCCTGTGATCGAAACACCTTTGACGAGTCTTTCTCTGGTTCCGGTCCCTTGCCAAAATCCAAAAAGAACAGCCTTGTCTTTCACTTCTGCTACCTGTCAGCCAGTTAAAGGACCTTTTCAGACCCATTTCTGTCTTCCACCTTCCAAGGCACATGCCTGGGGTCACGCATACAGCCCGCAAGCTCCCCAGGGGCTTGTTTGCTTTGGCTTTGCTCCCTCTTCTACTTCGTGTCTTCTGGTACTTCGCAGCACGGCAAGGTGTGTCCTCAAATGCAGATGCATGGAAAGGTCACCCAACAACAGCACGGTTATTGTTTGAGAGTTTTGATAGCAATTTTTTTTTTCTTGATGTCATCATCAGCTATAGGATGGAAAAACACACCAAAGACTGTTTTATCGTCCCTTAGAAAGTGACATCGTCTATTCGAAGCTGTGATCTGATGAGGGAGGAGGGAACATCGCCATCGTTTGGGGAGTGAAACAAGGAGTTGTTAATTAACCTTTGAATTTCTAAATCTAGCTACAGTTGGCAGAGTGGAAAGCATTGGTAAAATAGATTTCTCTTTCTGACATCTTTCTTTCCAAACTAAAGGGCTGATAGTGAGGTCAGCACCATTCTGTGTCTTCGGAAACTGGATGTGTTGGGAAAAAACATGAAATTTGGGGGTGTGTGGGAGAAACCTCGGTGACTGCCGTTTGTAGCCTCAACAGTGAACACATTGGATGGACCTGGAGAAAAATAAATAGAATAACCATGGTTTAAAACTCTCAGAGAGAAAGGGGAGTAGGTTTCTTTTTTCTCTGACTCCTTTTCTTTCTCTCTCCGTATCTCACATACACACAAGGGCATATTTTTCCAGATTTCTAATTTACTCTGGATCCATCTGATTGAATAGAAGCACCAAAAATAAAGAAAACTGCCATTTTTCTGTCTGGTATTTAACAGCCCCTCAGTGTGACAGGCATCTGACGCCTGTGCCGTAACGCTAGCACATCTGTTATTAGAAACAGCTACCAGTGGGAAATCTCGAGCTGTGTACTCTCTATGGTTACCCACAACACAGGAGCTGGAAGATGAAACATGTCAGGCCAGAGAAACAATTCATTACCTCAGAGTCACAGGAAACACACGTCAGGTTTTTCAAAACCAGCACAAATATTCATGCTGAACTGTTCACCTGCTTTTGCCCTTTCAGTTGCATCGCTCCTCTTGCTACGGGCCGTGCAGCAGTTGGCCCCTCTCCTGTTCCAGCCTTCCCTCCCTGAGGCTTTCCCAAAGTTTCCTCCCTTCCCGCCGGGGCAGTCGGCTCCCGCAGGCAGCATCCCCCTCTCCCACTGACCGTTTTGGGTCTGATTTTCCAACTGGCAATGTTTTGCCAAACGTTGGTGGCTACTGAAGCTTGCACCCAACGACATGACTTTCCCCTTATGGATTTGGGCTTCGTAATGTAGGAACACAGCTTTTGTTTTGCTCGCATTAGCAGAGCAAATTACAGTATTACGGGAAATCAATGTGATTATTCAGTTGGTGATGAAATCACATGTGCATTTAAAAAAAATCATATCAGGCTGCTACTCTACTACTGCAGTAAGCATGTCAAACCGCTGTGATAGGAGGTGACTAATTATTTTAAAAGGTGCTGCTGAGAGCAACTCCATCTAACCTTCCTTAGCAACTCAACATTTTATCTTGCTAATCTCTGAATTGCAGATGATCCTTGTTACCGTCCGTAAATCCCGGATACTACACAAGCCCTATTAATTAGCATTTTTCGGTCTGCTGTGAGGTGAGAAGATGAACACTTTGATCATAACAGTTTTGTAAACTGTACTTCTGAAGTTGTTCACCTCTCATGTTCCAAATATTTTTAATGTTAGGTCAGGAGGATTGCCAGGCCCTAAGACAGTACATAAGATTTATGTCCATATATCAGCCCTTGTTTACAGTGGTTGGATGCCATTATCTGGGATTTCTGTCACTGAAAAGTGATGCAAGGCAGAAAAATCCTTTCTTGCCAAGGAATGATTCTGAAATTTCAGAGGAACAAGAAATTTAATGGTCTGAGTTTTGTAATGTCCTCCCCCTTAAAAAGCTACAAGTTATATGAACAATTTGCATCGACAAGCATCATACGCTGCTTTACAAACGCTTATAAAAGGCTCAAAACGTCTGAAATTGGGAACCTGACCTTCCCTCCAGGGTGGAAAAGGCGAGTAAATTCTGGCTAATTTTGGTTATGTGACTTTAGTGTTGCTTCACTGCAGTTGCACCAAAGTGGTGTTAGTGAGGTGGGAACAGATCCCTGCTTGGAGAATAAATTTGATAATATACACTTACAACTGTTGCTTTGTTGAAAAACTACAGAAGGGTTTACCTGGTTGGCCTGATCTTTAAGTGAGGAATTTTGGCCTAGTAATAAATGTTAAGTAAGTAGGAGAAAAGGCTGGCTCTTAAATAGGGATAATCTATGCAGAAAGGAAGAAATCTGACAAGTTTTGCTCCTGGCTCGGAAGCAATTATTTCTAGAAACCCAAATTAATGTACTGGACTAGACCTCACCACAGTGCAGAGGTGAAATCACTTCATATAAAAACGCTAAAGGACAGGCTTTTAGCAAGAATTGCCTGGATTATTCTGGTCTGGCCACTATACGGGACTTCAGGATGACAATAATGTGGCTGTTCATTCCCATCCACTGCCCAGGCACAAAAGGTGTTTGTCCAAGGAAACAACACGGAGCAGTTGCTGCAGCCACCACCACTGTTCTGTCCTTAGGGAACTGATGGAATTTACACAGAAAGGTCAAATAAATAACACAAACATCTTCCAGTCTCTAATTTTATTAGATTAAAAAAGCTCAGATACTAATTAGTGATATTAATTGGGCATATCAATTTCAAATGAGTCCAATGAAAACCATTAAAATCTAAGTTAAGTGCTTTATTACCAGAGCGGGAAACTATTTTTCTTACAAAATAAAGCAGCTCCTCAGAATTTGCATCTGCATTTCTGGGGAGTAAGAACCATTTGCGAATCCCCAGTGATGCTTCTGGCCACCTTTAGGTGTTGCTTCCTCAGGAGTCTGAACTTGCACTTTTGGACAAAGCTCTGAATCCGAGGAGTTCTTGCAGCTATTTTCCAGCACAGCCCAGCTTTGCTTTTGCCAGCAAGATTATAAATGGCAGTTTCAAGCTAATTGTCCCAAAGTTCTCAGCTTTTTACCTGGCAAAGGATATTTTGTAATGTCCATCTTTCTCTGAAGTTACCCCAGTGTCCAAGGGAAGAACAATTGATCTCCAATTTCCCCATCTCTCAGCAGATCCTCCTTCAACTTGTAATGCCTTCCCACACCTATTTTATTAGCAAATACATTTTTATATCTTTGCTGAAAACTATTAACAAGTTACTGCTTTGTCATTTTCGACATTGTACAATTACTGTTTTATAGGAAAAGTTGTTCCGTTCGCCCAGACTACGCTCAGTAATCTCAAATATGTGTTTTATTCTCACATAAATGCTTAGCTCTGTTCTTGTGTAGTGTAGCATGAGCCTTACAATTACAGTGCTTCCATGACAAAGCCTTCCTTAAAGTGCTTTCCTGAGGTGATGCTTGTATAACTATTAATCTTTAGTCATTACAAATGTCTTTTTTGGTAGTAAAAGTAAACCACAAGACAGCTGTCTATGTTGTGTGCTTAAACATAAATGGCCACTCTTGTGCTGAGGTGTGCTCTGGAGCAGCTGGAAAAATTACCTCATTTATTCCTTTAGGAGACAAAGGTTTGATTAAGCAGCTTGTTATCGTTCTTTGCACTTATACAATGCAGGAGTAGTAAATGCATTTGGAATGATATGCAGCTGCGTGACTTGGGTTTGTTCAAAACGTATCATAAAAATTGCCGAGCAAGGGAAAAGTGTACTCTATGGGAAGTGTATATATATATATATACACACTCTAGACTCAAAGGAAAATTGTACACTATGAGTACTGAGCTGTCGCTTCCCCCCCAGCATTTTGGATCAGGCAGTTTATGGATCGTGTTCGCCGTGTCAGCAGGTCACTGCGCCGCTTCCCAAGCCCAGAGACCAACAACTCCGAACGGCAGGAGAGCCGCGATCCCAGCCGCCCCGCAGACCTTGCTGGTCACCTCTACGCGGTAGGTCAGGGATGGCGTTGAGTTGTGCTGTGAAGAAGAACACACAGATGTTCAGAAAAGGAAAATAACTTTCTTCTGAGAACCCTATCAATGAACGCCAAATGCTGAAGAGTTCTCGTAAAGCCCTTGAGCGTGCTCGGGGATGGCCAAATGGTTTAAAATCATGGTTGTCACGGTTCTCCGTGGAAAACGTGTGAGCTGCAGGAAGGCCAGCTCTGCAGAATTAACGGTGTCTCATGGAGAGACCACCCAGGCAAACATGCAGAAAACATTTGGGCCAGGTCTACACTACAGAATTTTTCCAGTATAGCTGTGTTGGGCATGGGGATGGTGACCTGTGATCTCTCACCAGCAGAGCCGTGCTAGCAGAAGCATGCTTTTTTGAAAATATGTAGGAAGAAATTTACTTTTATTTTCATTGGAATCCTGTAAGTGTCTTTGACAATTGTTGCCATTACATTGTTTATATAAGCAGAGGTACCCATATATGAAGTGGAAATATTGCCACATTATAAACACCAGAGCCGGGTTGAGCCTGAGATCCTCTTGAGTATCTATGGGATGTTGCCATTCTACTGACATATGGTAATGTTTTCTCCCAATAATCTCCTGCAGAAGTAGTTCTGGCCAACTACTCATACATTCAAATTCCATAAAATATATAGCAGAGTTTATAAAGTTATTAGAACAAAAATGGTTTTGGAGATCTCATTTCGTTGTACAATATGCGGCTTCAGCAGAAGAAATCTGTAAATAGATATTTTAGCTGAATACAAAACTCTTTTTAATATTTACTCTGACAATCCTAATGGTGGATTTTGGCCAAAATGTTTGTGCAGCTTCATGCCTTAAGGTTTCTACTCCAGATTTACAGCTGAATGTTTTCCTATGTGATGGATGACTATTTAAAACTGCTGCTCTCTCCAGTCCTCAAAATGCCTCAAGACAGTTTTTGTTGCAAGCTGTAATTTAAATGTAGAGCCAGATCCTGCATGCGCTTCACGTCAGTGTTTGTACATGAGGATCAAATCTTGGAGGCTACCCTATGCAAAAGTAAGAGAAGAACAGAATCAGGTCCTTCAGGGTTCAGTTAAAGAGTAATAAATAATATTAATGTACATCTACTAAATAATTATGTTTGTTAAAATAATCAAACTGAGGCACTACCAAAATATTTATGGCAATTAAAACTCTTCTACATTAAAATTGCTTTCTACAGTTGTTGCCTGTACCTCTAGCACTGGGATGGAGCCTGGGTAAAAGTCCAATGAAAAAAAGTCACGTGGCTTCGAGTCCGTATTAGCTCCAAAATCCAAAGGGTGCTTCAGGAGAGAGATACAAACAATCCGCTAATAACTGGCTTGTCAGTGCAGAGCTCATCAATGCAATTAGCTGAACGTTGTCGAATGATTAGTCCCAGGTTTGAGCAGACCACTATCACACACAACATTTGCAACCCTTTGCCATAAGCAAAGCCCTTAATTCTCTCCCTGGTGTCAGCAATGATGCTGTTGTCCATCCTTTGATGCCAATGTGAAAGTACTTCATGTTCCATCTGCACAAGCCAGGTTGATATTAAATGATGTGAGAAGTGTGAAAAGAAATAGGTTTTTAAAGTTAATTTAAATAGAGTACCCTTTTAAAGGCCTAAGGAAGTGCTATTGAGCAATGGGGAGCAGTTAGCGTAACAATGGAACAGAAGCATAGTTATAGAAATGACTATGTTCATTAACCATGTATTCTGAATATAACCCTTTATTCTCCCCATCTATAGATAATGTAAACCACAGTTCAAGGTGGCTGGGGCACCTGAACTGCTCAAATTACTTCAGTGACTTGATGGCGAGTTTGTACTAAGGTTAGAATTTCACAATGATTCTTTTCCACTTGCTTGTTTATGCTTAATCTAAGTTTAAACAGGGAAGGCAATCAAGTAATGAGATTAACACAAATTCTCTGTGTTTATTCAAATACTTTGAACATCCGATTGCTGGTGTATGTCCTTATAACTGTTATGTGGCAGCAGGCTTAGGCATCCATGAAAAATACTGTGGTTTCTTTTTGAGATCTTTCAGAATATTGTTTCCAGAACTCATTCGCCTCAATTTATTCTCAGCTCTTCAGCAAGGCTTTGTTGTTTAGTGAGCCTTTAGCTACTCGTGTCTAGATGCTAATAAAGGTTTCATGAGTGATAGGAAATGCTCTGCATAAGAAGTGCTGACCTGTGAAGGCTGACTCCCACTGAAGGTGCACATTCCTCCAGTCTGTGCATAACCTGTAGGATTCAGAATGAAATAGAAAAAATATTTATATCACATATACTCAGCTCTGCAAGTAAAGTTTCAGAAACTGCAATTTCACTGTAAATGTCGAACTGCTTTGTACTGAGTTTTTGTCTCCATCTCACTGCAGAACATCTGTAATTTTGAGCGTTAGAACTTGACAAGTCAGTTGTGCACACGAGTCGAGGCACGTGGGCACAGGTGACCCTCGTACCTGGTCTTGCTGGGGTTTGTGGCACAGTGCTGAGGACGTGGGAAAGGTGTTAGGAAAACGTGACTGCAGGGGTTTCTTCCTTGACATTAGTGAATACAATTTTATGTTAAGTAAATATCCGCATGCATTTCATCCCAACCTCTGTAAGCAAACCTAAGTCAATAAGACTTTGCCCAAGAACATGTATTTTGGTTTGGTTCCTAATTTTAACGTTTAGATAAAACTGAAGAGATTTGGTTTTTATCATCATTCTTCATTACCAATTGGCATCTAACTTTCATGAATGAAAGCAGACTGGCTGCTCTCCCAAAGCTGATTTATCTCAGCCAAGTTGAAACATCTGATTATTATTATGTGGCCTTATTGACATGCTGGTTAGAGATTCCCTGAACAGAATTGGAAGAGACAGCTTTAATATCCTCTTCAACAACATTTTCCAGGAATAGAGGTGTGTGTTTAGGTAGAGAGTAAGCTCCACACATAATTTTACATCGAAGTCGGAGAGCCGTCCTGCCGCGGCGACACAGAGGGTTTCCGAGCAGAGGGGCTCTGCTGCCGCCGAGCACGTAACCCTGGAGCAGTCGTGGGCTCTCCCAGCGTGGCGGGGGCTGGACGGGGACCTACAGCCGATGCGGGGTGGCGATGTGCAGCACACAGCTGTTGGCCGGGCTGGCAGGTCTGGCCTTGCAGGTACCTGCCATCATCACCTCCCTCCTGGTGCGGCAAAACCCGGCAGGTGTCGTCACCGGGACTCGGCGTGCACACGCTGCGTGCGGAGCTCGCCTCCACCCGCACGTGATGGAAGGAACGGTGCGGCCAGGCGCTGTCCCCGGAACACCCTCCGCTTTTTAAGAGGTCAGTGTTGGCCCTTGGAGCAGTGAAGCTTTAGGCTTAGATTCCCTGGCTTTTCTGCAAGGTTTGACGCAGGCATAGCAAGTTCCCTGACCACCACCCCATGGCTTCTCCCCGCTCATCTGCCTTTTCCTTCCTCTGTCCTTTGGGATCAGGGCCAAAGGCAGTGAGCAGTCTCTGGGAGACAGGCTGCTGTTTCTCGCCTGTGTGCAATACAAAACACATTTCATGGTTTCCAGAGATTTGAGTTAGAAATGTATTAACTTTTGTTATTCTGGTTTTCATAAGTTTGAGGTTTTCTGATGTTTTGGGACCGTTGTCATCTTGATTTATTTTCTGGGTTTGAACTTATGTATCCATCTTTAGGTTTGTGCCTGTCTGCTTAGCACTTCACTGAGCTGCTCAGATATTTTTTCTTCATAGAAGATAAAATATTTCAATGCTGGAGCAAATGTAAAGGTGGCAAAACCCTCTTGAGGCAGTTTGGTCTGGTTTATTCAGAGAGAAAAATGTGGTAAGAGACTTACAAAAATGCTGCTGTGGGAAAGAAGGGAACAGTCTCTCTTTTGGAAATCTCTTGCACAAATGATCTAAATGATATGATCAATAACCTATTCCCATGATGTTCTTCTCTCAGAGGAATCTGCAGTAGTCTGCCAATGGTCTGGTACGTGGGAAATCAGACATTCAAACAGAAATGGTTTTTAAGAGAAGTGTGAAGAAATGCATCCACTCCAATACAGTGATTTAATCTGAAAGGCGAGATGAACATTGCTGGAAACAGCAACGCAGCGAGGTGAGAATAGGACTGTTCGTTTTGGTGGTGGTTCTCGTCTCCTCTTCCCCAGCGCTGGTGCAGGATCTGTAGCAGGACAGGACCTTCTCCAGCCCCATCTCAGCACCAGCTCTGCTCTTGATGCCGCCTGCGTAGCACCTGACTCCCTGCCCAGAGGGACAGACTTCCAGTGGAGAGGGAAAGACTGGGCAACGAAGAGGTTTATTATTCCTTTTGCCATCAAGAACATGTTAAACTTGGTGACTCTGAAAGATTATGAAAGAGGTAACAGCTTCTGCTCCCCAGCCCCTTCTGCTCCTGAGTGCCAGAAGGCAGGAGCACGTCTGGGGAAAAAGCTTAGTGCTGCCGTCTGAGCATCCACTGTCTGCTCTGCTGGCGGCAGAGGGAAGATCCTGGAAGCGACTGACCGTGTGGGCTGATCCAGTGCGGATCGTCTGCTGCTCCCTCGCTGCGATCACTCACAAGGCATGCTTTTTTATACATATTTTAGTACCTGGTTTGAAATTTTTGCAATTGTCAGATTTGTTTTAAACCCCTTATTCTTTGACCAGTGAAGGTTGTAGAAACAATTAATTTCCTTTTGTTTCTTTTTTTTTCCTTGGCTGTTTGATACTGCTCCGGTACCAAGTAGTTCTGACAACTCAGTCTGAGAAAGTGCAAGATCTCCCTCTTGTCTTTACAAAAGCATTCTGGGGTCAGTTCTTCAGCTTTGCAAAAATGCAGCTCAGGAACATTCACAGATTTCTTCTGCCAGAAGAGCTCTGTGGCAGTAACTTCATACGGCTGGGGAAACATTCAGCTGAGATAAATCACCACCGCCACTTTGACAGCAAAAATCCATCTTCAGCCCAGACCACTTAATGGCCATGAGCTAATCTTCATCATAAATACCATTTCCAATTTTGCCTCAAACAGGTGGAATGTCAAATGGTGAGCGTTGGCCAGCTGAAATTATTTTGATGTTGATCAGAACCACAGTTAGAGCTCTAGGTCTGAGGGCAAAGATTGTCATCTTGCAGAAAAATGATGTATTTGGTTCGGGGGAAGAAAGGAACTGAACTCCTTATTTCCAAGACCCCTAGTTGAAATTATTCCAGTGCAGGACTTCAGGTCTGCTCCGTACCCAGCTGAAACACACAGTTTTTCAGAACATTCGAAGCAGGTATGTGAATCGTAGACAACTGAGAGAAGTTATCCTGCAAACTGAGAGGCACTTCCAGCTCCAGGGCAGATGAGCTGGTGCCTCAGCCCATCAGCATCGGCTTTGCAAGCACAAGACTCGCAGGGACCCTCTGGTGTGACTTGGGGTGGCCAGTCCCCACCAACCCCCGTCTCCACTCACCGCGTCAGCCGAAGAGTGTTCCCTGCGGAGGGTCAGCAATCCCACACCCGGCCCCGCGCGCTCCCTCAGCTCCTGCCTCAGTTTCCCAGCTGTGCCGGCTGCAGGAGGAGGCTGGGAGGTTTTTCCATTGGTCTGATTCAAATGCTGGAAGAAGGAGCAGAGGATTCCCGCTGCCCACTGCCATAACGTTCAGTAATTGAAGTACCGAGGGTACTCGCAGCCCGAGGCCGCAGACAGGCAGTTCTGACACCCCGCTGCGGCAGCGCGGACGTGGGCACATCGGCTGCTGGTCCTGCTTGGAGAAAACTTATCAGCGCACAACTCTCCAATTACCTCGCCTGCCTGGCTGAATCACTGAACGTATCATGCAGTTGTTTAGCTGCTGCACTCCTCCAACTTATCATTTTCTTTTATGCCATTATATTTTTTATATCCTTTCCCCCAGTTCCTTATGATCTCATCCAAAATTAACCGACATTGTGTTTCCTAGCCATTTAACAACTATTAGAGTGGCTTTACCAAATGATTGCTAAAAAAGACTTTCAAGCTTCCCAAACATAATCATGGATTAAAAGAATAAAGGAAATAACATGCTGTGCTAGAGTGACTTCACAGGCTTATTTCTTTCTACCAATTAATGGTTTTGAATGAAGCTGTAATTGAGCAGTGACTAATACTGAAGGCAGAGATTGTCTTCTCTCTCTTATTTAGATCTTGTGCATCACTTTTATAACAATGCTGAATAATAATAATAATAATAATCATAATACTGTATTGTGGTTTCTCCAAGGATTTAAATGTGTTTATTAAAATTACCATACCAGTCCATAAGGGCTCCATAAGGAAGCCAGCACAGTTTAGGAGAGACAGGATTAAAACCAGGATTAAGAAACGTCAGGGAGAGCCAGACGAGACAGCCAAGCCAGCGGGACAGCTCGCTGCTGCCAAAGCAGGCAGCTGTGCTCCCCTTCCCTGCCTGCTGTGCTGGGGCACGTACCCTGCAGCGCCCGGCCGTGCCCCCCAGAGCCCCCCGTGTGGTGGGGAGCGGGGAAGAGGAGCGGGGGGAAGGCTCACCCTATTCTGCCCATTCTTGGCTGTGTCATCTGCCTGAACCGCAGGCTCTGCCCTGGGATGTGGCTGGGGGTTTTTTCTTCCAGCGAGCCGTAGTGCATGCAGTGCCTCACTGCCCTCACCCCCAACCTGTTGTTAAAAGTAAAACCCAGGCCAGAAGGGTGGTAGCGCCCTGGTGCCCAGCTCTGGCAGAGCCCTGCGTTACTGGTGCCATTTTATGAATGCAGAGATCAAAACACAGAGATTCAGCAGCTGGCCTGAAGCCACGGCCCCCAGCATCCCTCCTCACTGCTCTAACCTCATCCCTGTCCCTTTCCCCCACCCAGTCCCCTCCCTACGCTCTGTGTGACTCAGTGGGGACGCAGCCCAGCCAACGTCCCCAGCTGGCCAGTGACCCTGGGCAGGAGAGGTGACCTTCAGCCCCACCACCCTCCCAGCCCAGGCTCCTCCGAGTGCCGGTGCCGTGGCTCACGGGGAATGCGTGGTCCCCAGGCACGGGCCACCCCTGTCCCCGCATCTTCCAGCATGGAGACGGGTGGGTAGAGGGGAGTGGGTGCTGCTTCTCGGGGCGAGACCTCCTTTAGCAAGGCAAGGGGGTTCTCAGCTTCCACGGATGTGTGTGGTGTTTATAAATACGTGATGTACTTAGAAAAGTGCTGTTCAATTTACCAATAATGCTGTATTTATTTTTCCCAATTGTATCTAGTCGCTAAGTCATAATTCTGCAGCCGATTGGCTGGCTGCGATGGTTTCTCAGGAAACTGGCAATTAAGGAGCAGGGAAAACGTCTGTGAGTCACAGATACTTATAAACAAGCAGAGGAGATTGATTGGGCTGCAGCAGTGACCACCCGAACACCGCGAGGTCCCCGGCCACGGCACCATCTCAAAGGAGCAGCTGCCCCACCGGTGCCGTTTTGGGGTTAATCGCCTGCATTTTGGTGCATTCCCAGCCCCAATGGGGTGATTGTCACCAATGCCATCCCGCTCTGCTCCCCCCGTGCAGCCTCACAAGGCCGGTGTGTGTCCTGCCTTTCCAGCTGCAGGCAGGGAACCAGACGGCTCCTGCTGTGCCACAAATTTGAGGAAGGAAAGGAAAGGACGTTTGCGGTCCCTTGGCCGTTCCGCTGCGTCTCTGCTAGGGGAGAGGATTCCCTTTGCCCCAAACTCTTCCCGTTTGCTTGCTCGGCCGTGCGGGGAGCAGCAAGGCTGAGAGAAGCTTGGCCAGGCTGTTGATGCTCCCGCCGTCGCACTGGCAGAGCTGGTGCAGGAACATTTTGGAAGGGAGGTGTCCTGAGGAGCCCTCGCCCCCCTGCTCCCTCCCCAGCCCCCCGCACAGCTTAGCGGTCATTTACATGGCTGCTTTATTTTTTGAGGATCGCTCAAGCCCACTCTGTGCTAGCAGAATTACCCCAAATAGCGAACAAACCAAAAACAAGCAAGAACAAAACAAAGGCAGAGCCTGCGGGGAGCTGTCGGGGATGCGATGGTGCCGCCCCGCGTACAGCATCGGCCGGGGCGAGATGGGAAGCGGCGGCTGCATTTCAACAGTTCTTTTGCTATTTAATACGTATCTGTTGGAAAAGCATTTCTGTCCTGAAAGAAATCATCTGATGTCATATGGGGAGTTGGTGATAGAACCAGAAATAGATTCCCATATTGGTAATGCCTTGTGGTGTGCTGCTTTGTATGGTGTTACAGACACAGGCTTGCTCCTTTTTCTTGTCTTTTATCCCCTAGTTTGACAGAAATTTTCAGAATTTTTTTCCTTTTTCTTCCTAATCTTTCAGTGCTGCGAACAATTACTGTTAGCTGTCCCATTATCTGTTTTGTGCATTCCAGCATACGTTACTCTGAAATATAAAAATCTTCTCTCATATTAAAACTAATCTAGAATTTTGATTTAATAAATTGGACCATGCTCAAGGAAACTGGAGTGAATATCAGCTTGTTAAGTTTCATATCACCAGCCCTCTGATAGGTATAATACAGCAATTTCTGGTGAATTAATTATCAGAAAGTTTTATATGATGTGTCTAATCACAATTCCTATCAGATCGAAATTACCACCTACCTCCCAAAGGATGGATTTTTTCTTATTATTCTTCTATACAGCTGTGAAATTAATTATGCTATTTGGGGTGGGAGTTTATGAAAAAGACACAGAAGGTGGTTCTTAGGGATTTCTCTTACCAATGTTACTTCAGCCATCTAAATAAACACAAGGGATTTGTTTTAGAGGGAGGTAGAGTCATCAAATGCTTTGATTCTGCGTATCAACTCTTTCCCACTTCAAAGTCTCATCTTCATCATTTAGCACCAGCTCTCATCTTTAGCATCTTTTTTAAACGCCCTCTTCTGCTCAGCACTTTTGAGACATTTTCCTAAGTGGGTTGTTTTTTCCACTGGCCCTTGTTGAGCTGCATCATTATTCTGCATCTTAATGGCACTCTAATCTTCTTCCTAATTACATGTAATGAGTATTTTGGAGTTGACAGAAGTACATGAAGACCTAATAATAAAGAAAATGACTAAATCTAGTCTTCCAATTATATTCTATTAGCTCAGATGGTTGGCATCTAGTAGATATAAAAATAGGAATTATTAAAATCCTCCAATCTTCCCTTGGTATTTCATCCCTTGCCCCACATTGTGCTTCCACAGTCACATCAACAACAGCCTTCTCTGCCTGAGCCAAAGATTGGCAGAGTTCAAGCAGAGTGTTTAGCATGAAGTCCTGTCTGTGCTGGAGATGAGCCCAAAAGACAACTGGCTTCACTAGGACCAGACTTTACCCCTCAGCTGTGACGTTCTGGATCAACTGAATAGGCCCATAATCTATGATGGTGCTAAAAATGGTGATCCTCGGCACGCAGGAGTGAGGGCAGTTAGCATTTCTTAGGATAAGCATCTTTTTTTCCCTATTGCTTATTTAAAAGAAACAATTTTGTTCATTCTCTGACTGAAGAGTGGAGCTTTTGCTCTTATTTTGTTACCACGTTGGCAAATATTGTACCACTTATGGCCTGTTTCCAGAAGCGCTGGTTATAGTGTAACTATAGGAAAGGCACAACAGCTTTTCCTTCCCTCCATTGCAGTCCTTCAAAATTTCTTACCCGGTGATGCAGCTGTGGTCAATACAGTGTGCACTGCAGCACCTATCACTCAGAACTGGAAAAACTCTGGAGGTTATTAAGTCCATATAAAAAAGGAGTTTTGAACTGATATTGAGACCAAGCCACAGAATTTGCACCCAAGCTGTCCCAAAGCCGGGAGTCTGGATTTGGGTTGAAGCTCCTCTGACTCTGAAATCTAAATGCAAAAATGGTTCATAAGGTTACACTGTCCTCACCTTTTTCCCAGTCTTTTGCTTCTCTTCATTTGCAGCCCTCTACAGCGTGGCTGAAATGTTGAAAAAGTACCTCCTGGCAGAAAGGAGACAGCTACAGAAGATTTAAATATTTGATCATGTCTGTAAGTCACTGTCTTTATATCTTCAAGGAAGTCTCATAGGCTCATGTCCTCACAGCCAGGAGCAATGTGATGGTATGTTGTGCTACTTTCACTAGTCCCCACCTCAGACTGGCCTCAGTAACTGTTTGGAAATGAGTCATTAAACTCAGAATTAAACACAAGTCAAGACGTAGCTTTATTGTGTATTATGGCATTGAAAACCATCGCGAGAGCTCTAACCCAGACCCGTTCAGCTGCCTTCGCTGTTCCCAGAAAGAGTTTGCAGATTAGCAGCCAAGTCCGCATGAATTTCCAGCTGTTTGCTCCCTCTTCCCCACAAAGAGCTGTACACTTTGCTTCCTATCACTCAGGAGCACCGTCTCATAACAGTCAGATTCATCCCAGCAACCTTCAGATAGTCTGGAAAGTCATTTCCCATACGAAATGCGGAAGGAACATGTCCGATTAGAGGTGCTCCCTCGTGAAGTGCCATTTTGAAGCAGAAGTGTGATCAGACTGAGGGATTGCACATTAGCTGCTTGAGTGGTGGAAATGAAACTCGTTAACAATTCTGCTGTTCCTCACCGAAAAATGGCCCCAGTGCGATGTAACCCAGCTGATCTTTCCTAAAGACAATTATAGGATGCAAATATTTATAAATCACCCATTTATTTTATGCCCGTTGATATGTTAAACGCAATCTCTGTGTTTCCAATAAAACTCAAACAAATGCTGCCCGTTATCTCCCTCTCCCCGGCTGGGCTGAGCGGGGGGCCCGGAGAAAGGCTCTTTGTCCTGGGTGCGAGCCGGCTCCGATTCGCCCCCGGGAAACCGAGCCAGCGGCCTCGCACACTTCTCCCATCAGGCTGGCTGGGGCGCCCACCTTGCCGGCTGCAGGTGTAGGCTGATGTCCCCTGCCTTTGAGGAGGAGGAGGAGGAGGAGGGGGAGGATGGCCTCTTCCTTAAACCTTTAGTGATGCGCTGGGAAAATTGAACCACCAATAAAAAAAAAAAAAAATCCCTTCCAAGCTCCAGGTCTTGAAATGCAATGAAAACAAAATCATTTACAGACTTCCAGTTTCGCTCATTCCATCCTCCCCTGCCCTGCTCACCCTGCACTAACACAGCCCTCCAGCCCCTTCTGGCTGTAGTTTCAGCGACTTCTCGTCCTGGACTGTCATGTGGCTTTCCTGGACGAGGCAGCCTTTCCTCTCCCTCCTCTGCAAGCCAGAAGTAATGAAACGTTCACATTTCTGGTATAGTACCATTTGTGCAGTTATTTGAGGACCTGTGTGAATATAAATTGTATTTATAGAAAGATAATAAATATAAATTACACAGCTAACACATCACGACATTACACTGCCATTTTAAGGTCTGCCCTGGGCTGCTGAGGAGTCTCCTGCCCCAGTGCAGAAAAGTCAGGGAATTGAGGTAAGACATGTGATCATAATGGGACTGTGAATCCCAAATATTACGAGCAGTAGGACTTCTCACCCTGATTCAGTTTTTATATATTTCACACATTTTTTTTCTTTATTCCTGTTCCTTTCTGCATTTTCTTCCCCCTGTGCTGAGGGAAGTGGCCCCTGCCCCTGAGCAGCCATGGTGCCGTTCGACACCTGGAGGTGCTCGTGGGAGCGTGTTAGCGCAGTGCTGCTTCAGCAGGGAAGGGCAGGAACTGGGGTTATGCTCACATGTTGTCTTTGCATCAGAGGGTGATGTTGGCTATACCACAGGATCGTGAAGTGGGTGGACAGTCTCCTTTGCCTGAGGCTCTTGGGTGACGAGGTCTGACATCTACCATTGAAAATACCAGCTTTGAGGTCAAAGATGGGAGATGGGTGGCCATAATTAAACAGAGTTAGCCCTGAATAAACAAGCCTCCCTGAAGGATGCCCTGGCTGGTGGCCTGGCCCAGGAGGCTGTCGGCACATCCACAGCATTCAGTGAGACATCTGCGGCAGGAAAATCAGTTTGGGATTTGGGTATGAACCCATACCAGCACTGGAAGCATTTATGAATAGTTCTGCTTCTGCAGAAACAGACGGCCTCAGCTGACAGTCACAGAAACCATCTTATGGTCTTTTGTAATGACTATCACCCTCCCTTTTCCTCCCCCAAACCAGAGAATTGCCAGCTCCAAACGCCCCAGGGAAAGCAGCCAGGCTGTCAGCGAGGCAAAGGGCTGGGGCATATCCATGTAGCTGAGGACTGCCATAGACTTGGAACTGGACACTTCAGAGACAGTGTGATTTATACATCCTGTCTGAAATAATGGTTTCAGCAGAAGAAAAGCACCTATTGAAATTGCTGCTGTCACTTCTGCTTCCTGTTTATAACGCTGGATTCGGTTACACAGATGTCAGCGGGGGCATTGCAAACGTAGCATCTGCACTGGCTTCAGGTAGGGGAGAAAATAAGAGAACACAGGCTCTCAAATCACATTTTGGTGCCAATATCTTCCTTAGCAATAAGGGAAAGAAGAAAAACAATTTCAGAAAAACTGCAGTATATAAGCCACAGTTGCTTCTGAAGCAGAACAATTATTGTTGCTATAAAGGAACCTGTGATGCATCATCTGCTCCTTAACAACTCCTGCAAGAGAAGGAGGGTTATCAAGGGACTCAAGGGGAGCGAATCTCTAACCCCAATCTTTAATAAAGTAGCTGGAAAGAAATCAGGAAATTATACACTTGTAGGGTTGATCTCAATGGTAAATACGAGTCTACAGAAATTAATAAAGGATGAGGTCACACAACAGCTGTAGGAGTTTGAGTTGGTTTTAAAAAAATAGTCCAGATGGCTTTTCTAATTTATTTTTTAAAGGAATAAGGTCTTACCTGACAAATCTGTAAGAACGTTCTCAGCAGCTGAGAGCGGAAACAAGGCGAGATGAGCAGCGATAGTACCCAGATCAAAAAGTAACTTAATATTCCTAAAGCCAGCGAGTGGCAGGCTGAAGGGTGTAATCACAGACGGGGTGACAGCTCAGAGCCGCATCGTGATGCGCACTCGAGCCACGGACATTTAACCAGCCTGGAGACAATTTATGCACCCGTGTTGATCATGAGAAATGAAACTTCTGTTGCACTTTTGGGGGAAAAAAACCCTCATTCCTCTTCCCACCCCTGCCCCACTCCTGGCAGCGGTCAGCCTGAGCCGAATGTCGTGGTGGGGACAGAGGGGACCCCCGTGCCCGGGCATGGCAGTGGGGAGCCCCCACCCCGTCTGCAGGGCTCACTGATGTGCTGGGAGGCTCGCTCCCCTGCGGACCCTTCAGAGGTTCATGCAAGGCCAGGGAACATGAGAATAATTGCATATACATTTGTGAAGAATTTCTGGCTGGTTTTCAGCGAGCGCTAGAGCAAAACTGCCTATTGTACTCGGAGGGTTTTACAGACTGTCCTGCATAGCTGAATCCTTACCCAACACGAGCTTGTGTTTGAGGTTGGAGCCAACTGGTATATACTCGCTTACATAAGGGTTAGATTTGGGACTGAGCAGCCATCCCAAATTGCAAGCAGTATGGATTGGCTCCAGGACGTATAAACTGCAGAAAAATGCAGTTTGAGCTGGGCTCAATGCTATGGTCGGGTTTTAGTAGCAACTAGCCCCAGGTGGGTGTTGGCTGCTTTGGAGGCTCGTGGTCAGCCCCGCGTTGGCACTTGGGGCACATGAGAGGTGGCAGAGGGCTGGGCTGGTATTTGGGATCAATAACGGATGCCGTGGCAGTGATGGGAGGCTCTGGCGGGATGGGCATGAGGGCTTGGGGGTGAGCAGGCAGGGCTGGGCTGAGCTCAGCTGGGCTGGGCTGGGCTGGGCAGGCTCACGTGCTCTGCTCCTACCAAGCGTGGGTGCGGGAGGAGGAGAGGGGTTGGGACAGGAGCAGGCTGATGGGTGTGCTCAGACCTTCTGGGGAGCCCTACCTAAGCTGATACTTGCAAGACCCCAGAATAAATTAGGGCCGATGCTCCTGCATCTCACAGGGTGCTCTGTGAGACCCAGCACTAAGTACTCCAGTACAGAAACCCTTCAAATTGTGGGTTATTTCTGGAAATTGAGGGGATAGAAATTGCAGAAATAGAAGAAGGTGACTCGACAACACGGTTCCATTTCCTACAGTATCCCATAAGATGTTCAACAAGGAAAGAGAAATGTCAGTATTTGCAGAAACTGAATCTGCACATGGTAGAAGGCAGCACTGCGAGGAGCACTGTGTACTGGGAATGTGGGTGAAAACAGTGACAATGCTTCCAGCTTGAAAACGGTTTGTCAGCAAGGGGCATCTCTGTTTTCCAACCTGATACTTATCCACATTTAGCCTCAGGATGGCCAACTTGCGAGATTTTATCATGGATTTCATGGTAGTGTTTTCCTTAGCTGTATTTCCAAGACTCATGCGATACACAGATTTCTTTCAGTTTTAATAAAATATGTTTTTTTGACATATTACTTCAGCCCTTAAATTGCAGTAAAATACTTGTGAGACTGGGAAATGCAACTTTGCAGAAAGTTTTCACAGGTGGGCGCTGTGTCCGTAGGACACCGTCCCGTCCTGCAGTCAGCTGTCCTGCAGCCTGCACACCTTCCATCAGGAACTTCTGGTGAACTTCTAGCATTGAGCCAATACTGAACCAGTGTGAGCAAGATCTGTTGACAGGAATGAGGTTTTACAAACCATGAATTCTCTCATAGCAGAGTTTCTTGACCTTTCTCTGTTGAAGGACCATCTGACTGTTTAGGGGGAAAAAAGTGGGTCACCCTCAGTCTCCTTACTGTTTTGCTATTGAAAGCAATGCGATAGGTAAATGAAGCTTTCGGCATTCTGTGAACAAAATGTTATTGTTTTTAAGAATCATAACAGTACTGTGGTAATTGCAAAGGCTGTAATTAGTCACGGCGAACCACTGGAAACTGGCACCTGATGTTACATGTGTGCAAGCACTGACATGCGTCTGCCAACCTGCCTATGTGTGCTTTTAAAAAAAAAGGCTTGTTATTTTTCAACTGAATTCTAATGCCTTATAAACTTTTGCATAACACTGGTATTTAGGGACCACACTTTATCCTTCTGGTTTTGCTCAGCTGTTTAGCTGTTTCTGTTGGTTAGTTTTGACCAGACAACCTGCCACGTGCTGACTGATCTCAAGGTCCCTGTACACCAACTAATCAGGAAATATTCAATCGGTTAGCTGGAACCTCATCCTGTTGGGCTCTTTGTCATCCGCTCCAGCCTGCTCTGTCTGCACGTACTCAACTTCTCGAGCTGGGAAGCGACAGCCAGGCCTGGAACACCGTCACTTTTTCACGCCACCATCCATGACCAAGTACCAAAGCATTATTTCAGCTCTCCTTTTCCCTAACCTGCACGCACGACATCACTGCAAACCACGCGCATCCTTTGAATCATTTGCCAGTTACACCTTTGTTGTCTCTCTCTGAGTTTCAAACACAGTCGCTTAAATCTGGATCCTGCTTCGTCGCCTCCTGCAGTGCCTGGTCCGGCCCCGGCCCAACCGCTTGGCTACCGAAATCCAGCCAGGAAGCCCCGCTGGCCCCGCTGGGGGTGCGGCTCCGCGCAGGGTGTGCCTGCGCCTGCCTGTAGCTCACATCCATTTCAGCTACGATTCCTCATCAGAAATAGACTGTTTCCAGATATTGCTTTTAACATTACCTTTTATAATCAAAACTGTAATTTTAGTCTTTCTTTTCATTCTTTGCTCCTCATCTCTTTTGATTTATACACGGGGGGGGGGGGGGGGGGGAAGGAAAAAACCCCAACATTTGATCAGTCACCTAGAGATTTCAAACCAGTACAACTTTTGAAGCTTATACAAAGAAACTTATTTAAGATTTTCATCATTTTTCTTTCCATTAAAAAGCTGTCATATGGATGTGTGTCTAAGCCCACCCACTGTAATCTTTCATGTCTTGTCCCTCTTTTGATTTTCCTTTTATTTTTATCCCTGCTTTTATTCTTTCTCTTCTTTATTAAATGACAGTTTACAATGTCTTTTTTTTAAACTTGTTGCCAGTTCATTAAATCATAATACAAATTTTTAAAAGTTAGGCTACAATGTGCACGGCCATAAATAGCTCACAAATAAATTTATTTATTAGCATCTAAAGGTGTCCTCTCCAAACAGATTTTCTTAGCATCATTTACTGATTTTATTTTTAATGGGCTTACCAAAGTCATTCTTTCTTTCTTTAGGAGAAAAACAGTGAAAGAAGAAATACTAGAGTCATTTATTTCCAGTGACATCATCTATTTTTGCTAAATCAGTAGCAGGTCACACTGGCTCAAGAAGAACTCTCCTTACACTTCCAGTCAAAATGAATCTTAGCTGTGAAAAGCAGTATTGTTAAAGTGTGATTTGGAAATGTTGTTAAAAATAAATAGGAAGCAGGCCGAGGTTCAGCCGGGAGATGCAGTTCATACCACTTCGGGTGGCTGCAAATGCATTTTTTTCTCCACCATTCTTGAGAATATTGAACAAGTCAGGAATTATTACAGTAATGTCCCTGTCATTCTGAATAATACATGAACACAATTAGTTACTCTTCATTCAGATTGAAGCAATTATTTCATGTCTCCTTGCATGAGGCCATGTGTAACCTATTTCTGAGTGCTGCAGACAGGGCCTTAAAGGATGGTGAAATAACAGCTGGGACTAATTGGAATTATGGTTGACTTGATTCACTACATTTATTTATTTATTTGTGTGTGTGCAGGGAGGGGAGGAAAGTTTAATTCAGTCTGCACAATATTTAAAGGGAAAAGAGCCGTAGCAATTCTGTTGTGCGCCAATGCCTGTAAGCTTTGCTGGTTTAATTAACCTTTCAACATGAAGACCATCCAGCCTTCTGTTCCGTAGCTTATCACCTTATTAATACAAGTCACTTTCTTTAGGCACTATCTGTCCTTTCCACACCTTCGAAACCGACCGGCCCCAGCTCTGCGAGGCACTAACACAGCTCCAGCAAAGCTGCCCACGTAGGCACCAAGACCGGAGGAGAAATGACCTGCTCTCCCGTGACACGGCGTTAGGCAGCAAGCTCAGCTGGGCAGGAGCTGCAGCTTCTAGCCCTTGCCCTGCACCAAGCCTGCTGTTTTCAGAGAAAACCTGTTTCTTAGGAAATTGAAACTGTTGAGCTGTTTATTCATCTGCATCTAATTATCCTAACGGGTCTGAAAATATTCAGGTGTCTCAGAGTGACAATTAAAAGGGGTTCTTGGTGCACCTCAACGCCCAAACAGGCTTTGGGAGGGCCAGATGGGACCCTGCTCCCGGGTGAGCTGGGGTGAACAGGCAGGAGAGCGGGCAAACTGCTGACAAGCTTGTGGAAAGCGTCTCAAACCCAGTAAGTATCTCCAGACTGTTTGGTTTTGATCAAGTGGCATTTTCTGACACAACCTGCTTTTTTCCCTGAAGACCCCCAGCCCGTGGCACGTGGGATCCCTGAGCTCTGCTCCCAGCTCTGGCAATGGCGAAGGCGGTTTTGACTTGGAGCCCATCACTGTGGTATCTGAGCGCCGATGTTTATGTCTGGGAATCATCCTGCCCGTAATTTGAAAGCAGGAAAGTGATACTTGGCAACATTGTGGGGGTGTGCAGAGGATTAATGTTTACAGGATGTTTCAGAAATGCTGTAGCCTCCTCGTTATAAATAGGTACAAAACCTATTAATGATCGAGTCTGTTCTGAACGGAGCACACACTCATTTCAGGACACAGTGGGTTAATGTGGTGGTTTTTCTGCCCTACTTACTTTTTTTTTCTGTGATGTGGCAGGATGCTGCTGAAAATGTATAACTCAGTTCGCTGGAAAGAATCCTGTAAGTTGCAGTGAATAAATGCAGAGCAGGGAGTATAAAATATATGTGCTTTTTAATATTTATTCATATATTAAAAAGTCAATACAGTGGCTGAGATGAATGCTAAAACTTTAATTAAAAACAAAACAACAATGCTCTCTTTCAGTTGCCTTAGCAGCAGAGAAAATGTAGGTAAACATCCTTCTTTCTGAAAAATGATCTTGTTCCCAGCAAATCCTATAACCTCCCTTTCCCAATATAAATGTATCATTCTGCTGAAGTGAACCGTAAAATGACACTGGTGCGAAATCCTCTGAAGTCAATACGAGTCTTTTTGCTGATCTTGCTGGGCTCCGGATGGGTAGGTGGAAAATTATCTCATTTCATTAATTAGTTGGAAGAAAATTAATCATCTCCTTCTGATGCATAAAATTTTTAATACTAATTTCTCCTCTCCCAGGATGTATATGCCAGAGTTTGAGAGCCGTGGCTGTGTGCTCCCATGTAGGAGACGCACGGGAGCTTCCACCGGCCCAGCCTGGCTCTCACCTCGGCTCTGCCGTCTCCTGCGCAGGGACAGAGGCACGAGAACTGTCCTTTGCCTGCAAAAGCAAGAATTTTAAATCTCGCTGTGCTGCAATGAGCCAGTGGGATCAGGGTACACTTAATCCTTCTTACAAAAAACACATTTCATCAAATTATAACTCTATTAATATTAATAACATATTTCAACATGAAGAGTACCACCGAGCATCGTCTGCTCCTTTCATTTCCATTTCTGGGTGGCCTCTCCCCCCCGACGCTGCCAGGCTCTGTGTCCCTGTGCCCCGGGGGACGCGGGGCAGCGGCTGCGCAGGGGACGGGGACAGACGGATGGCGCTGGCTGCAGTCGCTGACCCCGGGACAGCAGCTGCCTCGGGCTGAGCATCTCCCACCCGACCCCACCACCCTCTCAGGGACCTGGGGTGCTGGGTGCCGTCCCGAGGAAACTAAAGCAGAGGGGGGGGTAACTGGTGCTGATGGGCGAGGAGTCCCAGGGACATGCCAAGAAGGTCCCCTCTCTGCAGGGTGGCTGGGTGGCAGCTGGGCAGCAGCTCCAGACACCTACAGCTATTCCAAATTCTCCCACCACTAAAACTTTTACCAATCTGTCCGCTGTCTTTGGGCTTGGGCATGGGCAAGGTGACCCACCCCCGAGGGTGCAGAGCATAACTCACATCTGAATTTTAAAGATGCTTTATTAGTTGCTGAGAAGACCTGAGCTCCTGGGCCCTTAAGCTGAGCATCAGAATTAGAAACCATTACTGAAGAGTATTATGAAAATCAGCTCAACCTCGACTGTTCGTAAATATGGCCTGACACTTCCCTCTCTGCCTTTACATAGTGGGCGTGCATTTAAATAGTCCAACCTTATATAAAGGTTCACTGTTATGAAAAATAGTTTACATTGGTTCCTTTCCCAAATACATTAATTACAACCTCAATAAGAGCATACGGTGTTTGCATTTCCACTTATAAGGATGTGTTTCTAAGAGAGAGCGCTAGAGTAGCTGGAGTACTTTACTCCATCCATAGACCTTGGCATTTCCCAGCTCCACGGGGGCTTCCTTATGGAAGAACCAAAGAGTTCCAAAATCAGTTTTCCTTTCCAAGAGGAGACAATACAAATTAAATAGCCCATATAATACTAATTTCACCCAGGCTGTTGGCATCCACAATAATTAGGCTTTAGGTTGCATTAAATATTAGCAGGTAAAATACCTATTTGCTCATTTTACTTTCAAATCATGAAGCAGTGAGCACTAACTTTACTTTCTTCAATTATTTGTTAGCTCTATTCATTATAGATGCACATTTTCTAAGATAAGTATCTAGATTTCACATCTGTATTATAATTAAGACTGGAAAAATGTGAAGGGTACAGGTGCCATTTAGCGTCTCTGTTCAAATTACTGGTGTTTGCAGACAGTTATTCAGAAGAGGCATTTCCAGGAGTATCCAAGTCACTGCATGTTCCTGCCTCCCTTGTAATGACATTTCAAAACAGTTAGCCTTCGGCCTTCCACGGGCAACAGAAACCTAGTTAGCCAAAGCAAAAAAACACCTCACAGCTCAGTTCCGCGCCCTGTTCTTCATGCAACAAGAGAAAACGGGGGTGGTGAAGTTGTAATGACAAGCAATGATTCCCAAATTGTTGGGATCTGCTGGGGTACGTTCTCCTCGTGCCCGGATGCCGGGTTATGGCAGCATTAGTGTTTCTTCTGGGCTACTGGCGCAGCGGCAGCGGCGTGGGCAGCAGCCGAGCCCTGGCGGAGGTGGCAGCCGCGAGGACACACGCGGGCTCTCCCGGTAGCAGCGAGCCCTGCTCACACGGGTGGCTGCAATCCAGACTTTGTTTTGGGATGGGAATAAAAGGAATGCAATTGTTGTCACAAACCATGACCTCATCTAGTCCGAGACCAAGTATTTTCTTGCTAAATAGAAAGGCTGCTTTGGCGTTTTACTCACTGAGGCCAACTGAACCTGACAACTCTGAGGAGAGCCGGAGGAAGGGACCACTGAGACGGGCGTTTCTACATACCTCCTCCTCCTGAGCCAATGTGTGTTTACAGGAGACGACTGTGGGGCGAGATGCCAGACAAAGTGCATTTTTTTTATTTAGATTGGACTGGACATGCACAAAAACTAACCTTTTAATTTTGGAAGCAGGGCTGATCAGAGTTCATACAGTCACTGTGTGCGTGCAAGACGGCCGCAGAGAGACAGGGGTCGCAGAGGGAGCACCAGCTCCGGAGCCCACCCGCGCACAACCCGCGGGCACACGCGGCTTTGGCCGTTCCCTGTTGAGGGGACCGGAGTCACAGTTTGGCCGTTAGCGATGGAGGGGACCGGAGTCACAGTCCCCTGGGCATCGCCGTTCGCTGGGATGCAGACGCTCTGTTAAATGGATTTAAAACTTGCACACAGGGTGCGACAACCAGGTACTTCCCTGATCCATGGGGCATAAACCACCCCAGACAGAGGCACGAACCACGGCAGGGGCGCTTGGCCCTTCTTTTCAGGAGGTTGGTAAGCGCACGGGCAGCTGCCTGCACTCCAAATCAACGGGGGATAACAAGCAGCTTGTTTCCCTGGTTGGTTCTTTTCTTTAGAAATTATGAGCTGGTGAAATGGTGTTAAAATGAGTTTTTGGGTGAAGTAGCTTTGCTAATGTTGCTTAGCGGACCGTCTGAGGAATTGATTGTGCAGGCAAAACTTAATGGTTCTTTTTTAAGAGAAATGAAAACATTCACAATTCAACTCTTCACTAAAGGATAATTATAATGAAGCTGTTTGTGGTAGTAAACAACTGCTGTTTACTGTCCCTCACAGTCAAGTAGACAACATTTTTTAGCTTATATTAAGGTTTTTCATGAGGCTCAATTATCACAAAGGCATGCTAATAAGAAATAAGGAATATCAAAGGAAAAATAGATAGAATAACAGGCCCCTAAAATTATGTAAATAACTGATTGATGAGTGTGGTAAAGATGATTTTTTTTTCATTTGAATATACTGAATAGTTATATTTGTGGAATTATAGCATCTCTTGGGGCTTTTCTAACATTGTGGTTTGTATGTGCTACACTCATGCATAACTAGCTGTCTGCACGCCAGGAACATTTTTTTTTTCCCTTTATAAATGACAAGATTTTGATTTCACACCATAGTTATATCAGTATCCAGTCTCCCAAGATCCTCCTAATGTGATGACAATTGTGATATTAGTTCAGGCTGTTAATCCCAGGGCTCCTATATTTTAGCATCTCCCCAGTCTCATCAGAATTATATTCTTTCAGGAATATATTGCTGTATTTATCTTCATATGTATCCCATAAATAATGCTGATGAGCACCCAAGCAACGGTTAGAATCAGTTTTCAGGGGGTGTGAAGAACCGTATGTGGTACGTGTAGGCATCCTACAGTCACACCAGGACAGGCTGTTTCAAAGGAAACCAGAGCTCTGATTCTTCATGTAGACTTCCTTTCTTTTACTTTTTGTTGTTTTAATTAACATTAAAAGTAAATTCTGCTTATAAATATATGTTTTGCCTATAAGAAAAAATTTTCCCCAGTGCAAGTATACGTAGCTGCTCCACCTCAGGAGCAGATGCTAACTCCTCTCTGTGAGCAATGCAAGTTAACTGTTCTGAGGAAGGGCAGCACAGGTGTCAGGGAAGAAGTGAAGGTAATCAAGGAGTAATCCCAGGCCTGGGAAGGTCAGCTGATATCAATTAAGCATTAGGCTTAGGTGAAAAAGGCTTGTGGGTGTGACATGGCTCAGAAGGTGGTGCTGCTCTTCTGTAGAGGGCAGGGCAGGAGGCTGAAGAAAAGGGCTCCAGGAAGAATTCAAATATAGGAATGACTTCTTGGCAGAGATGTGAAGAACTGGAGGAAATGACTAGTTGGGAAAACAAGGTAAAATATTTATGTGCTTAACAGTAGAAAGCTTAGATCCTAGAACTACTTCTTTTGAACTTATTTAAATTTTCTGTAAGATAATTTAAGAAGGGTGTCTCTCGTTCTGAAGGACCTAAACAGACATTTTACAGGGTGAACCACAAGGCTGCGATGTTTGGTTTGTTCTAGGCCAGTGTGGGGAACTCACCTCCCAGAGATCAGCGTTTGGTTAATGAGGAGAAGCAGTGGGGGAGTGCTGGTGGCCAGGACCCCTCTGCTCCTCATCTCCTGCCTCTTGCTGCCCACGCTGGCATGAAATGCTGCTTGAACAGCTGCTGGAGCAAGAGTGACAACATCATGTGAGGCTGGGCAAAGTCTTCTTGCTGAGTCTTGCTTAAATGCCTTTTTCTTTTGGTAAACCTGAGACTGTTCAGTCACAACCTCTCTTGGTTGCACTCTTCTGAGATTGTTGAGAACAAACTGGGATTTTCATCGTCAAATGCACAAAAACTATTTCTGAGGAGCAAATGCCTTTCTAATATGTTTTCCAAATATCTCTTTTTCAGATTTGCAAGACATGAGGGAAATAAAGCTACTATTAGTGCCAGCCCAAAATGCTGTGCTGAGAGCTGCACCTCTCCAGGTGGAAAGCCAAAGACCTGGAATGGTACCCACCCAGCAGGTAAGGGGCGTTAAAAAGAAAACAGTGTATTTGTGTGTGAGATAATCACTTTCAGATAACTTCTGTGTAAGTGCCATTGCTTAGGGCAAGTCTACCACAAAGTCGAGCTGCTGTTTCTGTTCTTGTGGGCTGGCAGTTCACCTGCCTGGGAAGGGGCTGCAGGTAGCTGTGCCTCCTGAGTGAGCACCAGGGTCAAGGCCAGTGAACAAAAGAGTTCAGAGATGATTTTGCCTTTCCGAAGGGTCTCGTGGAGAGGATCTGCATGATGCTTATTGCAGGTTCCAAGTAGGTAGCTCAAGTGGAAAATCCTCACTGAACTGTAGCTCCTCAGGTGAAATGTTTTTGATACCTCACTATGAATACTTGGGCAAAGCAAAACCATCCTGGAGTTATAAAACACGGGAGTTATTTTGGTGGTGTGTTTGTTGTGGTTTGTATGTATTTATTTTTTTTTTTTAAAAAGGCCTTCCATGAGCACTTTATATGTATATGTTTGAGTCTGCTCAAGGTGAGTTTGCACTTGGTGAGGCTGAGCTATGAATAGAGGTTCAGTCCAAAACTTTCAAGCCTGAAGAAGCATTTGTGCGCTTCTTTCTCATGCCAATGACTGTGATTTTATGATTAACCAGATAAAGTGGTGTTGCCTTAAGCTCTCTGAATAATCTCGCTCTTACTCTGCAGTCATCTTCTGTTCCAGTATTTAATTAGCCTAATTTTTTTCCCTTCAGGCAGAGTATAGACTTAGATTTGAATATAACTTTAGAAATATTATACATAACTCCAGGAATAACACTGCTGAATCTGTTAAAAGACTGTGCTGCGCCACAATTCCTCCGTGCTTCTGGGAATTTCACATCAAACTCGTGAATCTGGTAATAATTGAGGAAGAGTAGAGTAGATATCACAGCACATTGGAAAATTAGAACCAACATACTATCATCAGTTCATGCTATCTTCATTTGCTGGTTTAAAATCATTTACTACTTATTTAGTACAAACAAGGGAGCGTCCCTGCAGGACGGTGCCAGCGGTGGGCGCCTGGGAGGAGCGGGGTGGACGGGAGCTGGCGCTTCCCTCCTGTGCTGCTTTGGGCCCTCTGAACCAGGGTGGTGGTTCTAGGCTTAGGAGCTCTAGGTGGACATTTTTTTTTCTTCTTAAAAAAACTTCTGAAAGAGCCTTTGAGCAGATGTGAGCTTGTGGTACCATCCGTGGCCGCCTTCCCCAGCCTGTGTTGCGTGCAGAGGGACATCCTCCTGTTCGCGTGGGACCTGCCACGCGATGACTTCATTTGAGGCCTCTGGTTCTCAGAGTGAGACACAGTGATGAACTTGTTCCCTATTAGTCTCTCTCCCACTCACAATTTTACAGGTTTCTGTCATGTTCCCCATCCCCCACCCAGCAATCTCTCTTTGCAGCCTGAACTCACAGCTTCTGCATGAGAAAGGGCTGGACAGATAATTTCCTCCCTTTGCTCATCTCTTTCTTCTCTCCTATAGCGATCAAGTGAGACACTAAGCTCCTCTCATGGACAGGAAACACAATGGAGGGGTTGATTACATCTTTTTCTAGAGCAGGAGTGTTTCCTTCAAGTGCCTGTTCTTAGTGCTGGGTAATAGCCTTGCAGAGTTGCAAACTACTTTATTTAAAATATATATATATTTAAAGATCATTTTATCCCCCATACAGCTGCCTAGGTTCTGTCAGTAAGTCAAAATCTAAAACACTTGGAAGAGCTTGTTCCTCACTAAACATTAGCCATGCCCAAGGCAAGGGCAGCTTCCCAGGGCTCCTCTGCTTGGCCGTGCTGACCCTGGCAGGCCTGGATGCCCTCTCCTATGCAGGAACTTCACTGAATTTACATCTCTGCACTGATAAAGAGGATCTGGTTGCGTTCATTGTTCTGAGCCCAAGTGTGTGAAGCAACTCCTTTTCCTTGTCTTT
The DNA here is from genome assembly GCF_031877795.1 of Strix aluco. NCBI lineage: Eukaryota > Metazoa > Chordata > Aves > Strigiformes > Strigidae > Strix > Strix aluco. The sequence goes on from NC_133943.1 coordinate 1,200,452, forward strand.
GCACTGAATAGAAATTGCAGCCTCCTGCTCAGTCCTGCTCAATGCAGGACTTCTTTCTCTAAAATAAGGAGATGGATCTGTTGTTTCCACCAGAACAGTGATACAGTAAAAGCCTTTTGTGTGTAGGAAAACCTGAAGAAATACTTGCAAGGCTTTTTAGAAATCCTGCATGTGGCCCAGAGCTTGCTTTGTCAAAGAATTTAAACATGTAATCTTGACATGTAAATATTTCCAGAAATATTTCCTGAATAAATAAAATTCCTTCCAAAATGACCTCACCCTTTGGCAGCCGCGAGCACGTATACTGTACATCTTCCAGAGAGATTCATCTGCGCAGTGCTCGGGGCTGTGTGCTGCAGAGCCCCTGGAGATGCGGCGAGCTTGGCAGGATCGGGCACGGGGGAGTCTGGAGCACGTCACGAATGCCAAGTTCACTGCGCTCGGCTGTGAAGTGTCTTGTCCTATCTTAATCCCGTTCTCCTTCCAGATCTGCGCCACCTCTAATCCAAACCATGTATAGTCAAATGTGAGGAAGCAGGAACTGAGCATCGCTGATTTTTGTGGACCATAAAGCAATTAGATTTTATAATTTATCTTGTATTCCAGACAACTAAGGCTGGAAGTGGATCTGACTCCAGTTTCTGGAGCAGGTTTGCCCTCAGGGTGCTATGCAGAGTTATTTGCACTGATCTGGCCTCCCAAACCTCATGTGGGGTTTTCTCTATGTTAATTTTTTGGATTTTTCCTTCAGGACAAGCGCCTGTCTCTGCAGTGTCTGCCAGCTCCCAGGAGAGCACCTTGTATGTGAACACACTTAAGGGGATGGGGAAAGGCAAAGTATTTCCCCCTCCAAATCTGGGGCAGGCAATCACTTGCAGGAGATCTCTCCCCACACAACAGGAAATAAATAAACGCTACTCTCTCTTACAGAACTGGAAAATATGTCTTTAAGCAGTATCTGGGAACTCTTAGCCTGAATCTTCCTTTTGGCCACTTCACTTCCTCCCCACTATTTTATTTTTTCTTTCTTGCCAAGCCAGCTCTGGGGCGTTAACACTGTGGCTTTACTGGGTCACCTTGCTTACCAGTAATTTTATCTGGTATCTGTGACCAATTTTTTGCTGTGCTAAGCAAAGCAAAAACTACTTCTTTCTGTCAACCAAATTTTTTTCTGATTATCTTCAGTTAAATTTTTGTTGTGCAGAGGAAGATGAGGGAGCCTGAGTGAGGTGTTGCAAAGCCTCTACTCCCCCCTCCCATGAGCAGGTTAATGAATGTGCTTTTTGGCGTGTGCTTCCATCGAGGTGATCATCTCTGCCTTTAGAACAAGACTAGTTTTCTCTCTGCTTGTCTAGAGTTATAAAAGTGATAAGAAATTAAAGTAATTTCTTCAAGTTTGAGGAGAACATAAAGAGTTTCTTCAAAGGGTATCTCTTTGGAAAGGGTGATTTTAAAATCAGTTTCATTTCTTGGCCAATTTATTACTTATCCAACCATGCTAACCCCTGACCATGTTATCAAAATACCGTGTTTGCTAGGATCGAGTAGGGCTGGCTAGAACACAAGAATGTAATTTTCTGGAGAACTTTTAAGACTTTGAAATTTGTTTTCAACGCATGTTGAACAGAACTGTGTGCTTTAAAAAAAAAAAGAAAGAAAAATGTGAGTCAGGGCTCTTCGTACACATCCCAAATAACAGAGCATCGCAGGTCTGTGCCACATCTCCACAGCCCAGGAATCCTGAGCTCTGCTGGCAGTGAGCAGGACTGTCTGTCCTCTGGGGCTGCGTTGAGTGCCCTGCCCTCCATCCTTTGGAAACATGAAGAACTATCCGTGAGGCCAGGCAGGCTGACCTCGGAGCTTGGCGAGAAGTCAGGCAACTGATGCTGAAGAGGGTCTCCAGCCCTGAGCTGCCCGATGTCAGGCCAAGGGCTGGAAACTGGGCAATAAGGGGGGCTGTGTCAGAAACCCCACTCTGCACCCACCGTGCTTCTTCACAGGACTCATCGATACCCACGTGTGCTTCGGCATGTGTGTGGGGGGAGGTCTGTCTTGAGGGGGGGGGCGTGGTTTAGCGGGTTTATTTTTGAAAACTCGGTTTATTACAACAGAAAATTATTTCACTGAAAATTCCTCAGGCAGGATTGTGCGCTCGCCCTCGGTGCTGAGGGGGAAAGAGGCAATGTGGGAAGGAGAACCCGTTCACGCGTAGGTCACTATGGCTCTTTATCTGCAGGAATACTCGGGCATGTGAAACCCTGTGCTATACTCTCTTTTAATTATTTGCTAGAACAGCTTGTGCTCTGTAAACCAGAGTAGTTACCTAATTGCCAGGAGGAACTGGCTCGCTCCCCAGTGCAAAGGGTGGAGGACTTGCCCAAGCAATAGGCAAGAGCGTGTTGGGTGCCCGTCCACCCAGCGGGTTGGTAACGGGGCCAGCAAGGCCGCATGGTGTGGGCACGGGCTGCCCGCGCACGCTCACAGGGAGAGGATCAACGTGGAGGCCACCCCAAAGATGGCCTTGAGCTCCCTGGGCTTGTCCCGGGCTGAGCCCATGCTTTCTTTTCTCTCTAGCACCTGGGATCGATGACCTTCCCCCTCTTCTTAAACCTGGTAGGATCAGCCACAGATGCAATGCTGTTTGCTAATCTTCATGTATATACGTACATATGTGTGTGCACTGATATACCCATGTCTAAAAATCCTACAAGAAAAGTGACTTATTTCACTGTTGGAAGGTAGAAGATAGTTTGAAAGGAGATGAGTCTCCTCAGCTGTATAAAGTTCATTCCTACTACTCTGAAACTTACTTATTTTTCCCACCCTGATGACCAGCTACAACAGGCAGAAGAAATGCCAGCGGCAGATTTGGTAACAGGACAGGCTGGGTGCTCTTGGCAGAGCTGGTGCTGAGGGAGGCAGGAGATCATCCCGAAAACTCCCAGGTCTTATTCATACGGAAAGGAGCCCCGAGAGCACGGCTGGTTAGGCAGGGATTTGCAAACCACTGGAGCTGGGCTATAATTTTTGCAATCTGGTAAAACTGCTTTTAGAGCACCAACTGAGGAAAGCTTCAGCTGTGTGGCAGAAAATCCTGAAACAAGTATCAGGCACTAACCAGCTTAACCAACGCCTTGGTGGTCTCGGGGCTGCGGTGGGGACAGCATGGCACCCGGAGCACAAACCCTCGTCCCGCTGGTCAAGTCCTGGAGTTGCTCGCTTTTCCCCTGGAAGCAAATTCACATTATTTTCTTCAGCTGCCCCAGACTGAGGAAGCTCTTGCAGTCAAAGGACCGGCCAAGCTGATGTTGCTCAATGCGTGTCACTTCGCTGCATTGCTAGAAACAGTTGCCCAACCGCGCTGCCCCAGCGACTTGGCTCATTCACTCGCTCCTCATCCGCTGGATCTGGGAAGTATTCATTTCAGCTACGGGATTCAAGCCTCACAGGAAAAAAATAGGAAATGGCATGTCATATGTGAAAGATTTAGGACAATAAAATGTTTATTCCACCTCGGCCAGTTAAAAACACTAGAAATGAGGCTGATCAATAACTTTTTATCATTTTTTTTAAGGTTTAAAAAACATTGTGCTTTTTCTTTTTATGAGAAAACCTCTTTTGCTATGAGTAGGTACTTTCAACTTGTTCATCAAAAACTGAATTTCCAGTTTTGTTTGTATAAAACACACATTTACTAATTGAGTGGAAAAGTTCTCCTGAATTAAAAAAAAAAAAAGTTCTGCTTTAGTTAAAACTCTGAACTGAGAATCAGCGTTTAGATACTGCAAAGCCCTCTGTGCTCAGAGACTGTGTTCTCGTCCTCTGAAACTCCATGTTAAAATCTGCCCTCCCTAATTCTAGGGAACCGACTCTTTTTCATCGTAAGGCAGCAGAAACAGTTCAATTTGGGAACAGGTGGAATCCCTGTTAAGGGATTCCTGGGACCCTCGGCTAGAACATGCTGGGAGACAAAGGTTCAAATGGAGATGGGTCTGAGCTTCGCTTGGCTGTTGTTGATGCTCAGGAAAAGAAACGGCAAATACGTGCTGGTGCCTGGAGGACACGTGGCAGTAGAAAGCAGCGTGTGATGGCCAGGACACCCAGACCCCCCGCAGCTCCAAAGACGAAGCTTTTCTATTGGAAAGGGCTTGTGTGGTTGGATCACTCCTATCTGCATTAACTAACTGTCAATATGAGTTTAGGGAAAGTCCTCAATTACTTAAAAAAAAAACCCCTCGTTATTAATTGTCATTTTCGCACTGCAGAGTAATTTCACATTTTTATAGGATGAGTGCCTCGTTGTGTGATTCATGTGCTACACCGATAGTTTCTTAAGAAGTACTCGGAGCAGCAAAGACCCCACCGGCTGAGGAGAGCATCCCCCTGTCCCGCCCTGCGTCGGCAGCACCTGTATTTGGCGAGGGGGGTGGCGGGAGCCGGGTGCCCGTCCCGCCGAAGCAGGAGCTCGCGCTCTGGGGCAGCGTCGCGCGGAGCAGATGCTGCCGCATGAGTCAGGTCTCCGTTTCGGTGGCTGCGATGACCTGTTTTT